>NC_045426.1:17052506-17670839 GCF_902635505.1 Sarcophilus harrisii | reverse complement strand
CTTTCCCAAGTCGGAGAGGGCCATCAACCTATACAAATAACCATTTCTCCTGAGGCAGAATCATTATTTTCTATTTCTTTCAATAGATTCTCCATAAAGGATTCATGCAGTGTGTTGGACGCCATTTTTCTCTGGATCTTTTTATAACAATAAGATGTGATGTGAAGTGATGGGATGAGCTATCACAAGTATCTCATTTAGGAGAGGGGGGGGGTCGACTCTTGTCCCTCCCTTTCCCTCCAGGACCAGCCCTCCTCCCTTTTCAATTATGCAAGGATTTGATGACTTCGAGTATTTCTTTCATGTAAATCACTGCTGATAACAGACTGTATTATGCTTTCAGTATTCATTTGTCTTCCCATGATTCAGGGCCGTGTGTCATCAGCAGGAGGAAAACAACGTGACGAAGATGGACTTTGGGGGTCTTGAACAGCCTGGCTTCTCTGGAGACACCTCGACTTCTCCCAAATGGGATGAACAAATGAGGAACCTTTCTCCAGGCTAACTGTGTGCTAAGCGAAGGGCTGAGTGTGAGATGTGGAGAGAAGACACTCCTGTCATTCTCACTGAGGAAGACAAGGAGTAGTGGAACCCATCTGCGGGCAGCTGGCAAGGGTCAGAGGCTTTCAGAGATGGGTTAAAGGACAGGTGTTAAAGCCTGGGGGCTCTTAGGATCTCCTTTTATTCAACTCTGGACCCAGTGCAGTGTCCAGTACCTGGCTACGGTATCTGTGCTGATGGGCAAATTCAGTGAGATTCCACTTATTTCTGTGTACGTCACTTCCCTGCTCTGGGCTTAGTTTCTTTGACTGTAAAATCGGGAGATTGGATTCAATGGTCTTTGAAGTCTCTACCAGCTCTAAATCTATGACTTTGGTTTGAATACTGGCATAAACATTTAGTACCTTTAGTTAAATGCCAAGGGCCTCAGCTTTCTCATCTGTAAAATGGGAGTGTTAGGTTACTCTGAGAGTCAAATGAGATAATACTTGCAAAGGATTTGCAAACCTAAAAGTGCTATGGAGACTGTGCTCATCTTATTCAGATTAATTTTTTTTCTGGTTTTCATATTCTCTCCTTTGAAGATGAAGTTGGTACTATGTAGGACTTTATGGTTGGTCTCTCTGTCTCTGTGTCTGTCTGTCTGTCTCTGTCTCTGTCTCTGTCTCTGTCTCTGTGTCTCTCTTTCTCTCTCTCCCTCCCTCCCTTTCTCCCTCTCTCCCTCCTCCCTTCCTCTCTCCCCCCCCCTCTCTCTCTCACACACACACACACACACACACACACACACACACACTTCAGTCCATCATCCAAGCACCATCCAGTCTTCCTAACATGCAGGTCTGACTCTCTGATATCTCCCCACACCCTTCAATAAATTCCAGTCTCTCTCTCTCTGTCACCTCCAGGATCAAATGTAAACATCCTCTTTGTTCCTTCATAATCAGGCTCCTTTCTACCTTCCCAGAGTTCTTACAACTCCCTTCCCTCCCTGTGATCCAGTGACACTCACTTCTCTATTACACTCACAAGACACTTTATCTCAGGCCTACAAGCTCTTTCACCAGCTGACAGAGATGCCTATAGTTCTCCCCCTCCTTATCTCTCTCCTGACTTGCCCTTTAGATCTCAATTAAAATCCTGCCTTCTGCTGTAAGTCCTTCCCAGTTCCCCACAATATTAATGCCATTCCTCTAAGATCACTTCTAATTTATTCCATGCAATGTTATCTCTCATTAGACCATGAGATTCTTGAGAGCAGGCTCTGGTTTTGATCTTTCTTTGTCTTCCCAATTTAGGCCGACACACCAGGCATCTAATAAATCCTTGTTCACTTGACTATTTGCCACCTTCTTAGCTGTTCAATAGTTTGAGGGCTGGGGGAGTTTGGCAGATGAGAGAGTTTGTGTTTTTAAAGATCATATTGCTGTGGACAGTGCCGGCTGGACTTATTGTGCTTTTTTTTTTAAACAGAGAAAAATGAAATTTCCAGGAGTATTCCATCCTGTCATAGAGCATCTCCTGATTATAGCCCATATTAAAGAGGGATTCATTAAATATGGTGAGATCCTTCACACATTTCTATTTGTAGAAGTCATTGCAGTCATTTCATTAGCACTCAGAATATTTCAGGAGCACCTTTAGAGAAATCAATTTTAAAAAGAGTGACCGGATCATCCACAAAAGAAAATGAAAAGTGGATTGAGGAACGTTGCCCAAATTATGAAACATGGTTGAATGGATAGTCCATTAGCTGCTGGGTCTAACAGAGATATAGCAAGTGGAGAGTGAACAGGTCCCAGAACTAAACATAATGGTTACAATGGGTTGATTTGTCACTGGTTTTGAAACTGTGCATTGGTATCAAGAGTACTAAATGTATTCAAATACCTATGCTACTTTTAATACATGTATACTCCTTGTTATATACTTGGTGAGTCATAGAATATTAAGCTCTCTAAAAATTTGGGTTGTCCGGAAGGTGAGAGGAGGAAAATATGTTGTAAACAAGCTATAATAGTATATTTTGCCCATGGCGATATGCAAAGTGGAAGTAATGTAAATGATTTTATGAAGGGAATAAATGGTTATGGGATTATAGGTTTAAAGCCAGAAAAAAATTTATAAGCCATCTTAGTCCAACCGTCTTGTTTTATAGGAGAGAAAACTGAGGTTCATGGAACAAGTGACTTGACCAATAAGTAATTTTACCCTCATAGCTATTTATTCTTTTTGTTTTTGTTTTTGTTATAGCTTTATTTATAAACAAATGCATGGGTAATTTTTCAACATTGACCCTTGCAAAACCTTCTGTTCCAACTTTTCCCCTCCTTCCCCCCATCCCCTCTCCTAGATGGCAGGTAGTCCCATATATGTTAAATATGTTAAAATATATGTTAAATACAATATATGTATACATATTTATACAGTTATCTTGTTGTACAGGAAAGATTGGATTTAGAAAGAAGGTAAAAATAACCTGAGAAGGAAAACAAAAATGTAAGTAGACAATAACAGAAGGAGTAGAAATGCCATGTGTGGTCCACACTCATTTCCCATAGTTCTTTCACTGGGTGTAGCTGGTTCTCTTCATTACTGAACAATTGAAGCTAATTTGGATAATCTCATTGTTTAAGAGAGCCACGTCCATCAGAATTGATCATCATTATTCACTCTTTGGGATTAGATTATTCAGTTTCCAATGAATTTTTAATCTATGTTCCCATGGCCCTTTATTACATGTAATTTTTATTGTGTCATGAAATGAAAAGTGCCCATTTAATATTTCTAACTTTCTGCACTAGTAAGGTTCTTATGCCTTAATACATGATCAGTTTTTGTGTGGGTATTATATATACCACTGAGTAAAAAGTATATTCCTTTCTATCCCCATTCAATATTCTCCAGAGGTCTATCTTATCTAATTTTTCTAAAATTCTTTTCACCTCTTTAACTCCTTTCTCATTTATTTTGTGGTTAGATTTATTGAGTTCTGTGTGTGTATATGGGGGGGCATTGAGGTCCCACAATACTATAGTTTTGTTATTTTTTCCTGTAACTCACTTCTTCTTTAGAAGCTCTCTAAAGCTTCCAGAATCTGGATGCTATTCCACTTAGTACACATAGATTTAGTATTGATATTATTTTATCATCTATGGTACCATTTAGCCAGATGAAATTTCCTTCCTTGTCTCTTTTTAATTAGATCTATTTTTAATTTTTGCTTTATCTGAACAATTTTTAGCTCAGATAAAATTTCCTTTATTTGAGGAGTGTTATCCCCTGCTTTTTTTTTAAGCTTCAGTTGAAGCATAATACATTTTGCTCCAGCTTTTAACCTTTACTCTGTAGGTGTCTCTTTGCTTCAAATGCATTTTTATAAACAACATATTGTAGGGTTTTGGTTTTTAATACACTCTGCAATTCACTTTCATTTTATGAGAGAGCTCATTCCATTCATATCCACAGTTTGCTATCAATGTATTTCCCTCCAGTGTATTTTTCCTCATTTTATACTTTTCTCTCACTTTTCACCCTCTTTCCTCACCAGCATTTTGATTCTGATTATTGCCTCCCTCAATTTGCTCTCCCTTCTATCATCCCTATCTTCCTTATCTTCCCCCTCCTACTTACTCCTTCCTTTTCTTTGCCCTATAGAGTAAGATAGATTTCTCTACACAACTAAGTGAGTGTTTATTCTCTCTTTGAGCCAAATCTGATAAGAGTAAGGTTCAAACAGTGCTCACACCCTCCCTTCTTTCCTTCTACAATAATAGAGCTTTCATGGCTCTTCATATGATATGATTTACCCCATTTCTTCTTCTCCTAGTACAATCCTTTTTTTCATGCCTTAATTAATTTTTTTTATCATCATATCAAAGTTAACTTCCACCAAAACCTCTGATCGTGGCTTTTGGTTAGTCCAATAATTCTTAAATTATCTCTTTTGGATCTCTTTTCCAGATCAGTTATTTTGGTTTTCCCTATTGCAATAGTACCTTTCTATGGCCGGGGCTTTTTTTTTTTTTTTTCTCATTTTAAAAAGCTGAGCTCTCTTCCTGGAGTATGGGAGGTTCCCTTTTACCTAAGTGAGACACACCTTTCCTGAAGTCCTAAGTTATCTTGGACTAAAAAATGGTTTCCTATCATCTTTTGTAGATTCTTTTGCTTCAGGATTCTTTTACAGGCTTGATTTAATGTTGTTTCTGAGGGAAACTCGGGAGAGCTTGGGAAACTTCCTGGCTTCTCTCCACCATCTTGAGCCCCCCACATCTGGACTTGTGTGTTGGCAAGGAAGGAAGTTTCTCTGTGAGCTGTGATTGTGGGCCAGGCAGGGCCCCTAGATGCCTGATTTTTTGCCTCGCTGCCTGGTGTTAGCAAGGCACTTTTCTAAAACCTGAAGGCATTGTGCTCTCTTGGAGTCCCCCTTTTCAAGGGAAAATGCCCTAGCAGGGAGTAAGGTTAAGCCTTCATCAACCCATGACTTGGAAAGAATGAGGGTTGCTGGGGATGTAGATAACACAGAATAGGAACTCATTCACACAATATTAGAAGAGGATAAAGGCACATTAGAAGCATTATGGCTGTATTTATTTGTGCATAAACTATCTCGATAATCTGGTTTTGCTGAGTCTTATGCCAGTTCTTTAGCTATGACTCAGTTCTACAGACACTGACATTTCTGTAGTCTCATTTTCCTCTCCCCCCACCTTTGTCTTTCTGCTCTCCTTGTGCAATACTGCTGTTCTGACTGTTCTGTTGTCTTTCTTTGATGTTTTGCAAAGAAGCCATCCTCTGCAAGTTCTCTTAGGAAAGGGAAGGGGGAAACTGACTGCCTCAGTTTTGAATGGGAGCCCTTGCTCTGCTGCATGTGTCCTGGCTGACCCTGGGTTTTCATTCAGCCTTTCTCAGTTCTTGTTCCTCTTCCGGAAACTGAGGGTGTTTATATTCAATGATTTCTAAGGTTCTAAGAACCTTTTTGGCTCTAAGTTTATGATATTATTGTATCAATCTCCTGTGGCCATTTCCCCTGTGATAATTGGAGCTAGGACTGTGGCTTTGATGTCCCCAAATCTTTTGATTCTTCAAAGTTCCCAGTGTTCCCTTCTGGTCAAGAACAGGGGTTGGGATGGGAAGCCAAGAGGCTCTCCCTCCTCCTTTGGTGCTTATCCATAAGGTTTCTACCACTAAGCTTCCAAGTGCCATTGAGAACTAGCACCACAGTGGATGACCGAGTCCCCTTGACCAGTCTTACATACTGGGCAATGTCACTCTATTCCATTCAACAGCTTCAAAGCTTTCAAAATTAAATTGTTCGGGGACTTTTTCGCACTTAGTCTAAAGCCTTCAGTTGAAAGGTTGCTTTAATAAGTGAGAATTACCTTGTTCTAATCACTTTCATCAAGATGGGGTGATTGAATCCAGTCCCCTACTGTCACTCTTATATTGGGATCTTATAATCCATTCCAATGCATGGAAATCTTGTGATGTTATTCAGTAATGAAGAGTGCACTAGAAGCAGATTTAGGAGAGATTTGGATTTGAATCCATCTTCTCTATGACATTGACTGGATATGTAACCATGGGCAACTTGATTCATCATGATGAGCCTCAGTTTTTTCATATATTAATTAGGTATATGAAGACTCAGAGTAGGCTGGTTATAAGGCTCAGTGAGATAATAATATACAAAATATATTATAGTGTTACATGCTCTGTAATCAGGGTGATAAGCCTTATAAGCTGTCAGAAAAGATAATCCTTCATTATGATGTAGTTAGGATAGATGCCATATTGGGCATCCAAAATATCCCTTCCATTTCCTAAATTATTAGGAATATATTTAGTTGAGTCTTAAAGACATTTTACTCTTTTAAAGATTCTTATTACTTTCAACCCTTACCAGGAAGGACATTTTCTTAAATTTATTAACACTTAAAAATATTTTTTGAGTTCCAAATTCTTTTCCTTCCTCCAGTCCTTTCCCCACCCACTGAGAGGGCAAGCAATATGATATTAATTATTCATGTGAAATCATGCAAAACGTATTTCTATATTAGCTGTGTTGCAAAAAAAGAAAGAAAAATGAGGAAAATGAGAAATTATATTTCAATTTGTATTCAGAATTCATCAGTTTTCTCTCTGAAGAAGAATAGCATTTTTCATTAGGAGTCTTAGAACATTGCATTGGTGGTTATAGCTAAATCTCACAGTTGATCATGTAGCATTGCTTTTACTATTCTGGTTCTGTTCACTTCTCTTTGCATCAGTTCTGAAAAGTCTTGCCAGGTTTTTCTGGGATCATTTTTTATACTACAACAGTATTCCATCACAATCATATACCATAGTTTGTTTAGCCGTTCTTTAATTGATGGGCATTTCCTCAATTTCCAGTTCTTTGCAACTACAAAAAAGAATTGCCATAAATATTTTTGTACAAGTAGGTACTTTTCCTTTTCCTTTGATCTCTTTGGGATATAGACCTAGTGGTTGTATTTCTGGGTCAAGGTGTGTATTGTTTTATAGACTTTGGGGTGTAATTCCAAATTATTCTCTAGAAAAGTTGGAACATTTACAATTCCACCAATATAGATTATCATCCTTATTTTCCCACAAATACTCCCCCTTTTGTCATTTTCTGTTTGTGTCATGTCAGCAAATCTGATCAGTGTAAGGTAGTGCTCTAGGGTTGTTTTAGCTTGAATTTCTTTAATCAATAGTGATTTAGAGAGCTTTTTACATGACTATAGTAGCTTTCATTTCTTCTGAAAATTGCCTGTTCATATCCTTTGATCATTTATCAAATGGGGAAGGATTCCTATTTTTATAAATCTGGGTCAGTTTCCTGTATATTTGACAAATGAGGTCAGAAAAACTTGTAAAATTTTTGTCACTTCATGGTCTTTGATATCTTTTAGCAAAATGCAGTTTCCTTGAGAATCTCTTTTAATTAGGTCTATTTTTGCTTTCTCTTTGAGATCAAGATTGCTACCCCATCTTTTTCATTTCAGCTGAGACATAATAGATTCTTTTAAGATTTATCTCAATTCTGTCTGTGTCCTACTGTTTCAAATATGTCTCTTGGAAACAATACATCATTGGGTTCGTTCCTTATTTATTTGGCTATCCACTTCTGTTTTATAGGTGAATTCATTCCATTCACATTCACAGTTACGAATGCTAGTTGTATATTTTTCTCCATCCTATTTTCTTCTGTTAATCCTTCTCCTTCTTTGTCCCTCCTCAAAAGTCTGTTTTGCTCCTGATTATTACCTTCCTTAATCTGCCCTTTCTTTTATTAGTCCCCTTCCATCCCTTTTTCTCCTTGCTTTACCATCCTACTTTCCAGATGATCGTTATATTTTCTTACTCAATTGAGTGTGTATTAAGAGTGAGGTTCCATCTCACTCTTTTTCACTTTACTATAAAAACTTCTCCTTGCACCCCTCTTTAATATGAAATAATTTCCCCCATTCTTCCTCTCCCTTTTCCCAGTGTATCCTTGAAGAAGGGCAATTAAGCCTTATAAGAAATGCTCTATAGTTTAATATACAATTCAGTTATTATTATTATTATTATTATTACTGATATTGTTGTCTTCATCCTTGATATTCTGTCGAGTTAAGAATGATCCCAGGTCAAGTCAATATGCTGCCATTAGTCTTTTGTGTTTAATGGACTATTGCTGAATTAAATATATTGATTGCTCTTTTCTGTAGTTGAATAAGAGTATTTGGAGATGAGCTTATCTTCTAAGGATTCACTGAAAACATCTTTGGTACAGTTCCAGTAGCAAAAGGATGACTAAGATGACATGTATCTCTTTCTGTTCCCATGTGGTTTTGATTTCTTCAATTTTGTGTCTATTTTAGGAACTTTCCATTCCAGATAGTTCAGAGGTTGTGAGAATTTGTTATAGATGCAAAACATTATCATCAGCAGCATCGTTATCATTATTTTCATCCCTTTGGATGGATCTGGATAGAAATAGAACAGGGACCAGTCACCATCCTGCAGAAATTGCCCTTGTGGTAACTTTCCTAAAAGAATAATCAGTCTCTTGTTCCAAACACCTAATAAATAGATCCTTCTTTTCTGCTAAGTGCCGGCGAAGTGAAGTCTCACTACATCTGTATCCCCTCGTAATCAGGAAGAGGGCGGCCAAGAGCTCCTGGGCAGGCTCCTGGACCTCAGGTGGACACATTCAAGATGGTAATGACTGGGATTTCACAGGCTTGTGGCGGGAGCACCTTCCCCATAATCCTGCGGCCAGCCACCAACCGGCCTTTGAAGGACTAGCTAGTGCCAGATCTGAAGGCTCAGCACCTGCCTCCCTTCTCTAATGAGCTGTTCGTGGCAGCCAAAGCCAGTGCCAGGGTTTCTCAAGGGCCTGGAGTGTGAGCACTCCTTCATAGTAGCTCATAGTAATGACATTTCAGATTTAGGCCTTTAGCTATTGAAACCCAGGGCTGAATAGCGAGGCTGCAGGAGTTCAAAGCTTGCCTCCGTTCCTTCCTAGTTACATCGAGAGCTGTTATTATTACTTAGACTGGATTCGTGATTTCATTACTGTCCCCTCTCTTGATCAGGAAACTCCCTTTTCTGAGCCATCCAGCAATTCATCACCTGAGAGGGTTGTTTGGGGAAGCACTGAAAGCTTGTCACCTGCCCAGGGGTCACCCAGCTGAGGTGGACCAAGGCTTGAGAAAGACTCAACTTAGGTCACTGTGATTCTCAGCTTGGTTCTTAACCCATTATCCTATCCTATGCTGCATCCTGGATAACAACAACAATAACTACCAATAATAATAATTATGACTATTATGAGTCATCTGGGAATTGACATTATCTTGAGGGAATTCCCAGTGATAGAATAGATAAACCTGGTTTGAAGGGATATGAGGAACAAAAAAAGTGGGGTTGGGTCTGGAAGGAATTCAACTGAATTTGGAGTAAACCAGTAGGATGGAGAGAGTTTATTTGTTTTAATAAAGGAGGAGAGATCTGATAGCAAGGAAAGAAAGCTGACCTGAGAAACAAGGGGGTAGATGGGAATTTTAATGCAGTCAGGGGAAACCAGTGTTTCAAATTCTGTCTTGAGCATTTTCTGGCTGGGTGCCCTTGGCAAGTCATTAACCTATGAGTGCTCCAGGCCAGAGGGCAGGAATGAGGTCATCCACATAGCAAGAGTTAGAAGCAGAATAAGAATTCTGGTCCCCTGACCCTGGATCAGCTGCCTTCTGGTCTCTCCTTGCCTTTGAAGGGGAGAAATTTCTTCTTTCTGTCCCATCTCTCTACCTTTGCTTATTCTGTCTGCTGGACCTCTTGTCTGGAACACCAGCCCTCCCCTCGATCACCCATCTCCCAAATAACACCTTGTCCTTTAGAGGTCCCCTTCTGCCTCTCTTGGGAAGCCTTCCCAGCCATGACTATCTTTGCCATATTTTTCAAATTATAATCATTCATAACATATTAGGGAATGGCTATCAGCTTTGCAAAATGCTTTATATATGACAGAAAGCAGATTGTTTAACAAATGGAGAGGAAAGGGGAGAAGCATTTTATGGGGGAAATCTCACGTATTGCTATAACTTCCCTCCTTTCATATATTAGGTTTAATAGAAAGGGAAGGGTCTTCCCCTGTAAAGAATCTAAGGGTAAGATAATAATAAAATAATGCTGATTCCCCTTTCCTTATTTTTTCCTACTTCTCCTTTTCAAGGCCTTATCTCTACTAGGTCCAGGGCTCCAATTATATTTCTTTCATTTGTTTTTCTGTTTTAGACTCGCCTGTTTTTGGATAAACGCTGGCTCTTGGTGGGGGGTGTCTATCCTGATCTACGCCTCCATCACCTTTGTGACTTTGGAACAGAATTACTTTCTGACCCTCTGACAGAGGCTGGGAAGGCTTTTCCTTCTTCCCAGATCCAAGCCTTCCATCAAATCTCTAACTCTCCAGGCATTAGACATTTAACAAGGATTAGTGGCTGCCAGATTTTCTTTTTATATATTTAATGGGGAAGGAAACTATAGAAAGGAAAGGCCAGTGACTAATGGTAGGTGAATAGTTCAGATCAGAATCAGTCAGAGCTGCTGATTATAGAGGCCAATTTAGCTACTTCCCCTGAGCTCAGCTTTCTTGTGAAGGGAAAGGAAATCACCTGCCAGTTTAAGGGAGATACAAGTCACTCTCAGTAGGCAAATGAGGGAAAAGACGGGTCCTTCCTCTCTCCTCCAAGTCTCATCCAGGTGGGGCTCAAGGGTCGATAGGAACCTGCTCTAAAGTCTCCAAGTCTGAGAATAAGAATCCGGAGGAAGGAGAAAGGGACCCAGTTCCTCCTCCACAAGGTAACAATCAGGGAAAATGGCCGTTTGTGGTCATTTTCTGCCTCTTCCTCCCAGAAGCTCTCCGGGAAAACAATCCAGCCAATAAAAGTCAGTCTTGTTTCCATAGCGATGCAGGTATGACACATAATATTTTTTCACTTGAGCCTTACAACAATTCATGTAGAAATTTACACTGGCTCCCAAGGGCCCTGGGAGTGGGAGCAAGGTTCTCTGATGTGGGATACCAGATGCCATTTCTGCAGAGACCGGAGTTCCTCTTGTGGAGACTAAGGATGGCTGTGACTAGGTGATCATTTCCTTTCTTCTTTTTTTGCTCTTCAAGGGGAATAGAGGGCTAAAATTATATCTGTTTCATGCCAGATATTTGTATTCACCAGATATGATGGTTTTGGGGGTTGAGGGCAAAACTGACACTTTTTGGTGACTTGGCTCGGGAAATTTGTCCCACCCTGGCTGGTAAGAGCTTCCTCCTGCTCAGGCCGGCTTCTCTTTCCCTGAGAAAAGACAAGAATTCATAGCAAGCAAACATATTTAT
The DNA here is from genome assembly GCF_902635505.1 of Sarcophilus harrisii. Classification (NCBI taxonomy): domain Eukaryota; kingdom Metazoa; phylum Chordata; class Mammalia; order Dasyuromorphia; family Dasyuridae; genus Sarcophilus; species Sarcophilus harrisii. The sequence continues at coordinate 17,659,459 of NC_045426.1, read as the reverse complement.
TGAAGCAGGCAGTGATTCAGTAAGTAGAGAGATGATACAGATCAGTTTAGGCAGAAGGATACACAAGAGGCAGGAGTTCAACTGGAAAACAAGAGGAATCTCAGCTTAATGACAGCACGATTTTGCTCAAGAAGTCGGTGCTCAGGGGTGTCTGGGGTACAGGCACAGAGAGGCAAGGGGCATGTTGTGGTGCCATTCCTCCTTACATGCCTGGGGCTCTGCGGGCTCTCTTCCAAGCCCGTCCTTGTCTCCTGAACCCTCTCTCTCTCCATTTCTTCTTGGGAGTCTTTCCTTTGAATGAGGAGCCACAGCTCTATCTATGTACACAACACACGGGATCACATACAAGGAACCATGAGAGACCACTCGTGGGGATGCTATAAACAGGTCTTTTTGTGTCATTTTATTGAGGAAACGACTCTGAGAGATAATATGTCTTGCCCATATGTGATAGAAACAAAACGGTCCTCTTAGGGAGAGCCCCTGAGAAATGAAGCTTATTTTAGACACCCGTTCCTACCTGTCCCCCTTTACTCTTCTCTGCTATCTTTTGTGTCTGGAACTTCCAATTCATGCTTGAAATGCCCATTTCTCATACCACCCTGATAATTGGCAACAACGTCAGAGGAGGAAACCCACTGGCGTCCACTTGGAACTATGGTAGTAAATGTTTAAAAATTGACTCACTGAAAAAAATTGCATATGCCGCTTACTTTTAAATTTAATCTGCTGTATTTTCTCCATCAGAGGAAAAGGGGAACAGTACCTACTATGTGCCAGGCATTGTGGTAAGTGTTTTATAACTTGTATGATCCTCATAATAACCTGAGAGGGAGGGTTATTATTCACTTTACTCATATGCCTGGTACATAGTAGGGTTATTGTCCACATGGTGCTTGGCACATAATAGGTACTCAATAAATGTTTATTGAAGTGACTTGCCCAGGGTCACACAAGTAAGTGTGTGAGACTGGCTTTGAATTCAGGTCTTCCCAATTTCAGGTCCAGAACTTTATCTGTTAAGCCACTTTGCTACGTCTATCACCAGCAAAACAGCAAAACACATTTTTTTAATATTTGTTGATTTCTGAGGTACAATGCTCACAAGGAAAATTTAACAATCACCTATCATGAGATAGCATGAATGTCTGCAAACTCACTCCTAGACAGGCTTGTGTAAAACACCCACTTTATCAGATCCCTAATCCCGGCCTCTCTCCTTGCTGACAAAGCGGGGGCCATCTGATCTGTAAATTAATGACGATGAATCATTTTCCATGGTTAGTTTATGCCTAGTTTTCCCCACCTTCCATTGAATGTTCTTTTGAGATTGGCTCTTAGCCAATTTGTTGAGTGTGCTCAACAAATCATTGAAGGCAGGTGGGTGGGGTGGGGAAGGATTGTGGCTAAGAGAATCATATGGTCTTAATAGATAGCCTGGCTTTGGGGAAGACAGGTCAGAGAAACGGCAGCAGATTCAAGGTTGGACGACACACCAGGGAGGAAATAGAGTGAGTGTATACACTATTAATTTCTTGAATTTTTCACTTGTTCTGAATATTGCTGTGGCTGTCCCAAGCTCTGCTCCTTCCTCAATCTTTTCAAGAGGCTGTTTGGCACAGGGGTTAAGAATACTGGATTTGGGCCTGGGTTTGAATCCTGATTCTGACACTCACCCAGGGGACCCAGTCTCAACTTTATCCTCTGTTGAATGAGGGAATTTGGACTAGAAGGATTGTAAGGTTCCTACTAGCTCTAAATCTGTTTTTCTGTCAAACTATGACCTTTATCACTGTGCTTCTCTTTGTCCACGGTACACTTGGCAAACAGTGATTAGGGGCTCCATTTTAATGAGTGAAGAAGGGAAGGAGGAAGATGAGGAAGGAAGAAGGAAGAAAAGAGGAGGAAGAGAAAGGAGGAGGAAGAAAAGAGAAAAAGGCAATGACAACAATGGCAGAGAAGAGAGCAGATTCACCAACAGTGAATTCCATCTTGGGCGTAGGTCCTGGGGTTGCTAAGTCAGTCAGTTTCATCATCAGTCTTCAGAATCATGGGATTCTGGGACTTAGAAGGGATCCACCTCTTGATGTAATAAGAACTTGAGATTTAGAGAGGTTCAATGACTTGTCAAAGAGTAAAATAGCAAAACCCCACCCAACCCCAAATCCAACACTTTCTCCCATTTCTTTGAAACTTGAGTGGTAATAAGCCTGGGTCTCCCTACTTTGCCCCACTTGGAAGGTCAGGGTTGGGTTTGGCCAATCAGCACAAAATGTGGACGTAGTCCAGTCACCATCTGGGCTGATTCATTCCCCTCCCTCCCAAGGTTCTCCTCCGCTGACTGCTGAGCTCAATGTAGATGCCCAGTGGCTCACTCCCAGCAGCTCCCAGATCTGGAGCCCGAGTCACCAGACTCAGGATCACTGGCGGCCCGATGGCCTGTGTCGCCCACCCCATCTGGCTTCATTCACTAACCTAGGGAAGGAACTTGTTAGCAGAAGCCTATGCAATGCTTTTGAGTGACTGTGGCTTTAATGAAATCTGAACTGTCATTTCTCATTTGAATGGCGCTGTCTCTTCAGGTCCCTATTTCATTCGTTTTTTATTCTCATGCAATGAACGATTGTTGGAGCTTCTTCCCCAATCTGTTTATTTCCTCTCCATCAGCTTGTGATTTGATGGCGATGAACGTCCTAGAGCAATGGGGCCATTCTGAAAGAAATCTCAAGACAGTCTGGATTTTAATTTAGCAAAGGAGGTTGCTTATGGAAGGTGCCAGATGGTCGCAGATTGTGTGACGTCATCTCGGAAGAATGACGAATTGTAGATGACCCAAGTCACTGCAGGAAGGTGTCTGGTGGGTGGCAGCAGCCGGTGGCCCAGCACCGCTGGCGCCTTGGGTGTAACAGAGGGAGGGAGAGACCAATCCGAAGCTGTGTGAAAGAACCACCAGAGGAACATGTCGGGTGTGGGTAGGGGATCCTGCACAGGACATGGACAGCAGTCCCACAGGACAAAGGAGTGGGGATGGCTACCTGCATCACTGAAGGGAGTTTCCATAACAATCACTGACATTTGCATAATATTTTAAGCTTTGAAAAGCACTCGACTTTGGAGCCTCACAACAAACTTGCATCTATGTAATCGGTGTTATCTGTGTGATTGCATATAGGTGGATCTACACAATGTGTTTATAGGTATTTGTGTGATGTAGGTGGATATATGTAATGTCTATATAGGTGTGTATACAGGTGTGATGTGTAGTTATCTGCAATATGTGTATATAGGTATCTGTGATATAGATGATTACATATAATGTCTGTATATGGGTGTATGTGCAATATGTGTATGGAGTGTATCTGTGTAGTACATATGTTATATGTGCACAACATGAATTCTTCCACTAAACTTCTCTTTGGGTACCTCACTGTGGTAGAGATGACCTCTGGTTCTTCAAGGTAATTTTTATAGGTCACAAACCCTGCCAAGTCTCACATTGAAAGTCAAGTGTCTTTCTGCTCCAGAAGAGTTTGATGCTTGCTTGGCTTCACCTAACTGGGCTGTCAGAGGTGAGAGCATTGCACTTTATGTGGAAGTTATTACTCCCATTTTACAGATGAGAAAACAGAGGCAGGCTAGATTTGAATCTAAATCCAAGTGTAGTCCTTCTGCCACTGTACCCCAGAGATAGCCTAAAAGATCTGGAATAATTTAAAGACAAATTGTTCAAAATATTTGAGTAATAAAATTGATCAAAATAACTTGTCAAGCGCTTCAAGGCTCTATTTTTTAGGATGTCTTTCCCCTTAAATAACCACAAATTAAAGGTATTTTTTGGGGAAAATAAGTGTGGGGCATTGGCAAAACTAAAATTCAATTAAATTATGTCTAACATAGCCTGATAAACGGAATAGATTTTTCCATTCTCCTGTAATTTGCTTCTCTGAAAACAAAGCATGTGTTTTTGTGAACTTGACTCCAATCCATTTGCTTTGTTAGATGAATGTTCTAGCTTTGAAATTAGGAGCTGTTGTGAAAGCCTTGTTTGAATGCTGGATGCAGGAGGTCAGCGTCTTAATATTGCTCAAGAGCCTTGTACTTCACTCCCACTTCCACTCTCTTCCAACCTTCCTTTTGGGACACTGCCCAATTTGACACTCATTTTCTCTGAAGACTCAAAAGTATCTTCAAGATATAATTATAACCTTATCTCAGAGACCATCCCATGGATGGGCAAGACAGCGTTTGGCACATTGTTTTCCAGCTTACCGTGACACCTCAGGGCCATGGTTACAGTCCCGAGCTTCCTGCAAGGTTGAGCTTGGGTACCACTGGTTGCAGAAAGCTTTTCTTGAATATGCCAACTGTTAGCTTTCTCTTTGACATTTGTAGCTACTCATCCATGTGGACACAGCAGGTGCTAAATAGAGCTTTAGTAGATTGAACTGAATGGTAACAGAATGTAAAGTAATTGGAACAAGATCTTCAGAAAAGATCTCAAGAGTCTCATTTTCAAGACATCTTTAGCCAATGAAATTATAAATCTTAGTGCTGAGAACTAAAAAGATCTCAGTCTAACCTCTGGTTTTAGATAGAGGTGGCAATACCTTTAATTCACAGATGAGGCAACTGGCCCCAAGAGAGGCTACGTGACTGGCTACAGCTGGTGAACAGCAGAGGAATTGGTGTCTTCTCCTAAATTAAAATTCAAAGCATTTCCATTATTATTTTGGCAAGAGGCAGGGTGGGGTAGTGGGGAGAAAGCTTTCCTGGAAGCTAGGTTCCGTCCCAACTTCTGATATTGCCTGACAAGTCCCATTTCTTATTTCTCAGGTTACTCTTGAACACTAGAACCTGCAGAGAATTGCTCTTTATTAATAGATTAAACAGATTAAGCTTGCAAGTACAAGTTAAAAAATACTGCGCAATGTATCGGGTCAAATGCTAGACTTAAGAGTTGGGATGACCAGGGTTCTGGTCCTTTTCTGGCACTGTATGACCTGACACACCACAAGAAAATCACCATCCCTCTCCACCCCTTGAATAGCTTTATGATTTACACACTGCAGAACGACACTGTGGGAAGAACCTTGAGTTTGGGGTGGGCACCGCTGGGTCCATCACCCAACTCTTCCATTATTTCCCATGTGACCAAGCTTCAATTTCCACACTGGAAAAAAATGAGTCTAGGGTCCCTTCCCCTATTAAAATATGATCAGATGAACCACTAAGCCTTAAGGTGGTTGGGATCTAGCTTGATGGAGTCCCAAGGCTGGGCTCTTACATGCGGCTATTTCCCCCATTAGTTCATCAAACAAAGTAGACTTCCACAATCTGGGACTCCACAAAGTCCATTTTAACCAGGCAGTTTATCATAGAATCCCGTGCGCTTGTCTTGTTCACCACTCCTTGCTCCGTAGCGATAGCCGCTATAGTGTTTTAGGAACAGCAACTGTAACAATGGTCGACTTTATCTGTGGCAGGCAACACGCTCCAGAAGACTCACTGACTCGCAGAGCCCACCCATCACCGAGGTAGGCAGGAAAGGCCATTTGCAGTGGGAACTTTGCTGAGCTGGGGGACTTCTGCGCTCGGGGTGAAGGCAGAACAAGCACGTCTCGGACTTGCCAGTCCCCGGTACGGTTCCAGACCTTGATTGTTAATTGGCCCGGATTCCTGCAAAGGTTTTGAAAAAGCCTCTGTGCATCTGTTATGGAGAGCCATGATCTCCAGTCTGAGGGTGGGCAGTGCTCATTAATAAACAAAAGCTACTCCACGCCAGTGGGGTCACCCAAGTCCATCCAACTGGTCTCCATGAGTTGGAAAAACTGAAAACTAGCCTCAGATTTTTCAAATTTAGCAAAACCCCACTGGGCAGATGGTGGCTGATGACTCCAATTTTAGACGAAGGGGTTGTTTTTCCCCTGTGCACAGATGCGACAAGAGGAGCTCGTGGTAGAAATGGCACCGTGACCTTAAATAGGGCACCCTGGGGCTGATGCCGTAATAAGGTCCAGAGTGCTATTAAAATATGTCCAACATTTTAATGACTCCAGTCTCACGGCAGCATGAGGAGAAGATTTAAGTGCTGAATGCTGGGGAGGAGGCTTGTGCCAAGGACACTTTAATGTCAGGAATTCGTGCAACGCTAAAAATAAAAGCTGGTCCTTGTGCCCGTAGGTGGAGATCTATACATAACCGAGCCGTGTTTGCTCCATTTCCTTGGAGGGAAGGAATCTGACAATAAGGGATTAAACAACTCTTCCCCAATACTTAACCATGTCCCACTTGGATCAGGGTGATGAGAGCAAATCTCTGGATGGGTACAACAAGGGTTGACAAGCAACGTACGGCAGAAAGAAGCGTGGGCTTTGGGAGAGAAGGTCCCGGAGGAGGAAGTGCTGACAGGGAGCCAGGCAGCTCAGTCAGAGGCTAAGGGAAAGCTTCCCTCAGACATTGGGAGAAGGAACCCAAAGCAGTGGGAGTGCTCCTTCTGGAGAATGGGGATGGTGAGAGACACACTCTGAAATCTGCTTCTTTTCCAGCTCTGGCAAGGTCCAATTGCCTTTTTATACCAACCCTGAGACTCCTTTCCCACAATCCTCTCTGACTTTTTTGCTCTTTTCCCCTGGCAAGTACAGGCTTAATTCTTAGTTGCCCATGGGCATGGTCCTAGGTCCTTAGTTCAAAGTCCTGCTCCTTTCCAACATCAACGGCCGGCAGAACAAGTTATTACGGCTTTTGCCTTGTAGCTCCAAGCCAAGGTTATCTAGGAGATGAGATTGACAATCCTTCGATGTAAACGAATCAAGGCTTTCATTTAGATCAACCATTCTTAGGCCATGGCTGTTGAAAGATGGTTGTTGAGGTCTCATAAAATAACGAACTGCTCAAACCCCACTTGATTTCCAGCCTGGCTTCTTCCCTTTTTTGCTTCATCTTTCCAACTTTTCCACCTTTCTTCTCTCCTTTCTGCCCTGCCCCTGATCGGTTGAAGGGGAAGTATGATGGCCGAAAGGCCAATTAAAGGGTTCCTCAGAATGGGAGGAAGTCTGGCTCTTTTTCCTGTGACTTCCAGGAATTGTGCTGCCTCATACTGGCAACCGGGCCACAGAGCCACATTTGAATACAAGCCTTGTCGATCCAGCCAGGCTGTTTCACATTGGAGACATGCATCTTCTTTTGCATGATGGGAGGGATGGTGGAGGGCTCCTGGGCTTCTGATGAGGGAAATGGCCAGTTTGCCTGACTGAGCCCCGTTTCTCCCCTCAGGCTTCTTGCTAAATGAATTCTGGCTTGGGCCTGATGTGCATCTCATACCTCTCTGTTTTTTCTTGGAAAGTCCCTCGAATATTTTTTCTTTCCCTGGAGAAAGTAAAGTGAGAAAATAGACACGAATTTTATCTGTGGGACAGACAGAGAATACTAAAATCACACATTTAGAGATGGAAGAGATTTCAGAGGTCACCAAATTCAACCCCCTCTCAGACTGGAAAAGCCTCAAGAGACCCTACTCTAGTGCAACTGCCTCATTGTACAGAGGAGCAGACTTGAGTCATCAGGAAGTAAATTAACCTGTCCGAGGTCAGTCACAGAGGCAGTAAAGGCGGAAGATGGGCTTTAATCCTAGATAGTCTGATTCTACAGGATAACGGAGGCCCGGAGAGATGTGGCATGATCGAGAAGACACAAATTCATTCATTCACTCATTCCTTCATTCGGTAAGCACTTACTATATGCAGGGCATTAGGTTATGCAGTGGAGATGGTGACCCGAATCAGACAGTCCTTGGCCCTCAAAGGACTTTGATTTTGGAAGGGCTCCATCTAGCATCAATCTCAGACCTTTCTTATGTACCTCAACCTGGTCTGTCACCACATTCTCTTTCCTTTCTCAAACCAGAGGCTGGAGATTTATTTAGCCACATCCTGTCCCAATAGCTAGCTCTCTCTTAGCTTAGGGATAATATAAAGGCTGAGGTCCTTGGGGTCAAGTTAGAAGTTTTGGGTTTGATTCTTATCCCAGATATGGGATCCCAAGCTCTCTCTCTGAGCCTCAGTTTCCCCATTTGTAAAACAAGGCAATTGGATATGATGAATTCTAAGGTCTTTTAAAACCAAGACTCTCTTATGACTACAAGAGGCTTACATTTTACAGTACATGAGTATAGATAGAAATTCAGAGTCCCTGGCAGCTATGGGAGTCAAATAGACCTCACTCAGAAAGATAGTACTTGAGCTGAGCTTTGGAGAGCAGAGTTTTGAACACAGAGCTTTAATCTAAATCTAGTCTTCCTTTACATTCCCCCTCAACTCCTAGTTTCTCGGTAACCAGAGGGCCAGGAGCAGCATCTTTGATGGGAAGTCCTTGTAGACAGGAGTTGTAGGTACGCAGGTGGTTCCAATCCTTGGTTCTGCCCCTTATTCAGAGTGACTTGGAGGTAGTCACTTATCTCTGAGCCTGGGTTTCCTTATTTGTAAAATGGGGATGCCCTAATCACACAGGGAGCTCCAATAAGGCTAATGATAGGGTTGAAGCCGCCAAATGAAGGGCCCAGCAAGCCAAGGTACCATTGTCTGACCTGCACGGGTGACAGAGGCTGTTATTGAAGAGGCAGAAGATGAGGGGGTTGATGGCACTGTTCAGGACTGGCAGGTTTTGGATGATCACAGAGGCATAGAAACGCTCTTTAGTCTTGGGGAGGAGGCTGAAGTTGTCCAGAATATCAAAGAGGAAGTAAGGACTCCAGCAGATCACAAACGCTGAAAAGAAAGAGAAGTGGCAAAAATGGGATGAATGTTTAAAATTGGCTTGCAGATCCCCAGCCAGACTCTCTTTAGTTCATGGCCTGGATATGGCCTCACCTTCTCGAAAGGGTCCTTCCTGTGGACGACCAATTCATTCAGAAACTTTGCAATGATCTATATGGTCAATCTTTTCTCTAGCATGAAGTATGCCTTGGGCTTTTGAGCCCAGGTTCTGAAACTAATCAGACCCCATTAGTAAAAATTTGCCAAGAACTGAACTTGTCAGAGGACAAGTACGATTCCGAGATATGAAAGGAATTGAGGATTTAATTCCTCATGTTTGGACAAGCAAGTCTCCATAAATAACAGATTTGGAGTGGAGGGGGGCTTAGGAGTCACCCAGTGTAATCCCCTCCTTTCACAAGGTAGGAAATTCAGGAAATGAGACCTAAATTACAAAAGTAGTAAATGGCAGAATTGGGCATCTGAACACAAATATTCTGGGTACAAATCATTCAATCCATCAGTGAGTATTAAAGCAATTACACATTGTACATATTAAAGCAATTGTCACATCATGCTAGGAAGTGATGGCCAAAGACGGTGGCCAAATAGTCTCTGTTCTTGGGGAGCTTGTATATTATGGAAACAAAACATACACAAATGTATCTAGACACAACACACACATACATTCGTGTGTGTATATGTATGTATAGGTTATGGATACTGGTTATTTTGGAGGCAGAGGGAATTTGTGTCTGAAAGGGCTTGAGTAGGAAGTAGCAACGTGGCCCAGCTTTGGAGACAGTTATGGATTCCACAAACCAGTGAGTGAAGTGGTATATCATCCCAGCCTTGAGTGGAAGGGAGCTGAGAAGTAACCCAGTCCAATCCCCTCTTTTCACAGAGGAGGAAACTGAGGAAATGAGACTTGCCTAAGTCACTAAGGTAGTAAGTGGCAGAACTGGCGTGGTACAAAGGTGTGGATGTTGAGAAATGAAGGGCTTTGGAAAAAGAACAAGGTAGTGGGTTTGACTGGAACAAAGTATGGGGAAGCATTTGTTTTCTGTAAATGTGCTAACTTGAAGCCTTTGATTGTTAAGGAGCTTAAAACCAATCTCTCCACAAGAGTAAAATAAGAGTACACATCCTCATTTAAAACATAATACAGCTACAAGTTTCCTCACCTCCATTCAAATCCTCAAGGGCCTTTCCTATGAAGATTAAAATTGTGTGTGTGTGTTTTTAACAAATCTCAAGCCTTTCTAAGCAAATGATATCTTAGATATAAATACAGACTACCTATCCATAAAGCAACTCCCTAAAATTTTCCACTGGGCAGAAACTTTCTCCCCCTGATTACAAGCTTGAACAAAATAAAAACACATGAATTTTTTAAAAAACCCAATAATATTTAACACAATGAGAGCTAGGGACAGCAGATGGACAACCCATATGTTCCACTGATATCTATGCAGTGACAAGAGAGAGACCAGCATAAACTCGTGTCCCATTTATGGGAAGCAGTGGAAAAGAGCTGCATAGGACAGGAAAGCAGGAATTGGCCTCTCAGTATGATTGGAGAGTAAGTAGCTCTATCAGGCTCAGTGATCTATGTAAATAACATTTGTTATTTAGACTTTTCACTAGATTTAAGATAATCTTACTGCTTCTGACTCTCAGGTATTCAGAATTAATGAGGCTTGGTTTAATCGTGTTTCTATTTATGCATATTTGGGAGGATCAGATCTGTGCAGAACTCATTTGGGGTTCAGACACCAATTTCCTTATTAAGTGGGTGCTAGGCTCAGTTGTTTTGAAACTGGTGAAAGGTTGCAAGCACTATAAGAGCTAAATTTCAGTACTCTGGGTCAAAACCTGATTGTCCCACCTTAGTTATAATCCTAGGGTTAGATCAACGTGGGATACACATATAATACAGCTTTAAGTAAAATGATCAAGCTCTTCTGGAGTCTCAGAAGAAAAGCTCCACAGAGAAAAATTATTTCAACTTTCAGATTGTTGATATAATGTGCAAGTGTGTATGTGGGGGTAAGAAACAGGATCACAGAATCAGGACTTTCAGGATACTGGCAAGTTGTTTTTTTGCCAGTGTGCTTGTTGTTCCCAGGCTGGTGAATGCTTTTAGGACATGAAGTCCTGCCTTCTTAAAGGCTCCTCAGTTTTCATTGTCCAAAGTGCTATGGAAGTCAAAGTGCTTTAAATACTCATGACATTGCAGTGTGTGTGTGTGTGTGTGTGTGTGTGTGTGTGTGTGAGAGAGAGAGAGAGAGAGAGAGAGAGAGAGAGAGAGAGAAGAAAGAGAAAGAAAGGAGGAGGAGGGAAGGAGGGAGAGAGGAAAATGGTGTATTTTTTACATTTCAATTTCCTTTGTTGATTAAAGCAAGGGAACATGAGCTGGCATTTAACTGCTTTGGAATAAGTCAACAGGCAAAGATCTTTGACATCCTTCTGGGTTAAGGGCATATTGATGTAACTGAGTCAGAAAGAGCATGGTGGACCTCAGTCCTGTTCATGACAGTGTCTCACCACAGGGTTGGGCCTGTGGTGGGCCTAACTTTCAAACCAACCACCAGTAAAGAGCACATGGGACAAATCAAGTCCTCAGGTCTTTCTGTCACCTGCCTTCTGGTCTAGTGCTGACCTACTGGCCTTAACTTTCCTATAGTTGCTTTTTCCCTTTGTCTCAGCCCCTTGGATTTTGGTACAACCCCCACCTGATCTCATAGTAACTGATTAAGAGCCTATCCCCAGGCCCAATGCTTGCCTGATTTCCAGTTTAAGAACTGTTTGCAGTGATCTTTCTGGGACTCAGGCAACTTCCACCATTCACCTTGAAAAGCAGATGAGATTTGTACATCAGATTGTCTGCTCTCAGAAGGATGTCTCCTTTACACTTTTTTCTTTCTGTGGCATATTGTACTTTTCCCTCAGACCGTGCAAAATAGAATCAAATAACAAACCCTCTTCACATCATGAAGTGGTTGTGTTTTCCTGGAACCACAACTGGATTTGGAGTCAAAATTGATGCTTCACTTGTGGCTCTGACATGTACCTACCCAGCCGCAGGACCTCAGACACACCATTTAACCTTCCTGGGACTCCAAGTACCTCCTCTCTGAAGTGAAAGGCCTGGGACTGCGTGGTTCCCAAGGCACCTTCTAATTCTCCGACTCCCAAAGTGTCTGCTTCCCTCTTACTCATCCCAGATTCTCTTTGGTGTGCATGTGCCTGTGTGTATTGTGTGTGCATATACATGTGTATTCATCTGTCTCTGATCTAGCTCATGTGGCCATATGATCTCTTTGTTAAGAATTTAAGTGGCTGAAAGGTAAGAACTATTTGGTTTAGACTGGGCCTCCTTGACTCCCCCAGGATCAATCAGTCAGCAATTGCAAGCTTCTCTGTTTCTAACCTGGACCCATCACCCATTAAATAACCCCATATTGAGGTTCTTGAGGATTGGCCATGTTGGTCCCAGACTTTGGGGCATGTATCCAACCTGCATTAGTCTTACTGATTCTCAGCACTCTGGAGCTTACCAGTCACAGCCTCTCTAGGTAGGGGTGACAGGTTTGGCTGGCTTGATGCTTTTTCAGGGATGGATTGATTCCTCCTTGAGTCAGGATCAAGGGATGGCTCTGCTACCATTTGGGACCTTGGCTGAGTTCCTTTGTCTCTGACCCTTGGTTTCCTCATCTATAAAATGGGGTTCTTATTGATGCAATAGCTGTTCATAGGGTTCTTGGTGGCAAAGCCCACCACACACCTTAAATCTTTGTTTAAATGTGAGGTGCAGTGTCATTCTACACACGCGGCTTACTATTGGCTTAGAAACGTCCAAGCTGTGTTGTCCTCTGCCCACCCCCAGCCTTGTTTTCTGACTAAAGGGTCAGGGCCTTCAGGATCCCTTTCCAGCTCTGCGATGGGAGTATTTAGAAGTCTGTGCATTTCTAACTCAATTCCCAGGGAAGCTGTATCCAGGTCTGCCACTGTCTAGGAGAGAAAGCCTTTTATATGCTGCAGGGACCTCTGATAAAAAGCCTTGAAACCTTGGAAGAATATAAATGTTTGCTCCTTCAGATCAGCTTTTAGAATTGGGTCATGTTTTTCCACCTCTTTTCTGTTTTGCCTCCTTTGGCATCACTTTTCCCAGACTCCTCCCCTCTCCACTGTATGGTCAAGTCAACATTTACCCATTGTCTTTTGAGGCTGAAAAGGGTCTAATGCTAGGAGGGGAGCATGCTGGGAGTCTCTAGGATCCAAGTGCTCTAAAAACCCAATAAAGATGGAGAATAACTGACATAGGTAGAAAAGAGGGTCCTGGAGTGCTCCCCCCACCCCATTTGGAGTCCTGCTTCCCTTCCCCTCATCTCTTGGCCCTCCAGGTATGGAATCCTGGCTCCTTCCATGTTATTCTTACATTAGGAAAGAGAGCACCAACTCTCCATATTCAAAAAGCCTGGCTTGGCTATTTACACATAGTTGGGGCTCGAGTTTTCAGTCAGAACCATAAGGAGGAACTTCCCACTTGAGTAAGAAGTCACGAGTTAGCACGAAGGGAAGGGGGCTGGGGCCCAGAGGATCCTATAGCCAAGGACAGTACTACCTGCTCAGGTATCAGGCCCCAGAGACTGGAGCATGGTTGAAGAGCAGAAGTGAGGGGCCTGCCAGCTTGGGAGGAAGCACTGCCCATGCCTCCCAGCCCCATGGCAGTGCTCAGGATCTATACCTAATTTCGGGCTTTATTGGCAATGACAATCTTTATGTCCTTTTGGAAGGGAAGTAAGTACAGGAGTGGGGATGAGGAGGAGGAAAGGTGGAATAGGATTAGAAACATGAAAAAAAAGAGAATTGGGGACATGGATAGTGGGAAGCTGGGAAGATGGGCACTGGCTGGGTGGCCCTGGGCAATACTTCATCAAACAGGTTCCCAAGAAGCTAAATTTAAGACTTAATGTGCTAGGAAAGACTATCAGGGGGGGAATTTGAGATTTTCCAGGATGCAGTTGCAGCTCTCTTCCCACTGGGCCATGTCCCAGAACCCTCTGTACCTTGGAAACTCCCTCCACCCATTCTAGACTCCTCATTCTGGCAAGCCCCATGGCCTCCTGGATTGGCTAGTTTTTTCCCAGATCACCATTTTAGGGTCTTCCTGTCCTCTGGACTCACCCCCCTGGACTATGTCTACTCTGCTCCTGCTCAGGGATTTCATCCCTTATCCCCATCCTGCCTTCCTTCCTCCCCAGTTTGGGCACCTACCTTTTATGTGATGTCTTTTCCCATTAGGATAATGGGGAATGCCTTTCTGCCTGCTTGCCAATGGATTCCCAGAATTGAACAGTAAGCACTCAGTGCTAGTTAATGGGAATAATATTCTACCAGGATAATCTCTAAAAATCTAACCATGTATTAAGAATTTAAACAAAGGATTCTTTGCTCTCCTAATCTTAAAAAATACTTCCCAGTAAAATGTTTACTAAAATATTCATGGAGAATATGTTCTGATAATTTCTCTTCATTTCTACAGAAAGCTTTGTGCTCCCTTGTATGCCATTCTTCATCAGTAGCTCTCTTCCCTCCATCTTTACCATTGAAATTTACATAAAGTAGGTCCCAAATTTGAGCTTCTATGTGATGGGTAGAGTGCAGGGTCTTAAGTCAGGAAGACCAAGTTCAAATCCAGACACTTCCCAGCTGGGGGGACCCTGGACCAGGCACTTAACCCTGTCTGCCTTAGTTTACCCTGTCTGCCTTAGTTTCCTCATCTGTAAAATGAACTGGATAAGAAAACAGCAAACTACTTCATTATCTTGGCTGAGAAAACCCCAAATGGGATCATGACGAATTATATTATGACTAAAAAACGGACCCGCCACCATAGGTCTCCAAAGCCCTCAGGTGGTTTACTTACCAAAAATGATAACGATGCTATACTTGATGGCTTTGATTTTTGCTCTTGAGATGAGTCCTCGGTTGTAGCGGGAACATATTTTTTTCTCTGGATAGGAGAGGGGGAAAGAGGAAATCAAACTTGAGATGAAATAAGTCTCAGGATCTGACAGGTCAATGGGTTAAATCTAGATCCATGGGGACAACTCTTCTGGTTCAGTTTGTTTAACATCAGTTCAATATCCTTCCTCTCCACCCCCAGGTACTGAGTTCATCATCCTAAACCACATTATAACCACGTTAGTGGTCTGCTCCACAACCCTTAGTGGCTTCTGATCACAGCTTCAGTTGGTACTTGAAAGCCTCCAAAAGCTGCCCCTCTGGATAGATCGTCCCCTCCGCCCTGCCCCAATATTTAACCTTCCAGTCCAACTGGCCAATTTGAGGTTTCCTGAACACAAGTGCATCTCCCATCTCCTTTCATTCACTCAGGTTGTACCCCACACCAAGATTGTTCTATCTCCTTCCCTTGGCCTCTTCTAATATAAGTCACTTCCCAGGAGCCCCTTTTACTGACACTTCCACTTGTGATATCTCTTATAGCTGGGGCTACTAAGCCTCACGGTGCATGGAGTGATGGACCTGAAATTAGTTAAGACTGCCTCATCTTTGTGAGGTTCAAGTGCCGCCTCAGACATCAATCTTGGACAGGTCACTAAACCCTGTTTCAGGGTAAACATCTCTGTGATATAAAATGGGCTGCAGAAAAAATGGCTCACTAGATTCAAAGTCTTCCATCTCCCACTTCTCTGGGAGCTAAATCCCTCACTCAACGATCTTTGCCAAGAAATCTCCAAATGGGGTCAGAAGAGTTGGATACAACAATAAGCCCCCTACAACTACTGAGTTTATTTTTTGTTTGTCTTGTGTACATGTTGTTGGACATGACTGAACCCATTCAACAATGAGCCCCCTATAATTACTCAGATTTTTTTTCTATTTATTTTCCATTTGTCTGTGTACATGTTGTTGGATGTGACAAACGACTCAATAAACTTCCTATAATAACTCAATTTCTATTTATTTTCTATTTGCTTCTCTGTGTACATGTTTTCTCGCCTTAGTAGAATTTAAGTTCTTTGAGGTCAGGTTTTTTTTTTTTTTTTGGTTAAGTTTTTTCCTTCCAATAGTTTTTCCCCTTTTGATCCTTAGCATCTGGTTCAGTTCTGGGTCCCAAGCAGGCACTTCATAAGTGATTGCTGAACTGAACTAAATTTAATAAATTATGAAGCACCAAGCATGTGTTGCAAAGCTACATCAATTGGCTCTTAATAAAAGTTCTGTTTGCCCATTGATTCAAATGAAGATGATGCAGAGTGTTGAGAGTCTTCCCCTCCAGCAAAGTCTCACTTTGTCACTTGACAAAGGCTGCCATTGTAGCATTGGAGCAGCTGGCATTGGAATGGCAAATGCTCCTGGGAACAAACACATGGAGTTCATGACAGGAACTTCATTTTTTTTTCATTTTTTACTTCATTTGTAAAATGAAGACAATATTTGTATTACTCATATCAAAAGATAATTATGAAGATTCCATGAGCCAAGTAGTTACAACCAGCTAAACTCAATGCAACCAGCATTTATTAAGCTCCTACTGAATACTGGGCTTTGTTTTGGGGAACAAAGATAAAACTAAAATTTTTCCTGCCATCAAGAGGGGAAACTGGGACATATATGAACATGTCTAAAATAAGTGTTTCTGAATTTTATACGTATTTATATGAAATGTGGGGTATGTACATAAATATGTATACATGCACACATATATGCATATGCATATACATACACCTCAGTAAATAGGAGAGGGATTTAACCTATCATTTCAATCATACACTCCTGGGTGAGGAACCTCTCTACATCAGGCCAGGTAGGTTCTCTTTCTGAAATAGTTTTATGGGGCAGCTAGTTGGGGCAATGGATAGAGCACCAGCCCTGAAGTCAAGAGGACCCAAATTCAAATTTGGCTTCAGACATAATACCTCCTGTGTGACCCTGGGCAAGTCACTTAAGCCAAGTTGCCTTAGTAAAAATAAAAACTTAATGTCATCTGGGTCACTGAGAGGATGAGTGACTTGCCCAGAGTCACAGAGTCTGGACGTGACTGAGATGGGATATAAATGAAACCAAAGTGTTTCCAATTTCACAGCCTCTTGCCTTTAAATCAACTATCTAAATATATGGTAATTTTATGGAAGGTCACTAGCATCTGGGGGAAGATCAGGGAAAGCCTCAGGGAAGTGGGAGATGGAAGACTTTGAATCTAGGAGACCTGGGTTCCATTCCTGCCTCCAGCATTTACTCACTGGATGATCACAAGCAATAAATCTCTCTGGGTTTTGGGATTCTCTTTAGTGTTCATTTGTGATCTGGATTGTTCAGCAGAGTCCCTGCTTGCAGAATCTTCATTTGTTGATTTGAAGGTAAGCCGAATTTCTTTATAAACATGTAGCAGACCTGCTTTCTCTCTGACTAACCAGGGTGAGTGAAGGACTAACAACTGTCTGGGTGAAATGAAAAAAAAATACTTTGTAGGGGTTCTGAACTTGACTTTTAAAAATATATTTTGATCACTGTATTTCAATCTAATCAGTTCCCTTTCTAATTCCATGTATTTCATTTTATGCATTTAAACCATGATTAAGAGAAAGGATTCATAGGTGACAAACCACAGCCCCAAAATCTAGGGTACAAAAAGGTAAAAAGTTGTGGCTGATCACCACACAATGCCAGAGGAACACAATTGTTACCCGTGCAGGGTAACAAAAAAAAGCTCAGAAAAATGTCATTATCTTCCCCTTGGTGGTAGGAAGGCTCCTGCTTTCTTGGGAGGCTCTGCTATGGCCAGCCCGGGAGAGCAGGTGAATTCCTAAGCCCTGAGATTTCTTGTAGCTTAGTTTGTCTTTTAGGGTGGATTTACTAAAACGACAGGGGTGGATTAAAATCCGCTTAAAATGAAAACTGCCATCTCTTTCCACATCAAAACTGGGGCTGATTTCATCAGATACCTGTCCCTTGAGCTGGCCCTGAAATCTCTGAAGAGCCCATTCATCAGAATCCCTGCCGAGAAAGAAAGGCTTTTGCCATTGGAAGAAATTTCTTTATAAGACAGAGAATCCTAAAGCAGCAGCTCTCCATTATTGGGAGAGTAAAGGGATTATTTCCTCTCCTTGTGGGGACTGAGCTGCTTGATCAGCGGTCAAAGCAGCTGTCAGAATGCATTAGCTGCCCCGAAGGTCCAAAGGCTACCTGGGCACTGGCCTCCTGGTGGAAAACTTAGTCTCAGAGCTGACTAAGCCAGAGCTGCTTTTCCATGTGGCCAGCTGGCCTTGGCAACTCAAGACCCTAAACTGTCACATGTTCCTGGCTCCTCTTTAAAGAAGGGGCTGCTCAACATGGGAAATCCAATGGAGTCTGACTAGAAACTGAGCCAATGGGAGAGATACCGGCAGCACAAGTGCTCCTTCCCTTCTGGTTGCATTCAGGTGTGATTCCCAAGCCGGTAACATGGTTTCAGCAGGACATAGTGGGACATAAGAGGATACAATGTGGCAATCTTGGGGGGGGGTCAATTCTTGCCCCAGAGAATTTCTAGCTGAACGGTCCTGAGCAATCATTTACTTATCCTTTCTGGAAAAAATTTAAAAGCAATGACTTGTCCATTTGTTTGTTGTTCATCCTTCATTTTCAAAGACCACCATGATGTCAAGGAGGTGATACCATGACATGCAAGTGAATTGGATTTAAGTGAGGGAGACCTGCCTTACTTTCTCCTCCAGAGCCATCTGGGTCCAATGGCAAATTATAGAGCAAGATGATTGGAAAGAAAACTGGATGCAGGGGAAACCTGAGCATTTTAAGGTGGTCTTTCCCAGGTCTCAGTTTGACTGAGGAAATGCCCATCCTCATTAAGGATTAAGTTAGAAGTGAGACAAAGAATGGCTTTTTTATCTAGTCCAAAAAGTAAAGTCAATCTGGAAGTGGAAGACCCTCAGGGTTTCTGACGCCAAACCAGAAATGATTGCTATTTATGCTCACTCTCAGCCATCAATGACCCAGAGACGAAGGAGGGAAGGAAAGAAGAGGGAAGGAAGGAAGGAAGGAAAAAAGGAAGGAAAGGAAGGCAATTAGGAAATAAGGAAAGGAAGGGATTTAACACTCTTAATCACTATATTATGAGATTAAGTTGGCTCTCTGGGGATTAGAAAGCATTGGTTTCTTTATAATTTCTCTTTTGAAGTTCTTCAAAAGTCTCCATTCTTAAGGAGAGGTCATGCAGTTGGTGAGAAATGGTAGAATTCCATGCTGGCTGCCACCCAGTGCAATGTTTTAAAGGTTCTTACAGCCTTTAATCTCAAGGTATATTGCCTTATGGGAACAGGAGCCAGTGGTGGAAGAGCAGAGACTGTGATGGCTTTCACTGCTTCATCTCCATTGACCAAACTCTGTACCAAGGCAGAGCAGAGAGAGGGTTTGGGAATGCCTTACACTATGCAGTAGGTGTGATTGAGATGGGGGCCCTATTTAATTTTTTGTTCTGTGGGTCCAAACAAAGCATTGAAAAATCTAGTAACAGATCCTCTTAAGCGTGTGATGGTTTTTAAAGTTTGTTCATTTGTTTCCATCCCAAGGTTTCTTTCCTTGGCTGAACTCTGTGGGTCATGCTTACCAATGGGGAGATGTGATCTCATTGATTTCCAAGGACCTCCAGATGGAGGAACATCCAGGAGATTAGCTCTTATTGTGATTTAAAGACCTTGAGAGCTGTCCAGAGTCCTGAGAAGATAGAAGACTTGCCAGGTCTTCTGCTAATGTGGGAGGCAAGATTTGAAGCCAAACCTTCCTACTGTGCCTCTCTAAAGAAAGCAGCCAAAGAGTCTGTGACCTTAGAGATCCCCAATGTCCCACATTTAAGGAGGAAAACTTTTGTCAAAGTAGTAAAACAAATTCAGAATTCAGAATGTGGAAGCAGGACTGGAGACTTACCAGAGCAATTGGAGATGATCTTATCATGGGTTTTGCTCTTAATCCAGATGGTTCGAATCACAATGAAGTAAATAACACTGGGGAGAGAGAGAGAGAGAGAGAGAGAGAGAGAGAGAGAGACAGACAGACACACAAACACATACATAGAGAGAGAGCGAGAGTGAGAGAGACAGACAGACAGAAACAGACAGAGAAAGGAGGGAGGGAAGGACAGAGAGAGGAAAAACAGAGACAGAGGCACAGAAAAATAGAGATAGACACACAGAAACACAGAGAAGCAGAGATAGAGGAACAAAACAAAGTGAGTTTCTCCAAGTGTTTTCAGTGAGGTGTCTAACTTCTTGCACCATTTCTCTGACCTCCTTCCCCACCTCATGATGGTTCTAATTGGTGGAAGGGCAGTGGGCCTACAGCAGTGGCTAATTACCTGGAGCTGACCAGATGCTGACAGTTTCTAAAGACTGAGCAGCCTCAATGCACGGCTTTATCAAAGGCTGGGCTTCTGAGTTGCCATTCCCTTTCTCTGGGAGGGCGCCAGGGGCTTTAAACAGAGCCTCCCCTCAGCTGCTGGTTTGACCCTTTCCAGTGCTCCCACTTGGGTCACATCTCAAGGGAAGAGACAATCTTCAGCTGGGACTGGGCTTGTGACCTTCACATCAGTCTTCAAGGCTGAGGACAGGATCCCTAGACATACTGAGTGGAAGATCCCAGGACTGTCAAGTCAGAAAGGACCAGGTTGTCTGGTCTTGGCCTCTTTGGGGCTGTCTATTCTTTTTGCATACAGGGAAACTGAGGCCTAGAAAAAATCAACGGGCTGCCCAAGGACACAGAGGTAATTAAGAGGAAATCCAAGCTACATGTCCTAGCCCTCTGATTCCAGTCCCAGCCTTCTAGCCCTAATGAACCTTTGAAAATTGCAGCCAACAGTGTGTGGAGCCAAGATCTGACTAGTAGGAGAGAGCCGGATCACTTCAGGAGTTACAGAATTAAGGCTGGTACCAGGTTTTCCATGAAAGTCAAAGTGCAACTTTTGAATACCAACATTCTATTGATAGTATGCTTATCAACCCAGTAGGTACTAGGGTCTCTCAAGAATGAAGCAGAAATTTTACCCAGAATCAGTGGGGCAGTACAGTTTGTGTGTGGTCAGATTGTACCATACACCCACTAAGTTGAGTAAGAATTATGTATATAGACCAAGAGGGTGTGGGAAGACAATTCCTATGTGACGACCTCAGGGTTTATGTTCACCAATAAGTATAAGGTCATTGGATGTTGCGAATAGCACTGGAGGAAGAACTGAGTTCAAATCCTGCCTCAAACACTTCCCGGTGATTCGGGACTTTTTCTCAGTTTCCTCAAGAGTGAAATAAGAGGTTGGACTCCATGGCCTATAAAATACCAACGATGCTTTGCAAGGCAGCTTCCAACCTGAGACTTTGCCAATTCATGATTCTACTGCTCTTTTTTTACCCTTTGCCTTCCTTCTCATTTCCTCTCTCTTCTCCTGCTTTCCCTATCCCAAGAGTCTTTTGGATAAATGGCATAGTCATTGTTGATTATCTTGGGTGATTTAAAATCATTGGATTCACCCAAATTCCCCATGATTTGAAAAGGAAATGGTTTCATTGGCTCATTTGGGCAAAGGACATGTGTCTGGCAAATACTATCTTTCGGGGAAGTTTTTTTGTATGGGCTTGGGAATGGATTGCCCATTTATGATGTCTAGACATTGTTGGTCTAGTGCTTTTTAAAAGTCCAGCTTTCAGGAGTCAGCCTTTCCTATAGTATGGCCTTATTGACCAAAAAAACTCACAAAGGCTGTTTAAGGCATGTGAACTGCACTGATGGAGAGCAGATGCACCTAGTGAAGCCCCAGAATTTTTGAAGACTGAAGTTCAGTACAGAAGAGCAAGAACTTGGTTAATGTTCTTCTTACCCTGCAGGGTCTTCAAGGTCCATGTAGTTTATAACTAAAATCATGCAGAGTCCCCTTCCT
Source organism: Sarcophilus harrisii (assembly GCF_902635505.1). Classification (NCBI taxonomy): domain Eukaryota; kingdom Metazoa; phylum Chordata; class Mammalia; order Dasyuromorphia; family Dasyuridae; genus Sarcophilus; species Sarcophilus harrisii. The sequence goes on along the minus strand of NC_045426.1, from coordinate 17,637,757 downwards.
ATATAAAGTTGCATATCAAGTTTGGGCCTATTGATTGGGGGATCCTTTTGGATGATTTGAGAGGCAGAGGACCTGGATTCCAATCCTGCCTGAGTTACCAGCTACATATGTGATCCTAGATAAGTTCTTTCCCCATTTTAACTGTGATTGGGGAAAATTGAAGCAAATTATTTAGAAAGTTATCTTCTAGCTCTTAAAGAACAAAGGCACTGGCATTTTCTCCACCTTCATCCTCCTTACATCAGGGGATTTTTCATGTCTTCAGGATGCTGCTTTTGTATTAAGAATATCTCTATCTGAGGGACAATGGGTAATTTGTAAATCATTTTGTCCCTACTACACAAAAACTTGGGAGTATGAAGATTATTCTTATTCTAGGGATTTTGCCTTTTATGAGTTATGCTCCTACAACCTATTGATTAATTGAGGCTATATGCAATATTAGGTAGAGCACTGCCTTAGATTTAAAAACATGTTATGGAGCTGGTTCCGATACTTACTCAGATGCTGAGAAAGTCACCTAACTTCTCTCTGCCTCAGTTTCCTCCTCTTTAAAATATGGTGTTAAGATTTAATGGCCCCAAAGTCCTTTCTATTCTAATCCAGGATCCTGTGGTCAGCCAAATAATCAAAAGCATTTATTGCGCCCTCTGGGTTCTGGTTTCTAAGTTGGAGTGGAAGGGACAAATGCAAAAATGAAACAGTCCTTCCTGTGGAGGAGCTTATATTCTAGGGAAAGAAACTATATTTACACCTAAAAAGGTACACACAATAGAGGGGTCAGGATTGGATCCATGACTCCCTTAATGTAGGAAATCTTCACAATCACTTCAGTGGGGTTTCTTCTCTGTAACTCATAGCCCTAAAGAGCTGTCTAGAGCAAGTAGAGGTGAAGGGCCCAGGGCCACATGGACAATGAGGAGTACCAGAGGAAGCAGTTGAATCCAATTCTGGATAAGAGAGGCCAGTTTTTCAGCCCTTTTTGTAGTGGCTAGAAACTGGAAACTGAATGGATGTCCATCAGTTGGAGAATGGCTGAATAAATTGTGGTATATGAAAATTATGGAATATTACTGTTCTGTAAGAAATGACCAACAGGATGATTTCAGAAAGGCCTGGAGAGACTTACACGAACTGATGCTGAGTGAAATGAGCAGGACCAGGAGATCATTATATACTTCAACAACAATACTAGATGATGACCAATTCTGATGGATCAGGCCATCCTCAGCAACGAGATCAACCAAATCATTTCTAATGGAGCAGTAATGAACTGAACTAGCTATACCCAGAAAAAGAACTCTGGGAGATGACTAAAAACCATTACATTGAATTCCCAATCCCTATATTTATGCACACCTGCATTTTTGATTTCCTTCACAAGCTAATTGTACAATAATTCAGAGTCTGATTCTTTTTGTACAGCAAAATAATGTTTTGGTCATGTATACTTATTGTGTATCTAAGTTATATTTTAATATATTTAACATCTACTGGTCATCCTGCCATTTAGGGGAGGGGGTGGGGGGGTAAGAGATGAAAAATTGGAACAAGAGGTTTGGCAATTGTTAATGCTGTAAAGTTACCCATGTATATATCCTGTAAATAAAAGGCTATTAAATAAAAAATAAAATAAAATAAAATAAAATCCAATAAAAAAATAAAATTATTCAGCTTAAAAAAAAAAAAAAAGAGAGGCCAGTTTTTGTTGCACTGTTGTACTGCCAAAAAATAAAGCAAAGTAATCATAATTCAAATGTGGCCTCAGACACTTGCTAGCTATAAGATCCTGGAAAAGTCACTTAACCCTGTTTGCCTCAGTTTATTCATCTGTAAAGTGAGCTGGAGAGAGAAATGACAAATCATTCTAGTATTTGCCAAGAAAATCCCAAGAAGGTTCACGAAGAGTCAGATATGATTAAAAGGTATGAACAAGGATGATCACAGATCATAGGGAACAAGGAGGCATGAACAGGTGGTGGAGTTGGGAAGGGCCTCACGGAAGGGTCTGAACTGGGAGGGAAATGTAGGCTCCTAAGAAGTAGAAGAGAAGGGGAGGCACTCTAGGCATTGAAGATAGTTCTTGCAGATGTCACATTATGCAAATGAATTTAAATGTTTCTGTTCCAGTAAGTAAATTGGCTTTCTTTCACCTTCTTTGAAGATTTGTAGGTCACAGATCTGAGAAGTATCCACCATTAGAAAGCTGGAAGGGACCTTGGCCAGATTTCACATTTTAGATTTTTCTCTTTGCCTGAAGTCTCAGGAGAAAAGCTGGCAACAAGTTGTCCCTTTTCAGTCTTTTGAAAAGAGATGCTTTTGCCAAGTTTGGCTGGATGGAGATTTGTGAGAGCTGGTCAACAGGATGGAAATGCTTCTGTCAACTAGGAGGTCAAAGTCACAATGAGGAACCCCAAAGAAGGTATTAAGGCTGCCCTTCGTTCTCTTTGGAACACAGAAGGTGCTCCCTGGAGGGCCATGTGCATTGTGCAATAGCAATAGCTAAAGTGAGATCCACTCTCCTGCCTATCCATTGAGGGAGACCTACAATTTTACAGACAATTCTTTTGGGCTATTTGTACAACTTTTGGGAAACTTAAGGTCAAGTAGCGACATGGCAGCTTTTGGGTTCATAGAACTGAGGACAGAGGAGCCTCAGATGTCAGCTAGTTCAAATTCCCTCATTTCACAGGTGAGGAAACTGAGTTCAAATGATCACCTGTTCTAAGTCCCACAGCTAAGAACTGATAAAGGAGGGTTTAAAACCTTCCCACTATCCTCTGCTGCTTCCCCAAACAAGACGTTTGGAGCTGGCAGGTTCTGCAGAAGACATCCTTCATTCTACAGATAAAGGAACTGAAGCCTAGTGGTTTGTGTAAGATCACAGAAATAGGAAACATAGAAGGCAAGACTGTGACCCGGTCCTCTGACTGCCAAGTCAGATCTCTCTTCAGTGGAGGAAGCAGCTGAGGTGCAGATACTTGGAGTGCCACATCACGTGGACATTAATTGGCAGAACCAGGAGCTGACAAAATCTCTTTACTCAGAGGCTAAGGTTCTGTTCTCTGCATCCTTTCCACGTCAATGTCTATTCACAAAAATGTTATTCATGCTTCTTTAAAGAATGAAAAGGTAACCGAAAATCTTTTCATGTGTGCTGGAGTGGGTGGAAACAAATAGTTTTTTCATTGTGGGAGTGATAAAAAAAACAGAACAAAACATTTTTCCCCAGAATTTTTCCATTCTCTCCTCACTCAGGTTTTCTCTTATCTAGAGAAGAGAGAAGCCAAATTAGACCTTGGCAACTGGGATAAATGTACAGAGGCAGGACATAATGGGCCATATCCTGTTAATACAGAAGAACGTCCAAAAGGGAATGGGCCATGGGAGAGTTTGGCAGCTGGCTGCTCCATCTCTACTATTCTGGCTCTAGGGACCAGCTGTCATATCATAGGGAATTGATAGTGAACAAAAACTCCCCTTCATCTTCTAAGAAAAGGTCAAAAAACCTCTGGTCTATGGGACGCCTGTGATCCCAAGAATTTTTCAAGCACTCCAATTGGGCAAGAATTTGTTAATTATCAAAGGTGATAATACCCATAAAACACAAGGGCTTGCAATAGGAGGTGCTATATAATTGTTAGAGATTATGATTGTTATTATTATCATTCAGTAGTAGTAGTAGTAGTAAAAATAGTAGTAATAGTAGTTAGTAGTAGTAACAGTGGTAGTGGTGGTGGTAGCAGTAGTAGTATTAGTAGTAGTAATGGGAGTGGTAGTGGTAGCAGTAGTACCAGTAGTAGTAGTAGTAGTAGTTGTAGTAGTAATAGCAGTGGTAGTGGGGTTGGTAGCAGCAGCCACAATAGTAGTAGTAGTAGTAGTTATGGTAATGGAAATAGTGGTTGTGGTACTAGTAGTAGTAGTGGTGGTGGTAGTAATAGTGTTGGTAGTAGTAGTAGCAGTAGTAGTGACAGTAGAATTCTTTTTCTATCGAGAACAGAGCAAATAATCACTTGCTGACTTACCTTAGTCAAATTGTTTCCTTCCAAAGGTGGAAGGGCCATCGAGGGGCTGCAGTAGGAAGGACATTGTTCTAGAACAGTGAAGTGATAGTCGCGCTGCCCAATGACCTTGTCAAATCTTGGCCAAAGTGGAATGTCTAGTTGTGACCACCATAGGTCATAAAGGACACCAATGGGCTGGAGAAGATCCAAAGGTGGGCAATCAAGTTAGAGCAATATCTTGAGTCTGTGGCATATGATCCCCGGCTGGAGAAACTGGTCATGTTTAGCCTGGAGAAGAAAAGACTCAAGGGGGACATAATGGCTGCCTTCAAGTATCTGAAAGGGTTAAGATTTCTTCTCCTCCCCCCTCCTCCAGGTCAGAACCAGAAACAATGGTAGAGGTTGAAAAGAGGCCTATTTAGGCTCCATAAACTTCTTCACCATTCAAGATGGCTTTCCTGGAGAGGTAGTGGGTTCTCCTCTGTGGAGGATTTCATTGGATGACCATTCATCAGGTCAGTTATAAGGAGGATTCCTTTTTGTTCATGGGTTGGACTAAATGGCCTCTAAGGTCCTTTCCAACTTGGAAACTGTGAGGCTGTAGTCCTCCTGCAGATGAGAATCTGCTCAGTTGTACTAGGAATATCAGCTTTGTTTCTGGGTATCTTGTTAAGCTGGCGAGCATCCAGGAGAAGTCGATCAAAGTATAATTAATATTTGTATTAATAAGTTCTTGCCATGTGAGGATCCACTGAAGGAACTGGGGCTGTTTCCCCCCCGGGGGACAGCAGAGCTATCTTCATCTGTAGAAAGGGCTACTGGAGGACTTGTTCTGCTTGGCCAGTGAAGGCAATGACTGGAGTAATGAAGTTTGGAAGCCACAAAGTAGCAGATTGGTGTTGATGTCAGGAAAAACTCCCTGAGCAAGAGAGGTCTCAACCAATCAATTCCCAAGTACCTACTGTGCGCCTCCGACTGAGCTGGCCACTGGGGATACAAAGACAAAGAAGAAGCAATCCCTGTCCTCTGTCTTTTCCATTCTGTTTGATGAGATTGCCACCATCCATCTCTAGAGCCTAGGGGAGAGGGTACCTCTTAGCGGATTGTCATGGAGCAAGGGCCAGTGGCCCACATGCCCGGCAGGCGTGTGGTAGAGGGGATTCTTTTTCAGGTGTAGGCTGGACCAGACTGAGAAGCCAATGCTTTGGTGCCAAGAAAGGGATCTAAGAAATAAGTTCTACTCCTATCCCAAAGAATATAGAGGTGGTTCCCTCTAGACTGTAATCTCCCTGAAGGCAGAATTGGAGTCTCTTGTACTTTTCCTCATCTGCCCTTTAGTTTCTTTTCAGAATTCTAGTTGTGTTGGAGAAATCTTTGTTAGAAATCATGACCTGAACATGATCTTTAAGATCATCTAGTCCTCAGACTTTCTACCTGATCCTGTAATACCCAACATGTTCAGAATACAAAAAGTATTAAAAATAAACCCAAACCTAATGGCCTGTCTACTATTCCCTACTGTCCCTTTTGGGAACTGATAAGAAAAACAACTATAGAGTTTGAACCAATTATCAATAAAAGCTCACGTGGCCTTCCAGACAAGGGTTTCTATTGAGACCTGATCACCTGGACATTCTTGTTAAGATGCTTTTCTTTCAACCTGACCTCAGAACCTTGCAAGCTGAGGCCATGAGCACAGCTATGGCCCATTTTCAGGATGTTGTAGGTGACCAATTCTTTGATATTTTCTCCCCTCTTCTGCACGTACCTTTTTTAGAATAAGCCCTGGATCTGGGACCCAGCTCTGGGATGCAAAAAATGAAGAGAAAGTAGATACTGTAAACAAGGCAACCATCTATAAAAGCTCAAAGGAGGGTTTCCTTCTGAAGCTTCTGGAAGACATTTGGAAAAGAGAAGAAAATACCAAAAGGAAAGTCTTTAACCTGTGATGATAAAGGAAGTGGGGGTACACCTCACTTAGGAAGACACCACAAATCCCCTAGGACTTGCCTGCCCTTCTTTGGTTTTGCAAAATGTCTCAGAGAATTCAAGAAAGTTTGGATGCGAGAAGGAAGTGGACAGAAGCCCTTCTCGATCTCCCTCCGATCTGGCCTTTGGAGAAGAGGCTCACCTTCCTTGCCTCCATCAGCACCAACAGCCAGTCAACTGCCACCCACTGACTGTTAAGTCCATTAGTCTTGAAAGAAGCACTATCCCCTCCCCCATTCAAATGATCGATTCTACTCCTAGACCCTCTCCTCCTCCCCCACCCCCACCCTGACATGCTTTGGAGAAGCGGCTTCTATGGGGAGGGATCAGTCATTGCCATCTATGGGGTAGGCAAGCTGGATCAACTGAGAGAGACAGGAAGTGACTTGTGTCGAACTGTTGCCATCAGTCCATCCTCTCAGACACCAGTGGTAATAACCTTCAGGACCCCAAGCCCAAGAACCTTTGGGAATGGGGGTGCTCTCCAGACCACTGACCCTGCCCATTTTCAGACCAGACACCTTAGTGATCTTTGAGGAGGAGATCAGCTTTACTAGCAGCAATAGCAACTGACTAACTGCCATCAATGGGTAAGAGCCTTGGGGTGCCAGCAGCTGCCAGACCACCACCTCTGCTTCCTGCTCAGCCCCTCCAGCCATCATCCTGGAACACAAACCTTATGGAGATGCAGCCCAGAAACTTTCCAACTAGTGAAGAATCCCCAAAGAGCGTTGTCACTGACCAAGGCTTTGGCACCTTCAAACCTTCAACACCAGAAACCGAAAACGATTTTATCGGGGAAAATGGCAATAAAGACGAGGCCTGACCATCTGCTTGGGACCATGGGGCCTCTTGCATGATTTACCTCTTCCATGAGTATGTGGGGTCCTCTAGCAGAGGAGACTGTTTTTGCTTTTCTTCTCTTTAGGGTTTAGCACAAAGTTGTGCCCATAGCAGACACTCACTAAATGTTGTTTCATTTATTCATTCATTCATTCATTCATTGATTCTTCATTCAATTATTCATATATTCAATGCTTTCTATACATTTGTATAGTGCTCTAAAATTTGACAAGATTCTACAACTTGATTGTGATCAATCACATCTCATCAGATCCCCCATTATTCCTTCCTTCCACTTCTTTTAAGAAGATACAAATCTTCTGGACATTTTATTGCTCATTAGCACCTCCATAAAGGATTTGAAAGGAGATACAAGGTGATGCAGGAGACACAATGCCGGACTTGGAATCAGTCAGACTTGAGTTTGGAGCTTGCTCCACACACTTGTTAGCTGTGATTTTAGGCAAGTTGCTTGATCTCTCTGTCTGCCTTAGTTTTCTCATCTGTAAAATGGGAATAGCACCCATTCTCCAGGGCCATTGTAAGAATAAAATATGTATAAAGTACTTCACAAACCTTCAACTATTATATAAATATTAGCTGCTTTTATTATTATTAATGATTGTGTAGAATTGTGATGAAGCTATTTTGATGTTTATTTGTTCTTTTAGTCTTTGAAACTTAAGAAAATTACAGATTTCATTGTTTCCCCATCCTCCCCTAAAGCATTGGTTCTCAAAGAGAGGGGCAGACAATTCTAGAGCTCTTGAAACTCTTTTGGAGAGTCTACAAGTTATTTGTATTTTTAATCTAATCTAATCTAATCTATATATTCTATATATATAGAAATTTTATATTCTATATATATATATATATAGAATATATTCTAATCTAATCTATATATATATAATATATCTATATACATACATATGTATTCCATAAATATAATCTAAATAAAAACTCTCTGGACAGATACTCAATAATTTTTAAGAGTATAAAGAGATGCTGAGAACAAAAATTTGAGAATCATTACTCTAGGTCACAGATCATAAGTCTCCTTTGGCACAGCTTAGTTAAAGTTGTTCTTACACTCTGCAAGAGACCACTCTCTCTGATGAAGATTGCAGCCCATCCATACTTCCTTCCCTGGAGACCAACTTTAAGGGGGGGAAATTTCTGTCCCTTTAGCTGGCAAGTCCTCAGAAGAGGCACACAATAGGCCTTGATTTTAAGCCTTCTCTGATTGTGAGATATGTACCAGCTTATATTCCACTGTTCTAGTCTTTGAGAACACATGATACCCTCCATGTCATGAAGATATTGGACCTCAAAAGATAACTTTATGGATATATTTTTAGTTGCTCTAGTTGTGGGTGGAAAGAAGCCTGGATTTTGCATGGGAGATCTGGGTTCAAATGCTGCTGTGCTCTTAGACACAGAGTTGGACTTCAAAATCTCTAGGATCTCTTCTGGTTCAAGATCTGTGATTCTTGAATCTTTAGGTAGATATCACCTGTCAGGATTTGGTGATCATTTGTACATGAAGATGACTCACACAATCCCAGGCTCCCGTGGATGAGTTTATGATTTTTGTCTTGAAAGTTACTCAATCCATTGACGTTAGAATCAGACCTGGGGCGACGGAGCTATTTTCAGCAAACTTTTCCGATTGATCACTTTCTTGCTTCTCAGGGGAAACTAAGCAGCTAGTCCCACGTGCCCTCCATCCATTCATGCACAATAATGGTAATGAGTTGTTTTTCTGGGTCACCTCCATCCCCCAGTTTCTCCTGAATCTCCTTGGCAGAGCTCTTTAATTACTTCTGGAGTGAATACCGGTGTAATTGCTTGACTTCAGTCTTGGCCGTTTTTCTTGGTACCTAATTGATTTCTCATTCTCCCACCGCTTGGATCCTGGGGAGGCAGCAGTTGAGGTATGAGCTACCTCTGGCCAACAATTGAGAATTAATAAGGGGCGGGGGAAGAAAAGCAAGCTTGTCAGATGGCATCGATTTGTGATTTTAAACCAAACCAAACCAAACCAGGCTGTGTTGTATTAAATGAGGACTAAGAAGACTAGGGAGGAAAGGAAGCAAACAGAAGCAATAGGGAAAGTAAAACACAAGGCAGACCAAGCCAAAAGTGATTCCGCCATCTCCTTCAGCCCAGGGATTTAAACAGAGTGAATGTGACATGTATACGTTATGGTGCAGTGTCCATGTGTGGGCATGTATGCACATACACACAAAATCCCTATCTCAGTATCAGTCAAATGAGCACCAACTGTTTTTGATCTCTCAGAGGTCAGGGCCTTCCCTTCACAATGATCTTACACTGTTTTGGTGTAGACACATATACAGACCTTTTAGTATCTGTTCCAGTAGAGTGTAATCTCCCTGAGGGCAGGGACTCTTATTTCACTTTTTCTAGCATTTATGCCGGCATAGAACAGGAATGACTGAAAAAGGATTGGTCAAGCAATTATCATGAACTAGGCATTGTGGTAAGGCTCTAGGTGGCACAGTGGATTTGGAATCAGGAATACTTCCTACTTCTGTAGCAAGTCTTTGTTTGCCTCAGTTTTCTCATCTGTAAAATGTAAAACAGCTCCTACCTCCCAGGAGTGTTGTGAGAATAAAATGGAATAATGTATCCACTTTTTTGTTGTCCAGCTTCGGGTTTTCTTGGTAAAGATACTGGAGTTATTCACTATTTCCTTTTTCAGCTCATTTTGCAAATGAGGAAATTGAGGCAAACAGGATGAAGTTAATTGCCCAGGATCACACAGTTGAGATGTGTCTAAGGCCAGAGTTGAACTTAGAACTGCCTGATTCCAGGTCTGGTGTTCTATCCACCCTAGATGCCTTCACATAAGTACTAGTTGTTAAGTTGTTGTTATCCTCCTCCCTCCCTTCCCTTCCCTTCTCCCTTCCCTTCCCTTCTCCCTTCCCTTCCCTTCTCCCTTCCCTTCCCTTTTCCCTTCCCTTCCCTTTTCCCTTCCCTTCCCTTTTCCCTTCCCTTCTCTTTTCCCTTCCCTTCCCTTCCCTTCCCACAGTGGATAGAGTGCTAGGTCTAGAATCAGGAAAATTCAAATTTATATCCTGCCTCAGATTCTGAAGAGTTGCATGGACCTGGGTAAGTCACTGACATAGAAAACAAGATCATAATAGTTCCTACCTCACAATATTGTTGTGAGAGTAAAATGAGATATCATCTATAAAGTCTTACACGGTGTCTGGCATACAGTAAGTGTTTAATAAATGGTTAAATTTCTTTACCCTCTTTGAGGATACAAAGACAATGAAAATAGATGTTTAATTAGTGCTTATTGCTTGACTGAAATTTTGGGAGATACAAATCCAGTGCTATCTTAGTCCATCTGGGATGGTGGAAAGAGAGGAAACAAGTCAGAATATATGGCTACGTTTATGTTTATATTAGACATACAGGTGTGCATGTATTTGTGTGAATATGTATTTATATATAATATGTAGATGCATGATTCATGTGTGCTTTGAGTGTTAAAATGCCATTTAAAGGGGAACTGACTTGGTTGGGATCCCTACTCTCCACACTAGGACACAATAGTATATAGGAGGAAAAGCACTAAGATTTCTGTGACTTTTAAGAGGGAGAGTGATCACACAAAACAAACCCGAGTTTTGCTGCCTCTGCTGCCTGTTTTCTTCAAGGTCTTATCTTTCAGTAGTACTCCAAGAATGGCACTCATGAAAGGTTTTCTGCATTGACAACAGAAAGAATTCCCCCTCCTCCAGGGCTCCCACACCTTCTGCACCAAACTACAACATCTGCTCAACAGTAAATTATACTCAGCAAAGTTGGCAAGATATGAGCAGCTAAAAGGTTGATAGTTATTCCACAGTCTTGGGCTGTGGCCAAGGGAGCCCCTGTCAGCCTGTTCTAAACCTGGGATTAAAGCTGATTCTAGTCCCAGCCAGTTGCAATGTTAGAAGGGTAGATAGAACTGCCGCTGTCCAGGGTACTGAGCCAGAAACGAAGACAAAGTATGGCTAATGAATGGATTCAGAATCATCAAAGATAATGCTGCCCTGAGCAGAGCAGGACCTTCTAGGTGAGGGATAGTGTAGAGCCTCAGAAAATGCAGAGACTGGCAGTTACAGATTGAGTCAGTAGGGAGTCAGTTACTAGGTCATTAGGAAAGTAAGTGTGGCAGTGATGTACAGAAAGTGGTTCTTAAGCTCCCATTAGTGCCAAGAGCCATGCCAGTCTTTGAGGATTCACAGACTGCACTAGTCCCTGATGTACCTTCTTCGTGCTAGTTGAGCGAGCTCATGCACTGTTCTATCAACATTCTGTGCACTCTTCAGCCTCAATTTTTATACTTTAATAGAATTTTTACTTTCTATTTAATTTAAAAATGTGATCCATATTTTTCTTAATTTAGAAAAAAATATTTTCTAAGATTTGTTCCCTTTTTAAAAACCCAGAGAGACAGGATTTCAGAGTTACAAGGGGCCTCAGTAGTATTCTAGACCAATGCATCCCCTACCCCAGGTGTCCACTACAACATACATGACAAATGGTCATCCAACATAAAATTAAAGCCTCGTTCTATGAGGGACAGCTCTTTACCCTTCAAAGCCACTCATATTTTGTACAGCTCTAATGGTTAGGAGGTTTCCCCTGACATTGAAACTACATTTTCTCTTTTATAGTTTCCCCATTGTTCCAGTCCTGGTTTCTAGGGTCAGATCAAATAAGCCTAATATTTGCCAGTCATCCATTTGTTCCATCTCACAACCACTTCCCACCCTCCACACATAGTGTCTCTCTCCCAAGGTTGTGAGGATCAAAGGAGATGGTATTTGTAAAAGCACTTTGCACAGTTCCTGGTACATAATAGGCATTAGATAAAGACTTATTCCATCTCCGCCCAGTGGAATCTTTACTTCCTTTAAGATTTAAGTCAAGCTTCATCTACTTAAAGCCTTTCCTGATCTCAGGAAATGTTAGTGGCTTCACAGTAATGTATTTATTGTACATTTATTCTTCACAAACAGAAATACACACGTGTGTGTGTGTCTGTATGTGTCTTTCTCTCTTTGTGTGTGTATACATCTGTCCATCTGTGTACATATTTTCTCTTCCCCAATAGAATGTATGTTCCTTATGGCTAGAGTTTGTCCCATTATTGTCTTTGTATCTCTATTGTCTAATACAATTCTTAGCAAATTGTAGATGCCTAGTAATTGTGATTGATTGATTTTACTTTCAGATTTATAGCCTTTCAAATTTTTGCAGTTATTTTCTTTCTCCTGAAGAAGTACCCCAGTTGCTTCCAACTGATCCTTGTGACCTTGAAAACATTCACCATTCCAGTTTCCTTATTTTGGCTATTTTCTAGGTTATCAATGGCCCTTTTAACCCAGGATTCTCAGAACTGAGTACAATTCTCCAGCTGAGGTCTGACCAGGGCCAATATTGCTCATTTCCAAAAGTTCTATATCTGAAGATCTCATTAGTGTTTTGAACTTCCACATCACACCGTTGAATTGTATTGAGCTCACCAAAACCTTCAGCTTTTTTTTTTCATATAAGCTGTAGCCTAATATGCCTTCTCTACTTTGGACTTAGGAAACTTATGCCTTTGTGCCCATGTTAAGTTTCACTTTAGATTCAGCCTAGTGTTAAATCTTGTCAAGTCCTTGACTCTCCCATCCAAATTGTGTTCACTTTCCATCCTCTCTTAGGACCGTTTGGATACTTGATAATCATGACTTTTCTGCCTTTACCAAAGTCAATGATGAGGATAAAAAAAGTACAGATTATTCAAGTATAGATCCTTGGTTCACTCATATTTCATCCAAATTAACATCAAACCATTTCTGATTCCACTTTGACTCCAAATCTCATTTAGTCTGCAAAATCACTAAGAAGGCATTTATTAATCACTTACCATGTACCAGACACACTGTAAACAGTGGGGATACAAATGAAGGAAAAGACATGCACCCTTCAAAGAACTCACCTTTTATTGGAGAAGACAATATGAAAATAATTCTATATAGCTCCAATGTTAATAGACAATAATCTTGGGAGGATTTTTCCCACTAGAAGTGATAAATTGTAGATAAGGCCTTCTGCAGAAAATGGGATTTAAGGTGAGTCTCAAGTATATCCACCCCCTTAAGCCTTTCCTTCACAGTTCAAAGGAATGTAACATCAAATTTATTCCATCTTTCTGTGCTTGGTGTCTTTAATGTGTGCTCATATATGATTCTATAGCATCTGTACAAGAATCTAAAGTTCTTAAATATAGGGAGCCCGGTTTTTCAAACTTTAAATTTCTTTTAATAACATGCACTGTTGCTGCAAAACCACTGACATATTTCTTCTGAACCTCCTATAGCACCCTGCACAGTGCTGATTGGTGGTTACTTTCTCTATGTAGCCATGTCTGAGAAAGTGGCCACAAATGCTTGTGGTAGTCTGGACATGACTCTTACCTAATAATGATCAGAGGAATGAAGTACACCAGGAAAGCCACAATGGTCATGTATGGGATCCAGTAGGAATCATCAGGCCACAGGGCCCAGCATTGCACTTCTCCATTGTCTAGTTTTCTTTTCCCAAAGATGATCAGGGTGGGAATGGAAAACAGGAAAGAGAGACTCCAGGCAACAAAAATCAGGACTTTTGCTTGTTTTTCTGTTTAAGAAAATCAAAGAATCAGTCAGTGAATAATATGTGGGTCACTGGCTTCACACCTTACGCTCCCTTTCCTTATAAAAAATTCTGTAAATTAAAAGTTTGTAAATTTAGAATATACAGGAAAAATATATAAAATAAGATTCTCAGGGACCTTTGCCATTTTTAAATCTTTGTATCTCCAGTGTTTCTTCAACAGATACCAATAAAGAAATATATGACCAAAAGGGAAGATGGACTAGTCATTTAGTGAGAACAAGGGATAACCACTGATTGATCACTGGAATATAGCTTTAGAGCTGGAAGGGACTTCAAAATTTATCTGGTCCTATGAAGAAACCCAGACTTTGAGAGATTAAGTATCTTGCCTGAGGTCATATCGGGCTTAAATAGTAGAGCTGGGATTTAAACCTAGACCTTTGAAGTCCAAATGTAACATGTGCTTTGCAACATGCTTCTAGATGATGAATTGGTTTCCTTGAAAGGTTAAGAGAACTCCAGAAAGGCTCCTAGAATGTTGAGTGAACTCCGTGAAGCAATTAGGTAGGAACAGATGTATGAATGTTGGGCAAAGCAAAGGAATTAATCTGAATCATTGGATGAAGGACTCACATAGAGATAATTTCATGAGATTCTTGTGGTATAATGTTTAGCCCACAGTAGGCAATTAACCAATGCATCTTGAAATGACTTGCTTTGTTAAGTTTAATGTCTATTGTATGTAGTGGACAGATATACTGATTTGTTTGGAATATTTGACCTCTTTTGTTGGACTTTGGCTTTCAATTTTTTTTATGAAAACTAATCAAATCATTAGCATATCTGTAGGAAAGTCAGGTCTTTCGAAGTGACTGTGTTGTGTGCTAGCTACCAAGTCATGCTTAATACCCACAATTCCTAAACAATCACCATCAATAATATTCACCAAAGCAATATTTCCAATTTATTCTCCATTAACTTCCAGCAAAGATCCCCTATTATAGCCAGAATTCGGCTTGATAATTTCCAGGGTTTCTTGCAGGTCCACTGTTCTAGAAGTTAATGATTACTTTCCTTGCTGTCTTTTAGAAAGCAATGTGACAGAGTGTAGAGATTTAGAAAGCCTAAATTCAGATCTTTCCTCTAATGCTCAATGAGCAAGTCATTGAAACTCCCTGGACTTCAATTTCCTCCTTTAGAAATACTGGGGTTGTATTAGATAACCTATGTCCCTCTGATCTCAAAGGCTTGTACAATTAGAAATAAAGGAAAGGACATCAGGTCCTCTGACTTCAGAGATAATGCTTTTTCCAGTTAAATCACACTCTTGCCCCCATAGATAACATTCTTGGTATCTAAAAGTTCTCCATTTCTCCTTTATTAATTCATGTGTTTTGATACTTTAAAAGCTTTAAATATATATCTTCCAATAAGCATCCCCCCCAAATTAACCCAACTCACCTTTAATAAAAAATAAAAAGACTATTGTCTTTTTTTTCAAAATCTTGACAGCACTTGGGATCATATCAAACTGGTATATTTCTTTGAAAATGTTTTGAAACCATTTTAACCTTAGTATTGCTTTCCTAGATACCTAATAAATAGCTCATAGCAGGGGACTATTTTGTATTTGCCTTATTTTCCTCTACAACCTTTGGTGAGTTGAATGACTTAGAAAAGATAATCATATAGGATGGGTAAGGCTCAGAAACATGAATAGTTTTTCAAAATCCATCATTCTCCATGTTAGCAGCTGTCAAATTTTCTGTTTTGATCTGTCCAAATGTTTTGTTGAGAAAGTCTTCTGTACCTCTGGTGGGCCTAAATCTTGAATTTTAACCTTTAATTTCAGGTCTTGCCAAGATACTGGACTCTTCTCCTTCACCTCACCCTTCCTCCATTATCAAATGGATCCAGTTTATAGATTTAATATGTTTTGGGGATGATTCAGCCAGAAATTTCATCATAGAGTCAATCAGAGCTAAAAAGCTAAAAATAGTCCCAACCTCCTTATTTTACATAAAAAGAAACTGAGACCCCAACTTGCCCTTAGAAGACAGGGGAAAAGTATCAGAGGCCAGATATACATATAGATTCCTAAACTTTAAATACATCATTCTTTTCACTCTACCATATCGTCCCCTCTCCAAAGAGTGTCTAATGACTCATTCTATTGACCACATTTTAGCAAAAACAAACCAACTCACCTCCTTGAAGGATCTTCATAGGGTAGACTATGGCATGGTACCGGTCAATACTGAGTGACACCAGGACATAGGTTGAGGCATATAGGAGCACTACCTATAGCAAAAAAAGGAGAGGAAATGTTTCAATATTTAGGGTGAAAAGAAGGATTTCTGGCAAAAAGTATGTCTGATGATGATTGGAAGCTGAGGTACTTCACTATGAGATAGAATGCCTATTACTCCAGATACAATGTGCTGGAAGATCTGGGATGGATGATATCTATGTATCAGGACACAGAAGTGGGGGTGGTATAGTGACAATTAGTTCTAGCAATCTTGAGTGATTCATTCTCTTGGGTCCCCTACAAGGGTCCCTTCTTTTGTACTGATCTCTGTAGTTATAGGACATATTTAACTGGAAGCCCTTCACAGTTGAAGCTAATATTCTCAGTCACAGTGAAGCCTATGTTTTATTATTATTATTTCAATCAGAATTGTGACCCTGTGCTTACAATGGTACAGGGAATGAAAGATAAAGCAGCAGCTCATATTGATCCACATAAGCACCTGCTCTTCAGCTTCTAGACTAAAGTGACTTCATGAAGTCACTGAGAATGCTTTACATCCATGATCTTGTGTGAAACCCACAACATCCATGCAATATAGAATCTGTAAGTGCTGGCTATTACTATTGATGCTATTATTGTTGTCAATGTCTGGTAATGAAGTCATTTCTGGAGTCTTTTATTACATTACTACCAAACAGAAAACATGTTTATAGAGTAATATAGGAATGTTCTGGGAAATGTTTAACAACCAGGTTCTCCCCCTGCTCTACCTTAGAATAGTATTCCACAGCTGAAGTTGACTCTGCATTGTTAGATATACATTTATAATAAAACAAATAGTACATACAATATCCTGTGATCAGAGGATCTGTTTTGTCAATTTCCCAAGGAAAACAGTCTCTTTTAAGATGATAGATTTAGAGATGGAAGAATCTTTAAAGACCATCTCATCTTCCTTTCTTGTACTTTATAGATGAGGAAACTGAAGCTCAGAAAGGTTGTGAGTTAGCGAAAGATAATTTTTTTTGGTTAACTTCATAGTTTCAATGTTGTTTCAATTTGACTAAAAGGAAAGCAACCAAAACAATGTAGTGTGGGAGATGGATGATGAATCTGAGGAATGGCTGATTATGCAGTTTGGCAGGAGTAGAGTACAAGAAAGGGAGTATCATTAAGTATGGCTGGAGAGACAGATTATAGAAGTTATGAATATTGGGGTAAGAAGTGGGTCTTAATTATTTTTAATATTCATTAAATTTTTAACTTGAATTCTCTCCTTTTTCTCCTCTCAGTCAATGAGAATACAAACAATATAATATCAATTATACATGCAAAATATAATTTCATGTTTGTCACGTTGCAAAAAGAAAAGTAAAGCAAAATAAATTATGCATGATTCTGCCCTCAGACCAATTATTGCTCTGGAGGTAGATATTTTTTTTCATCATGATCTTTTGGGATTATGTTGAGTCACTGTACTGATCAGTATAGCTAAATTTTTCCTAAATGATCATTCTTAAAATTTTGCTGTCTGTTCATCTCACTTTGACAGTTCATATAAGTTTCCTAGACTTTTCTGAAACTATCCTCATTATTTTTTATAGCACAATAGTATTCCACCAGAATATAGCACAACTTGGTCAGTCATTCCCAAATTGATGCACATTCCCTCAATTCCATTTTTGTGCCATCACAAAAAGAGCTATTTTAAATATCTTTGTACAAATAGGTCTTTTTCTTTTTTCTTTGATTTCTTTGGGATATAGACCTGACAGTACTATTCTGGGTCAAATGTAAGCACAGTTTTATAGTCCTTTGGTTATAGTTCTAAATTCTCTGGTTGATCCAGTTCATAATTCTACCAAAAGAGCAATAGTGTCCCAATTTTTCCATATCCATTGGAGAATGTCATTTTCATTTTCTATTATGTTAACCAATCTCATAGATATAAAATGGTACCTCAGAATTGTTGTGATCTGCAATTCTCTAATAGTGATTCAGAGCTTTTTTCATATGACTGTAGATAGCTTTGATTTGTTTTGAAATTCATATTTTTTGACCATTTATCAACTAGGGATTGACTCTCTCTCATTTCTTAGGATCCTTTCTCTTTTTTGATCATAAATAAGATTAAACAGATACAATTTCATGCCCACCTATTTTGCTTATGATACTATTTATGTCTAAATCATGTACTCATTTTTGACCTTATCTTGGTGAATGGAGTGACATGTTGGTTTACATCTAGTCTCTCTCAAATTGCTTTCTAGTTTTCTCAGAAAATTTTTTTCAAATGGTGAATGATTGCCCCTAAAGCATGGATGTTTATCAAATACCAGATTGATTGCTATGGTCATTTATTACTATGTATTGTAACACTCCATTTTATTTTTTGGCCAACAGCCCTTTGTAATATAGTTTAAGGGAAGTTAGGTGGTACAGTCTGGACCATGTCTGAGGGCAGGGAAAACCAAGTTCAGATCCAGGCTTAAACATTAGTGTCATGAAAAAATCACTTAACCCTGTTTGCCTCAGTTTCCTCATCTGTAAAAATGAGTTGAAGATGGGAATGCCAAACTACTCCAGTCTCTTTGCAAAGAAACTCCCCAAAAGGATAATAAAATTAGACATGACATTATATGACCAAATAGTAATGACAAATGTACTTTGAAATCTCATTCTGCTAGGCCATCTTATTTCACATTTTTTTTCCCATCAATTCCCTTGTTGACTCTTCCACCATTTTGGCTCTGCCCTCAGCCTCCATTGTTTTAGCAAACACTCACCTAAGTCCATTCATGAAACTTCTATGGAAGATCATGTCTGGGTGGGAGTTAGGGGGTGGAGAAGGTGGTATGGAATGAGGCGCAGAAAGTAGTAAATTATTCAGATTGTGAAGATATACCTCCTTGCATTCTAAAGCCACATATCTAATTTCTTTTTGGTTTTGGATTTTCTTTCTTCCCCATTGGCATGGCTAACTGAGAGTTGACTACATTGCTATCTCTTAATTACTATTCCAAATTCTCTGTTATAGTTTTTAGGCCTACATTTGAAATGTTTGCTCAACATTCTTTATGTTTGTTCTCTAGTTCACTAGCCTCTGAATTCCTTGAAAACAGAAACTGTTTCCCCTTTTCTTTTTGTCCTAAGACTTTATACAGTTCCTAGAACATAGTATTTGCTTAATAAATGTAGTTGATTGAGTCTTGGTTAAACTCTATCTTGAGCTAGTATTGTCTTCCATTTTGAGCACCACCTTTAACTTGGACATGGATAAGCTAGAAAATAATCAAAGTAAGACAACCAGCATGATGAAGGGAATCAAGTACATAGTAGATGACTTTAGGTTAAAAGAATTTGGGCAGATTAACCTGGAGAATTGGGAGGAACATAACGAGTGTTTTCAAATGTTTGAAAGGCTGTTAATTGGAAAAGGTAATTAATAGACTTTGTATACTTCACTCCAGATGTAGTAAAAAGAGTCAGAAATTGTAAAGTGACAAATTTTGATTTCAAATAAGGAAAACATTTCTGGTAAAGCAATTCAAAATGAAAAGTTCTGAATTGTGAGGCAAGACCTCCCTGCTCCTCGTTCCTTTCTTGCTAGAGATTTTCATGCAAAGTCTGGATAATCCCCTTGTCGGGAATGTTGAGTATTGTTCATTAGGAAATGGATGAAAGAATGGAAAAATCATTTATTAAATGCTTATTATATGCTAGATACTCAGTGCTTAGAAAAGTGTATGGAACTTGAGTAGTTGCTTAATAAATGTTTATTGATTAATTATTTGATTACTTTGCTAAACATTGGGTATAGAAATTACAAAGATAAATCCTGCCTTCAAGGAGCTTATATTTGCTAGTGAAGGGTTTTTACATATGTATAAACAGTGTATGTACATGCATTTATACATATACATATAAGATACATTATATACACACACCTAGATATAAAATACATATGCATGTAATGCATATTATATATATTTATAGATGTGTATATGATATAAACTTTATATCATATTATATATTATAATAATATAATATATAAATGATACATAAATTGTAATGATATATGCACTATGTATGACATGTTAAATATGTACTAATATATACGATTGTGAACATAAAATTTGTATTTTATATACACATATATGTGTATGCACATATAAATACACATATGTATAATAAGTATAGGTAGATATGTGCTTATATATAGATACATGTATATTAATTTTATAATTATAAATGTGATATACATTAGTGTGTATATAAATGTGTAATATATACTACACACATACAACACATACACATATATTCATATATATATTTTCCCATATGACAACAATTGCAAGGGATGGTGTTCTGGTGTACATTTCAATTATGATCTATGATTCTGTGAATCTCTTGTTTTACCCCATCAGGATGTATCCAAAGTACAAATCCTTTAGTTAGAATGTCAGTTTCTTGAATTCATAGAAATGCTTTGAAAAGTTTGATGAATTGTAGTAATACATTTAAATTCCCTTTCATAGCTCTCTTACTGTGCATTTAAAGATACAAAAGACAGATTCTATCTCTCAATTTGATTTATCTGTATACCTGTAAGTAGCGGATCACCCGACACACGAAATCTGGTGCCATGAAATCTCCTGTGAATCGCCAAATAATATCCGTCATTATGTTGATGAGCCCTGTAAAAGAATCTGAAGCAAAAATACACAATTACTAAATGGTTAATATTTTCCAAACATATATTTGTGTGTATCAGTGGTTATGGATTATTGTAGGACACTTTACAGTGCCTATCACATAGGAGGCCAAAGTGCTTATTGATTTGCTGCATCTTGGGGACCCTGGAGTTCTTAGTATTCTTGTCTAGGAAAGCTTTTTTCCTTCTTACTGTTACCTACTCTATACCCTTTTCTCTGCTTTTTATCCAAATCCCATTTTCCCTTAACATTGGTGGGGCCAATCCTTTCTTTGGTCCTATTTTGCCCCCAATTTAGCTTTTATGATTATTTAAAATTATTTCTGTTGAGATAGTGAGCTTTGACATTACTTTCATTTTTGAACATGTTCCTCCCCACTTTTCTCCCCAGTGAGCCATCTATTGCAACAATGACTAAAAAAGAAAAAGAAAAAATCAATTCAGATGAATTACTCAACTATATCAACAGAAACCAAAAGTATAAGCAAAATTCAATGCATAGTCCTCAACACAAAGGAGAGAGAGAAGCATTGTTCTCATCTTGTCTTTGAGACTATTTGGCCATTGTAATGATGGAGGGCTCGGTTTTGCTGTTTTCTTTCCATTTGCTTTCTTTCATTACTTTACTCTGAATCAACTTATAGAAATGTCCCTACGCATCTCTAAATCCTTCATATTTTATGTTTCTTACAATATAGTAAAATCCTGTTATTGTTTATGGGTCATAATTGATTTAGCCATTCCCAAACTTACTTTGTATCCAGTTCTTAATTGCTAGAGAAGTGCTACTATGAATATCTTTGTTGCATATAAAACCCTTTAATCTGTTCTCTTTATGGATATGCCTACCAGTGGGACCTCTCTGTCAAAGATCATGAATATTTTGATCTCTTTCTGATCATAACTTCAAATTGCATTCTAAAATGGATGGAGAAATTCACAGACCTCCTAAAATTCTATTATTGCACTGTCTTCTATGATCCCTCCAAAATCAACCAGTTCCATCTTTTATTCTGTAAATTTTCTGGCTATAAAGTGAAACCTCTAATTGTTTTGATGGATATTTATTTATCTTAATTGTGATTTGTAGCGTATAGTTGTTAAAGGTTTATAATTCCTCTTGGAAATTAATCTGTGCTTTAACCATTTATACCTTAGGAAAATGGCTCTTGATCTTAGGTATTTTAATTCATTCTCTGTAGCTTAAATATCAGATACTTAGCAGATATATTCTATGCAAATATTTTTCCAATCAATAGTTCTGCTTCTTGACCTAGTTGCATTGATTACATTAATTCAAAAGCTTTCCAGTTTTAGTTTATGAAAATTATTTATTTTATTTTTTGTGTTTGCCTGCAACCCTGTTTTGATTAAGAATTATACTCTTTACCTTAGATGTTAAAAAGCATTATTTTTGGTTCTCTTCACATTTTAAAATAGTCTGACTTTCAATATTCACTTTGAGTTTATTTTACATGTATATTGGTCTAAACCTGATTTCTTCCATGTTACTTCCCAGTTTTCCCAGTCATTTTTATTGACGAATGAGCTCTTCACTAAACAGTTTACATTCTCAAACTTATCCAACACAATTAATGAATTACATTGTTTCTAATTATTTTCCCTAGTCTGTTTTATTTTCATTTATTCTTTTAATCAATATCAAACTCTTCTGTAATGTAATTTAAAGTCAAGAAATACCACTATCCTTTCATTTCTACATTTTCTTTGTAATTCCAAATCTCTAAAGAGTATCAATGTGGTATCAAACTTTTAAAGCTCTTTTTCATGTTCTTAGAATTCATTGTCAACTTCAGATAACTTGGATTTTGGACACTCTTTTGACAGTAATCTTGCAGGACCGTGCCATTATTTTGTAGTCATCTATTATTATATAGTTTTGCAGGTATTTTTTTCTTTATGTTCTATATATGTCTTAAAAATTTCAGATGCTAAATGAGCTCTTTGTGTATTCAAAACAGTCTCTTAAACACATCACCCTTTTCTTCCTCACTGGAAATGAATGAGCAAAGGGATTAATGGATTATGGAAAGGCATTAGTCTTGGAAATAAGAGAATCTCTCTTTCTGAGACAAGAGGGAAAGAAGAAAGGATGAATAATGAGCCAGATATATTGAGGCATGGAAGAAGGAGTAGTATATAGTCACTGAATGTTAGAACTATATGGAACATAAAAATAATCATTTTTCAAAGTCTGTTTTTAAAAAAGAAGAAATTGGGCTCAAACAAATGAAATAAGTAGATGGAATCCACATAGCATGTTAATGGCAAAATGGGGACTACAACCCTGCTCTCCTGTTTCTCAGATCCATTAGTATTGTCCCTCCATGAGAGACTTTAAGGTACAATGACAACAACAATGGATTTTGAATGAGGCTCTAGGATTGAAATTCATCTCTTTCCTTAAATCCTTGTGTAGTATTAAGTAAATCACCAAATTCCTCTGAGCTTTTATTTATTAATGTCTTAAATGAAGAGACTGGACTAGATAATTTCTAAATTTCCTTCTAACTGATGAGTCTATGTTCCTATGGTTTTTTTTTTTTACAAAACATAGAATATAAAATTATAAACTTTCAGTACTGAAGTTGTATCCTCAAAAGCTATTCAGTCTAAACATTGCCCAGTCATTGATTGTGCTGGATACTGTGTTAAGTGTCAAGGACACAATGAAATAGGCCATATTTGTGAGAGAGTTTATGAAAAAGAATCAATGTTGCAATCCCACATTAGAGTTCTCTTGTGAATTACTAGTTCTTTCTACTTGTGGATTCATTTTCCTATGTTATCTAACTTGGAATATATATATATATATATATATATATATATATATATATATATATATATATATATATATATAAAACCATCTTCACCCATTTCATTTCATGGTGCTCTTGATCAAACTTGTATGACTTCAGATAAATACATTTGACCATTTCCTGTCATTGTGTCCTTGGCAAAGAAACCATTATTGTTAAATTTTAATCTGTTCCAGAAGTTAAAACACCATTTTTAGATTCATCTTCTTAACAGGTTACTTTTTAACCTTCAAATGGGTTGAATGGATGGTACGGTATAGACAAAAGCAGCATAGGATAGGCAAGGAGGAATGATCCAAAATTTGCCTTGTTGGAGCAAACTTTAGAATTTAGGTAACTGGGATATAACTGCCATCTGTGCTCCTATTCTAAACAGGACTTCAAGATCATTAGTCCTGCTTCCTAAGTTCTTTTTGATAAACTTGCTTTCTACCATTGGTAGATATGTAGAGAGTTATGATTATGTTAAATTTGATCACTATTAAGATGTACATCAGATGAGTTCAGTGTATAACTGTCATATTCCCCTTAGTAAGAATTCACTAACCATTAATACCTGTACTTTCTTCTATTCTTGGGGAATGGCAGATTTAAAAAAAACCTAAATAGTATTTTATTTTTTCTAATGATATATGAAGACAATTTTCAACATTCATCTTTGTGAGATTTTGAGCTCTAAAATTATCTTCCTCTCTCCTTTCCCTCACTGGTCCCTAAGACAGCAAGCAATCTGATAGAGGGTTTATCTCTCTCTCTCTATAAAACCTCTATCAGATTGCTTGTTGTATATATGTATGTATATGTATGTGTGTGTGTGTGTGTGTGTGTGTGTAAATGTGTTTATACACATTTGTATATACAATATTGTATATACACATATTGTATATACAATTATATTAAACACATTTCCAAATTAGTCATTTTGTTGTGGAAGAAGACTGGAACAAAAAGGGAAAAAGGAAAAACAATGAGAAGGAAAAAAACCAATTTATTAAAGAGCTGTTTTGTTCAGTCATTTTTTGTTTTGTATTTTCCAAGCTGTTAACTTTAAAATTTTTTTTTCACGATTCCTTTGTATACTTTTATTTCTTTCCCCAATTTTCTTAACTTCTATTACTTGATTTTTAGAAACCTTTTTGAGCTCTTCTAAAAGGACATTTTGAGCTTGATATCAATTCATATTCCCCTTTGAGGCTTCACAAGTAGGCATTTTGATAATGTTGTCCTCTTCTGAGTTTGTGTTTTAATCTTCCCTATCATCATATAGCTTCCAGTGATCAGGGCTCTTTTCCATTTCTTACTCTTTTGAAAAGCCTATTATTTCATGACTTTTAAAGTTGACTTCTGATCTTGGGAAACAGAAAGCATCACTCTAAGTTTCTTATGCTAGAAGTTAAGGGCCTGGTTACTGGCTTTCCACATTGGGCTTTAAGTGCTTGTGGCTTGCTTGCCCTGGTCCAGTGGTGCTTGTTGTGTTGGGATCCCATGGTTTGCAATTAGTCTTCTGTGCTGGGCCTGGAGGTCTCACAACTAGCCTGTTGTATCAATGGTCTGCTGAGTTAAGGTCAAAGGGTCCTGGTTGATGATCTGTGCTGTGACTAAGAACCTCCTGCTGGCTTGCCTGGATACTGGCCAAAGAAAAAATGATTAAATATAGGTTGACTTATAAAGGGACTTTCAACTTGGACTAAAACAATTTCCCACAAAGTATTTTCTCTTCCAAAAGATAGTAGCATCATTGTGACTTTGGGCTTCTTGTCAACAAAGTCCTTTTTGATTTTTTGCTCCTCAGCCTCAAGGAAGAAAGCCATGTGGCCTAGTACATAAATAGTGGAGATGTGTTAGAAGGCAGATGACCTTCTGTGCCAGTAAAATGAACTCTGGGTTGCTATCAGCACACTCTGAGATGGAAGAAAAGAACTGGTTTGCCACTTTGATTTGATTAGGCTGCCAAGAGTTCCTGTTAAAAGTGAGTGGTCAGGTTCCATCATAAAAGGAATGTTTCCTGCCTTCCTTCCCTGCCAAAGGGAGCCTTTTATATTTTTTTCAAAGAGAATTATATTCTTCTTCTGGGCGGTTAGCTTTTAACAAGAAGAAATAAAAGGTAGTCACAACCAAATACTACTGTAGCCATGGGAACCAAAGGGAAGGCAGGAAGTTCTTGTATTTTATCATCGAAGCTTATTAATCACTCTGGACTTCAGGTAGCTAATGAGGATTACATTATTGATTGATCTATCATCCTACCTCCAAGATTTTCTCCTTCTATGACTAGAAGAATGGAAAAAGTGAATCAATCTAATCTCTTAGACACAAACTGTTAGATCTGGATGGGACCTTAGCAATCAAGTAATCTGTTCATTTAAGTTGTACATATGTAAAAACTGAGGCACTAGAGTGAGTTGAGTTGCGTACAATTGTGAAGTAAGGTTAAAGGAGGGAATGCCATTTTACTTAATCTCCTAGTGGTATCAAACTCAATTAGAAAGGATCCCTGCCATATTATTTTAGAATAACATAAATTAACATTATCTGTGTTGTATTTTTATTTATTTTATCAAACATTTCTCAAATGCATTTTAATCTAGTCTGAGTTACATTTCAGAATTTTGGAAGCCAGCTGTGAGTTTCATAATTTAGCTCTGTACCATATTGAATGTTATGCATCTAATCTGTGGGATGGTATTGTTTGTATCAGAACTAGAGCAAAATAAATTTGGAAAGGCCTGTCTTCAAGGAGCCTACCTTCTATTTTTCCTATAATTCTCCAAAATTTTAATTTAAAAGAAATCCTACAGGCTATTTAATACAATTGTACCAATGCAATAATTGTCCTTAACAACCTCACTCGAGCCCTACTTATCAATCTTCTCCAGAAGAAAGTTGGACTTTAACCCTCACTCTCCTATTTTAGATAAGTGAGGTTTTTTGCTATATCCTGCCTAGGTCTCTGACGCCCCCAAATTTTCTTCAATCTTATTTACATGACACTATCTAGGATATCCTCCTCTACTTCAAGATTCTCTTTTATGTGCTGTCTTTCCTCATTCAAATGTAAGCTCTTTGATGGCAAATATTGTATTGCTCTCTTCTATTTTATTTCTAGTGCTTAACACAGGGAATGGCCCATAGCAATCATCTATTGACCATTCATCTTTTCTGACTTGAATTCAATAGCATTTGATTTTTCCTCAGTTACACATCAAGAAAAATTTTAGTAATCATTTTTACAAAATTTTGAGTTCCAATTTTTCTCCTTCCCTTCCTCCTCTCCCCACTTCCAAAGATAATAGGCAGTTAGATACAGTTTATACATGTACTATTATGTAAAACATATTTCCATATTAATATAGTTGTGAAAGAAGAAACAGATCAAAATAAAAAGAAAGAAAGAAAAAAGTAAGTGGAAAAATATACTTCAATCCATATTCAGAGTCCATCTGACTGGATAGCAATTTCCTTGTATTTGTCTTAGTAGTTGCTGAGAAGAGTTGCATCAATTTTAGTTGATCATCACACAGTGTTGTTGATACTGTGTAGAATGTTTTCCTGGTTCTGCTCGTTTCATTTTGCAACAATTTGTACAAGCATTTCCAAAATTTTATGAAATCTGCCTGCTCTTATGCATAATAATCCCATTACATACATATACCACAGTTTGTTCAGCCATTCACCAATCGATGGGCATAACCCTCAATTTCCAGTGCTTTGTCACTACAGAAAAGGGTTAATATAAAGACTTTTTCAATGTAGGTCCTTTCCCCCTTTTTATGACCTCTTTGAAATACAAATTTTGTTGCAGTATTGCTGGTTCAAAGGGTATACACAGATTGGTTACCTTTTGGGCATAGTTCTAAATTGTTCTTCAGAATGATTGGATCATTTCACAACTGCACCAACAATGCACAAGTATCCCAATTTGCCCAAATCTTCTCCAATATTAATCATTCATTTTAGTGGTTATATTGGCTAATCTGACAGATGTGAAGTGATATTTTAGAATTTTAAAAAATTACATTTCTCTAATCAGAAATGATTTAGAGTATTTTTTATAGACTTGTGGAGAGCTTGGTTTTCTGCATTGGGAAACTGCCTATTCATATCCTTTGACCAATGGGGAATGATTTTCATTCTTATAAATTTGACTCTTTTATATATTTGAGAAATGAGGACATTATCAGAGATACTTATTATAAAGATTGTTTCCTAGATTTCTGATTTCCTTCTAAACTTGGTTGCATTGATTTTGTTTGTACAATAGCTTTTTATTTTCATATAATCAAAACTGTTTTGCATTATATAATGCCCTCTATCTATTGTTGGGTCATGAACATTTCTTCCCATAGATCTGAGAGATAAACTCTTTTCTTTCTTTCTTCTTTCTTTCTTTCTTTCTTTCTTTCACAGTCGGGGTTAAGGGACTTGCCCAGGGTCACACAGCTAGGAAGTGTTAAGTATCTGAGGCCAGATTTGAACTCAGGTCCTCCTGATTTCAGGGCTGGTGCTCTATCCACTGAACCACCTAGTTGCCCCTAAAGCCTTTTATTTTCAAAATATATGCATGGATAAATTTTCAACTTTGATGCTTGCAAAACCTTGTGATCCAAAATTTCCCCTACTTTCCCCTACCCCCTCCTCTAGATGGCAAGCAATCCAACATATGTTAAATATGTGAAAAATATAGGTTAAATACAATATATACATACATATTTATACAATTAGCTTGCTGTACAAGAAAAATCAGCTAAAAAATGAGAAAGAAAACAAAATGCAAGTAAACAACAACAAAAAGAGTGAAAAGAGTGAAAATGCTATGTTGTGCTCCACCTTCAGTTCCCAGAGTCTTCTCTCTGGGTGTAGATGGCTCTTTTCATCACAAGATCATTGGAATTGGCCTGAATCATCTCATTGTTGAAAAGAGCCACATCCATAAGAATTGATCATTGTATAATCTTGTCATATACAGTGATTTCCTGATTCTGCTCATTTTACTTTTGCTTCTATTTCTACTTGTAACTTATTTAACTTCTCCTTTAAGAATTTGGATGCTACACCATTTGGTACATTATATATTTAATATTGATATTTTTACCTATTTATGCATTTCTTGGGTCTTCATATTGGAGGTCAATTTTTTGATTTAGTTCTGGTTTTCTTATGAAAGTTTAAAATTCTCTTATTTCATTGAATGACCTTCTCCCCATCATGCATTATGCTTAATTTTGCCAGGTAAGTGATTCTTGGTTGTATTCCAAGCTCCTTTGCCTTCTGAAATGTCATATTCCATGATCTCTGATCCTTTAATGTTGCAGCTGCCAAGTGCTTTGTAGTCCTGATTGTGGCTGTGGAAATATTTGAATTGTTTCTTTCTGGGCACTTATGGTATTTTTCCTTGACTTGATAGTTCTTAAATTTGGCTATAATGTTCCTTGGGGTTTTTGTTTTCGAATCTCTTTCCTGAAGTATTGGTAAATTCTTTCAATGCCTATTTTGCCCTCTGGTTCCAGGAAATTAAAACAGTTTTTCCGGTCCAAGTCCTCCTTCTAATTATGCTTTTCATATAGTCCAATTATTCTGATATTGTCTCTCCTGGTTCCATATTCCAGGTCAATAGCTTTTTTTCCCCATGATTTTATTTTGATGTTTGATGTTTGACATAGTCATAAACTTCCACTTAGCTAGTTATAACTTTTAAGACATTGTTTTCCTCAATTAGCCTTTGTGCTTTCTTTTCCAATTGGTCTTTAAGGAGTTGTTTTCCTCAGTGGATTTTTGTATCTCTTTTCTCCTTGGCCAATTTTAATTTTTAAGCAGTTTTCCAAACTGCTAACTCTTCTTTCATAATTCTCTTTTATGATTCTCATTTCTTCTCCCAATTTTTATTTTATCTCTTTTATATGATTTGAACTCTTACATTAATAATTTCTACCTCATAGGGCTGTTGTAAGTATCAAAGAAGATGATCTATTTGAAACATATTGCAAACTATAAAGAATTATATAGATGATAATAGCTGTTAGCCTTAATGTGACCTTTTAAT
Source organism: Sarcophilus harrisii (assembly GCF_902635505.1). Taxonomy (NCBI): domain Eukaryota; kingdom Metazoa; phylum Chordata; class Mammalia; order Dasyuromorphia; family Dasyuridae; genus Sarcophilus; species Sarcophilus harrisii. The sequence continues at coordinate 17,608,404 of NC_045426.1, read as the reverse complement.
GTTTATTTAGCACTTTATATGTATTATCTCATTTAATTCTTATAAAGCCCCATAAAAGATGTGCTATTATTATCTCTGTTTTACAGATAAGAGAAACAAAATGACATGCCTCAGATCATACATTTTTTGAGTGGTAGAGGAGAGATTTGAACTCAACATATTAATTCCAAGTTTAACACTCTAACCATTGTATCCCCTAGTTGCCTCATTAGGTGAAGCAGGAAGAGGAAGAGGAATAGGAGGAGGAGGAGATTAATAGAACCAAAGATATAGTAGTTGAGAACTGTCAAAAATGATGATACAAGTGTATGGGAATTGATGAGTGTCTTTGATCAAGATTTGGATGACTCAAACTACCCCAAGACCCTCATTGTAATATAGCTCACCCTCAATTATAATACAACCCACCAATCTTCCAAGACCATACAAAGTATGAATCAATTGCCATTAGGGATCTTTGGTCTAAGAAAAATGGTCAAATGACCATTCTTTTATTAATGTGCTCTGCCCTTATTAATAAAGTGATTAAATTACCCAGAAATTATGTCTCTCAAACATTTAAAAAATACTACACTATCTACCTGTCTGTCTGTCTATCTACCTAAGCATCTCCTGAGAAAGCCCATTAAATTCTTGGTTTGAATTGCTAGGAAATTTCCTCTTACCCTTGTAGCAAAAACAAACCCAACCAACCAACCAAACAAACAAAAAACCAAGCCTAATCCATCTTCCACATGTCAGTACTTGAAATATAATAATGCATTTATGAATACCTTCATCAATATCCCTCCTCCTCCTGCCTATCTGCTCTTCAGGTATCTAATACCTTTTATCTTTTCTCCCTTTTTCTCTTAAAATTTCTGATATTAATCATTTATATTGGAATTATGCCTAATTGCGCCTAAATTATAAATTATCCCTGCCTTGGAGAATTTAAATTTTAAATGTAATCTCTAAGGAACTTATTTGGCTCATGAACAAGAATAGGTAATTAGTAAATGTTTGTTGATTTCCTGAAGGTAAGCAAATTGTGTAAAGAAAGAATGTCCCTTGTAAATGTAATTTCTCCTAAAAGGACATTTTTTAAGGACAGAAGAGACCCTTCCTTGTGCTTCATACACAGTAGGGAGCTGCCTCTTAAAAAAATGACTGCAGGTTATCTAATATTTCTCTGGTCCTGGATTTGTCATTTAGGAAATCCCATAGAAAGAGGATTTTATTGAGATGATCAGTGATTTAACTTAGTTGAGCATGAAGCTATTGAGTCTAATGCAATGAGTTTGATTATGTAAGGACTAGTTATTATTCATCTATATAGTCAGATTATAAACATCCTTACCCTGGTCAGCTATGCCACAAGTATCTATAGTGAGCCCTAAGGGAGACCATAAAAATAATAGGATCATAAAGCTGGAAGGGGGCCTTAGAGGATATGTAGCATGTCCCTCCCATTCTACAGATGAAGAAATTGAAATTCAGTTTAACTGACTTGTCAATAGTCACATAGCTAATAAGTGGCAGAGCCATAACAAAGGAAAATCACGATTGTCTTCTTGATTTATTTTATTCAGTTCAGTTTGACTTGATTCAATGAAGTTTGATTCAGCAAATATTTATTGTTTTCCAGTATGTAAGAACCTAGACTAGGTGTTAAGAATGTGAACATAAAAAATGATAGTTTCCTTTTCTCAGAAGCTTCTAATCTGAGTGATAGAAAAGTATATAGATCAGATCAGGACAGAGACAAGGCTATCTCAGCAATACCTTTAGCTCAAAAGCAGGCCAGCAGGGAGGGAGGGAGATTTTAAGAAGACTCAAGCAGATATTATCAGTCTCAGATGGTTGCATCATCACTTCTGACAGTCTTCAACCACCAAGTTTCTGCTTCTATTAATATTATTCTTTGTCTCCGGCTTAGCCTAATGGGGTAGCTAGTTGGTACAATGGAGTGCTAGACTTGGTTTTGAGAAGATGAGTTCAAATTCTCCAAAAGACACTCATAAGATGTGTGATTTGAGGCAAATAATTTTGTTTCTCTTACCTGTAAAACAGAGATAATAATAGCACCTCATTTATGGGGCATTATAAGGATTAAATGGGATAACCCATATAAAATGCTTAGTTAATATTAAAGGGCTATATAAAGACTTACAGCTATTAGTATTTATATAGTTCTTTATAGTGTCAGCAAGATAATTGTGTTATATATATATATAACTATATATAGTTATATAGTTCTATATAGTTTATATGTTTCATATATAGCATCTCTTTTGATTCTTAGAACAACCCTGTGAGGTAGAAATTATTATTATTCTCCTTTTACAAATAAGGAAACCAAGCTTGACAGAAATTGTGTTTTGCTGTTATGTGGCTTCTAAGTATCTAAGGAAGGATTCAAACTTGGATCTTTATGGCTTCCATTGCAGTAGTTAACCTATCTACCTGCCAACTTGATCAGTACTTTTTGAGCCTTGCCTAGATTGAAAAAATGAACTTCACAAGTATGAATTGAAAAGCATGACTGGAGAGCAATTAGTTTGAAACAGATTGGGAGTTTTAGGGGACTACAAGTTTTATATGAGTCAAATATATGCTATACTAATAAAAAATAAGCAACCTTTTGCAATCTTGAGTTTCATTAATATAAACATAGCTTCCAGGAATAAGGAAGGCCTTATTTTAGATATTAGGTAAAATAGCTTTTCTGCACTTTCTAATGTCAGATAATAATGTAGTTTTGTGCTTAATTCTGGGACTGAAACATTAGAAAGGAGATGGATAAATTGGTCAATGTACAGAGGAGCACCACTGGGATTGTGAAGCAATTCAAGTCCTTGCGAAATGAGGGTCAGTTGAAATAATTGGGGAGGTTTACCTTGGAGAAGCTTAAAAGGAACATGATAGCTGTCTTTTATGTTTTTAAATAAATATAATATTTAAGGATTAGGATTGTTCTGTTTGTTTACAGAAGAATGAATCAGAAGCAAAGGGTAGAAATAGAAAAAAAACACATTTAGGCTCAGTATTAGAAACTCCCCCCTGGCCCCCCAAAAAGCAACAACCCTTCCTAATCATGGGATAAGTCTCAAAGTAGAATTGGCTTTCTTGCTTGGAAGGTGATGGATTCTTCTTCCCTGGAGGATTTCAAGGAGAGTCTAGATGACTGTTCACTGGTATGTTGTAAAGGGTATTCTTTTTAGAGTATAAGAAAGAATAGATTGTCTCTGAGGGCTCTCTAAGTCTGAGATTTTGTCTACATGCTCAATAATTTTCATTAAATACACTTCTCTGGAGCAAAATGATGGGTTTATCTAGTGGGATTCAACAACTCAGGTTCTCTATTGACTACTTTGAAAAAAAAATCCCTAGGTGGAAAGAATACTGACTTCTGACAGATTGGGGGTGTGATAGTCTCATTAACTATTTCTGGGGAGCATGAAGATTGAGAATTCCTTTAAGGATCTTTCCCTTTTCCCAATATTATTACAAATTCCTGTGGGAAGATCATGGTGAATCTCATTTAGTGCGCATGCATTTTCATGTACAGATAATTGGTGGGGGAGATGTGGGTACCTCTTCTTTCAAAGAGCTTTAAATAGATAATTGGTAGAGAAAATGGGTGGTCTGGATAACCCAGTTCAATTTAGAGCTACAATTACTCCCTCCAATTCAAGGTTGAATTTAATGGAATAGATATTTTCAGTTGCCTGCTGGATTTTGGCAGGGGCATATGTGCCTTTTTGAAGGCATTGCTTTATAATGAAATTAGGAAAGAATACATCTGCTTTTCTTTCTAAAGGCTTTTGCTTTGTCTCACAACACTTCTTTCAGATAAATGACAATAATAAGAACTGACAATCAGGTAACAGAGACAATTTGTATTCAGAATTCTAGATAGGATGGTTTGTTCATATTAATTGGAATTTTTGAAAGAGATTGATGTTTGGAAAGTATATAACTAGCTTTAACCCTAGGGGTCTTCGTAAATAGGAAAACACTGAAAATGAAAGAAGGAAAGTAATTAGTTGGACAATGATCATCCACAATGACTCATATCAACTCTTTCCTTTCCAGAACTAGAGTTGTCTTGCTTCAAGATTAAATTCCACAAACATAATTTCTATGTGTGAAGTAGAAGTTTATTTGATAGCCAGATGGAGAATAGATTGGAGAGAGGAGAAAGAGAAATCTTGGAGATCAATTAGGAGACTATTTTGATAGTTTAGGCAAGAAATTATAAGAATCAGGAGTGGGAGGGAGGGTGGCTTATAATTGGGTGAAAAGAAATGAGTGAAATTAATATTATACTATTATATTAATAATAAATTAATTTGTGATCCATCTTTTTTTCTCCTGTTTTCATTAAGATCCCTCTCCTGAAGGGACCCACATGTGCAGAAATGTTTGTGGCAGCCCTTTTTGTAGTGGCAAGAAACTGGAAACTGAGTGGATGCCCATCAGTTGGAGAATGGCTGAATGAGTTATGGTATATGAATGTTGTGGAATATTATTGTTCTGTAAGAAGCAATCAGCAGGATGATTTTAGAGAGGCCTAGAGAGACTTATATGCACTGATGCTGAGTGAAGTGATCAGAACCAGGAAATCATTATGCACGGCAACAAGAAGGTTATACAATGATCAGTTCTGATGAACATGACTCTTTCTAACAATGAGATGATTGAGGCCAGTTCCAATGATCTTGTGATGAAGAGAGCCATCTACTCCCAGAGAGAGACTGTGGGAAATGATAGCATTTTTACTCTTTTTGTTATTGATTGCTTGCATTTTGTTTTCTTTCTCATTTTTTTTATCTGATTTTTCTTGTGCAACAAGATAATTGTGTAAATATGTATACATATATTAAATTTAACATATATTTTTAATGTGTTTAACATATATTTGATTACTTGACATCTAGGGGAGGGATTGGGGGGAAGGAAGGGAAAATTTGAAATGTAAGATTTTGCAAGGGTCAATGCATATATTTTGAAAATAAAATAGTTTTAATAAATAAACAATTAAAAAACCCTTTCCTGAAAAGGTCAGTCTCTGAAGGGCATGACTGAGTGGTATGATTACTTCTAACCTCGAAGGATCATTGATTAGATTGACAGCTAACTGGGAAGTCAAATTTATATTTGGAGTATGAACAAAATCCAGTCTGGGTTGTCCTCTGCTTGATCTTCCCATTAGATTGTCCTTCAGACTCTCCATTTCATTTTTAGTGCAATCTGAAGCTCATGAAGGTAAAAACTAGCCAGAGAGGTCTCCATGGATTTTCTCTGTCCAAATACCTTGAGGCTTCTGAGTTTCACAATTAAGCTAGGTCCTCAGCAAGAAGAACTGAAGATTTTATTTTGCCTTCTCATTAATTAATTACCTCTACCAATCGGGATTGAGTTTCATTTGTCAGGGGAGTTCTCTGTCAGAAGCTATGGACATGATTTAAGATTTTTCAGAGTCCCTCATGACATGTTTGTTAATTGGGAGAAGTAAACTGACCATCAATTTATTGATTACCGACTAGCATAATTAATTAATTGATTAACAATACCTCAGAATCTTTTTTTCTATATAAAACCCCAATTTTAGAGAGATTAATGTTCATTTTTAGATAGGTAGATGTCCTTGTCCACAACTTTCATTTCTCTTCCATTTTCTCCTTTTACGTTACCCTTTCAGTTGATCATAAGATCATAATTCCCTCGTGAATATGGACAAAGGCAGTTCCTTCAACAATTCTAGAAATTCAATAATGAAAATATTATGCTGTTAACCACATGGTGAATTATTTCCTAATAACAATATGAAAAATTAAGTAAATTTTGTAATACTGCAAAAAGGATTATTATATCCATTTTTAGAAGAGAAAAGTAAGGCCCAGAAAAATGAAGTTTCTTGCTCCAAATAATAATAGGTTATAAAGTGGGCAATCCAGAAATGAAGGCAAATCATTTCCTGTGATCTTCCTGACACAGTATCCTGTATTCTTTGAAACACAGGTTTTTTAACCAAGGGTCCATGAATTTGGTTTTTAAAATATATTGATAAATGTGTTTAAATACATTACTCTGAGAAAGTATGCATAGGCTTCCTCAGATTTCCCAAATGGTTCAAGACAAAAAGACTTTGGCCCCATTGCAGTGAGTTCACCTCCCCTTCTCTTAGATTCCTCTGAGATATTTTTATTTGGGTAGGCTATCTGTAGAAGTGGCCCTGTTGACTTCAGGGAATTGGAGTACTGTTAATTATTTCTTAAAATATTAAGGGAAACTCTACATAGTTGAAAACAAAGAGATAAAAAGTATCTTTTATATATAAGGCATATTCATGGTAAATTTTCTATTTATAAAGGTAGTAGAATGATTATTTGTAAGTAGTAGAATTTTCATTACTGAGGATTGTCAAGGTATAGATGACTTTTTCTGTTGTGATTTAGGGGAGATTCATGTTCAGGGAAACTGCTTGGGTTACATCAGAGAACAGTTTAGATCAAGTTTTCGCATGTACCAATAAATTCACTAAAAATAAAGCATATAAGGAACCAGTTGACCAATATTTGATACATCAGAGCTTTTGAATACAGAGTCAATTAATTACATAATCTAGACATTAAAAAGATATTTAGAGAATATGGGGATAAAGAATGGTAATGATGAATGAATACTGAAGAGTGGACAGTCCTATAAAGGAGCTGTATTTAAAATTTTGAAAAATAATTATATAAAAGACATGCAATTTATTCAGTTTTGCCCTAGAATTATTTTCTTTGATACTATTTAATACCTTTTATGTCCAAACTCTTTTCAGATCTTTGCTTGTTATCCGATTTTTCCAACTAGAACTTTCATTTGTTTTTTTTTTTTTTTTTTAATAATTTTAAGCTTTTTCAAAAACTCTTTAACTTTTCTAGGAATTGTTGGACTTGTGTCCAAGCTGCATTTTTCAAGGTTATGCTTGTAAATGTTTTTGAGTTACCATCTTTGTATTTTGAGCTTTTCTACTGCATATCTCTTTGTAGTGGTTTTTTTGTTTACTTATTTTTTATATCACTCCTTGACTTTGGAATATATCTTAGAGTGCTGCACACCTCTGGGAGGGAGGTAAATGTTCAACCTGAGTTTTTAACCTCTGCTATACTTTGGCTACTTATACTTATACTTACACTTATAGCTTAGCCTGGGGACCTGAAATTGTTCAGTGTTCCCAAAGTAGTGTCATTTGGATCCAAGCTCTGCAAATTCTTGATTCAGGTTTGCATTTGGCAGTTTGTCCTTGGTCGAGAGTTTCAGTAGATTGTTGCTGGTCTCAGTCATTATTAGCCTCTTGGGAAGCTAAGAAGGTTTAAAGTGACTGAATTGACAGCTTTCCTTTGGGAATCATGTGGTGGTTATCCAACTGAAAGCTTATAAGCCAGGCTGGAGAGACTAAATAAAACAGAAACATTATTCTACTTTTGGAATGAGAGCCACATAATACCAAAATTAGTTCCTTGCTTATTACACAGCTAAGATAATGCTCATGACTGCTCTTCTCCAATCTTGATTTGTGACCCATAACTGGATATTGGGAAGAAGAGCTGCCAGATTTCACCTTTTTCTATAGCCAGCAGTTCAGAGATGCCCTTTTTTCCCCTGCTACCGTGCTTCCTGACTTGCTACCCATTTTTACTCTACTTTTAAAAAAATTTTTAAATAATGCTTTGTTTTTCTCCAATTACATGTAAAAACAATTTTAAAAAGTTTTTAGTTCCAAATTCTATTCTTTTCTCACTTCCTCCCTCCCTGAGACATTAAGAGATCTGATTATAGGCTATGCATATGTAATCATGTAAAATATTTCCATAATAGTCATTTTGTGTAAGAATGCTCAAAAAGTGAAAAATAGTATGTTTTTGGTCTATATTCAGATACCTCAATTATTTCTCTGGAAATCGATAGCCTTTTTCATTATAAGTTCTTTGGAATGTTTTGGAACATTGTGTTGAAGAGAATAGCTAAGTCGTTTATGGCTCTTCATTTGACAATATTGCTTTTACATTATTCTCTTGGTTCTGTTTACTTCAGTTTGTACCGGTTCATGTATGTCTTTCCAGTTATTTTTCTGAAATCATCCTGATTGTTATTTTTTACAGCACAATGATATTCCATTATAATTATGCAACAATTTGTTCAGTCATTCCCCAACTGATGGATATCCCCTTAATTTCAAATTCTTAGCCACCACAAAAAGAGCTGCTAAAATTTTTTTGTACAAATATGTCCTTTTCACTTATTAAAAATCTCTGTGGGAGACAGACCTAACTGATATTAGTATATCAAAGGGTATACTTAGTTTTATAACCAGTTGAACATACTCTTTTAGTCTTCTTTCAGTTCCTAAGGAGTGGAATGCTCAGGGCCTCAATTCTAGCTTGTCTTCACCCCAATATCTACATAGTTTCTTTCTACTTTTTAATTCTGGCCTGAGATGAAAAATGATGGCTATTTGTGACTCTTTTGGGTGGATTTTTTGGGCAGATACTTGTAGTGTTCCAGTTAGTTTTCTGGAGGTCTTTTGGACCAGCCTTTGTTTCAGCAGAATAATCACTACGAGAATAGCCAAGCATAAAGTCCAAATTCTTTATTGTCTACTTGTCTGGGGCTTGGCTAGCTTTCTGGGGGCCCTTCAGACTGGCTTTGATTTCAATAGGGGAAGCAGGAGAACAGGCCAGCCACCATGGTGGTATGAGATGGAATGAATCTCTCTGGTTGAGTTTGTTCCAACTTATATACGCTATCATAATTACATCATCGTAGGTGTGAATCTTGTAGAACTATATTAAGTACTAAGTACATGTATTGAACTAGAGAACTATTATGCTTAACTAAGATAATCATTGTCTTATCAATTCCACTGAGTTAACACCTTGTACGAATCCTTATCTAAGTATATTTCTCCAGAGTTCTGGCCCATTACAGATACTGAAGGGGTTTCCCATTTTTTTCTCCAGTTCATTTTACAGATAAGGAAACTGAGATAAACTAGTCTAAGTGCCTTGCCCAGAGTCTCACAGTGAGTACGTATCAGAAGCCAGTTTTTAACTCATGAAGATGAGTCTTCCTCATTTCAGGCTCAGTACTCTGTGCACTGAATCACTGAGCTTCCCCATCTTTTTCTTAGGTTTCCTTAAAACTGTGCTTCATTAGATTCATATTTCTATAGTTTCCAATAAATAAAATGCTTTCACCCTCTTTCTCTTTATAACATCAAATTCTTCCAACACAAGTAAGACATCATTCTACATTATTAACGATCTGAGTCCTCAAATCTGTACCACAGATTATTTTCTCTCCAAAGCTGTCCAATTCTCATCTGAAAGCTGTTTCTTCATGTACATATTTTATCAGTTCATATTAAAACAAAGTTCTTTTTCTATTCATATTAAATATCAAAATGTTCATAACAGTGGTGATACAGAAGATCTTTGAGAATAAATATGTGTTTCCCTTTATACAAAAATATTTTCTGTCTTTTTCATCATTAATTATTCCTTATGAAAGAAGCTCTTAAAGACAGAATGTCTTTCACAACAATCATCAAACTCTAACATGGCTTTATTGAGAAGAGTTCATGTTCCAAAACTAGGGCCAAGCTAACCTATTTTTTTGTGTTACTGTAAAGTGATAGACCAGTGGTAGGCTGAGGATATAATTGAATGGTGCAATTTTGGCAAGAAATTTGATATGCTATATATGTGGAAAAATAGAAGACTATTGGTTTAATGATAATGAACTTAAGTAAATTTGGGACTGAACGAATGACCAGATTCAAAAAGTGGTCAGAAATTTTCAACTGTAGTGTTCAGTGATAAGTCGTTGGCAGTGAACTATTTAATATTTCTGTCCATAATGATACGGCTAAAAGCATATATGGCAAACTTAAGAAATTTTCAGATAGTATGAAGTTGGGAGGGAGAGGAAACACACGGAAAGAAAAGATCAAGATTCAAAAACATCTGACAAGCTTAGAATAATAGATTCTATCTAATAAGATGAAATATAATAAAGATAAAGATAAATAAAGTACATAATTACAGGAGTGCTATTTAAAAGTCAAATGAGCTGTCTTGGAAAATGGCAGGTTCACTTTCCTGAAGGTCTTTCAGCAATGATTCATTATCCCTCCATGGGAGAATTAAGAAAGAATTCTGGAGGAAAAGACTATGCAGTGAAGAGTGCTGAAGGCAGAGTTGGGAGACTGGAGTTCAAATCTTTTACCTTTCCCCTTCTATTTCTCTTCTCCTTTTTATTAGTCTTCCCTCTTCCTTTCCCTTTTCCCCTTCTACTTCCCTATAGGGTGAAACAAGATTCTCTGTGAAGCTAAATGTATCTGATATTCTCTCTTTGAGCCAAATCTGATGAGAGTAAGATTTGAATAATGCTCATCTCCCTCCCCTCTTTCCCTCAATTGCAATAGGTCTTTTTTGCCTCCTTATCAGATGCAATTTACCCTATTTTAATTCCATTTTCCTCTTCTTCCAATAATATCACTTTTCCTGCCCTAATTTCTTTTTTAAATCATCACAATAAAATCAAATTATACCTGCATCTTCTGCATCCATCTAAGCAAGAGTTAAACATTTCATCTTCCCATATAGGGATATAAGCTTTTCAGCTTTTAAAAGAAAGGTAATTTTTTTCTTTTTTTTACCTTTTTATGCTTCTCTTGAGTACTGTAATGGACTAAAGTTCGAATTGATGCTCCAAGGTCCCAAGCACGTGAGGCTAAATAGTAATTGGACCATACTTTATTAATATATATATATATATATATATATATATATATGTATATATGCTTGGAGAAAGAATGGCCCCTGCCCACTCTTTGTGCAAGTCCTGATGTGTTGTATAGGAAATGACGATTTTGGTGGGTGGAGGCAGAGGGGCAACTACTCACATTGCTATCATGATCCCCTTTCACCTCTGCTGGCTGGGTCCTGTTGCAGCTGCCCATATTGCTATCACAATTCCCCTTCACCTCAAAAAGAATAAAGATTGAAGATTTTCCCTTAACCTCAATTCCTGACTCCGACTGATTTTAAAATACGTGGTCATCACAGAGTTCTGTAGTTGAAAATCAAATTTTCTATTCAGCTTTGGTCTTTTCATTGGAAATAGATGAAATTCACCTGTTTCATTGAATGTCCATCTTTTTCCCGGAAAGATGATGCTCAGTTTTGCTGGATAATTGATTGTTGGCTGTAATATAAGTTCCTTTGCCTTTTTGAATATCAGATTTCATGCCCTTAGCTCATTTAAAGTGTAAGCTGCTAGGTCCTTGGTAATCCTGATTGTGGCACCTCAATATTTAAACTGTTTTCTTCTGGCTGCTTGCAATATTTTCTCCTTGATTTGATAATTCTGAAATTTAGCTATGATGTTCCTTCATTCTGGAGTCTCTTTCAGAAGGTGATTGTTGAATTCTTTCAATGGTTATTTTACCCTCTGGTTCAAGGATGTCTGGGCAGTTATCCTTGATGATTTCCTGAAAGATGATGTCTATGCTCTTTTTTTTTTATCATGGTTTTCAGGAAGTCCAATAATTCTTAGATTGTCTCTCCTAAACCTATTTTCCAGGTCAGTTGTTTTTCCAATGAGGTATCTTACATTTTCTTCTATTTTTTCATTTTTTGGTTTTGTTTGATTCTTGAAGTCTCATTGAGTCATTCACTTATATTTATTCAATCCTAATTTTTAATGAATTATTTTCTTCAGTTAGATTTTTTAAATCTCCTTTTGCATTTGGCCAATTCAACTTTTATATGAAGTGTTTTGTTCATTGTATTTTTTTCTATTTTACAGAATTTGTTTTTTAGTGAATTGGTTTCTTTTTCATATCTGTTTTTAAGGAGTTATATGCTTTTCCATCTCATCAAGTATATTATTTAAGAAGTTTTCTTTGGATAATTTCTGGTTTTCTTTTCTATATGCTCTTGTAAAGATCTCATTTCCTTTCCCCATTTTTCTTCCAAATATCTTTTAAGAGCCTTTTTGAATTCTTCCAAGAGAGCCTTGTGGAATGGGGACCAACTTGCATCACTCTTTGGGGTTTCATCTACAGTTGAGTTGCCTTTAGGATCCTCAGAGTTTGAGGTCTGTTCTTCTCTTTCTCCATAAAAGCTGTCCATTGTCAAAATTCTTTTTGATTTTTTTGCTCTTTTTTTTTTAAAGTTGGAGATATGCTTTTAAAGCAAAGAGGGAACAGACACTTTATTTTTCCCCAGGGCATTTCTGTTGATTGACTACCAGTGCTTGGAATATGTGGCCATGTCATGCATTCTTCCAGGACTCAGTGGCTCACAATTTACCTTTTTACCTTTTGTAATTTGCTTTGGATGTCTCCCAGCCAATCTACTGAGCCACAGTTTGCAATCCGGAGAGAATAGCCTTAAGAGCCTCATAGGAGATTCTCTGATGTGGGATATACAATGCCCTGGCTCCTCACCTTGGCTCCCTGTTCTGGGCTCCCTTTGCTGTGGTCTGGGCTTGGCAGCCTCTCCCCCTTTCTGGTTGAAACAGACCTTTTTTAAGTTCTCTCAAAGTATCTTCTTCTGGAAATTTGTTGTACTCTAAATATTTGTGGGTTCCATCACTCCAAAATCAGTTCAGAGGCTTAATCTGCTGCTAATTTGAGGGAAGCTCATAGAGTTCACATTTATACATGTCTGCTCTCGTTAGCTTGACTCCACCCCCCAAGTATATTTTCTATATTGAATATGGCTTTTTATATTTTCTCAAAGGAAAAAGTAATAGGATACAACAAAACCTTAGTTCTCTAGTTCTAAGAATATTTTTGGAGATTGTAGTTTGTTCTTGAGATATTTATTTCCTCCCTAAAGCAAACTTTTATCTATTGAATTAGACTCTTTCTAGAGAGTACCTTCAATATAGTGAAGGAGCTATGGTTTAGTTTTGGCTATTCTCATTAAAAGGAAAATGATCTTTTTGAATGGTTAAACATGTTATTAGGTTTATGAAATCATCAATTATATATTGGATAAAAACAGCTCCCCATACGGTAGCCAACAGGAGTGAAGGAACAAAAAGTGCATGGCAAAGGCTTAATAATCAAGATGAAAAACTCCAACTTTTTATAATTCATTCTCCTATATCAATACCAGGGAAATAAAAACATGGAAAAAGGGCAGAATAGAGACATAAGACAGAGACTGGCAAGGGAGCTCAAAGACAATATGGGAAAAGTCTCCTTTACTGGTTAGAAAACTGAGAGCAGGGGAGCACAAGTAAATTAACAGAAGCAAGATTTTATCATACCTAGTCTTCTTTGCTGTTTATATGATGCTATATACTATAGTATATTTTATATACTTTCTGATTCTCTGTGTAATTTATGGTTATTTGGAAGAGTTTTGTGAGAGTGAACCAAGGAATAGTGAATAAGACAGTTTGACTGAAATGGTGTCTATTAACTAATAGTTCCTGGATGGTTACATTGTGATCCCTTAGGAAAGAATAAACCTCTTTTATATTCCCTATCTCTGCTACATTTATACTTCCTTTTCAACCAGAATAATCTTGTTTATTTGTAGCTCCAGTCAAGAGACAGAATTATGTTATGGAAAGAGTAGTTTTAGGCTTAGCACCAAAATGACCTGCTTTTGAAAACTATATAATATTTATAATGATAAAATTCATATTATCATACATATATAAATATTACTATAATTATATTTATTACTTGCAGGATTATGGGAAAGTACTTCATTTCTCTGGGAATCAATTTTCTCATTTATAACCTTTTAGAGTTAGACAAGATTATCTCCACGGTCCCTTCAAACCTTTAGAAATATAATTTTGCCTCCACTCTGTTAAGCAGATTAATCAATAGATAGACAAACAAATATAGTTAGATTGATAAATAGATAGGTAGATAGACAGATGATAGATAAATTTACAGAGCATTTACCACATGCCAGTGACTAAGCACCAAGCATAGAAATAAAAGGAAACAAAACAAGTCCTGTCTTAAAGGAGTTATAATATGTGTGTGTGGGGGTGGATGGCTGAGAGAAGACAACATGAAAGAGGAACTGGAAAGCAAGGATGAGGGTGGATGTATGGGGGAAGTAGTAGAAATGACTGAAAATAGTGGGTGAGATGGAAGTGGCTCTAAAGTAGAGTAAAAAAAATAAGAACTTTAATTTCCCTATTAAATATCAAAAATTCAAATTCCTTTGCTAGCCATTAAAAATTCTTCCAAATCTGATAATATTTAATGTTTCCAGTAATTTCATGTCATTTTTTCCCGTACTTAATGCTCTATCCCAACTGGACAAGTCTTTGATACCTGGCATACATTATACTCTTCCTTAAATGGTTATTCATTCTCTTTAGTCTCTTTCCCTTTTGAAATTTCTCACCATTTCCTAAATTGCAGCTAAAATACCATTTCCTCATTGAATCTTTCTCTGATTCCATTTACTGTCTTCCTCAGATCTCCCAAAACAGTTCTCTTAAGAACTGATTAGTATAGATTTCCTTGGAGCCTTGGATCCTAAAATGAATTCCAAATGTGTTCAGGCATGAGCTACTTGGGCTGGGCTTAATTTCTGACATACTTCAAAGTTGCACAGGTCTATCTGATATGGAAACAACTGGTTTATTCTGCCAATTCAATAGGGAAAAATAGACCATTTTGTTGTAAGTTAAAGTAGATAAAATGTTATTGGAGTAATTGAAAATAAAGGTATGGATCTTATGAGAGACTAGGATTGGAGACATTGATAAAGCTGTCCTTTGCCTAGAGTGTAGTTGAAACCATGGCAGACTTCCAATGGAGAGAACATAAAAGGGAGAGAGAAGGAGGTGAAAGAGCATTGGGGAAATACTCTCTTTATGGAAATAATAAGGATGGGTACAGGAGTGGACAACAGAAGTAGGCAAGAATGATATCTCTGAAGGCAAGGTAAGTAAGAGTAGTTAAAAGGAAGGGTTTTTGTTTCTTCATTAGTTTTTGCCAAAGCATCCATTGCTATGTTCTGCTTTTCTTCCTGAATTTCCCAATGTATAATGATATACAATGTCAGTCCACTTGTGTCTATCCTATTTCTTTTAAATAAAACATAGCCATACAGTGATGAATTTCACCCCACCAAAATTTGTTGTCGTTGCTGTTGCCATTGTTGTTGTTCATATTTCATTCTGAAAGAGAACCAATGGTATTATGAGGGCGATGTCTTGACTTTTGCTTGAATTGGATTTATATGAGGCAGAGCTGCATAAAAATTATCAGCCACATTCTTCCTGCAGAGTCATTAAAGTCCAAAGGAAGGAAAAATGTCAAACTGACTGATCATGACCTAGGAGGCAGTGGGTGATCTTGGCCTTTTTAAGAGAATTTCAGGAGATCAGATTCACTCTTTTGAACTGAGTTCTCATTTTTCTATTTTTTGCAGCTAAAACTTTGGATATTTCTGTCTAGACATTTGAAGGCATGGACTTTACTACTGCTCCTCTTCTTGATTTTTGTTTGTTTATTTGTTTCTCCTATTATATTTGGGAATCTTAACTCCTCATCTTGTTTCATTATAGCTCATACCTGTGCTATCTTGATGGCTATATGTAGATATTTTTCATCCTCCCCAACCTCTTAGTTTGAATTAATTTGTATTCATTTTTGAAGACACTAGGCAAATGTGTTTTCACCAGATTTTGTTAATTAATGTTCATTAAACTAGTACTTTTTTAATACCAATTTTCTTCACAAATAACATTTCCCGCCCAGGTTTAATGTGGTATAAATGGTACCAACTTTTCCCTACCTGGGTCCCTTGACTAAATGAAATATACTAGGTCTATATAAGGAAAGAATGAAATCCATATAGGGCTTGTTCATTCTAGTGATGGCATGTGCTAAAGGCAAGCTGCTTCCTCAAATGCCTGCTGTTTGCCTTTTGCAGAGTTGCTAGATGATGAGCTGAATAACAGGTCCTGAGCAATTTATTTCTGCCTGTGGCTTTTGAGTGACCACTCTTGCTTGTTGGAATTCAGTTATTTTGGATGTGGGAGATATTCAGGGTTATAGAAGCTGTCCATGGCTTAAGGTCATGGGCAAGGTCAAGGATTGAGCAACAGAATAGGGTTAGGCTCATAACCACTGATGTAAAATCTCCATGAAAGTGAGGCAAATTGGGAAATGGGTTGGTTTATAAGCCTAAATATTTTACACTTGATTCCTTAGACTTTTATCTGATCTTAGACCACGGTAGCCTATTTCAACATAGAGTGTTGGCCTTGGTGGTAGGACCATCTGTATTCACATCCTGCTTCTGATACTCATTAGCTCATGTGACCATGAGAAATCATTTAACATCTCTCAACTTCAATTTTTTATGGAATGGGCACAATAATAGTTGTTCCTTTCCTTATGGGACTGCTGTGATGCTCAAATGAAATAATGAATATAGAAATCATAGACGTAGAAATGGGAAGAACATCAAAGACCATCTAGAGTGATCCTTTCACTAAAAAAAAATAAAACTAAGGATTCAAGAAATTAAATATTTTCCTCAGAGTTTTATAGGTAGTATCAGAATAGTCAGTCAGCAAACATTATACAAAGAAAAGCACACAATACATAATCAATTCTTTTGAGAATCTTGTGGGAAGACTATAGGCAAAGAACTATATACAGCCAAGCTACATGCACAATCAATGGGAATTGACAGTTCAAAGGTATGAGAAAGGTAGGCCTCGGGCTGGAACTGGAAGGAAGATGGAATCTGGAGTTAGAGATGAAGAGAGGGAGCATTCCAGGAATGAGGGCTGGCCAATGAAGATGCTCAGAGTGGGAAGGAACAGCAAGGAGACCTTCACTTACAATACGAGGAGGAGTATAAAGTGTTAAGAAGACTGGAAGGGTCTTTGTGTGTGTATGGTATTTATGTATGTGTACATGTGTGTGTGTGTGTGTGTGTGTGTGTGTGTGTGTGTGAGAGAGAGAGAGAGAGAGAGAGAGAGAGAGTGAGAATCAGTCATCTCTGAGTTTCAGGAATTTTGAAACCTAGCTCCATTGACTCTATAGTGGAACCTCATTTTTCTCTGCCACATTACTTTCCAGAACCCAAAACATGTTCAAGCTTTAAAGTACTATAAAATGTTAAAGTGATATACACATCCCAAGGGTCACAATTATCTTGTCATTCCTTCATTCTGTAGGCATATTTCTGCAACTTAAGCATACTTTGTGCCTTTTTCTCATTTTCACTTTCCTGCTCAATCTTGTCTTCTTCTTGGCTTGGCTCTGGTTCCTCATGGCCAGAATGTGTGTATCATTGTCTAAGACCAGGCTTCCTGCCTAATATTGTAGCCTTCTCCATGGAAGGTTATTAGGTGAGTTTTCTGGCTGCTCCTAGAGGGTGCTGGGGCCAAGGGGAACAATATGGAAAGTGAGCTAAATGAGCATTTCTTAAGTGATAATTTCTGGTAGCATCCTATTAATTCATTTTGTGATCCCTTAAGGCCTCCCACTTTGCTTAAGTTGCTTTAGTAGTAACTGCATCTATGGCTTGAAGACACTTTGAAGAATAATCCAGCTTTTTCCATAAAGGCATTGTGGGGAAAGAAGTATTTGCTCTGTGGGGAGCGATTTGAAAGTCTTACTAATAATATTTTCAAATGCTAGTTTATCTAGACTCCTTTCATTTCTCCATTAGATGGAGGTCACACAGCAAGCTATTCCTGGTCACAGCAAAGACACCCACTTTTTTCTGTTTACATCAATGCACCAGAGGACATTCCAAATGGGATGAAATATTAAGATTGAATTGGAGCAATTTCACAAGCTGGCTGAGTTCCCATTTCTAGCCAATGTCATGTACTTAGGTGGCAATTAAAATGGCATCTCAAAGGAGAAAATTCTTACATCTGTGTTCTCGGGTCTCCTTTTAGCAAGCTCTATCAGCTTGGCACTGAGCCATTGCTGGAAATTAACTCCCCTCGCCCCAATTTGGGTTTAATGGTCTAATCCATCAACTCTCTTGACTCTTTATTAATCCCAAAGAGATGCCCTCCACCTTAGTCATTATTGATGAATTAGGTAAACACTAATCGGGTTAATTCTCATTAGAGCCCTCCACTTTACAAATAGCCTCTTCCCAGAAAGGTCCTTTCAATTAGGCTTAATGTGTCACAAATGCCACTAGTGTTCCCTTTCTTAAATTTCCCCCAATAAATAAAAGCAATAGCTTCTATTCAAGGAAATGGTCTTGTCCATTTAAAAACTGCTTGCTCTGAAGTTTCTCTAGGGGAAAGGGGGATCTGTCTTCCCTGACCTACCCAGGGAGTTGTTAGGTAATGAGGAAAAATAATCTCTGTCTATATCTCTGTGTGTCTTTCTCCCTCTTTCCGTCTGTCTGTCTCTCACACACATATATGCACATTCACACATATATATCCATACAATAAAATACTGAGTGCATGAGGATCTCATATTTTCTTCACCCAGGAAACTAAAAATGACCTAAGATGTCACAATCTTCCCTTCCTATGCCAGCACAAGGGCAAATAACTCAACTCACAGTGGACTTTCAAGATTGCTTTCATTGAACAAAGTTTACATAGACTTTGAGTTCATATTGCGAAAGTGGTCATGATTTCTCCTCTTTTAATAAGTGTTTTTTTAGCTTAATGAGAGAAGTTCAGTGGAATAATTTGGGAGAGAATAATAGTTGTATGCTATAGAAAAAATTCAGTCAAACAAATACTTTTTGTATTTCCACTATGTATGTACCAGCCATTGTGCTAGGCACTGGGCTAGAGTGCCCAGAGAAAAGGGAAAGTTTCTGTCTTTAAGAAGTTTACCTTTTCTTGAGATATATGATGACAGGTATATATGATGACTCATAATAATTGGAAATCAGTTAATAGTAAACAAACATTTATTGAGCACTTACTTTGTGGGAGAAAGCATTAACTACTGGGAGACTAGATTTCTTAGAGGAAGTGTTTTTGAGCTGAACCTTAAAGGAAGAAAAGAATTCTGGGAGTGCAGGTAAAGAGAGAATATGTTTCAGGCATGGGAAGTGGCTTGTGTGGAGGTGTGGATATAGGACCCTGTCTCTGTCATCTGAACTCTGGTCTTGAATTGAAAATACTGATTAGCCGGATGATTGTGAACCATTCACCTAAACACTCTGAGCCTGTTTTCTCAGCTGTAGAATGTGGTAAATATTTGCAGCATACACCTTCCAGGACTCCCAGGATGATTAGAGGCAATGTGCATGAAAGTACTTTGCAAATGTTAAAGCACAAAATAAATATAATTCTCATTGTAAGGAGTGTTGCTCCTCCATCTCCTCTTAGCTCCATGTGGCTTGTAAATTTAGCAAGCATTCTATCCATGTTCATCCAAGTAATTAATAAAAGCACTGAACAGCATAAAGCTAAGGAGAGATCCTTGGGGAAATCTGTTAGATTCAAGTTGATTATTTTTTGTCCTGAATCTTTGATTCAATCTGTGTGGGAATCTTTCAGGGAGGAAGCTTCACCTACTGATACAAATCAATATCTGCTCTGCAATTTATAATCTTAGAGAAATTTAGGGGGAATTGCGGAAGGGGCTGAGAGGTTAATGACTTGCCCAGGGTCACACATTCGTTTTATGTTAAAGGTGAGTCTTGAAATAAACTCTTCCTGATTTCAAGCCTAATTTTCTATTACACCACAGATGACTTTCAAAGCTAATATTATTCAAAGTAATATTGAATCATTACTTTTTCATCGCATGGTTCAACTCAGCCCTTTCAACTTAAGGATTTTCATATCCATAAAAAAATCTCAAGAGATCTAAGATCATTGTTAAGAACTGGAGTAGAATTAGAATTAGAAACTGCTTTGAACCATGGAACCAGCTGCACTGGGAGCTGTCCATTGCACTTATGCCACATTCAGTTTCAGACAGCCTTACCTATCTGCTTTTCCAGCTATGAATTCTACTGGGGTTATCAAAGCCCAAGCATGTATTCTCCTCCTGATTATGTTGTTTTTCTTTCATCTTTTTCAATCATGTCTGACTCTTAGTGATGGCTTTTGGGATTTTCTTGGCAAAAATGCTGCGGTGGTTTGCTGTTTCATATTCCCACTCATTTTATAAATAAGGAAACTGACACAAACATGATTAAGTGACTTGTCCAGGTTAACACATCTAGTAAGTATCTGAGGCTGGATTTAAACTCAGGTGTTCTTGACTCCAGGTCCAGCACATTATCCACTGTGCCTCTTTTCTGATTATATGTTAATTCATTTTAATAATTAATTCACAGCTTATCCTGATTGCTGCATTTCTTTGACCCTTGTTTTTGATTATATCCCTCCAAAAGAAAAATACCCAGTCCTGTATGTGAAGGTTCATGGTTTCATATTCACTCCTGTTCTTTATTTCTTTGTATGGGAAATGTTCACAATTATTGATATTTTTCAAGTTTAGAATAAATAAAAAATAAATAAAAATACTTTAGCTCCAGGCATGCTAGCAGCTATTTCTGTTTGTCCAACTGAATTCTATCTTGACTCTACCCTATTTTACTATACACATATCCATATTTGAATACCCATCTATACATATATATTGTAATATCTGCATTTTTATATCAACTCTACCTAACACATATTTTAAATGAAATTTCTCTCAACCTAACCACGTTGCTGGATTGTTTACAATAGAACATATGAAATGTGATGCATTCTCTTTATTTTTATTTTTAAATAAATATTGTTATTATTAACCTCGCAGCTATCAGAACAAGAACATTTCCATATAGAAAGAAAAAGAGAAAAGGAGATGCAAATGAAACTAAGAATCTACCATCACTTTGGAAAGCAATTCCTTGAGAGACTAGGAAGCCAGCTAAGCAAGTTTTAATGGGTAGCTTAAGGCCTGGGGCATTTTGAAATATGGGACATTGACAAGGAAGGACAAACGTAGTTGAGATCCCACAGTGGTAGGTAGCTATAAAATGTGGAGCCTCTCTTGTATTTGTCAAGGGAGGAGAGGTACCTTGTTCTATTACTTAACTGAAAGAAGTAACATTTAACCTTGTTCTTTTCAAAGCAATACAATTCAATATATTTTGTTGAGAATCTATTGACTACCAGCCCCTGTGTTAGCCTTTCCAGGGCTACAAAAATGAATGTCTCCTCTCAACAAGATCTATCATAGGGGGAAATGTCAAAAACAAGGAGAGAAGGGAGAGTCAGGAGTGACCAAATTGCAAAGAAGTCAAGGAGGATAAGGAATGAATTTATTAAGGCTGATGAATATAGCAATTGGAGTAATTATAAACTTGGAAAGATAAGTTTACATAGAGCTGGAGACAGAAACCAAACTGGAAAGTGTTGAGAAGCAAATATAAAAGATGATAAATTGTGGTTGTGGAGTTGGTAGGGAAGGATAAGGACAGTAATATAGCTTGAAGGATATTGTGGTCCATACTGTGATTTAAAGGACTGGAGTTAATAGGGAAGGACTAAATTAAGACTTGAACCAGGGACAGACAACACCTAGGCTCAGTTAAGAAGTCATCAATGAGTCTTGATTTGGGATTATGGCTGATTTTGGCTTCCTTATTCTAGTTCCTGCTGCTATAAATTGGAGGTGACCCATCACCATTAAAAAGTAAGTTGAGATACACTGAGATACTTGATTCTGTTGTTGTGTCCACTTCTTCATGGAAAGACTTCTTTTTATGTTAAAGTATATATTAAATACAATATATGTATATATATCCATACAATTATTTTGTTGCACTAGAAGAATCAAACTTTGAAATAAGGTAAAATTAACCTGAGAAGGAAATAAAAAATGCAGGTAGACAAAAACAGAGGGAGTGGAAATGCTATGTAGTGGTTCACACTCATTTCCCAGAGTTGTTTCTTTGGGTGTAGCTAGTTCTATTCATTATTGAACAAATGGAACTGATTTGGTTCATCTCCTTGTTGAAGAAAGCCACGTTCATCAGAATTGATCATCCTATAGTATTGTTGTTGAAGTATATAACGATCTCCTGGTCCTGCTCATTTCACTCAGCATCAGTTGATGTAAGTCTCTCATGGAAAGACTTCTTAAACTTTGTCTACTCACAAACACTCTATGCCTGAGAATTTTTTATGTAACTTCCAGGTTGTGGGGTTCATAAAATAGTTTAATCAAACATTTACTGATAAAAAAATCATAAATTCGTGCCCCTAACATTCAATTATGAGAATATGGGGTTGTGACCCATAATTTAAGAAACTGGGGTCTAGATCAAGGTTAAAGAATAGAAGGGCTATAAGAAAGGCATTTTATTTTAAATTTAAGATAGATCAAACCTGCTCCCATTTTATGCAAAGGGGAAGAAATCAGTAGAGATTGAGAGATTGAAGTCAGAGATATTGAAAAGACATGCTAGGAAGAGAGGATTGTTGATGGAACCAGGTTCTTGAAGAGAAAGCAAAATTGGTTTTGCCAAAGAGATATTTCTTCTTTTGCATTGTAAGGTCACCATTCTTTCATGTGTACTTTGCAACCACCATTTTAGCCAGTATCTTTGCAACAATGAGTTTTTCTTTTTAGAGTGAAATGTTACTGGGTCCTAAGAGGATGAAAAGGAGAAATGCCATATCTGAAAATTGGGAACATAATCACTGCCTTTTCTGAATATCTCACAAGGTCTTGATCAATTTGTCAAAGAAAAATGTTCTGAAAATTGATGCAAAGAAATTGGGGCACTCAAAGAAGTCTTTTATATGAACAAACACTACCCTCAATGGGAAATGGAAAGATTGGAATTAGTCTTTCATCAGAAAGGGGAAATTGGCAGGTCCTCTAGTCCAAAAGCTTTTCAAACTATGGGTTACAACCCATATAGGGTCATATAATTAAATGTAGAGGTCATGACATTGTCAGCAAATGTTTGATTTGTATATCTAATTTGTATACTTATATACTTGGAATTGTTTAAAAGGGATTGGAAGTGCATAAAGTTTAGAAAGTTCTGCTCTAGTCAAAGTTAATTTATTTCTTGTGTACCAAATTTGCTGGTCCTACACTTATCTAGGATTTACTTGGTGGCCTTTAGAAATAATGGAATTGGTAATAAGTTTTGCTACTTTTTCAGACTTATGATTTCATTTGTACAGTGAACTCTTGATATAGAAACCCCATCTACCACAAATAGTTTAAATGATTTCCTCAGAATCATATAGCCAGCACCTATTAGAGGTAGAATTTGAATTCACATCTTCCTGAATTTTAGGCAAATTCTCTATCTGATATTCCAGCTACTTTGTAAAATTCAGTGATAACCAAACCATCTTCAATTAAACCTCCGTTTATTATCTGTGCAATGCTATCTTCTTCATTATGGTAGAACTCAACAGATCCCTTTATTACTAGGGGTATAATTTCATGATACCTCAATTCCAACAATTTCCCTTGATAAACTGCTTTGTATTCATTTTGTATATTCTCTCTGTGTTTATTTACACATTGTCTTCCACTCATTGAGAGGAGAGACTGGTTCATTTTTTTTTGATGCATCTTCATCACCCAGAACAGTATTTGGAGCAACAATAAATGCTTGTTGTTGGATTGGCTGGGCCATGGTTTGGAGAGATATATCATCTCTAAATGAGTGTGCATCCCATCACCAAGACATCCCTTAAAGCTTTCCTCATAAAAGCTTGCATGTCACTGGCCTGGACTCTCTAGAACCTGAAGTCACTGCTCCATCATAAAGAGGCATCTGAGTCTGAAGAGGACTTTGAGGGAGGGATACTAAATGTAAATTACTAACAATGGCAGATTGAATTTATAGAGCTTTGTTTTTTTCAGAAACTTAAGAGTCCTTCAACACTTTGGCTAATTTATTACCATCCCTGAAATTGCAAATTATCCTGCACCAGAGTCAGGAAGGTTGTGAAATTTATATGGTATTGACATCATCCATTCACATAAAATAGGCTCTGTTCTTCCCTTTGCTGCCTGAGTTTAGACAGAAAGGAGGTACTGAACTCCATTTTCTTCAAAAAGACAAAGGGGCCCAATGCTATTTTACACCATTCTAAGAGGTGCAAGCAAATGAATTCTGGGGAAGGGATCTCAGGAAGAGGTGGGCAGGATGAACCTCTCCAGCTTTACATTCATCCACTTATCTAATTATTCACCTATCTAGGATAGCTAGGTAGGTCAATGGATAGAACACTGGGCTTGGAATCAGGAAGATCCTTCATCCTAAGTTCAAATCCAACATCAGACACTTAACTAGTCTATGACCCTGGGCAAGTGGTTTAAATCTGTTTGCCTTACTTCCACATTTATAAAAATTGTGCTGGAGAAGGAAATGGCAAACCATTCCCACATCTTTGCCATGAAAACCTCCAAATAGGATCATGAAGAATCAACAACAGCAACGTCATTATCCTCATCATCTCTTTTTTTTTTGATGATTCATTCAAGTCAAGGCAAGAAGAAGTTAATACATACCTACTTTGTGCCAGGTCCTGTGTTTAGTGATGAGGAAACAAAGGCAGAAACTGTCCTTGCTATCATAGATCTTATATACTAGTGGAGAAGACAGCACAGAAATAACCAAGTAAATACAAGATATGAAGGTTATATGGAAGGTAATCTCAGAGAGCAAGGTTTTACAAGATGGAAGCATCAGGAATAGTCTCCTAGAAGACCAGAGATTTCAGATAAAACTGGAAGAGATTTGGTATTGGGAAGAGATAAGGGTGAGGAGGAAGAGTACTTTAAGGCATGAGACAGCCAATTTCAGAGAGAGAAAGTGCATGATCATCTCTGAAGAAGAGTAACTGGGCCAGTAATTGCTAGATTTTAGCATGTGTGGAGAGCCATAATGAGTAAGAATACTGGAAAGGTAGAAAATCATCAGTCTATGAAGGCTTTAAATGACAGAAGATTTTATATTTTTTCTCTGAGTAATATGAAATAATTGGAACTTTACTGATTATATATGGGGGCAGACTTATTCTGCAGGAAAATGCTTCAGTTGAGTGGAAAATCTCCCTAAGGCAGAGAGATCAATTTAAAGGTTTGTCGCAATGGTCCAGGAGAAAGATCATGAGAACAGACATGCTGAAAAGCAGATTCTTTGTGAATGGATAAAAGAAAACATATTTTAGGGAGGTTATCAAGGTAGAAATGACAATATTTGGCAACAGATTAGATAAATGAGCTTGAGCAATCAAAGATGACATCTAAGTTTTGAGCCTAGGGAGAATGGTGGTGACCTCAACAGTAATAAAGACTTGATGAGAGCAGGGTTTTTCAGGAAAATAATGAGTTCTGTTTTAGATATATTAAACATGCAATGCCTACAGGACATCCAACATGATGTCCTGCATATCCAGCATGGTGATGCAGTTGTCTAAAAGGCAGTTGATAATATACAACTGGAGCTCAAAGGCTCAGTAGCCCGGTACTGACCACCTAAATCTCAGAATTATCTGTCTAGAGACAATAATTTTAACACATGGCCTGATGATTTTACCAAGTGAGACAATATAGAACAAAAAGAGAAGATGATCCAGGGCAAAACCTTAAGACAAAGTAAATAGAAGTCATGGTCAGAAGTCAGAAAAGAAGAGAACCATGAGAGAGTAGATTCATAAACACTTTAAAAAGCTCTGGTATCTGGACGGAGTTCAGTTATGTTTTACTAAAAAGAAGTGAAGAAGGATGATGGGGCCAAGAATAGGTCATTGGGTTTGACAATTTAGAGATTACTGATAATTTGGAGGCATTCAAATTTGGCATTCAGATAAAGTTGGAAGCCAGATTGTAGAGAAGATGTAAGAAGAGAAGATGAGAGGAAATGGTAGAGTTTATTTTTAGAGAAGGAGAGGAGAGAAGGAGGGTGAACCTAGAAGGGCAAGGATTTCTTAAATCTTAGAAGTTTGGCTTTGTGCTTAGCACTGGGAATAAAAATACAAAAAGGAAAAAAATTCTTGAGTTTAATAGTTTAACATTCTCCTGGAAGTAAGTAAAGTGCAGGATTCAATGGGCCTTGTACTGTGGCATCAGGTTTAGGACCAGGAGGTGAATCAATAGGATTTGGGGTCTTGCTGAAGGAATGAGTCAAAGGGCACAGAGCTAGAAGTCTGGGATTATTGAACACAAACTTTATTGACTTTTCAGAAGATTTTCCTTTTAATTTCCCCTTTCTTAAGATCCAGTGATACCTAGTGCTGAACTAACGTGTCATTTTCACTTCCTTCTACATTGTGACATTCTATTAAAGTCTTCCCGTCATCATCAAAAGCATAAAATTTCTCATTCTCTTAGTAGAGGTGATTTTAAGTAGTCTTAGTAGGAAAGAAAGCTGATTAACCAGCATCCCCCCAAGGTACGAATGACTGATATCCCTCTGATTCTTTGAAACAACAATAGCAATTCCTAAGGCTTCACTTATAAAAAGGTGGCTTACTAAACCAGCCGACCTTAATTGAAATGTCAGGCAGAATAACAAAGTGAAGGAACAATCAGGAAGTATAAAACATTTCTGTTGCTTTGGGGTTGGAGGATGGAACAAATAAACAGACCAGTCATTTCTGGGAGGGGAGTTCATCTGCTACAGACTAGTACGTTAAATTTGTTCTTCTGTTGTACATTTGCCTGCCAAATTAAGTCTCAAATCCTTGACTTGACAATGAAAACCATTTTCAGTCTTCAGCCTACATCAACCTCATCCCACTCTCCAGTCAAACAGGGCATTTCACCATTACTTCAAGTCCTTCCATTTTATTTTTTTAAGACCAAAGACTTTGTTCATAATATGCTTCCAATATTTTGTGTGATGTATTATGGGGCAGAGTACAGTAGGACTGGGGATTCTTTAACTCTGAGGGCCATGTTTGTAGTCCATAATGGAATCAGGAATGCCTAGGTTTCAGTCTGGTTTGTGACACTTGCTGCTTATTTTACCCTCAGTAAATCATATAACCTTTCATTATTCTAAGAGAATTTCCTTACTGGGGAGTTTCCTATATCAGTGAAAACATAAGTCCAGTCTCTATCCATAAGAACACGTTAGCTTTAGAGACTAAGTTACCAGTGAATCCAGGCCTCTGTCTCCTGTCTTATCCTCTAAGTCAACATGCAGCCTGAAGAGATCTGTTTCTATTTGAATTTGACACCTCTGACAAATTCTGATGAATACAGATACAGAGACTGATTGGCACTGACACAAAGCACTGAAAATTTAGGTGGCTTATCCAGAGTCACATGGCCAGCATCGCAAATTGATCCCGGCCTTTATGGTTTCGATGCTGGCCCTCTATCCACAAAACCACATTGCCTGGTGTGAGTAGGATAGAATGGGATGGAACAGGATAGTATAGAATCTAATATTGTAGAAAAAGATAAGATAGAATAGAATATAGAATTCCATAGGAAAGGATAGAATAGAAATAAACTGTATTAGAAGAGATCAGATTAGAATTAATTAGGATAGAATAGAATAAAATCAGGTCAGATAGATTAGACTGGGATGGAACAGAAAATAATGAGAGGAGATAATGGAATGAAACAATTAAAGAAAAGGATGTGAAATATAATGACAGAATAGAATAGCAGGTTAGATTAGGTTGCGTTAGGATGGATTGAATGACATGGGATACTACAGGATGAAATGGAATGGAGGAATAGAATTTCAGTAGTTCTTTATGATTACTTGTTCTAATTCTTTCATTCCAACTCTAAAGCCTGGAGGAAACTGAGGCATAGAGTGATTAAATTACTTATCCTATGTTATATGGATAGTGGCAGGGTTGAAATTCAATCCCATTTTTCTTATTTTTCAGCCTGGTGTTTTTAATACCAGACTATATACCTAAATATGGGATTGAGGGATTCTTTTTAGTGACTTCCAAATCAGGTCAAATTTGTGCTTAGATCCATACTACAGCTTCATTTAAGGCTGACCCTGATGGTGGAGAATAAAGAGCAGAAAGAAAATATATCCCCGGCAGAGGTAGTGAAAATGCCAGGGAAAGAGACAGTACAGGGGGACCAGCTACTCAAATATTATATAAATGAGGAACACAATGGAATTCTGCTCCATGACTGATTTAACAGTCCTAAAAGAAGCTTGCCTTGATGCAAACAGCTTCATTTTTTTCTGGTTTGCCAGAAAGGTAAAGAGGTTCTGACTGATACCTCCAGAAAATCCACATAGAAAATGTGAGCTAATTTTATTCTGAATCAAGGCCCAGACACATTTTCTTTCCTCTTGGATAATAGTAATTTGCTTCATTGTGTTAGACATGAGTCCCTGCTCAAAACCCATGCCATTATATCTGCTTCATTTCAGAATTGAATTGGGCAGTAAGCACATAATTTCATTTGCTTATTAGGTTCCTTATGTTTACTGCTCTTTTAATATAAATAAAATCATCGATGGTTTGACTCTTTTTTTCTGCTGTCCTTCTGTCTTGACTGTCACTGCTCAGAGTCATGAGAAAGGCAAAGTCTCTGTTCAATATCCAGCCTAGCTGTTTATACCAACATTATTACCTTCAGGAGATTTCCTCGCTGAAAACTAAGATCTGAATTTGAAACCTTATGGTAACTGGAACTTATTCACTAAAGGTACCAGTCGATGACTGTGATAATTTAGACCCCTAATTATCCCACTATCTATGGAGTTTTGAATATGGATGCTAGATTTTTGTGACCCTGCTCCAAATAAGAAACCATTGGAGCCAAGTCATCTGATTCTAAAGCTAGTGCTCATTTTACTAAGGCAACTTCCATTTTCATATAGTCACCTGATTTTACTGAGAGATCTTAGAAGGTAGGACCTGTATCTTGTCTACCTTTCCCATGACTTTACATCAGTATGTGTGTGTGTGTGTGTGTGTGTGTGTGTGTGTGTGTATTTGAAACTCCCACTATCCCTAAGACTCAACTCTATGATTTCTGAGCATTTCAAATTCCTGTCAAATCTGTTGATTATTAATCTTATGAGATATCTGAGTTTTTATTGGCCTAAGGCATCATATTACCTTGAACAAAGATCTATAGGATGGACACTCTTTGTTACCTCTCAAAGGCAGCCCTCCTTGTTGTTTTTCAGTTATGTTTGACTCAAGGGAGTTTTATTGGCAAATATACTGCAGTGGTTTGCCATTTTACTCTCCTGGATTAAGACAAATAGAGTTATTAAGTTTCTCAGGCCAAATTTGAACCCAGGCTTTCCTGATGCCAGGCCCAATTCTCTATTCTGAGTCACCTAGCTACCTCTCTGAAGGACTGGCAAATTCAGTCCTTTAGAAAAGGCAGGGAAGGTGGCTAAAAATAAGGAAGGATAAAAGCTCACATTTATTGAGTTCTTGAAGCCTGTGAAATACTTCCTCCCAACAACCCCATAAGGAATTTTGTGCCAGTATTATTGCCATCCTGCAGAAGAGGAAAAGAGAAGTTTTGCGACTTGCCTATGATTATGTAGCTAGCACATTTCTAAGGCAGGATTCCATCTGTGAGTCTTTTGACTCAAAAGTCCCAATTGCTTTCTGGTACTCCATTCCAGCTTTCATAATGGGTCTTATTGACTGAAAGCTGTAATGAGGAACCTGTAGGAACTAAGGGAAGGATTGGTAGTACTAAACAAAAAGAAACAGAGAAGGTAAGGAGGAAATCAGGGAGAAAATGGACTTAGCTCATAATTTTTCCTTGAGCTCCTCTGATGAATGAGTAAGTAGGGCCTTGGATAACAGTGAGCAACTGGATTTGGAACTATCCAATTCTGCTTTTTGTGTGAAAGGCCAATAAAGCTACGTTCCTAAGAAGTGATCTGTAGAAAATTTATACAAACTTACAAAATATTACTATAAAATCCTTATATCTTACATCATGCAAACTTAAAAATATGATGGTATCTTCTTATATATTCTGTTCTCTTGTCCTTCATTTAAGTACATACATATGTATACATATACACGCACATATACATCCTGTTCCTCTCATTAAAACTTCCTCAAGGTGATAAGAACTGTCTTTGGTTCTGAATCTGTGAATTAGAGCATTCTGTGGAAAGAAACCCCGATATTTTCTAAGCCTACTGGATGGTATGAATAGGGATATAAGGATAGAAGATACTGCTGTGGCCCAGCCTAGAGGGAGTGGATGCTTGGCTTTGGGAACACTAATTCTAATCACTTCACTGCTTCCTGCTGTCATGAGAGTTTCTGCCTGGCGAGAGAAACGTGACTACAAACTATAATGTTGACCCAGCCTCTATCCCTGCTGCTGGATGTTTTGCGATGGCTCATGATGAAGTGGATTCATTTTGAACCTGGACTTCTACCTATGTAAAAGAGTGGCAGGACATATCTTCCAGAGGCAATCCCTTGCTCTCAAATGTTTTGAGTCATCTCTATTTAATGATGGCAATGCCACTTTTTGAGTGTGTGAGATAAACTTATTCAGAAAGCCACTTTTCACAAACCCCCTTCTGAGTATTCAGTAGCCTAGGAGAGCTGATTCACCGCAGACTATGAAATATTAAAGAACAAGGAAGGGGAGGGGGGAGTCAGCACAGCAATAGAAGCTTCTGAGAAGAATACGAAACAATTACAGATCCGTATCTTAGGGAGTGGAGATATGTTCTACTTTTCTATTTTTCATTGTTCCTTTTTGAGCTTCAGGATGGCATAGTGGGTTGTTCATCTCAGAACAGTGTATTCTCTTCTGGGAATCATGTATCAGGAAGGACATTCACAAGCAGGAGAATGTTCAAAGGAAGGACAACCAGCATGAGGAAGAACCTTCAGTTCAGGCCACGAGGACTGGTTGAAGAAATTAGGAGTGTAAGGAGAAGGAAGACTTAGAGAGAACCTGATAGATTTATTCAAGCATGTGATGGGTAATCAGCTGGAAACAGGGAGTGGATTTGTTTTGCCCTAGAAGGCAGAACTATGATCAAGAGGTAAAAATTGAAAAGAGGCCAGTTCAAACTTGACAAAAGGAAACTTTTCTACCACTCTGAATAAGCCCAAACTGAGTGGTTTGATCAAAGAAGTGGGGTATTTTTATTCACTTAAAGTCTTCAAGCAAAGCCTGGATGATTGCTTCTTAGTTAGATTGTAGAGAGGACATTTTTAAGTAATTAGAATAAGGATAGTAATTTTATTAATTAAAATTAAAATGATTAATCTAGAACAGGGTTTCTTCACCTTATTTGGGCAGTCTGTTGAAGTTTGTGGGTCTGTTCTCAGAACAAATTTTAAAAAATTAAAAGAAAATGGATAGAATTACAGAGGGAAATACTTATGTTAAATACAATACAATCACCCAAATGTTAAAAAAATAAACTCATTATACCTCACTTCTGAAATTCATACATGAGCGCCAAGTTGGCAACTCCTAGGCTACTTGATTAGTGAGGTCTTTTCCAATCCTAGTATTCCATGATTCTATGGTCTGGTTTTGATTCCAATCTATTACATTTATTAGATGTCTAGTCCTGGTAAGTTCTATAACCTTTTAGAGCCTCAATTTCTTTATTTGCAAAAGAAGCAAAATTATAAATGGTGCACCACTTACCTTGTGTGGTTGTGAATATTGTGGTTTGCAGAACTTTAGGTCTATAAAAGTGTGACTTGTAGCCATTTCTATTTTTCTTGGGTATTCATGAGGATAGGAATGTTGGGAAAGCTTGAGGGACGTAAAGATAAGCTATTGTCCAAGAATTTGAGATTCCATTTTGTTAGCAGAGATTAATAGTTAGACCTTTTATTTTTTCATTCTTTTGTGGAGGATTTTCATTTTTATATCTTCAAAATAAGTAATAATGAAATGTCTTATTCATAAGAATTGAATTAATTGAATAAGAATTATCTTATTCAAAAGACTAGAGGAATAATAGCAAATAATTTGCTCATAACATCATTTCAAATCTCTGTTTGGAGGAAAGATGAGGATTTAATTGAATTTGGAATTGAATTTACCCCTACAGAATTTTTAAGGCTCTAAGCAGTGGGTTTCTCTTTGATGAGTGATATAAAAATAGAAAGATGGGTAACTTGGAAGACAATCTAAATACTCCTGGTTCTTAGCTCTACTTCCTTTTCCTTAATTACTTTACTTTGTTTTCTCTTTCTCCTTGCCTTCCCTTGATCCTCTTCTCATTTCTTGGATTATTTGCTTTTTAGATGCACCATTATAAAGGCAAGGACATCTTCAAAGTCCACCAATAGAGATGCCACTATGTAAAGTGGTATTTATTCATTGATCTCAATTTTGCTCTACTCAACTAATGAACAAAGGCAATCAAGGCTCAGGATTGAGGAAAGATTCAGTAATGAATTTTCTTCTCAACAAATTCTTTCTCTAGGGTTATTAAAGGGGCTATTCAACTTTTAATATATTAACTCATCTCATTCACATTTGTCAACATATTTCAAAGTTTCCCTCATTGGCTCTGTTTAATTTTTTAATTGGTAATATAAAGTTAAAGTTAGAGAGAGCTTAGGGATAATTTTGGTAAAACACCTCATTTTGTAGAAAATATATGAAATTTATAAAATTATCAAATGCTTATAGTGTTTAAAATTCATGATAAATGCTGGTCGTACAAATGGGGAAAAAAAGGATTTAGTCCCTGATTTTAATAATATTCCACTTTAGGAAGATATCAAAGTCAGATGAAAGGTTCCAGGATCCACAATATAAATGATAATGAATCTTATCTAATGTTTTTAAAATCGGGCTTCTTTCTCATATTGAACCATTGAAGAGTGGACAAGGGACTTTAGTGGTGGCAACTTTTTTTTTCTCAGTGTCTTCAGTAGCTTTCAATTGTGAGGAAGTGGAAAATGGATGATGCAGTGCCTTATAGTACCTATTGAAAGGTCAAATCGCCACAAGGAATGACTCCTGTATGATGGCCCTATGGGTGGAAATCAGAGGACTGGCAGTCTAGGGGAGGATATCATGGACTCTTTGACTGTCCAAGAACCATGAAGTGTCTCCATTGAGATTAAGTGGAGGTCATTATAGAGAAGACATAATAATTGTCTAAGTAACTGAAAACCTTAGAGACTCAGCACACATTAATATTTACAAAGAACCTAGTGAAGACTAAGATCCAAGAGGCTTGGTGAGGACAATGGAAGAAAGGAAGAGTGGGCGCTTTTCACTCACTGATGTCAGATAATGTTGCTGCTGCTGGTGATGGCTGACATTTTATGTGGCAGTTGAAAGTCTCTGATCTCATTGGAATCTCACAAAACCCTAATAGTCAGTGCTTTTATTATCATCATTGTCCCAATCATAGACTCAGAAAACCATTGGAATATATTTGATAGAAATTATTCCCTGAGTTGGGAAAAAGGCTAACTTTTCAATATGGGATTAGGTGAGGTCTTTGGGTCAGTCCAATGAATCATATATCTTCACAGCAGCCCACAAAAGCTTTGTTGCAAAGCACCTCTCACAGCATCAGATCAATTGCAAAAAAAATTTGATGAAGAATTTCATTGAGGTGATTGAATTTTCCCCAGACCAGAAAAACAGCTGTGTCCTATGACCAGAGGCAATGAATTACTATTCCTGAAAATATTTGCTGGAGGTAGGTCAGCAACGTGTTTGGAATCTCGACTCCTTTGGAATTTTTGCTTTTCTTCTACTCCTTACTGCAAAGGACACACTCCATGCAAATTCAGCAGGATTAAATGCCCAGGGCAAATCTTTGTCATCTTGATGAAGCTTCTTATTTTAACACAAGCACTTGTTTTCCATATGATATTTTGGAGAGATTCCCTGGGGAAGCCTTTACTGTATCCTCTCCAAAGGTCAACTCTGATTATTGCTAGGCAGGAGAGTGTCAAGCAACCCTGGGAGCTTGGAGCTTGTGGTCCTCAAGTGGAAGAAAGATTCCTTTTTTTTTCTTTTCTTTTTTTTTCTTTTCTTCTTTCTTTCTTTCTTTTTTCTTTCTTTCTTTCTTTCTTTCTTTCTTTCTTTCTTCTTTCTTTCTTTCTTTCTTTCTTTCTTTCTTTCTTTCTTTCTTTCTTTCTTTCTTTCTTTCTTTCTTTCTTTCTTTCTTCTTCTTTCCTTCCTTCCTTCCTTCCTTCCTTCCTTCCTTCCTTCCTTCCTTCCTTCCTTCCTTCTTCTAACTCTCAGTGGTCTAGTCTTGATTGAGTACTAATGTCCTTCTTACCAGGCCTCTCTATTCCTCCATAGTTAATCATTTCTTCAAGAGGCAGTGCATCATATTGAAGAGAGATGAACATTGGTGTTAGGAACACCTGAATTCAGGTTTTGGCTCTGATTTATAGCTGTGTGATTATGGGAATAGCATAATTTCTTAGTGTCCTGACCTGATTCCATCTCCCCTGAAATTCCCCTCCCTCAAATCATCCATTTGACATTTCATCTAAACATTTTTTTTAATTACTCATTGGATTTAGAACCATGGTGAGCCTTAGAGGAGACAGATATTTGGATAGGACTAGTCTTTGCCCTCATGGAAGTTACAATCTAGAAGCAGGGTAAGAGATAAATATGATAATGATAATATATGATATTATATAATATTTCATTAGAGAATTGCAGATCAGATCATTACGTGAGGAGGAAGAGCATTCTTTATTGGAGCAGGAGGAATAGAAATCAGAGAATGTATAGCAGAAGACCTTGCTTCCTCTTTTACTAAGAGAATTGTGATCATCCAGTGTGAGCTTCCTCTTCTCCCTTATTTATTTCTTAAAACTCCCCTACATTTCCCCCATTTACTGCTCTTTTGATAGTCTTGGATGAGGAGTTAAAGCTTGTTATTTTTATTTATTTTATTTTCAATTGATGGAATAAAACATGCATTTCCATTACACATTATACCTTTTGACTTTCACACTTGATTGAAACAGCTCTTTCCAAAGTAATCAAATGTATCCCAATTGCTAAATCTGATGATTTTTACGTACTCCTCATTCTTCTTGATTTTTTTTGTAGCTTTTGATATTGTTAACCAGCCTCTCCCACTAGATGATCTCTTTTTTTTTTGACCAGCTCTCTTCTGTTTCTCTTCCTCTTTCTCTGATCCCTCCTTCTCATTCTCCTTTGGGGGCTCATTACCCATTTCTACCCTTTAACTACAGACATCCTTCAAAGCTCTGTACTGGGCTCTTGTCCTTTCTTCCTACACAGGGTGCTCTATCTAATTCATGCTGAATCAATATCTTTAGCTCTCATCTCTTTCCTGAATTACATTGCCCACTACCAACTTGGTGTGCAAACTTTGGGACAAGGAGGAGGACTGGGTCTTATTTCACCAGTTTAGAGAACTGCCAAGTGAGCAGACTCCATAGACCAATGCAGACTAGCACCTCCCACAGTTAATGATCTTTCAGAGTTGCCCAGAACACTAGGTTATTAAGTGACTTGTTTAGAGTCTTACTCCCTGTATGCGTCAGATGTTCCTGGCTCTCTGTCCACGATGCCATGATGACCCTCATAAATGGCAAATTCAATTTGTCCAAAGTAGAACTCCTTTTCAAAACATCATAAAAACAGCAAGCATTTAGCAAATTTCTATTATGTGTTATATGCTATGCTAGGTGCTAGTTGTTACAAAGATGAAGATAATAATTATATCATTTACATGTACTGGGGCTGACAACTTTACAAATGTTAAGTCATTGGATTCTCACAACAATCTTGGGAAATATATGCTATCATTATTTCCATTTTATATTTCAAGAAACTGAGGCAGAGGTTAAGTGACCTGGCCAAAATCATGCAGCTAGTAAATATCTGACATCAGGACTGAACTCAGATCTTCTTGGCTTCAGGTCCCATGCTGTAGCCCCTGTTCCATTTGATTGGTGTTTGCTTGCTATAAAACCTCTAGGAGCCTGCATTATGCTAGAAGAGATAACATTTACAGGGATCATCTAAGATAGTCAGAATACATAGGAAATGAATACAAGGTAGTTTGGGAGTGGTCGAGTAATAATAATTGAGCTATTTTCCCTTTTTCTGGGTGATTCTATTTTTCTCTTGGTATTTCAAGGAGAAAGATGTTTCTCAAATACAATACATGCACTGAGAGATCCTTCTGAGATGGCAGCCCAGTTCTTTGTAGTGCTAAAAGGCCAACGATGCTTTTCTATTTCATTTAATAATTTGATTCCAAATGGTTTAGATGATGCTCAAAAACATCATCTAAAAGGTACAAGATTTTTATAGTAATGTGCTTGAATAAAGATCTATTATATATGTGAATAGCTTTAGCAGAAACATTTCAGTGGCCAAATCCAATTCATTAGAGACCTGATGTAAGTTCCAGGTTGACCTGCTAAAGTCATTTTCAATTCTCTTTAAATATGTCTATACAAACTACACAACAGGGAGAAAAGTAGGCTGCCAACAGGAAAAGTTTCATTGTGCAAGGATTTAGTAATGTAACTCAGGACTTCTATAAGGGGCAACTCAGTTAGCTGTCTTGGAAAAAGAGAGATCCTGACCTCCAAGGGAATATTTTGTCTTAGCACAATGGAGTTATGGTCCAAAATGTTACCCAATAGTAGCAGCAATACCAACAATAATAGCAGCTAGCATTGATGTTCTCTACAATTTTCATAGTCCTTACACCTATTATCTCGCTCGATCCTCACCCTGTGAGGTAGGTACAATGAATATTGCCATTTATATATGGATAAAGGAACTGGACTCACTGTGATATTAAATGACATGCCTTAGGTCAAAGAGCCAAACTGGCCAGTTAGCCAGTGTCTGATGTAAGATGTAAATTCAACTCTTCAGATGTCATGGCCAGCTCTGCTTCCAGTGGGTCAGACTGAGGGGAAGGAAGAAAAGTATTTGGGATGAGGGAGATAAGGATGGGGGAGTACATTCCAGGAAAGGGGGTTGGCCTGAGGCATAGGCGCCATATTGTCAGACACTTAGGTAATAGGAAGCTCTGAGTTCACATCTGAGCTCAGATTCTTATTATTATTCCCTATTTTCTCACTTATCTTTGGTCTCTTCCTACCCACTGGCTATTTCCCTACTGCCCTACAGATGTGTTCTCACTTGGAACATTCATCCTTGCTGACTCTCCTCTCATATTTCTTCTGCTTTTTAAAACTAGCTCCTTGAGCAAATCATCTATACAAAGTTTCTCTACTTCCTCTTCTCTGGACTATTTTTAGCTCTCTACAATCTGATTTTATTGCCCAATCAAAACTACTCTTGCTAAAATGACTAATAATCTCTTAATAACCAGATCCAATGGCACTTTCTCAACCTTCATCTTTTAGGACCTCTTGGTTCTGTTGATCACTCTCTTTTCCTGGACATACTTCTTTCTAGTTCTTCATGACATTACTCTCTCCTGGTTCTCCCTTTATAGATCTGACTGCCCCTTTTCAGTTTCCTTTGCTAGGTCTTCCTCTAGGGCAGGCTAGGGCACTAGCCACCTAAAATCCCACCTTCTACAGGAAGTCTTTTCCATTCCTCTTAATTCTGACACATTCTGTCTGTCAATTACATTTTATTTATTTTGTCTATAACTTATTTCTATACAGTTATTTGCATGTCATAGATTGTAAGCTCCTCAAAAATTATCTTCGGGCATTCTTTGTACCCTTACTGCTTACTACAATACCTGGCATATAATAGGCACTTAATAAGTGATCATGGGCAAAGCATTTGGCCTCTATTTGTCTCAGTTTCCTTATTCGCAAAATGTAAAATATAATAATAGCATTCTAATTCAAGGGTTCTTTTGAGGATAAAATGAGATAGTATTTGTAAAATCTTTTGGAAGTCTTAAAGCCCTATATAAGCATTATTATTATTATTATTATTATTTATCTGCGGTGATAGCCTCTAATGATGTTAATAGTGTTATTCCTTGAATTGTCATGCCCTCAATATTAAATGTTAAATGACATGGCCTGGGTCAAAGAGCCAACCTGGCCAGTTGGCCAGTGTCTGATGTAAGATGTAAATTCAATTCTTCGGATCATAAAATTATTATGGCCACCCCCCTCTCCCCAGCTTCCTTGCCATTAGGACTGGGAGAATTGAGTTAGGAAAAACCTTGAAGCTCTGGCCACTTTACATTCCAGTGTATCATAAACTACACGTACATTATCTTGATCCTTGCTAGGATAATTCCCCTCTCTTAGTATTGCCCCTCACTTTGCTGTCTCCTTCCCTTGACTTTCTTATCTTGACCCTTATACTGTCAGGATTAAGTTATGATCCTTTTCTGGAATTATGGTTTGTCTGCTTACCCAGTATCCTCATCCCCCTTATCTGCTTTTATTTCCCCTATAAAATTGTATATTCAGGTTATTCTGTTTGAAAACCCTAGTTAGCTATAAAACTTCCCTGCCTCGTTCCTCAGTGTTGAATGATTTTTTTTTAAAACATGACTTCCATTGGATTGGCTAGCCTAAAAAACAACAACAAAAAAACTCTCCACATTAAAAAGATTAAAAACCAATCTCTGTCTTGCCTCAATTTCTCTGGCATTACAATAGTTTTAACATTTTCAGCTTGTAATGATACAATCTCATGAGAGTGAAAATGCTATCATCTCAATCTTACAGATGGGAAAACCAAGGCAAGCAGAGGTCAAATGACATGCTCATTGCTTGGGCACACCCTAGTTTACAATTTTGTCCTTAGAAATCCTGGTCTGTTTGCCTCTTTTCCCATTAAAAAGAAGACCCCTTCCCACCCAATAATTTATATTTGTTTATCTCTGTGGTTCCAATAGTATAGGGGAAATTCCAGAATGTAAAGTCTCTCCACTGATGCACTTTAGTAGTTTATCTGTAACTTATAGATTTTGACTAGAGATTCTTAATTTTTCTTTGTCATATCAAGTGTCAAGACTCTTTGTTAGATTACCATTTTCAAATAATTGAAGAAAACTACAAATTTCTATTAGATTAGTGAAATTAAAGATGTATTTCCC
This sequence comes from Sarcophilus harrisii, assembly GCF_902635505.1. Taxonomy (NCBI): domain Eukaryota; kingdom Metazoa; phylum Chordata; class Mammalia; order Dasyuromorphia; family Dasyuridae; genus Sarcophilus; species Sarcophilus harrisii. The sequence continues at coordinate 17,569,408 of NC_045426.1, read as the reverse complement.
CCTTAATCCAGGGTCACAGATCATTGAAATGTATCCCTGGGTCCACAGACCTCAGTTTCAGAATCCTTGTCTTAGAGAATTACCTTTATTTCTGAGACATCCATCAAGTGACTTGCCAGTATGAGTCAAAGGCAGGATTTGAGCCCAGATTTTCCTGTCTGTGAGACTGGCCCTCCCTCTTCTATTCCATGATGCTTTTACCACACGTATATGATACCATAATGATGGTGGGCAGCTAAGTGCCCCCTAGTGCCAGACCTGAAGTCAGAAAGACTCATCTTGATGAGTTAAAATATGGCCTCAGACACTTATTAGGTGCCTGACCCTGGGCAAATTGGTTAACCCTATTTGCCTCCATTTCCTCATCTGAGGGAAAAATAGCTAACTACTCTAGCATTATTGCCAAGAAATACCCAAATGGGATCACAAAAAGTCAGACATGACTGAATCAGTTGAACAATTATAACTATCACAACATTGCTAAGGTTTTTAAAATAAATTTTCTTTTAATTTGTGTCATTTCTGATGTTTCTTAAATGCTATTAAAGGATTCACTGTCATTTCTAGGGAAGGCCATCTTCCTCCTTAGGGCAAGCTCTTTTCTAGTAGTCCTGCTGTTTCCCTAAAGGCCTGAAGTTATTTAGTATTCCAAGGTACTGGCTCTATTCTTCTAACAAGAAAGCAGGAGGGAAAATCCTTTGAAGGAATTATGTCAAACATATTCATCCAGATGTAAAGGGAGGGAATGTCCTGCCTCCTCTTGTATTGAAACATCTCTATTTCCCCTTGCAGACACTTTGGATGTTGCTACTCTGACTCCATAAAGAGAATGATCATCCATTCAGACAATTGCTTTTTTAAAAAAAGATACCCACAGATTCAGAAAAGCACGGGAAGACTTATTTGAACTGATCCAAGAGACATGCAAAATAAGTCAGAACCAGGAGAATAATATACCCATGATGAAATGATGCTCATGGAAAGAAAACTAACAAGAAACTGAATTCTTTTTAGTTCCTGACCTCTGAAAAATTTCAATGACCAATCATTGTCTTGGAAAACAGGCAGTGAAATAATATCTTTTTTCCCTCTTGGCAGAGAGCTAGGAGATTGTTGTACACATGTTGTACATATTGTCTAACTCAATTTTTGTATTGGTTATTTCTGACAGATTTTATTTGTTTCAAAGGAAAATTTAGTTCAGGGGTGAGTGAGAGGGAAAAGAGACTATAACCCGGAACGACTGAGATGGAAAAACAAAAGGCATTTTGTTTGATGATGCATATTTGTTCCAAAGATTTTCTTTTTCTTTTTCTTTCCTTTCCTAGTAGGGTTAGTGGAAGAGAGAGAAAATACATTTATTAAGTAATTATATTAAATTGAATTTCAAATGAAAACAAATAAAACATTTAAAATTAAGTATTTAAATAATAAAACATTTTTAAAAATTACCCCTTCTCACTATGTATGATCTAATGACACTGACCTCTTTGAACAAAACACTCCATCTCTAAACTCTGTACATCACTAGCAGTCTCCCATGTCTATAAGACTCTCCTCCTCATCTCTACCTCTTGGCTCTCTTGGCTTCCCTTAGGTCCTAGCTAAGATCCCACCTACAGGAAGGCTTTCTCAATACTTAATTCTGACATTTTTTATCTGTTAATTACATATCATTTATCCTGTTCATAACTTGTTTCTACATAATTATTTAATAATAACATTTAAAACAGCAATAAAACATTTAAAATGATAGTACATACCCCCAGGAATCCTGGTATCCTGGGAGTGGAATATAGATTAATCATTCAGAAGATTAGGATGTAATGCATACTGATTCACAAAATCATTGAATTCATGGTCACATATAACTTGGACTTAGTGGCAGCTGAGACCCCTGTCATATCCGAAATTCATTGATTTTGTGTGCAATTTTTTCTGAGTGGTTCTTTAGCCTCTGCTTAGAAAACCCAATTGAGGCCCAAACCTCTACTTCCCCAGACAGCCCATTCCACTTTTGTACAGTTTAAATTGTTAGGGGCCTCTGGGTATACCCTCCCCCAAATCAGAGCATCAGACTTCTTGTGGGGCTCTACTGCAGTCAGGGAGGAACAGAACAGCTGATTACAAAAGGGTTGACTTTGCTGAGGGACATTTTGGAGAAGAATGAGTAGCATGAGTCCCTAGGACCTCTGGCTGTCCTCCTTGGGGTCTCTGATGGCAGGGAAACAATTGCAAGAGGTATTTGCTTAGGGTGTGCTTCTGTCCCCTCAGCCTTTTCTGATTGCAGCCTCAGACTCTGGGAAATCAAACCTCTTCTGACCTAGCCATTGCCCCAAGGCTATGCATGAAATAAACTCCTGTTTTTTCTCTTTCCTCTCCTTTCTCTCCTTTTTGGTGTCCACAATAAGAGTAAAAATAACTAGTATTCATATGGTGCCTAATAATGTGCTAATAATCGTTGTGCTAAGTGCTTCAGCAACATTATTCATTGATCCTCTCAATAATCATAAGAAGTAGGCGCTGTCATCACTAAATTTTACAGATAACAAAACTGAGACAGGCAGAGGTTTATTGATATGACACAAGCCCAGTGCTCTCTCTGCTGTGCCCCCTAGCACCTCAAGAGGTACATGACAGGAGAGAGCAATGATTTCCAAGGGACTCAAGTAAGTGCTTCTTAAGCTTCTACAAATGCATACAAAGCGCTGTCCCTGGTGCTGAGAAAGCAGAGGAAAATAAGAAACCAATGGCTTCCTTCAACACATTTAGATTCTTTTCTTTCTTCTTTCTTTCTTTCTTTCTTTCTTTCTTTCTTTCTTTCTTTCTTTCTTTCTTTCTTTCTTTCTTTCTTTCTTTCTTTCTTTCTTTCTTCCTTCCTTCCTTCCTTCCTTCCTTCCTTCCTTCCTTCCTTCCTTCCTTCCTTCCTTCCTTTCTTTCATTCTTTCTTTCTTTTTTCCTTCCTTCCTTCCTTTCTTCCTTCTTTCCTTCTTTCTTTCCTTCCTTTTTTCCTTTTCTTTCCTTCCTTCTTTCCTTTTTCCTTCCTTCCTTCCTTCCTTTCTTCCTTCCTTCCTTCCTTCCTTCCTTCCTTCCTTCCTTCCTTCCTTCCTTTTTCTTTCTTTCTTTCTTTCTTTCTTTCTTTCTTTCTTTCTTTCTTTCTTTCTTTCTGATGAGATTTGCTTGTGCATCATTATTTGAAGAGTAAGGAGAAAGTCCTAATGATGAGGAGAATCATAATAGACTTCCTAACATGGATGGGGATCTTGAAGGAAATTAGAGATTCCAAGAGGTGACTTCTAAGGTTAAAAGGAACACATGCTAAATGTGTGGGACACCTATGCAAAGGCATAAAGATAGAAAATGTGATGTCAAGTTTAGAAAAAAATCTGCAAGTAGGCTGGTTTAGTTAGAACACAGAGCACACAAAGGGGGAATAACATGAAACAAATAACAAAAGGTGGTAAGTGGAAGCTAGACTCTGGATGCTCAGCTGAGGAGTTTGCATTTTATCTTAAAGGTACTAGTCTTTAATAATTATTTGTCAGGAAACTGATGTGAACAATTTTGGCATCTTTGTGAATGATTATAAAAGACAGAAAGTCTTAAAAGGTGTGCTTGAATTAGACAACCGAACACTTAAGGCTAATTATCTATTGGACAAGGACTATTAGCATATGTTTGGGAAACTGGTCCTTCTCAGTGTTCTGTGCTGGTTCAATGGATAACCAGGATAATACATTTGATAAGAGATTATTTATTCTTTGTTTGAAAATCTCAACTGAAATATTTATATTTATCATTACTTTTTTCATCATTGTCTGTTGGGCAAATTACTTCAGTTTCCTCATCAGGAATATGAGGATGTTGGATTCAGTGTAATCTGAGGTCATTTCTCTGTCTAAATCTATGCCATGGTGCTCTTATGAAGGTTTCCTACATAATCGTAGGAGGGATTAGAGGATGGTGTGAGAGAAGCCAGATTCACTTTGCAGCAGGACCAGGAGAAGGGAGGTTGGTGGAGAACTTGTGGCAATTTTGTCCATCTCCTTCACTTCTCCCCCTAAAGACCAAGAACTTTTTGCTTATCCTGACTCTGGCTGATCCTGAGGTCTCCAGGGAGCTAGCCCAGAATTTACAAATGATGAAACTAGAGACTAAGAACACAATTAGGGGGCTGTTGCAATAATCTAGGAGAGAATTTATGAGGACTTGAACTAGAGTGATTACTGAGTGAGTGGAAAGAATGTAGATATGATATGCATACACACATACACATATTAGATAGAAATGATATAACTGAACAATTATATATATATATATATATATATATATATATATAAAAGAGAGAGAGAGAGAGAGAGAGAGAGAGAGAGAGAGAGGAATTAAAAAATATTCTAGGGTTAGAATTCTGAGCAAATAGAAAAATGATAATTCCCTCATCAGAATTAGGAAAAGGAATGAATTTATAACAATGAGCTCATTATTAGTCAGGTTGAATGTGGAGATAACTATGGGCCATTTAGATTGAAATGTGCAATAGAAATTTGATGATGTGGGATCTCTCATGACAGAAATTAGAGCTAGATATATAGTTCTGGGAATCATTTGAATAGAGGTACCATGAAGTTTGATGAAATCAATAATGGAAAAAGTATATAGAAAGAAGAAAAGGAAACAGTGAAGAATCTGGGGAGACACCCAGAGTTAGAGGCTGTGACATAGATGGTTTATATGACATAGATGGTTTATATAGCAAAAGAAACCAAACAAAGGTCATTTGGAAAATAAGAATATTAGGCCTAATGGCCTCTGAAATTTATGATCTCTAAATTTATGATCTATTTGATCTAGCTTATGATCTATTTATCTAATTCTAAATTTATGATCTCTCTCTCTATATATATTTAAAATCTCATTGACTATCTAGTTGGTTTATGCCTTTAAAAAATCACCAGGATAATACATTTGATAAGAGATTATCTATCCTTTGTTTGAAGATCTCAACTGAAATATTTATCTTTATCATTACTTTTTTCATCATTGTCTGTTGGGCAAATTACTTCAATTTCATCAGGAATATGAGGATGTTGGATTCAATTGAATCTGAGGTCATTTATTTGTCTAAATCTATGCCATGGCGCTCTTATGCAGGTTCCCTAGAGTAAAATTTTGAGTTGCCAAGAGTTAAATGCTAGAGAGGAAAAAAATAACGATGATGGGAACTGCCCAAAAATTAAATGGTTTTTTTTTTGGGGGGGAGGTAATGCATTCTTACTGACTGAAAGTCTTCAAGCAAGACTTGAAAAGAACTGTATCATGCAAAAAGATTCTTGGTCAGTCCAGGCTGGATCAGATGGTTTCTATGCTCTTTCCATATTCTGGGATTTTTCTGAAAAATGTGATTATAGGTCATGTTCAAGCTTTGCACAATCTTTGAGGGGGAAGAAAGCTACCAGATTTAAATCAATATTGCAGCTTCCAAATAATTTCTGTTTTGGCTAGCATGTACAAAGTATTTTAAGATTTGCAATGTGCTTTACAAATATCTCACTTCATCCTCAAAACCTTCCTGGGAGGTAGGTCCTATTAATATTCCCATTTTACAGATGATAAAACAGTCTGAGAAATGTTGCTCCCCCCCATGGGGATACGGAAGTATCTGAGCCAGACCTGCTCCCAAGTCTAACACACATTTTACCAAACCTCCCAAGTCCAACTCATAATTTACCAAACCACCTTCCTGCATAGAGCTATCCAGATCAAGGTCATCATTACATCTTGGAAGGAGGAAACACAAAGCAATGGAGAAATGGATAATTTGTTGAGAACCAAACCTCAGCATCTCTGCCTGGAAGCCTGGGGTTAGCTAAGCTCCCTCCTGGATCAACTGCATCTGCCACACATTGGCCCAGAGAGAAATAAGGTTCTGTATTTCTATTTCAGCACAAGTGTGTTGGATGTTTTCAGAGCTAACCGTGCCTCCAATAATATAATGAAATTCTCCCAGCAGGATCTGAATATCCATTCTGTCCCTCTCTCTCCACATCAACTTGGGTCCCCTATCTTGCTCTCTACTGGTTAACATAAAATAAAGAAATCTAAACCTGGGCTTGGATTTACCTATATACTTGCTGATCTGTACCATCCTAAGGGACAAAGTTAATTGTTTCATCAAAGAAGGATTCTCCCTTTCAGTTAATGCTGGGTTAGGGTGAGTAACAAATACCTTTCTGTCAAGGAAGAAGCTGATTAAGCAGAACACGTGAAAATGCCCAGATGAATTGGGGGGCAAGATCTCTGACTGTATTTCATTTGGAACTCAAAATTCCCCTGCCTGAGATCTGTTGTGGGAAAAAAACCCCACCAAACATTGATCTTAGCTCAGGATAATGAGCAGTAGCTTTGGTACAATATTTGCATAAATATAATTGAGAGAATGAAATTCATTAAGAGACAGTTGGTGCATCAGAAAATGTATTGAATTTTGAAACCTGGGGACCTGAGTTCTAATATCAACTGTACCATCTATTTCCTATGTGATTTTAGGAAGCCACTTCTCTTGGTGTCAGTTTTATCATATGTAAAAATGAAGTTGGATAGTGAAACCCATTCCAAGATATCATCTACCAAAATAAAATGAAAACATGTATTAGCTACCCTCTCTCTAGTTGGGACAGAGCTGTCAAATCATATAAGCTAGAGCTTCTTAAACTTTTTTCCACCCATGATTTCTTTTTGCTCAGGCAATTTCTATGTGACCCTGGGTAAATATATATAAAATACATATATTATAATTTATTATAAGTAATTGTATACCTATTTATACAATTACTCATAATAAATTATAATTTCATGACCCCTCACATTTAGTTATGAGACACCATATGGTGTTTTGAATCACAATTTAAGAAAATGGAATAGAAAAATTTGAGAACATAATAATACCAATACCAATAATACCAATAATACCAAATACCAAGGCAGTATTTCATCAGGCCCAAAACAGCTTTTTTAATATGAGGTAGTGATAACAATTATAATAGCTGACATCACTTAATCAACAATTCAAGTTTCCTCCAATTAATGAACATTTATTAAGCCCCTACTATGTACCAGGCTCTATGAATTCATGTATAGACAAATTATGGGACTACAAAGAAAGGCCAAAAATAGTTTCTGTTCTCAAGGAGTTCAAAGGCTAATGGGAGAGATGATATGCAAAGAATTATATATAGCTTTGTTGAGGCAGCTAGATAGGGGATAGAACATCGAGCCTCAAGTCAGAGAGACAAAGATTCATAAATGTTCTTACAGATGATGTAAGAAGAATGGAAAGATAGGAGGGGGTCAGGTATTAAAGGAGTTTGTTTCTTAAAACTATTTCCTTAATATTTTATTTTCCTTTAATTACAACTGAAATAGTCCCTGTGCTCAAGGAACTTCCCTTCTATTTGGGAGAGACAACATACCTGCATAAAAGTATATATCACTCAAGAAATCAATGGGCCTTTGTTTATGTGTCAGGCACTATGCTGATGGGGGAATAAAAATGAAAATGAAATGAAGACATATATATCCTCAAAAAGCTGACATTCTATTCTGTGGGTATTTATAAAATATTTGTAAGCTAAATACAAAGTTATTTGGTGGAAAGAGGCACTACTCCTGGGGGTGGGAGGTGGGGTCAGAAAAATCTCAAGTAAGAAGATTCACATCCTTGATCTGAGCTTTGAAGATAGCAAGGGATTCCAGGAGGTAAAGGTGAAGAAGGAACATATAGCAGACACATAGAGAGTGATAAGGTTGCTGAAGACTTTGCATCTCTATGTGTCAGTGCAGCTTCACAAAGCCCTGGCTTGGAAGGATGTTAGGATTGTTTGTGATTTTACAGATGAGTAAACTGGGTCTTTGAGAGGTCACAATGTTTCTCAGGGTCACATAGCAAGTGAGCCCCCCAGATAGTATACAATTACAAGTCCCCCATTGGAAGATAAGCTCCTGGAGAGCCTATTGCCTAGTCATTGGGCAATCAACAAAATTCTAGTGCCTTTCCTCCATTAATTAGTTTTTATTTATCCTATAGGTAGCCTGCTTTATCTATCTATCTATCTATACAGCTTTCATGTTGTCTCCTCTAGTAGATTGTAACCTCCTTGAAGACCTTTTGCCTCTTTGTATCCCTAATGCTTAGCACAGTGCTTGGTGCATAGTAGGTGCTTAGTAAATGTTTATTGATTGATTGGTTACAAGTTTGCTTTGTGCTAAATCATATGCCCAGGGCCTGGCACATGTTATTGTTCAGTCATTTTCACTAGGGTTCAACTCTTCAAGACTCATTTGGTTTTTTTTAAGCTAAATATAATTCTTGGCATATTGTCTCTCCCATTAGCCTTTGAACTTCTTGAGAGAAGGGACTATTTTTGACCTCTCTTTGTGGTCCCATAAATGAATAATTTGTATATACATGAATTCCTAGTGTCTGGCACATAGTAGGGACTTAATAAATGTTCATTAATTTGAGGAGACTTGAATTGTTGATTAAATGTTGCTAGCTATTATACTTTCTATCACTGCCTCATATTAAAAAACCATTCTGGGCCTGATGAAATATTGGCTTGATTCAATGATTATGTTCTCAAGTCCTTCTATTTTAGCCTCTTAAACTATGGTTCAAAACACTATATGGGGTCTCATAACTGAATGAGGTGGGTCATGAAATTATATTTTACTAAGAATAAATGATTTGTATACCTATTTGTATATCTATACCTATGTAACCAGGTTCCTTCCCCAGTTCATTTTATAGATGAAGATTTGAGGCATATAGTTACTTTCCCAGGATTCCACAGTTTATAGGTGAATGAGGCCAGATTTGAACTCAAAAATCAGAATCTTTCTGAGATCAGTACTCTATCCACTGTACCCCATAACTGCCCATTGGTACATAGAAGGTGTTTAGTAAATGTTTATTGGTTGATTGATTAAATGTTTGCCTTGTCACAGGCACTATGCTAAGTGCTATGGCTTAGAACATCAGACCCCTAAAATATACTTTTTGTGTGGTTCCTGACAGTTTAACTACTACATTCTTTCCACTAATTCATATTATTGTCTTGTCTTCCTACATCCATTCTACCCTAGGCTAGATTACACGCACATATAAGTGTGCACACATATATCAGTCACTCAATATGTGTTTATTGGATTGGATTCACCATAGTCATTAGTTTTCTTGAATTAGTGACCATTAATGAGGCTTGATTAAGAATGTTCAGGGCCTTTTGTTACCTCTGAAAAACACTAGATTGAAATGGGATGCTAGCATATTTTTTAGATAGCTGTCTTTGTGTTCAGTCCAGTGTTAATGCAAATGCATACCCATTAATGCTCTTTAATTGGCCCCCTGATCAGGGTGGGTGTGCCAATTTTCAAATAAATGCAATCAGGTCCCTTTGTTGGAATAAGAGGATGTCTATTAAGAATGTTCAGCAACATTTTAATGGTGAGTGCAAAATGAATCTTCACTAAAATCTTTTCCCTAATTACCATGCCTGTCATATTCCACACCTTGATGATTTATTATCCAGTGAAGAACTTTTGAATCCCTTTATTATTATAATGTTCCAGTTACTGATGTAATTTTGAAAGCAGAGTTACCAAGTTGGATTCTTCCACAAATGTACGGTTTTGCTGTTTCACTGAATACTATGGATCCCTGAGGGATTTTAGTGTTATTGTGGGCAGTGAAGAAGATAGAAGAATCAAGGCTGGAAAGGATCTTGGAGACCATTTGCTTCAATTAACTCATTTCACAAATAAGAAACTGAAATCATGAGAGTTTAAAAGTCACATCCCCAATAAATGTCAGAGGCATGATTTGAACTGAGATCTCTAACTCTAGAGCCAGTGTCTGTTCCATTACCATTCTTGGCAAGAGACATATTTTGTTATTTGTTCCTCTAGCTTCCCATTTTTTATAATTTTTTCTTGGATGTCTCTGTTTTCTCTCAAACACTCAGTCCAGTCAAATTATCTACCCTGTCCCCAGCTGATCAAAATTTAAATTATTCTTAGGGAAGAACCTAAGGATCTCATCCCTACCTAGGTGTAAATGACTGATAAAGCTTCTTCATTCAATCAGCTTGGGATCCACCCAAGAATCATTCCATTTCTACTCCTCCATAAGAAAACCCACTGTGAGTGAGTGATTCTGCCACATGTCTAGCAGAAACTTGGGGAAATTATGTCTTTCTCATTTTCCTTGTCTATTTGTCACAAAAGGAAATGGCAGTAGGCTGGTATGACCTTTATAAAACCATTTGGGCTCTTTGTGATAATCTTTCTCTTTCTAAGTACTTATAATCAATCAACATTTTAAAATATCTGCTATGTTCTTGAATTTTTCCCAAGAATTTGTCATGCCACTCTTCTCTCTTTGAAAATCGAGACATCAGCTCAGCTCTTTTACTAGGATCCCTCTCCCAGTCACCATAATTTTTCCAAGATTATGGACAGCACCTCCACAATCACATCTGCCAGGCAATACATTAGAATGGAGTTTGCCTATACCTGATGATTTGAATTCATGGAAGTCAGTTAAATGCCAATCTACTATCTCCTCATTTTTCTTGGACCCTGATTCTTTGTAAATCATCTTCCTTTTCCCCCCTCCCTTCCTCCTTCTTTCTTTCCCTTCTTCCCTCCCTCTCTCCTTCTCTCTTTCCTTTCTTCTCTCTCTCCCCCTCCCTCCTCCCCTCTGTCTTTTGTTTTCTTTCCTCCCTCTCTCCTTCCCTTCCTTTCTCCCTCCCTCTCTCCCTCCATTCTTTCCTTCTTCTCTCCCTCCCTCCATTCCTTCCTTCTTCCCTCTCTTCCTTCTTCTCTCCCTCCCTCCTTCCCTTTCTCCTTCCTTCCTTCCTTCCTTCTTTCCTTCCTTCCTTCCTTCCTTCCTTCCTTCCTTCTTCCTTCCTTCCTTCCTTCCTTCCTTCCTTCCTTCTGAATTCTTAATCTAAATTCTTTGAAATCTACTCAGTCCTCCCTATCTTCTATAACTCAATCAATTTCTGGCAAATTTCTGGCATTCAAGGCTTTCATATATAGGATCATAAAAGGTATTTATGATTTTCACATCATGTGTGAGGCACCTTGTTAGGCATCAGGAATATGGAAACCAAAAAGAAATAGGTTTTGCCCTCATGAGACATGTTCCCTTAAGGAGACAACATACAATATGCAAGAAAACATATGCAGGAAATATTTTTAAGAATACCTAAATCTAGGATAATTGGGAAGGTGCACTAGCAGCTGGATGTATCAGAAAGGGCCTCCTGGAGGATATGGAATTGAGCTGAGTTTCTAAGGAAACGCCCTCTGAGAGTAGGAGATAAAGAGGGAGTACATTCCAAGCATGAGGAACAGCCTGTTATTATTTGTCATTTTACAGCCCACATATTTGTGTAGAGACATGAAGACGTCAGTTTTAATATTGTTCCTCTTTTTGTGTATTGTCTCCTCTGAATTACTGTAGATTATAAATGTAAAGGCATCTGGATTTGAAATAGGGAAGACAAGAGCACAGATCTTGTCACATACTATTAATAGCTGTGTGACCCAAGCAAGCCACTCAAACCTATTTGCCTCAATTTCCTCATTTGTAAAATGAGCTGGAGAAGGAAATGCCAAATAGTTTCAGTATCTTTTTCAAGAAAATCCCAATTGAGATCACAAAGAATCAGACATGACTGAAACAATTAAACAGCAAAGTTGTATAGTGTGGTGGTGTCAACCTCCAATAGAAATGGGAACCAATAAATCAAAAGAATCACTGATAACTATATATTAACTTTGAAAACCACATATAAACATCATATATGCTTTATTTTTATTTATTTGTCAAATATTTCCTAGTACCATTTTAATTTGGTTTGGGCAGCACCCTCAAGTACTGCCAGCTTTTTGTTTTATACCACCATTATGGTGGCTAGAGATGGCACACATTGGCTCCCTGATACTGGGCAAGTCATTTATGTATTCTTCTCTCTAGGTTTTTATGACACTGCTCCCTTCATATTCTCCTCCTACCTGACTTCTTATTCTCAGTCTCCTTTGCTTCTATGATGTAGAGGAAGAGCAAGAGATAGCTATTCATTGTAAACACAAGCAATGGCTTCTCATTTCGGAAGAACAAAGAGAAAGCCAATTGGAGTCAACCACTCTTGGCCAAATGAGGCAGTTGAATTGGATGACTTCTCAGGATCCTTCTAGCTCTAAATCTCTGACTGTAAGAATAAGGACATTTTAGGAGATGTGGTATGCTCACACATCTTTCCCCTTTTTCTCATTGGATTAATGGCTCAGGAAGTCCTATTTTTCTCACTTGTTTTACTCAACAAAATTTTCTATCATTTTTTGGAAGGTCCTCAGAAATGACTTTCTTTTGCAGAGAAACCTGCTGAGATTTGTTCTGTCTTTGGAAGTTTTCCCATAATAAACACCCCCATTTCTGCCAAAGGTAGCTTTCATTTGGAAAAAGAGCATTTTTACAATCTGTTCTTGCTTTTACTTCATAAAAATGAATAAATTTCTTCCAACTGTCACCTCCATTGAGCAAGGTCTTGATGTGTGTCACCTTTGTTCCTTCAGACATTGTCTAGGAGAAGCTATTCTTGTAACTTTTGCTTTATGATGGTCTGAACAAAGAGGGGAAGTGAAGTTCGCTTTTCTCAAATGGCCTTCCTGGGCCCTATAAGCACAGGATTTCACATCTAGAGGCAGAAGGGACCTCTGGTCCCAAACCTTCATTTTGTAGATGAGGAAACTGAAATCTGTCAAGATTAAGTGATTTACTTGCTTTGGGTCATACATAGGATCATAATCTAGATGTAGAAAGCAATTCAGAGACCATTTTGTCCAACCACTTCATATTATAAGTTAAATCACGAGATCATGGATCTACAGCCAGGAAAGACCTGAGAGGCCAACTAGCTCAAACTCCTTGATTTTACAGATGAGGAAATTGAGATCCAGGGAAATTAATTGACTTATTCAGGCCACATGAGTGGCAAACATGCAAAGCAAGACAGTAACCTAGTTCCTTTGACTTCAGAGTAATTACTCTTTTCTTTATTTCTAAAAGATGTGATGAACATAAAGGAGTTTGCCACTTTTAAAAATCTGGACACACATCAGGGCTCATTATTCAAGACTGAAGTGTCTCCAGTTAAGAAGGTCACTCACCTGGGCTCCACAGGAGATTAAGCTGCTTGGTTCTGGGGCAATCTCATTAGGCTTATGTGTGTCTGTGTGTCTCATAATTGAGAGCAAAACTTCATTACTATGGGCCCCATTAGTTTGCAATTTGCAATAATTTTATAGAATCACAAAACTCACTCATTCAATAAGCATCAGTTAAGAAGTTACTGTGTCAGGTATGGCTCTTTTCAAAAGCTTAGAACTGGGAGAGATCTCAGCAGCTGCCTAGTCCAAGTGAATGAGAATCTACCTTTCATGAGGGAGAACCAATAAGTGAAGTAGCCATATAGTGTAGCGGATGGAACATTGCAATCATTGTGAAAAAGGGTTCAAATCTCACTTCTGATGTATACTAGATGTGTGACCTTAAGAATGTCATTGAAACTCTCTATAATCCCCAGACTATTCTCTAAGACTCTAAGTTGCAATGTAGCTGGGGAGCTGCCTGGGTTGAGGGAGTTTACTAATTGAGCTATGGATTCTTAATTCCTACCTACCTACCTTCCTTCCTTCCTTCCTTCCTTCCTTCCTTCCTTCCTTCCTTCCTTCCTTCCTTCCTTTTTCTTTCTTTCTTTCTTTCTTTCTTTCTTTCTTTCTTTCTTTCTTTCTTTCTTTCTTTCAATTCTTAATTCCTCCCTCCCTCTCTCCCTCCCTTCCTTCCTTTCTTTCTTTCTTTCTTTCTTTCTTGCTATGGATTCTTAATTCCTCCCTCCCTCTCTCCCTCTTTCCCTTTCTTTCTTTCTTTCTTTCTTTCTTTCTTTCTTTCTTTCTTTCTTTCTTTCTTTCTTTCTTTCTTTCTTTCTTTCTTTCTTTCTTTCTTTCTTTCTTTCTCTCTCTCTCTCTCTCTCTCTCTCTCTCTCTCTCTCTCTCTTTGTGATAGGAAGGGAGAGAAAGTAAGAAGGAGAGAGAGAGCCTTCTGGCAGATACTCTGATGAAGACTATGGACTCCTTTTCAGAATAATTTTTTAAATGCATAAACAGAGTGCTTTTGACATGTTACCTTACTTGATAATAGACAAAGGGGAAGAGCAAAGGGAAGGAGGAACTGGGCTTGGACTTCCAGAGCTCTTTGTAGCTGCTCAAAGTGAGAAAGCTGAAGTAAAACTAGATAGCACAGAGGAGAGAACATTAGCTCTAAAGACAGAAGGCTTGGGTTCAAATGCCAAGTTTGACTTTTAATGCCTGTGTGGCTTATGGAAAGTCAAAAGTCACTTAACCTCACTAAGTTTCATTTTCCTTCTTTGTAAGATGAAGAGATTGAACTGGATAACCTCCAAATTTATGATCCTAATTACTATAGAATCTGGTAGCATTTATCCCATAGGACTACGCTCTACCTTTTCAATTTTGCCTTCCCTTTCAATTTATCCACTTGTCTCCCTTAATATCTCTATTGCAGCTGGACAAGCTTCCTCACTCTCTCCAGAATCTTGGTTCATGAATGAGACCAAATCATAACTTCAACGGAGTCAAGCAAACTCTGTTGACTGTTCCTTGGGAAAGAGCAGTCTTTTGGGAACTATGTCTTCCCAACAGCAAGTCATTGTTCCTGCTGTTTCCTTCACATGGAAACTTTCCTATTATTTTTTCTCTCCAAAGATCTGCAACTTATCATTTTGGACTCAATCAAATCTTGTCTTCTCTATGGATCTTTATTCAGATCTAGGTTTATCTTCATCTCTTTCTTTTCATATGCTTATAACATTTAACTGATTATCTAGCCTCTTGATTACATGCTGAAATATTGTTTACTTAATTATTTTTTATGAATCTATTGTCTTCTTAATGAGATTTTAAGAGCCTTCATTGTGTCTCTGAGTCATATGCTTTTCTTGTATCCTTCACAATGATAGCATATTATCAGAAGAGAAGATACTAGAATTGCTTTTTGCAAGCAACTCAAAAAGAGACCTCATTCCATTTCAGTGGCAGGTGGTATACAAGAACTCTCATGAGGAGGGAGTGAAATCATATGTTAGTTTTCTACTTTTATTTATACAAATACACACATATGTGTGTATGCATGCATGCATGTATGTGTGTATGTTTATACACAAACATAATACATATATGTTTATATACAGATATAAATATTATATACTTATATATAAATATACATATAAATATGTATATATATACATTCAGCAGACTTATTTGAAAGACTGAAACTGAAATTAATATCCTTTAAATTTTGGCAACCTGTGGAAAAACTCAGATTTCCCCACCCTAGTTAGATTCTTAATGATCATAGGACTTAATGGTTAGAGAGAGCTTAATTTTCTCTTTGAATTGATTGGTACTAATATAATGTGTACAAGTTTTAAATGATAATATTGATTTACAAATCTGTTCTTGTGAATCAAAAAGAGATATGTCTTTGATTTGTGACTAGTGGCTAATATTTTGCAGTACTGGTTACTGTGTTTTACATACATTGTGTTATTTAATCATCTCCCTAACCCTGTCCAGCAGGACTTGGATCAAGAATGAAAGAGAACTCTGGTAATGCAATCTAGGGGAGAACATTATTAAACCCAGTCTGTAGCTTTAGAGTAACTATTGTGTTTTGTAGTCTAAAAATATGATGGATAGAGGGACTTTATTTAATTATCTGAAGCTATGAAAATTTCTGTAACTAGAAAAATTAGAAAAAGGATAGAGCAGAATTGTAGCCTATTATAGCTTGAAAGAGCATCTTTTACTGAGTTCACTTTGGATGAAACCAATTGGTCAAAGAATACAGCTCCTGCAACTACATCCTAAACAATTGGGCTCTAATTTGGACAATCCTGTCAACTGGGGTTGGGAGATAATTTTGAGAGCAGGGTTTGGAGAACTCCAACATTTTCTTTACTGGAAAAGTTAGTGCCTGTTGTGTCTTATCAGAAAATCCTAATTACTGTTACTAGAAAGGTGAATTATCATGGCTCTGCTTTAAAATGAGAATTAATTTAACACCAATTAAAAGGAAATTAATCAATAATTCAGAGCTATTATGCTCAATTGTATGCCAATAAATCTGATGATCTAAGTGAAGTGAATAAATATTTACAAAATCAAATCTGAATAATCATTAGCATTTATTTCTACATGTTACCAGTGAAGTTCATCATCAAGAGATAGAAATTAAAATTCTATTTAAAATAACTGAGGACGATATAAAATACATGGCATTCTAAAACAATACCCCCCAAACTATATGAACACACTATAAATACTTTTCTATTAAATAAAGGAAGTCTAAATAATTGGAGAAATATCAATTGTTCATGGTTGGGCCAACCCAATATAATAAAAATTATAATTCTACCTAAATTAATTTACTTATTTAGTGCTCTATTAATCAAACCACCAAATATTATTTTATAAAGCTAGAAAAAATAATAAAATTCATCTGGAAATACAAAAGTTCAAGAATATCAAGGGCATCACTTTAAAAAAAAATGAAGGAAGGCCTCATTGTACCAGACGGTAAATTATATTACAAAGCAGTAATCATCAAAAGAATCTTGTACTGACTAAAAATAGAGTGATATCCTAATGGAAGAGATAGTAGTAAATGATCCTAATAAGCTAGTGTTTGACAAATCCAAAGATCTAAAATTTTGGGATAAAAATTCACTATTTGACAAAAATTGCTGGGAGAATTAGAAAACAGTATGGCAAAAACTAAGTATCAGCTAACACCTCACAATGTATACAAAGATTAGGGAATATGGGTTCATGATTTAGACATGAATTGTGATATTATCAGCAAATTAAGGGAGCATGGTGTATCTTATATCAGATTAATGCATAAGGAAAGAATCTATGACCTAATAAGAAATAGGGAATATTATAGAATATAAAATGGATAATTTTGAATACCTTAAAATTTTAAAATAAACAAAACCAATACAGTCAACATTAAAAGAAAAACAGAAAATTGAGAAAATTTTAGATCAAGTTTCTCTTATGTAGTCCTCAACTCTCAAGGACCAAGTCAAATTTATAAGAATAAAAGTTATTCCACAATTGACAAATGGTCAAAGGATATAAACAGGCAGTTTTCCAAATATTGTCTAATAGATATCGACTAGTCTACAGTTATATGAAAAAGTGCTCTACATCTCTATTGATTAGAGAAATGCAAATTCAAACAACTCTGAGGTTCCGCTTTGTACCTATAAGATGGTTAAGTTTACAGATAAGGAAAATGACAAATGGTGCAAGGGATGTGGAAAAATTGGGACACTGATGCATTATTGGCATCTCGATGACACACTGGATAGAGTTCCAGACCCAGAACTAGGAAAATTCATCTTTGTAAGTTAAAATATTCCCTCAGACATTTACTAGCTGTGTGACTCTGGACAACTCACCCAACCCTATTTGTCTCAGACAAACCAGTTCAGGATCTCTGCCAAGAAAACCCCAAATGGGATCACAAAGAGTCAAACATAATTGACAAATGACTAAATGGCAATGATGACAATGACAATAACAATAACAATAGCATCTGTTCTTTTTATTTTTTGTTTCTTTTTATTTTTTAACAACATGTATTCTTGATAGAATTGTAAACAGATCCAACCATTCTCAAAAGCAATTTGGAACTACTTTCAAAGGGCTGTCTTCTGATCCAACAATAATGCTGCTAGGCTTGTATCCCAAAGAGATTGAGAAAAGGAAAAGGACCTATAAGTACAAAAATAATTATAATAGCTCTTTTTGTAGTGGCAAAGAATTGGAAATTGAGGGTTACATTCACTAACTGAATAGCTGAAATAGTTGAATAAGTTATAGCTGAAAGAGTTATAGTTTATGATTGTTATACAATACTACTATGGTATAAAGAAATGATGAGGGAGGTTTAAAAAAAACTAGAAAAACTTACATGAAGTGAAGTAAGAAAGAACATTGCACACAGTAGCAGCAATATATGAGGATTGATTGTGAATAACTTAGCTATTTGCAGCAATACAATGATCCAAGGCAATATTGGAGAACTTATAATGAAAAAAAGCTATCTGTTTCCACAGAAGAAACTGTTGGAGTTTGAATGTAGATTGAGGTATATTTTTTAAACTCTCCCTTTTCCTCTTCTTTGTCCTTCTCTTCCTCCTTTTTTTCTGTTTCTTATGCATGATGGCTAACATTGAAAATGTTTTACATGACTCCACATGTGTAGTCTATATAAAATTTATTGCCTTTTAAATAATGGGGTTGGGAAGAGAAAAAGGGAAAGGATTTGGAATGCAAAATTAAAAATCAAATGTTTAAAATTGTTTATACATATAATTGAAAAAAATGTTAAAAATGCTTGCTTTTCCAGATACATTGGGTAAAATCACTTCTTGAAATATCTAATTAAATCACATTAAAATTTCATTTCAAGAGGAATAAAATATTAAGTTTCTTATCTGTAGCATCAGGTTTGGTCATAATAGAACACAGCATTTACTAGTAGGACTTGTACTTGGATCTATCCAGCTATTAAGACCATTCCTTTATCAACTACACTAGACTTCCTTTCAAAAAACCCATTATTAATATTAAATATATGGACTAAAGGACATACTATCTAAGGATTTAAAGATAATGGAAAACTGTACATAGCAAGGTAACAATTGCACAAGATTCTTAATTTTTCTCCTTTAGAATTCAACAAATTTAATGGAAAGATAAAAGAAGAAAAACAAATCTGCAGGAAATGGAAAAATATGAGTTGGTAGACTTCTGGTGATTATTCCATAGGTATCACAAAGAATATATTTATGTTTCAGAATCACATAGTACCTGAACAAAAAAATCATGATGTGAGGATAAAAAGAATTCATAGACAAATACAGAAGGGAAGGAATATTAAACACGTGTTATAAATTTAGCAATAAAATTAAGAATAATAAAGGGATATATAAACAAATGTACAAACTTAAATGAGGACTAAGCCACCCTATCCTAAATAATTAATCTAACAAAAAAAATAAAATAAATGAATTGCCTGAGAGATTTTGACAATTCAAAAACAGTCATTAAGTCCTACTATTTGTTGAAACACTGTATAGAGGATTAGAATAAAATAACATATCGTAACATATCGACGGTTTTATAATAGAACTGATACAGTTATTTAAAAAGAAATTATCTCTATCTGTGTGACCCTGCAAAAGTTATTTAACCTCTATCTTGTTTGATGGGGTTCAGTAGGAAATAGTTCTGGGATAAGTCACTACTCTTGAAATTAAGTCCTGGGTAAGAATCCTGTTTAGATTCTTATCAGTGTTTTGGTTTTGAACAAGTCATTTAACCTCTCTGTGTCTCAGTTTCTTCATTTATAAAAAGGGACAGTAATAGCACCTATCTTCGAATTTTGTGAGGATAAAATGAGATAATATAGAAGGCTATTATTATTATCAGAATCATTAACTATAGTAACCTACAACTACAGTTACAGTAATCAGCAGGTAGAGAAACACCAAAAAAAAAAAGTACTTGATTTTTGGGCAGGAGACATTTCCCCTCTTTTGCTCTTTGGGAGTAAAAATTTCCCTTTCTCATTTTCCTGACCACTTTCTTTATAGATCCAGGAACTGAACTATCCCAATTTAATAAATCTAATGTGAGCCATGGAGATAGGGAAGTAAATACATGTTGCATTTGATTGTGAGATTTATTGCCTTCCTTTTTTGTCTGTGGGCTAAGGAAAAAAAATTGGAGGAAGCTAGACAGTTGTGTGAAGAGGTAGAGTCCCTCAATCATTAATTACCATCCTGGTTATGAAAGACTATCTAGGCAGCTATTCTAGTTGTTTGGAATAATCAACGAGATCTGGTCTGTGTATTTGTGGGTAAAGTCCCAAAAAGTACATTAAGAGGAAGGAAGAAAATGTCAGCAGAGTATTTATGTTGTGCTTGGAGTGATAGTGGGAGAAGGGGAAAGAAAATGTAGCAGGATTGAAAGTCAGCAAAGATGATTTGTGGGCAGGGTTTATCCCTGGTAGTTTTTGTTGGTAGACTGGGGGTAATTCCACAGGACATTGAGTTTTCCTCCTTAATGAGTCTTTATTTTTTGTAATATGCAAAGACCAGATTAGGTAGGGATAGGTTTCAACTCTAGAGAATGTGTGCAGCTCAGGGTTCTGATATTTTTCTATCTGGCAATATGAGCAGGTTGGAAATGATGAGGGCAGTCCTGTCACTGAATGGCACAGAGCTGAGCCCCAGGTAACCACTTTCCAGGAAAAAAAAGAGTATCAATGGGGCATTAATAATACTCAAAAGTTATTGGAAACTTCTATGAGAGCAAGTGAGTATATAACATTGACTAGGTAAGGAACCAGCTATGCAAATTATTAAGTCATAGAATTTTCCCCAAAGGGTAATTAATTCAACTTGCCATAGAGAATCCTAGCATTGTAGCAAGGCTAACTTAATTGGCAGGCATTTGAAGGTATAAAGCATTCTCTCAATTAAAAAGAGATATTAAAAATAGCTTATCATGCACCTCTCCTTTTGTGATTTCATTCCCTGGCTCTGTGATTCACCCTGTGTTGCCAATTATCTCTATAGTTTCAAAATTAAGTGAATTTTAATTAAAAATAAATATATGCTTGAAAAGAATATTATTTCTGGAGGGGCATTATGGATATTGTGAAATTAAAAGGTGGCAGGATGTTAGAACTCCCTAGAGACTTGGGAATCAACATTAATCTTCACTCATATTTAGAGCCTTTAAAATTCAGAGACATTCACTCTGACATGATAGCTAATTTGATTCTACTCCCCATCCACCTTTATGTAACCCTGTCTTCTTTATCTCTGACTAATTTTATCAGGAGAATCTGTATATTATTATTTGTACATGCTTTATTCTACATGCATAGTTTTTGTCAATGCATTTTTTAATGGATTGTGACTTAATGGGGGAGACAGCATGCAAACAAATATGCACAAACAAGCTATGTTTAGGATAAATAGGAAATAATGAAGAGAGAGAAGACACTAGAATTAAGAGGGTTTGGGGAAGTCTTTCTATACAAGGTGAGGTTCTATTTGGGACTTAAAAGAAGCCAGAGGAGTCAATAATTGATGTAAAAGAGATTTGAATTCTAGTCAGCAGAAAAAGTCAGAAACAAATGTCCAGAGCTCAGAGATGGAGTGTCTTGTTTGTTAAATGTCCAGAAGGTCATTATCACTGAATCAAAGATTATGTTTTAGGGACTAAGGAAGCTTGAAGAAGACTAGAAGCTAAGAGGGAGTTAAATTGTGAAGGGACCTACATAGCTAGGTGATTGGATTTGGAACAATGAAGGCTCTTATTCATGATTTCAAATCCATTCTCAAGACACTTATTAGCTGTGTAAATCTGGGCAAGTCACTTAACTCTGTTTGCCTCAGTTTCATCATCTATAAAATGAACTAAAGAAGGAAATAACAAACCATTCCAATATCCTTGCTAAGAAAACCTCCAATGGGGTCACTGGGAGTTAGATACAATTGAAAAAAAAGATCGAATAATGTTATGAAAGGATTTGAAAGCCAAACAGAACATTTTGCATTTGATCCTGGAGGCACATGGGGAGCCACTGGAATTTATTGAGCATGGAGGGGGAAATGACATAGTTGGACTTGCATTTTGGGGGAATCACTTTGAATTGCAAGCTGGATTGCAATGGAAAGAGCCTTGAAGTAGGTAGACCCACCAGCAATCTATTGCAATAGTCCAGATACAAGGCAATACTGGACTGCACTAGAATGGTGGCAGTCTCAGAGGAGAGAAAAGGATACCTTCTAGAGGTGATGCAGAGATGAAATTAATAGGCTGTTGTGATAGCTTGAGTGGAGGCAGGGAACGAAGTGACGGAATTATGGTGGAGTGATATCTATCTATCTATCTATATCTATATCTGCATTTAATCATGAAGTTCTTGGACAGTAAGGACACCCTCTGACTGGACCACACCTCTTTCCTAAACAGAGTATACTGGAAAGAAAACTGGACTGAATGAGAATCCAGAGTCACCAAATCCCAGGTTGGCCACTGTTTCCCTCGGAGATGGTAAGCAACTTGCTTCATTTCTCTGGGCCTGACAGTAACTGCACTTAGTCTTGAGTCTGGCTTTTTATCATGTGTCCTTGATGTCTGTGTCTTTTGACGATTCCCAGTAAAATACAATATAGGAGCTTTCATTCTTTGATCCCCAAACAAAAGCTCTTAAGGGATAAATCACTCAGTCCTGTAAATTTGCTTATACAAACAGATTTATGATATCTCAAGTCATCATCACTAGAAATTACCAATAGGTTACCCTTAAGAAGCCTGCAATGATCAAGTTGGATTCTGCAAGGAAATGCTAGAAAATGACCAACATTACTGTAGTCAACAAAAATTTAGCATCTGACATGTTTGCAAGACTTGACCTGGCAGCTAGAATTACATACCAGAAGCTGGCCAAAAAGCTGGCTGGACAAAAAATGTTTTGACAGAAGAAAAATTCCTTACACTATATATAGTCCTCATAATATTCCAACTACCAGGCCAAGCTGGATCCAGGACATTATCACAAATCTAACTAGGGCCTGCCTATTATGTGATTATTACCACATAACAACAATTCATAAAAGACTTAAGAACATTTCTAATAATACTTTATTTTCTTCTCCAGTTACATATATTTTTAGCATTCATTTTTACAAGATTTTGAGTTCCAAATTTCCCCCTCTCCAAGATGGTAGACAGTTTGACAAGTTTATACTTGTGCTATTATGTAAAATGCATTTCTGTAATACTTGTAAAAGAAGAAACAGATAAAAAGAAAAAAAAAAACACGAGAAAGAATAAAGTAATTAAAATGTTTTAAGCTGTATTCCAAGTCCATCATCAGTTCTTTATCTAGTTATAGATAAGATTTTTCCTTTGTAAGTCCTTTGTATTTGATTCAAGAATCATTGTATTGCTGAGAAGAGCTAAGTCAAATATAATTGCTCATTGCACAATATTTGATAGTATATATAAAATTGTCCTGGTTCTGCTCATTTAACTTTGCAACAGTTCATACAAACATTTCCAGGCCTTTTCTGAAATCTTCCTATTCATTATTTTTAGTACAATAGCATTGCATTACACTTATATACCTTAACTTGTCCAGCTATTCCCAAATGATAGGCATAACCCTCAATTTCCAATTCACCATAAAAGGGCTATTATATATGATTATGCTTATAGATCCTTTCTATTTCTTAATGACCTCTTGGGATACATACATAGAAGTGGTATTGATGGGTCAAAGGGTATGCATAGGTCGATAGGTTGGTTGCTTTTTGGACATAGTTTCAAACTGTTCTCCAGAATGGTTGGATCAGTTGACAATGCCACCAACAGTACATTAGTGTTTCAATTTTTTCACATCCTTTCAAAATTTATCAGTTTCTTTTTTTTTTTTGTCATATTGGCCAATATGATGGATGTGAGGTGGTATGTCAAAGTTATTTTAATTTATATTTATCTAATCAAAATTTAGAGCACTCCATAATATGCCTACTGAAAGCTTTGATTTTTTCATTTGAAAACTGCTTGTTGGTACACTTTGACCATTTATCTATTGGGGAATGGGTTGCATTATAAACATAGCTCCATTCTCTATATATTTGAGAAATGAGGCCTATCAGAATCAGAATCACTTGTTGTAAAGATTATCTCCATTACATATGATGCTTGTTGATAGTTTTAAATAGATGCTACTGATAATTTTAAGGAAAAGTCAATTTATTCCTATAAGCTCTAATATTTTAATAGGAATGGGTGTTGGATTTTATCAAATACCTTTTCTGTATCTATTGAGATAATCATGGTTTTTGTTAGTTTGGTTATTGATAACATCAATTATGCTAATAGTTTTCCTAATATTGAACCGGCTCTGCATTCTTGGTATAAATCCTACTTGGTCATAGTGTTTTCTCCTGGAGATGACTTTCTGTAATCTCATTAATAATATTTTATTTAAAATTTTTGTGTCAATATTCGTTAGGGGAATTGATCCATAATTTTCTTTCCCTGTTTTCATTCTACCTGGTTTAGGTATCTGTACCATGTCATAAAAGGAATTTGGTAGGAGTCCTTCTTTCCCCATTAAAAAAAAAAACCTTTGTATAGTATTTGAATTAATTAATTTTTAATATTTGATAGCATTCATATGTAAATCCATCTGGCCCTGGAGATTTTTTCTTAGGGAGTTGATTAATAGCTTGTTCTATTTCTTTTTGTAAAATGGGACTATTTTAGTAGTTTATTTCATCTTCTGTTAATGTGGGCAATCTATATTTTTGTAAGTATTCCTCCATTTCACTTAGATTATCAAATTTATTGACATAAAGTTGGGCAAAATAACTCCTAATTATTGCTCTAATTTCCTCTTCATTTTTTAAGACTAACAATTTGATTTTCCTCTTTCCTCTTTCTAATCAAATTATCTAAAGATCTAAAGGCTTATCTATTTTGTTGTTTTTTTTTTCATAAAAATCAACTCTTAGTCTTATTTGTTAATTCAATAGTTTTCTTACTTTCAATTTTATTAATCTCCCCTTTTATTTTTAGAATTTCAAATTTGGTATTTAATTGGGGGTTTTTAATTTGTTTTTTTTCCAGCCTTTTTAATTGCAAGCCAAATTTATTGACTTTCTCTTTTTCTGTTTTATGCAAGTAAGCATATAGATATATAAAATTTCCCCTAACAACCGCTTTGGCAACATCCAAAAAATTTTGTTACGTTGTCTCATTATTGTGATTCTCTTGGAAGAAATTATTGATTGCGTCTACAATTTGCTGTTTCACCCACTCATTCTTTAGGATTAGATTATTTAGTTTCCAATTTATTTTTGTTTTATTTTTCCCTGATCTTTTATTGAATATAGTTTTAATTTATCCTAATTTGAAAAATACATTTACTATTTCTGTCCTTCTGCATTTGATTTTGAGATCTTTATGCCCTAATATGTGTTTAATTATTATATAGGTTTCATGAACCATTGAGAAAAAGTACTCCTTTCTATCTCTCTTCAATTTTCTCCTAAGATCTATCATACCTAAATTTTTTTAAAATTCTATTTACCTTCTTCTTTTTTATTTATTTTGTGGTTCAATTTTTCTAGTTCTGAGAGAGAAAGGTTGAATTTCTCCACTAGTACAGTTTTTCTGTCTATTTATTCTTGCATCTCTCTTAACTTCTTTAGGAATTTAGATGCTACACCACTTGGTGTATATATATATATATATATATATATATATATATATATATATTATATATAAACTGCATTATATATACAGTTTTGATATTGCTTCATTTTCTATGGTAACCTTTATTTTTCTTCCTTATCTCTTTTAATTAGATCTATATTTGCTTTTGCTTGATCTGAGATCAGCATTTCTACCCCTACTTTTTTTACTTCACCTGAAGCATAATAGATTCTGCTCCAGCTTTTTACCTTTACTCTGTATATATCACTCTGCTTTAAATGTGTTTCTTGTAAACAACATATTGTAGGATTTTGGCTTTTAATCCAGTCTGCTATCGTCTTGTGTTTTATGGGAAAGTTCATTCCATTCCCATTCACAGTTAATATGACTAAATCTGTATTTACCCCACATTATGCTTTTCTCTTTCCTTTTTTCCTTTCCCTCTTCCCCAGTATTTTGCTTTTGACCACTTTCCTAAAGCAGCCCTCCCCCATTATAACTCCTCCTCCTTTCTTATACCTTTCTTCTACTACTTCTGTTTTTTCTTCTATTAGCCTCTCCCTTTCTTTTCCCCTTTCCCCTTTCACTTCTCTGTAAGGCGAGAAAAGTTTTTCTGTGAACCTAAATGTGTCTGACATTCTCTCTTTGAGCCAAATATGATGAGAGTAAGATTCACACAATGTTCATCTCCCTCTCTTCTTTCCTTCAAATATAATAGTTCTTTGCCTCTTCATGAAATGTAATTTCTCTCATTTTAGCTCCATTTTTCTCTTTTTCCAGTACAATCCCCTTTCTACCTCTAATTTCTTTTTTATATTATCACATTAAAATTAAATTATACATGCACTCTCTATATATACCCATAACGGAGATATGATTTTCATGAGTTCTTTTCCTTTTATGTTTTTATGCTTCTCTTCAGTTCTACATTTGGACATGGAATTTTTTGTTGAACTCTGGTATTTTCATCAGAAATAACTGAAATTCACTCGTATCACCGAATGTTTCTTTTCTTCCCTGAAAAATAATTCTCAATGTAGTTGGATAATTTATTCTTGGCTGAATTCCAAGTTTTTTTTCACTTTTCAGAATATCTCATTTCAAGTCCTTTGATCATTTAAGTTGAAAGCTTCTAGCTCCTGGATAATCCTGATTGTGACTCCTCAATATTTGAATTTTTTTCTTTCTGGCTGCTTGCAATATTTTTTTCTTTGGACTGATAGTTCTGAAACTTAGGCACAATAGTCCTTGGAGTTTCCATTTTGGGGTCTCTTTCAGGAGGTGATAGTGAATTCTTTCAGTGGCTATTTGGCCTTCTGATTCTAGGACATCAGGGCAGTTTTCCTTGATGATTTCTTATAAAATAATATCTAGGCTCTTTTTTAAATCATGTTTTTCAGGAAGTCCAATCTCTCCTAGATTGATTTTTCCAGGTTAGTTGTTTTTCCAAGGAGGTATTTTATATTCACTTCTATTTTTTCTTTATTCTTTTCTTTTCTTTTTTTCCTTTTTTTTTTCTTGTTTTGGTTTTGCTTGACTGATTCTTGATGTCTCGTTGAGTCATTCATTTCCATTTGTTCAGTTCTAATTTTTAGTGAATTATTTTCTTCAGTTACTTTTTAAGTCTTTTTTTATTTGGACAATTGGATTTTTTAAATGAGTTTTTTGTTGTTCTATGGGGTTTTTTCCCCATTTCAAATATTATGGTTTCCAGGAATTTGTTTTCTTTTTCCCTTTTGTCAAATCTATTTTGTAGGGAGTTTCCCTCGGAGAATTTCTGTGTTTCTCTTTCCAAACCCTCTTGTGAAGTTCTTTTTCTTTCCAAATTTCCCTTCTAACTATCTTAAGATCCTTTTTGAATTCTTCCAAGATTGCCTTGTGAGATGGGGACCAATCTATATCATCCTTTGGGGCTTTGTCTGGAAATAATCTGCTTTTAGTATCCTTAGGGTTTGAAATCTGTTCTTCTCTTTCTCCATAAAAAAACTATCTATTCCAGAGTTCTTTTTGCTTTTTTGCTCATTTAAAAAATTGAAATCTGCTTTTAGGACAAAGGTGAAATTGTTTCCTCTCCACCATCTTGGCTTCTCCCCCCCCCCCCCCAAGAAATACATTTGAAATAGAGAGGTACATACAGAGTAAAGGTAAAGAATCTATTATGATTAAGCTGAAATAAAAAAAAAATAAAACAGGGGTAGCCATCCTGCTTTCAAATCAAATAAAAGCAAAAATATATCTAATTAAAAGAGATAAGGAAGGAAACTACATTTTGATAACAGTGCTGTAGATAATGAAGTTATTATCAGTGCTAAACATATATACACCAAGTAGTATAATATCCAAATTCCTAGAGGAGAAGTTGAGAGTTGCAAGAAGAAATAGACAGCAAAACTATACTCATGGGGGTTCTTAATATTGCTCCATCAGAAGTAGATAAAGCGAACCACAAAATAAATAAGAGCAAAGTTAAGGAGGTAAATAGAATTTTAGAAAAGTTAGATATGATAGATCTTTGGAGAAAATTAAATGAAGACAGAAAAGAGTATACTTTTTATCCACAATTCATGGAACCTATAAAAAAATTATGATCACATAATATGGCATAAAACTTCAAAATCAAATGTAGAAAAGCATAAATAGTAAATGCACCCTTTTCTTATCATGATACAATAAGAATCACGTGTAATAAAGAGCCAGAGAAAAATAGACCAAAAATAGAAAAGTGCGCTGTTTGAGATGTTGGTCTACATGTAATTAATGTTTTATTGTTTTATAGTTTTCCCAGCAGTTTTTGTCAAATAGTGCAAGTTTTATCCCTAAAGCTGTAATCTTTGGGTTTATCAAACATTGGATTACTTTTGTTCTCAAATACTGTGTCATTTATACAAAATCTATTGTGCTTATCTGTCACTCTATTTCTTAGTCAGTATCAGATAGTTTTTATGATTATTACAATAATCTGAGATCTGGTATTACTAAGCCACCTTTCTTTGTATTTTTCCATTAATTTCCTTGATATTCCTGATCTTTCACTTATTTGAAGTGGCATTTATTTTTTGATTTCATATTGCTGGGCTTTGTTGGTCATGCGAAAAAAATGCTAATCTTTATGTGGGTTTATCTCATATCCTGCCACTTTTCTAAAGTTGCTCATTATTTCAGGTAATTTTTTAGTTGATACTCTAGCTTTCTCTAAGTATACCATCATATCATCTGCAGATAATGGTAGTTTTATTTCATTATCACCTGTTCTAATTCCTCAATTTCTTCTCATTGTTATAGCTAACATTTTTAGTACTATATTGCCCAATAGTGGTGATAATGGGCATTTGTATTTCATCCCTGTTCTTGTTGGGAAGGCTTCTAGGTTATCCCCATTACAAATGATTCTTGCTGATGGAATGCTCTCATAATCCCATGCTCTCTAGTATATTTAATAGGAATAGGTACTATATTTTGTAAAAAGCTTTTTCAGCATCTATTGAAATAATTATATGATTTCTTTTGGTTTTCTTACTGATATGGTCAATTGTGTTGATGACTTTCCTAATATTGCATCAACCTTTCATTTTTGATATAAATTTCACCTGGTTATAGAGTATAAATCTTGTGATATATTGCTATAACTATCTTGTTAGTATTTTCTTCAAAATTTTTGCATCGATATTCATTAGGGAGATTAGTCTATAATTTTCTTTCTCAGTTTTAGCTCTTCATGGTTTAGGAATCAGTGCCATATTCATATCATAAATAGAGTTTTGTTGTTTTGTATCTTTATCTATTTTCCCAAATAGTTTATAAAGTATTGAAATAATTGTTTTTAAAATGTTTCATAAAATTTACTCATGAACCTAACTGGTATCTAGAGATTTTTATCTGGTTAGTTTTTTAATGGCTTGTTTAAAGTCTTTTTGTAAGATGGTATTATTTAAAGTCTCTATTTCCTGAACTGTTCATCTATGGAATTTATATTTTCATAAATGTTTATCATTTTGCACATATAGTTATATTTATTAATATATAATTGGGCAAAATATTTCCTAATGATTATTTTAAATTCTTTCTCATTGGTGGCAATTTCACCTTTTAATTTTTTTACACTGGACATTGTCTATTTTTTTAAATCAAATTAACAAATGTTTTACCTATTTTTTTTTTCATAAACAAGCTTGTAGGTCTTTTTTTTATTAGCTTAATAGTTTTTTTTTCAGTCTTATTAATCTCATCTTTGAATTTCAGGATTTCCAATTTGGTATTCAATTGGGGGTTTTAAAAATTTTTTTCATGTTTATTTTTAGTTGCATGCTTAATTTATTGATCTGCTCTTTTCTATTTCTGTAAGAATTTATCTTGATGTAAGAATTTAGAAAAATCAATTTTCTCTCTAGTACTGGTTCGACTGCATTCTATAAATTTTTGTGGGTTTTCTCATTGTCATCATTCTCTTTAGTGAAATTATTTTTATTAAACAATTAAATTCATTAAATAATTGTTCTTCTGATTTTTATTTTATTCACTTATTCTTTAGGATTAGATTATTTAGTTTAAATTAATTTTTAATTATCATTTCAGAGTCCTTTGTTGAATTACATTTTTACTCATTGTGATCTAAAAAGAATATATTTAATATTGCTGCCTTTTGGCTTTTGATTTTGGGGGTTTTATGCTCTATTACATGGTCTATTTTTATGTAGGTGTCATGGGTTGTTGAAAGAAAAGTATATTCCTTTTTGTTTTTCTTCAGTTTTCTCTAAAGGTCTCCCATATTTGACTTTTCTAATATTCTATTTTCCTCCTTAGTTTTTTTTTTTTTCTTGTTTATCTTTTGATTGGATTAATCAAGTTCTCAGAGGGAACAGTTAAGGTCTCCCACTGATATAGTTTTGCTGTCTATTTTATGCAACTTACTTAACTCTCCCTTTAAGAATTAAGATGCTATACCATTTGGTGGTTTCTTTCCTTATTTTTTTAAATTAGGTATATATTTTTTCTTTTGCTTTGTCTGAGATCAGAATTGCTACCCCTGACTCTTTTTCTCTTAATTCAGCTCTTGCACATTAGATTCTGCTCCTTGATAATTTCTTGAAAGATTCAGGTCCTCCTTTTGATTACGGCTTTCAACTAGTCCAATGATTCTGATATTCTTTCCTGGTTCTATTTTTCAGGTCAGTTGTCTTTCCCAAGAAGTATTTTATATTAATTTTAATTTTTTTATTCTTTTGAATTTATTTGATGAATTCTTGATGTCTCACGGAATCCTTAGCTTTTATTTGCCCCAAATTAACTTTTAAGATGTAGTTTTCCTTGATTAACTTTTATACTTTCTTTTGCATTTGGCAAATTGTACTCTTTAAGCACTTTAAAAAAAATAGTAACTTTTTATTTTCAAAATACATTCAAAGATAGTTTTCAACATGCACTCCTGTAAAACCCAGTGCTCCAAGTTTTTTTCCCTCCCTTCTTTATATCCCCTCTCCTAAACAGCAAGCAATCTAATATTTATTAAATATATTCAATTCTTCTCTACATATTTCCACATTTATCATGCTGCACAAGAAAATCAGATCAAAAGGGAAAAATGAGAAAGAAAGAAAAAAAGTAAGCAAGCAGCAACAAAAAGGTGCAAACACTATGTTGTGATCCACATTCAGTCCCTATAATCTTCTTTCTGCATGGAGATTGCTAGGTTTCCTAGGTTTGGAGGTCAGTTCTCTATCTACTACTCTGAATTGTCTCTCATGATAAGAGAGAAAGGATAAAAATTTATTCCTCTGTGTAGAATTCTATTACCAAACATTATATAGAAAAGAGCAATCGTAAGAGAATGACTTTCCCTTAATCTTTAGCCAAATTACATGGACAAGAAGATGAGAATAGTAAGAATTACAATATTAAGGATACATATGCATATATACATAAATATGCATTTCCTTAAAGTACAAAATACTTTACATATAATATCTTGTATGATTTTTAAATAATTCTGATGGTCATTAGATTGGACCAGAAGTCTGGATCTGGATCATGGAGGAAAAGAGTGTCTGGGGGGAGGTGGAGAAAAGGTAGAGAAGAGGTGAGAGGAAAATCATGGGAGAGAGAGAGAGAGAGAAAGGGAGAAGTTGAGAGAGATGCGGAGAAAGAAAAGAGATAGAGACAGAGACAAAGACACATACAAAGACACAGAATGAGATACACAAAGAGAGATAAGGGAAGAGAGAGAGGAGAGAGAGAGAGGAGAGAGAGACAAAGGAAAGGAAGGAGGGAGGGAGGGAGAGAATAAGGTTTTAAAAAGCAAATGCAATGCAGGAGGAGACTGGTCTGTAGGGAAGTGATTATTAGGCTAACACTGTCTCAGTCATAGGACTGAACTGTGTGGGAGAGAAATAGCTAGATCAATGAATGAAAAGTTAAAAAAGGAAAACATCTATATGCCCTGAACAATCAATCATAGAGTCTGAGTCAACAAGCTGGAGGCTCTTTTGAACTGACTTGGACAGAACCACAGAAAAATATTCATCCAAGAGAAGAAGCAAAAGGAGCACTAACATTCCTAAAGATGCTTATTGTCTTATCATCAAGGAACCAAATGTTACACGTTTCCAAAATGATTCCTTTTCTAGACACTGGTGCTCAAGAATCTCCCGGATTGCAGATTTCTGTACACAAAACAGTCTATTAGCTCACACCACTCATTTCCCCATTTCCATTTTCAACTGAAATCTTTGTCTCACAGATGTTTATGAATGTGATGGTGCATCATCTGAACAAAGGGCCAAAGGTTTTGTGGGAGGAGCCAGGGTCCTGAGAAAAGGACATGGGAGCTCTGTTCCACTCTACTGCTCTTCTGTAATAAACAGGACAAATTCTAATCTCCCCCCCCAAAAAAAATATCACAGAGCTGACAAGGTCTCAGATTTGGAAAACAGCTTGTGCTATTTAACAGGTAATTCTTCCTCTGAAATAATGTAATTTAGGGAGAAATTTCTCAAAAGATAGATATTTGGTGGAAAAGTTGCTGCTCATTTTACCCAACTAGGGGGAAATATTGGGATGCTTTAAAGGAGTCAGTTATAGCTCTTAAGATCTCCTCAGGGTCATCAAGTCCAGGATTCCATTTTTGCAGATGAAGAAATTGAGACTTATAGAATTGAATTGCTTCCCTCTGGATTATATTTCTAAGTAGCCAACATAGGCTTTGGACAATGGAGTATGTGTTCCTCTCAACTGGTAGGGAATGAGAAATATGAGGAGTATTTGCTTTAGGCCATCTATAGCATCCTCTTTTATGTCTCTATTTTGGGGTCAACCTTTCCCACCCCTGATCCTGCAAGGTTCCATCAACCTTGGGACTCTACTTCATCTCAACCCTTAGTCCCTCTGATTGAAAGGTAGAGTCATGAATTTTCCAAACTCCATTTAAGGAAAGAATCCAAGTGAAAACATTTCTTTCCCTACGTGGCTGCATTTCATTGGGACTTCTCTGCCTTTCACCATGTCCCAATTTGGTTACCTTTCCTACCTTCCCCCAACCTTTTTAGTTGTTCCCATTATATTATACAGTTTTTGAGGTCAGAAACTGTATTTTTTGAAAAAAAAGTATTTGTATTCTTAGCACTTAGCATAACTCCTGGAAGACATTAAGTGTTTAATAAATATTTATTAACGGATTGATTCTCCTCCCTTAGGGACTTAAGGCCTCCATAAACACTTCTTTCTGATATCTAGCAAAGCCATGTCACAGGACAGTGTCTGATAAATTCATACTTAGAACCAAAGCTATTTGTACTTTTATATGGGAATTGGCGCTTCAAGTCAAATTAATTTTCAAGGTTGAAATGTCAGGCATCAGTGAACTATTAGTGGTTGAGAGTACTGGGAAGGAGTTAAAATAATATGATCACTCAACTAGTCCTATACCTAGTTCATTATTTCATTTTCTACTGGACTGAAGAGGCAACTATGTGGTACAATTGATAAGAATCTAGACTTTTACTGAAAAATACCTAAATTTGAATCCACTCTTAGATACTTATTAGTTGTATGTCCCTGGGGAAGCCACTTAATTTCTCATTGCCCAGATTTCTTTATCTGGAAAATGGGAATAATAATAATAATAATAACAACACTTACATCCCCTAGTTGCTGTTAAAATCAGAGGAGATTATTTTTTAAAGTTCCTTAAAAGATTTTCTCATGGAAAATTTAAGTGTAGCTTCAGTATTTTCAAAGTGATCTCATGTCACTTGTTTGATTTCTGAAAATTTACAATGAGTCTCTTTTGAAATTTATCTCTTGAAATGTGTCACCGAATAGGGGGTGAGGCAGGAATGGTTTGGGAAAGGAAAGTTTTAGAAAAACCAGAGGGATTAGCAAAAATAAGATAAAAAAATGCATTCCTAGTTCCTCTATGAAAAGAAGTGTCTTTTTAAAAAACAAAATAAATGAGTGTAAACAAGATTTCAGAGGAAAATGTATTAAAATGCTTGAGGGACAAATTGTTTCAAGAACCCTTCAGTACTTTTGGAGCATCTATTTACTTGCAATGATAGTCTAATTACAAATTATTCTTATCTTTTAATTGAAGTAATTTCCCCAAAGCACTTGATTCTTCAATGGTTATTAGCCTCATTACAATTATTATAAATACTTGACTGTAACAGAACTGTAGTTCTTTAAGCAACATTCACTGATTCAGCCTTTTTATTTATTTAAACTGACCTTCCACTCTGTTTAATCAGTGACAGTTGATTGTGTCCATCCATCAGGGGCATAGATCCATTGCAAGAATAGAAAAGGACACCAAGGGCAAG
Organism: Sarcophilus harrisii; assembly: GCF_902635505.1. NCBI lineage: Eukaryota > Metazoa > Chordata > Mammalia > Dasyuromorphia > Dasyuridae > Sarcophilus > Sarcophilus harrisii. The sequence continues at coordinate 17,535,137 of NC_045426.1, read as the reverse complement.
AAATGGGAGCAAGAGGTTTTATAGATAGATGCTTTTCAGTAAGTTGAAACCTTCCTTGTGCAGGCCAAGAGAATGACTTTATGCCAGGAAGTTTTCTGACTGATGTAGTGATCAAGAGAAGGAACCTCAGAGGTCATCAACTTTGAACTCTACTGAAATGAGAATCTTATCTACAAGGGACTTAACTAGATAGTCATTCAAACCGTAGACCTCTTCAAATGGGGAATTCACTAGTTCTCAAGGCAGATCATTCACTTGAATTCTAAGGAAGTTGTTCCCCCCCTTAGACTAAAGTAAATATGGTCACAATAACCTTTCATCCTTTGCTCCTCTGGGACCACACGGGATATATCTAATCCCTCTATCACATAGAAGCACTTTATATACATGAAGAAAGTGATCATATCTACATTAGCTTTTTTTTTGTCCAGGATAAACAACATAGGTTTATTCAATTACCCAGTTTTCTCACATATATTCTCCATGTTCATCAATATCCTTCCTAGAAGATATTGGCACTAGTCCTAGTATGCTTGCTATTAGAAATAAAACACCTATGATTATTATGTATAAAGAGGGCCTTTTTGAGTCTTGGAAAGGTTGAATATTTTTATTTTTAGAAAAATTTGACAGAATGACTTGAGATCAAGAAGATCAGAATTCAAATCCTGCCTCAGACATTCCCTAGCTATATGACCCTGGGCAAATCATTTAACCTTTCTCAGCTTCAGTTTGCTCCTGTGTAAAATGGGGATGATAGCATCCAGCTCTCAGGGTTGCTGTGAGGATAACAAGATAGTATTTATAAAGCATAGTACAAATCTTAAAATGTCATTTACATCTTAGCTATTGTTTCTATTTTTGTTGATTTATGTATTTGTACATACATATAGATTTATATACATGTTGTCTTCTCAATTAAACTGTAAGCTTTTTGAGAGCAATATTTTTGCTTTTTTTCATACTTTTGTATATATATGTATATTTTATTATATACATATTATATATAGATGTGTATGTATATATACTTTTATTATATACACATATATATCTATATGTGCACACACATATGTGTGCATATGTATTATAAATATTATATATATGTACATATATATATCAGGATTTCTTAAACTTTTTCCATTCATGCCCCTTTTTTGCCTGAGAAATTTTTATGTGACCCTCGTATTTATGTATGTAAAATATAAATCAAACATTTACTGATAACAAATAATAATTTCACAACTCCTACATTCAGTTACAAGATCCCAATGTCTTATATTCTTAACTCTAAGTTTAGGAAACTGGGAAATATACATATACAGATATATATATATATATATATATATATATATATATATATATATATATATATATATATAGTGTGTGTGTGTGTGGTTGTGTGTGTGTGTACATATCCATACAGAGAAGATGGGAATGCAGCTGGAGGGAGTGGTGCTTGAACTGAACTTCCAAAGGTAGCCAAGAAATCCAAGAGACAAGCAAAGGACAGTATTTTAGTCATGGAGGATAGTCATCACAAAAGAGATGTATTACTTTGTGTGAGGAACAGCAAATAAGCCATTTTGACTGATCCTTGAGTGTGTGAAAAGTAACAAGACTAGAAGGATACAAGGGAGAATGTTATGAAATCCTTTAAAGGTGAACAAAATACTTATCTCATCCTGGAGACAACAGGGAGTCATCTCAGTTTATTGGGGGTGGTGGTAATGGTGACATAGTTAAATCTTACTTTAAGAAAAATACCGAGGCAGCTAATTAGAGGATGGATTGGAATGGGGAGAGACCAGAGACCTGAGACAAGAAGACCAATTAGAAGGCTATAGCTGTAGCTCAGGAGAGAGGTAATAAAAGCCTGAAGGAGGGTTTTGGCTGAGTATGTGAAGAGAAGGGGACAGATATAAGAGATGCCTTGGAGAAAGGATCGATAAGATTTGACAACCCACTAGATTTGAAAGGAGAGTCAAAGGGAGAAATGAACAATGATAGAAACAACAATAGCTAAGATTTAAATGACACTTTGAGGTTTACAATATGCTTTATAAATATTATCTTATCTTCACAGCAACCCTAGGAGATGAGTACTATTATCCCTATTTTACAAAGGAGGATGTATTATACATTATCCATTTTCATATCCAAAGCCTTTTCAAGTGGTGAGACCTACAAGAGCTGGGTTGAGAACTCGGGGCCATGTCCATGAAATTATGAGAAATTGGATAAAGGTCATTTTGCAGATGAGGAAACTGAGTCTCAGACCAAATGCTCAGGGTCATATAACTAAAAATGTTTGAAGTGCAGTTAGCACCCAGATCTTTCTGTGAGTTCAGTGCTCTATTTTCTATAACTCATTGTTACCACTGATCTCTTCCCCCCCCCCCCCAGTAACAGGGAGTTGTTATGATTATTTGTTTTGTAATATATTTTCAGAACTGGCAGGTCAAGTTTTTCATTAATTTTTTTTATGGATCCCATTGAGATGCTTTCCTGTTCATTTTAATTAATTCCATATTAAACTTAATGGCTTTCCCTAATGCTATCAATTTGCCTGTTGGAATTTTGATTGCTATTGCATTTCATCTGTGAGTTAATTTGGGAGGCACTGACATTTTTACTGTATTGAATGAATCTAAAAATGGGTAGGGAATATTTACTCATTTGTCCAGTTATTACTTAACTTCTGTAATAATTATCTCTGCATAGACATATAAAAAATCCCTTTTCCATCTGGATGCTGCATAAGACATCAATCAATCTAATCCAAGCCAATCTACAGAATTTAGTAAAATATACTTTGTATCAGTGCTTTCAAAATTCTCTCCATTCAAACATAAAGTTATATCATACTTGGACATCTCCAATCACATTACTTGACTTCTTAAGTCCCATTGCTATATCCTCATAGCACATCAGATACTGAAATGAATAGAGCACTGGTTCAACTGTTATTCATGATGAAACTAGGTCACTGTTGAAAAGTTGACAAGTCCATTTACTTAGCCATCTATTCAGGGTCCTTCTAATTTCATCTATGTGTTCTTGGAATAACAGAGCTTCACTGGGTCTTGTGCCAAACTTTCTGTAAACTTATCTACCCCTCCACTGAGTTTTACTGTTTTTTTAGATGGCAGTTCTTGTAGCCTTCTACCATCTTTTTCTGGGATATTTTATGAGTGTGTTAGAAATAATGAACTCAGTGATCTTAGAAAAACATGGAATGACTTAAAATGAAATAATGAAGAGTAAAATGAACAGAACCAAGAGAATATTATACACAATAAAAGCAATAGTTTGACTTCAAATGAATGTCATACTATTAAAAATACTCAGATTAACTATAAATGGAATATGAAGAGAGATATTACTTGCATCCAGAGAAAGAAATAATAAATATAAATAACTGAATAATTATATATACATATATATGCATATATATTGCCTATATATTCTTATATATATATTTATACCTTATCTATACATATTTACAGATATGTCTCTCTATATAGATATGTCTCTCTCTCTATATATACACATATATAAATGGATAGAAATATGTATTTATATAAATATATTTATATATATGCATCTATTTATGTCTAATGGTAGCCCTCTTTAGGGTGGGGGAGTTATTTCCTCCTATTTCCAAAAAGAAAAAAAGTATACATGTCAACTTTATTATGTATTTAAAAGAAGTAGCAAGTTACACATGATAGATTTGCAGTTTTGTGTCCAGTCATCTTTTATGGAAGTTTTGTTGTTATGGAAGTGATTGTTTTATTCCATAAGTTAAAAAAAGTTATGGTTCTCAAAAAGAAATTTATTGTATTATAGAAACAGTCATTGTCCTTGGATGCTCTAACCTCTCTACTTGGCAAGGAGATTATACGTTTGCTGACTAAAAAGCTTTCTTGCCTTTTGTCCTTTTATCACGGCAGCAATTTTACATTTCCTTTTATTTGAAAAGTAGTAATGATCAAAATCCACATATTTATCCTGTTTTACTTCTCATTTTTTCAGTGCTAACAGATACTTTGAATGTCATGTTCAATTTGTTGTAGTTACATGTGGTATGAGCATCTCCTTTTCATTGTTTTGTCTAATTTGGTCGTGATTTTATGTTTGCTATGAATAGATAATGGTCTAATTGCATTTAGTATTTTTGGAAATACCTCCCACATCAATTATGAAATATTTCTTGTCTATGATGTAGCTAATTTCATTTTTGGTGATGGTTAGGACTAATTAATAGTGTCTTCCATCTCTTAAAGGACATGGAAGTTTGAAACTTTTGCATACTTTATAAGATTTTTGCCTCTTGTATTTCTTTTGGGGGGCAATTTAATTGTGTTATTAACAAGGTCAACACTTTATTAAATTAAAAAGGATAGTCATTGGCCATCTGTTTCACTTCATCAAGAGTTTCTTGGAACTTATGAGAGGAGATAAAAAAGGAAAAGGAATAATGATGATGTTTGACAAAAATCAAAGTAGGAAATCCCCTTTGATAACATTGACAAAAATCAAAGAGGATAAACCCCTTTGATAAGTAGGCCTTTGGCAGATAAAAGTTACAAAGGGAAAAAAAATAGATATCTCCCTTCCTCTAGAAATATCTGGTGCAGTCCTGTGGCTCTGGTGTGATTTGTTCTTCTCCACATCAGGTCACTTGTAAAAGTTTGCTTCTTGTGTTTCTTATAACTGAGGTATATTTTCCAATCTATATTGTACCTTTGTCAGCCTTTCATTCAAGTTACTGTATTGCAAATACAAAAGTTGGCTTGGTTTGTTGAAAATCAAATTATGTGCAGACTTTCTCTTCTACATTTATCTGCTCTAACCAATTGGTGATGAACTGCTATTATCTTCTTAGTAATCTTTGTGCTTATCATAAAGGTGTATCCTTTGTTGTTATTTTTTAAAAAAATAATCTGTTTCTTCTATTGCCCTTTCCTATAATCAATCAAATTAAAAAAAATCTTCAATACATAGCTGCATAGTCTGGCAAAAACAAATTCCCATATTAGTCATATGTGAAAAAGGAGGTTACTTTCTACATTTTAAATTCATAACTCTTCTGGTCAGAGGTGAGTGTCATGATCTATTTTCATTCTTTTGGACGTTAAGTTTATCATTGCATTGATCAGTGGTCTAAAGTCTTTCAAAGTTCCTTTTCTCTATAATGTAATTATCTATGCATTAATATTTTTACTAGTTTTACTCACTTTAATCTTCAATAGATTTAAGACTTCTTCCCAGTTTTATATAATCCTTTCTTATGGTTTACTAATATTTGATTGATATATATTATATATAGGTATGTATAAAATTGATAGACAATTCTCCAATAGAATACTCTCCCCTCCTTTGTTTTGACTCCAATGAAAAGAGCTTCTATAAATATTTTTGTACATGTTTTCCTCTTTCTTTGATTTCTTTGTGAGTAAGAAAGAATTATAGTGTTATAGCTAGATCAAAGTCTATAAACAGTTTAGTAACTTTCTGGGCATAGTTCCAAATTGCCTTCCAGAATGGCTGGATCAATGCACAGCCCTACCAGGAGTGCCCTATGTGCCTGTTTTTCCACAGCATCTATCAAATTTGTCCTTTTCTTATTTTTGCTAGTCTGTTAGGTATGAGTAGAGATCCACTGTAATATTTCATTTCTCTAATTATTAGTGATTTAGTTCATATTTTTTTCATGTAATCCTTAAGTTTAGATTTCTTTTATTGGTAACTTCCCATTCATATCTTTTGATTATATCTTTTTAGGAAAAGTATATAGTTATAAATTTGAATCAAGTCAATTTGTATCTTGGAAATGAGACCTTTGTTAAGAAAGAATGTTGTAAAGATTTTCTACAGATACTTTTCTCCTGTCTAATTTTCACTACATTAGATTTGTTTATTCAGAAATGTTTAACTTTAATATAAAATTGTCTATTCTATTTTGTGGGATTTTGTTATTCGTTTTTCATGTATCCATACATCTTAAAAAAACAATTTCTTCCCTGTGCTTTTAATTTATGATGTGATCTTTCATTATGTCATATATCCATTTAAACTTTGTTTTAGTGATGGTGTGAGATATTTGTTTAAGCCTAATTTCTGACAAACTGCCATTCAGTTTGCCCAGTAGATTTTATAATGAGTCTTTCGGTAAGTTACATTGGGGTTTTTGAGCTTATCAAACATTATATTATTGTGTTTATTTCTGTTTTCATATTTTGTACCTAATTTATTTCACGTATCTACCCCCTTAAAAATAACAAAACAAAATCAAATCATTTTCATGATTACTGCTTAATAGTAATAGCTTCATATTTGAGACTGATAGATCCCCCTCCTTCTCACTCTTTTTTTTCTCATTACCACTGAGATTCTTGATCTTGTGTTCCTTCATGATAATTCAGTTAATTGTTTTTTTTTTAGCTCTATAATATATTTCTTTGGTGATTTTATTGCTTAACACTGAATAAGTAAATTTATTTTAGTAATAATGTTATTTTATTATGTTGGATTGACATAATTATGAATAATTAATATTTCTCTAATTACTTAGGTCTCTCTTTATTTCTGCAAATGTTTTATAGCTGGACTTACGTGGGCCCTGGAGGAAACTTGATAGTTACAGTCCCAAAGATGTTATAGTTTCTGTAGTTATTTTGAATGGAATTTTGTTTCTGGATCTTTCTAGCATGATTTGTTTGTTATATATGAATGCTAATGATATATGTGGATTTATTTTATATTCTGTAACTTTTTCATAGATTATGATTTCAATTAATTTTAATCGACTCTCTAGGGTTCTCTAAATACATCATCATTGCCATATGCAAAATGTCATATTTTTCCTCATCCAAGTTTATTCTCTCAATTTTTTTCTTTCCATCTCACAGTGATAGTAAACATTTTTGATATTAAATTAAACAGCAGTTGTCATAATGTGCAACCTTGCTTTACCTTTGATCTTATTGTATAGGACTATTTCTTCTGTTATACATAATGTTTACTTTAAAATTTAGGTAAATGTTATTCACCATATTAGTGTAAGGTCCAATATTTCTATGTTTTCTATAGTTTTAAAGAGAAATTAGAATAGGTTTTTGTAAAAAAATTTAGACATATATGGATACAATCATATGATTTTTATTATTCACATAATTGATGTTTTATTATATTCATGCTCTTCCTTATCTTGAACAAATTTTATATTTCTAACATAACTTAACCTTGTTTATTCGTTTTCTAGCATTCTATCTAATATTACATATTGATATTCTATTTAAATTACTAATAAGATATTTAGAAATTAACATATATGTTCTGTTAAGAATATTTGGTAATGGAAATATTTTTGTTTTGTGATTTCATTTATTGTTAGTTTATTTTTTTATTTATTTAAATAATCCATCTTATTATTGTTAATCTATTTTAGCTATTTAAATAATCTATATATATATTTGCTAACATAGGTATTTTATATCTTTGCAAATATTTTCTCTAAGTTGTGAGTTTTTAAAGCCTATAATTAGGCAAAAACATTCTGATTATTTCTTTATTTCCTCCTCAATTGCTATGCATTTTCCTTTTTTCCTTTTTTAATATAAGCAATTTAGTTTTCTCCTCTTTTAAAAAAATAAGATTAACTATTTATTTGATTTCCTTTTTTTAAATTCCAGCTTTTGTTTTTATCTATTAATTCAGTAGTCTTTTTGCTTTTAATTTTATTAACCTCTTCTTTAGTTTTCAGAATTTCTAGTTGTTACTCAGTTGAAGATAAAGTTTCTTGCATAAAGTGGAGTTTGAGCTGAGTCTAAAAGGAAGCTAGGGAAGTTAAGTTGATGGACAGCATTTCAAGCATGGGGACAGCCAATAAGAAAGAACAAAGCCAAAAAAGAATAAGGTGTTGAAGAAATAAAAGGAAATTCAGTAATGAAAGATATAAGTGTACATAAAAGGGAGATAAATCTAAGGAGACTGGAAAGGTAATAAAGAGTTTCCATTTAAAGATTATGAAGGAGATGACCAAGAACTTTATGTAGGATGAAAAGATGAGGATCCATTGTCATTTGTATCCAGAGGATCCATATTGATAAGATCCCTGAATCACTGGACATATAGACTGGAAAAAGAGGTTGATCAATCATTTTTCAAGTATGTAGGATAACAGATAGATGGGATATATCAATAGTTCTGATATAGAGATGCCCTGCATACAAATAAGTTACAACATATTGCCAACGATGACTTATGTAGAATCACTGGTATCAAATAGTTAGACAATATGACTATAACTTTAAATCTGGAAGGCATCCCAAAGACCATCTAATTCAGCATCTTCATTTTACAGATGGGGAAACCAATGCCAAGGGAGAATGAAAAATTTCCCAGGGTTATACAGATAGTGCCTGTTGCTATCAGGAGGTGAATCTTATTCTAATAACTCTACAGTGAAGATTCTTTGCCTTTTTATACATTATGGGTTCTTTTACATTCTGGGAAATCTTGTAGCTCCCTTGTTATGTTTTTAAATATATAAAATAAAATACATGGGATTATAAAGAAAGTCACTTGTATTTAAATAGTTATTAAGATATAAAATCTGAATTTCTTGCATATATGTGCTTCTTTATTAATATTGCATAGCAAGAAATATTTTTAAACATATCCATAAGTTAAACTTAGATGTTATTATTAAAAACAAATCATAGTTGCTATTTAGCTTGATAAGAATATTAAAGTGAAGGATGGTCTTTAACAAGGCAACGTACCAATCAGGTTTGATGCCCAATCAGTTTCAATGTTTTTGTTTTGATGGTTACAAGTATTGAAAATCCTGGTTCATAATGATATGTTCAAAGTGAATGGAATAGAATTTTCATATTTCACTTTACATGATGAGAATAGATTAGTGATAATTAAAATTTCTTTTCCCTTCAAGCTCTCCTGAAACCTAGTCAGAGTTGTCTAGAGTTGTATAGACCACAGATTGAAGAGACTTTTCTCTAAAAACAATACTCTTTCCACTGTATTTTTGAGAATATCAAGGACTCATAGCTGGAAAATGAGATAGATTATTTACCTTTCAAGAGCAAGGGGCAACATATGGACAACTTAATTATTGCAGCAGTATCCATAAAATATTAAAATGCTCCAAGGAAGAAGCAATATGTGGCTCCTCTAGGGAGAATTTATGCAAGAAAATTAACAGTTACCCAGAATAAGAAATCTTGAGTAGACTCTACTACATTTTAGTCCAAGGCCCAACACAATGTAGACTCTCTAAAGAATTTATGAGTTACAATCATGCATGACCTACCCATGAGACAGTTATTGTCATTGTTAACATTTATATATAGAACTTTCAGATTTAAAAAGCATCTTGCATATATTATCTCAGTTAAAGCATAAAACTAATAAGATTGCTAAGAGAGTGGTATAATAAGGCAATATTGGAATCAGAGACAGAGGAATTGTGTACAAATATAGGCTTTACCACCTACTTCATCTGAAACATTGGGCAAATTGTTTAATTTTTTTTGGGGGGTCTCTATGATCTGAAAAGAGAATGGGTTAAACTAAATGATTTCCTAGATCCTCTTGAACTCTAAATCCTTTGTCCTAGCATTGCAACCTTGATTGATACAGAGACTATATGCGTCAGTGAAATAAAAGACTCATTTAAATATTAAGTTTATGGTTATATTCTATTTGCCTGCATTTTAGCAAAATTTTTCACTGATTCTGATATTAATTCATTCACTTTTTGATCCTTATTTTTTATGTTGGCAATCAAAATCATGTCTGCCACAAGGAAGTATTGTGTAACAAGCCATTTTCTTCTATATTTAGCAACACTGTATGAAATATAGGGTTTACATTTTTTGACCATTTGAGGGAAAATCTCTTATTAATCTGTCTGATAATAATGATTTTCATCTTCTACACTAGAGGTAGATTAGTCAGAGTAGAGGCCTTCCTACAATAGAGGGGAGAACGAATAGAGAGAAATAGGCAGGTACCAAGAGTGTAACCATTGGTGACAAAAAAAATTGTACCACCTCCTGTATTTATCCTTATCTCACCAACCATGAGTGGTAAATGGGAAATTACCTAAGGTATATTCATACTAGATTAGTGCATTTGTAAGGAGCTTCAGTTTCTTTGTTCTACTTCATTATATAAGCTTAACAGTATCAAAGCACTGATAATGGTGGTACTAATGCTATATGGAGATATTTTTTTCTGTATTGTATTTACATATACAGGTTCATTTTCCACAACTCAAGCAAGACTGGACCCCAGGTGGTGATGAGGAGGGAGTATGTGTTCTTTGGTGCTCTGTTTTATGAGTCAGTGTTTTATCTGTTGTTTGTAAGCTATAAAACCTTACACCCAGATCAGAGGATGCAATAATTCCTCGAGATCCAGCACTAGACTAAAAGTCATCTCATTAGTAGTCTCATTAATGGCTTCACAGATTTATTTTCCTGAGATTGGTCAAATTAACTTTTTCATTCTCCATCTAGTCATTCTTATTTATATTTTTGGATCTATTCATCATATCTACCTCTCATCCCAATCTCTCTTCTGACCTCCAATTTGGTATATCTTACAGCCTTTCAGATAAACTGAATTGACCATCCAGAATATCTTAAACTCAATTTGCTCAAAAGGAATGCATTACCTTTCCCCCATAACACTCTCCCAACTTCTACTTTTCTCATTACTGTAGAGGTCAACACTATCTTCCAAGTCTCTTAGGCTTACCTATCTATCTTTCTATATCCAAGTTATTATTAAGGCCTGTTTCATTACTGCAGTATTTTTAGAAAGTGCTTCCTTTTCTTTTCTGACATTGTCACTACTTTAGTGCAGGTCCCCATCATCTCATTTCTGGATTGTTACAATAGCCTGTTGGACAGTCTGCCAGACACACGTCTCCCCCCACTCCAATTTGTCCCCCATTCAACCATTAAAGTGATTTTCCTAATGTGCAGATATAATCATGTCAACACCCCCCAACCTTAATAAATTCCAGTGAAATGGGAGATTTTTCTGTATTTGATAATATGAATGTTCTGTTTGGTTAAGCACTGGGTTATACAAAAAGAGGCAAAAATAGTACTTAACCTCAAGAAACTAAGAGGAAGACAAAGGGGGAGAGAAAGGAAGGTAGGAAGAGAAGAAAGGAGGGAAGGAAAGGAAGAAAGAGAAAGAGAGAGACACATACACAGAGACAGAGAGACAGAGTCAAAGAGACAGAGACAGAGAGAAAGTGAGAAAGAGACACACACAGAGAGACAAAGAGAGAAAAAGAGAGGATTAAGAGGATGAGGATATAATTATTTTTCTTAGGGATATAGTATCAATCTTTAAATTAGCCCAAATATTCTTCTGGTAATATGTCATGGCTGTGAGTCATGAAGCAATATGCCCTCCAAGGATTTGAAACCATCAATCAAAAAATGGGTAATGGAGTTATACAGATGTTGTGACTAAACTCCCACAAATGCAAATCCAAATCCAAATGCAAAGGATAGAAAAGATTATCATCAGAGACACATACAATAAACAATAAGACAGGTTGACCATGTGCAAGAGGAAGAGTTAACCAATGGAGTGTTTTATCAACATCTTCTTGATAGAATATAACTGAAAAGAAGACCCCCTTGTCATGTTATCACCTGGCAAACCCATATGATGAAATTGGTTGTCCCAAATCTGTGAGAACACAGAGAAGAATCAAATAGAATGAAAAGCCATGGATTGCCCTTCATCTGTCTTACTGGAATGGTTATCCACCTAGATGAGATCCCAGATGTATCTATAAGTTGACAAAACTAGGGATGTTTGCTCTAGAGAAGATATGATTCAGAGGCATGTGATGGTAATCTTTAGTTGTTTGTCATGAAGAAGAGGGACTGAATGAATAGAGGTACATTTTAGCTGAATGTCAGAAAGAAACTCCCCAAGAATCAGAGCCTTCCTCAAATGGAGCAGATCACCTCTTTGAAGATCTTTATGGGCATAGTGGATGGCCACTTGTTGAATATATTATAGCATGAAGTTTTTTAGAATAGAATGGGAATAGACTAGATTGCCACTGAAGTCCTTTTCAATTCTTAATTTTTGTGATTTTGAAGTTGGAATTGAAAAGTTGGTCATGACAGCCAGAGTTCAAATCTGGCTTAAGACAGCTACTGGCTATGGGTCTCTGGACAAAACACCTAACTTTTATCTGTCCCAGTTTCCTCAACTATAAAATGGGGGATAATAATAATACCTTTCCAAAATTGTTATGAGAATCAAATGAGATAATATCTGCAAAGCATTTAACATGATGCTTGGTAAAAAATAAGGACTTAATAAATAAATGCTCGTGGTCTTCTCCCTTTTATTTGTAAGTTTGCTTTCAGCTTTTTCTTACTTTTGATAAATTTTCTAATTATTTAAAATTCATTTTATTGTATTAAAATGACTAAGAATAAGACCTCTAAAATTTTCCCCTGCCTTAAGATGTTCTGATTTAGGTTCCACATTTTCTGGTAGCTGATATTAATATTTTCTCTTTATTTCCAGGCTCAATTACAGTACTATGTCACCTAATTGGTTCACTCAGCTAGTGGGAGGTCTTGACAATTTTCCTTATTTTTGCAGTTTCATAGTTACTATGAAATGAATGAATGAAAAGAGTAAGAAAACTAATTTTGGAAATAAGTAGGAATTGGGGCAATGGAATGAAAAAGAAGTTATTAAGAGCTGAAAGTCTTCTTCCATCTTTTTTGGAAAGAAATCTGAGACCCTAATGAAATCATCTAAATTTTAAGTCCCTCAAATACAATTCAAAAATATCCTATTCCTACTACTTACTCCTACTGCTACCACTACCATAAATAGCATTAGTACTAACCATTATCTTACGCCAGAAATGCTGCTCTTCCTTGAACACTGTACAGTGGCATGGAAGACCAGGATACAAATACAGAAGACAATGAAAAAGTGACCAAAGTCTCAAAGAAAAAATGCAAATTGGACCCAAGCCCAACAAGAATTCTTGGAAGAGTTAGGGAAAGAGATAAGAATTGTGGGGGGAAGTTGGAAAAGAATAAGAGTGATACAAAGTATTATGAAAAGAAGATTAATCCTTCAAGGGGGATATTTAATGAATAGATGAATTCCACATAAAATGGAAATGGATAGTAGAATGTATTAAAAACAAAAATTCAATAATATATTGGTTTCAAGAGACCCACTTGATTCATAAAGACAGAGACAGTTAAAATAAAGGGTTACAGTAGAATCTAATATGATGCAGTTGAGGTAAAAAAAGGAAAAGATAGCAACTATGATCTCAGACAAAGAAAAAGCAAAAATATACCTAATTAAAAGAGGTTATCAATGTAGCTATATTTTATTAAAAGGTATGTTAGAAGAAAAAGTAATATAAAAATTTTTACAGCAAATTGTATGATAAAGACCTTATTTATCAATATACAGAGAATTGAGTCAAATTTATAAAATAGGAGCCACTCTCCAACTGGTAAATGGTAAAAGGATATGAACAAGTGTTTTTCAGAAAATAAAAACTACCTACAGTTGTAAGAAAAAAGTTCTCTAATTAAAGAAATTCCAACTATGACAAATCTGAATACCACCTCATATCTATCAGAAGTACAAATGCCGGAGGGGATAAGAGAGAATATGTATATTAATGAATTGTTGGTAGAATAGTGAACTAGTCTGAGCATTCTATGTTCAGGGGGCCATAAAACATACTCTGTGATCCATCAATACCACTACAAATGTATCCCAAACAGATCATTGAAAAAGGAAAAAAAAACTATATGAAGAAAAATATTTGAAGATATGAAGCTCTTGTGATAACAGAGAATCAGAAATCAAGGGGATGTGCATCAATTTGGAAATGACTGAACAAGTTGTGGCATGTGATTGTGAGGGAGTACTATTATGCCATAAACGTTATGGGGGAAGTTTCAGGGGGGAAATGGCAAGCCTTATGTGAACTGATGCAAAATGAAGTGAGAGGAACCTGGAGATCATTGTACACAGTAACAGCAAAGTTGTGATGATGATCAACTGTGAAAGACTTAGCTATTCTGATCAATACAATGATCCAAGACAATTCCAAAGAACTCATGATTTAAAAAAAATATTATCCATGTCTAAGAGAGAGCTGATGAAGTTAGTGTAAACTGAGAGAAAATTTTCTCACTTTATTTTTTTGTAATATGGCCAATATGTACATACATTTTGTATGATTTCACATGTATAATTGATACTATATTGTTTGCCTTCTTAGAGCACAAGGAAAGGATGGAGAGGAAGAGAACTTGAAACTCAAAATTTAAAAGAAAAGAATGTTAAAAATAAAAAAAATATTTTTAAGAAAACAAAGTTTATAATATTAAATAGTATAAGAAGGACAGCATTGCCAGTTGGGAAAACCTTCATGCACATGATGGTGCCTGGGCTATATCTAAAGAGAAGAGAGAGGAATAAAGTACTTATATAGCACCTACTATGTGCCAGGCAATGTGCTAAGTGTTTTACAAAATATCATCTCATTTTATCCTTATAACAAGCATAGAAAATAAATACTATTATTGTCCCCATTTTACAACTGAAGGAACTGAGGCAAAGAAATGCTAAGGGACTGGCCCAGGTAACACAGTCAGTAAGTGCCTGATAACAGATGTGTGTCCACCTTCGATCCATTGCACCAACAATTGTATACTTAAAAAAAATAAAAAGTCTCTGTGAGGCAGAGGTAAGAAGGAAGTATAATGTAGGGACAGAAAATAGCCAATACAAAGGTTTAGAGACAAGAAATGTAGTGTTATGAATAAGGAACATGGAGAGGGCTGGTGTGACTGGGTAGTAGATGGGAAAGAAGAAGTAGCATCCACTAAGATTGGAGAAACAGGTTAGGACCAGTCTATGGTCCTATGCAGGATAATTTGTATATTATTCTATAGTAAAGAGGTTGCCATTGGAGTTATTTGAGTTGGGGAGCCAGTTCTTCTGCTAAGAACAATGAGTTTGACAATGGTGTGTAGAATGGAATGGAACTGGGAGGGAGACAAGGCAGGGAGACCAGTAAGGAAGCTGTTGATATAATCTATGTAAAAGATGATCAGATGAGAGAGGAAGAATTCATTGTGACAAATGGGAGGGAAAAATGCAAGCTATGGCAAAGATTTGAATCTTTGGCTTGGGAAAGAGTACAGAATTGAGGAAAATGTTGAGATTATGAACCCGAGACATTGGAAATATGGTTGTATCTTAGAAGAGCAGAGAGTTGAAGGGTAAAGATAATAAGTTCAATACTAGATGTGTTGATTTTAAGATGTCTGTGGTACATACAATTTGAAACATTCTTAAAGCAATTGTTGATTTAGGG
This sequence comes from Sarcophilus harrisii, assembly GCF_902635505.1. Classification (NCBI taxonomy): domain Eukaryota; kingdom Metazoa; phylum Chordata; class Mammalia; order Dasyuromorphia; family Dasyuridae; genus Sarcophilus; species Sarcophilus harrisii. The sequence goes on along the minus strand of NC_045426.1, from coordinate 17,519,695 downwards.
GTAGGTATTAGGGGATAGATCTTGGAGTCATCTGTATAGAGATGGTTGTTAAACTCTGAGGAAATGAGGAGGGGGGGAGGGAGAGAGGGAGGGAGAGACAGAGACAGAAAGAGAGAGAGACAGACAGAGAAGCAGAAACATAGTGAGAGACAGAAATAGAGACAGAGAGATAGAGAAACCGAGATGGATGGACACAGAGAGAGATAGAGACACAGACAGACAGACAGAGAGACAGAGCAGGGAAGAGGGGGGAAAGAGAGAAGAAAAAGTAGAGGCAATTTTTGTGTGTGTTGTGGACCCCTATGGAAATATGGCAAAGGCTATGCACCCCTTCTCAGAATATTTCTAAATGAAAGAAAAAAAAATTTTGAGCAAATGTTACAGATGTTCCCTCAACCAAGTTTATGTGAAATTTAACCATGGGTCCCTTAACGTCCATTTACCTAATATTATGGAGGGGGAAGAGAAGAGAGTTTGGGACAAAACCCTGGGAAATATTCACATTTGGAGGGAACATGATGAGCCAATAAAGGAAATGAGAAGATATAGTCATAAGGACAGCAGGTAAGCCAGGAGAGAATAATATTCTGCAACACCAGAGAGGAAATAATACCCAGGAAGAGAGAGTAATGAATATCACAGAAAGAGCAGAAGTTGAAAGGAATTAGGGCTGAGAAAAGACCATCAGATATGACAGTTAAGAGGTCACTGGTTACTTTAGAGAGAAAAGCAGTCCTGTTCCCATTAAGTCCTCTGTCTTCTATCAATTCAATTTGGCTCAATTAAACGAATAATGATTAAACGACTACCATCTGTCAGGTATAGGTAAGGCACTGGAAAAACAATTTTAGAAAGTATTACATCCTGTATGCTTCTTCAGCTGGAAGGAACAACCAAACTCAGTATCAATTAACCAAGAATAACTAATTTAAATAGGAATATCTGTATCTCTCATCTCTCAGATCTATCTCTATGTACATCTCTAAGGTGTGTGTATATCTCTTTTAGAGATATACACATTTGATATATCTATATCTTTCTCTGTGAGTCTCTTCCTTTCTCTCTTTCTCTTTTCCTTTCATCCATCCTTCCTCCCTCCTTCTCTCTTTCCTTCTCTCCCTCCCTCCCCCTCTCTCTTCTGTTTGTCTGTCTCTCTGTCTCTCTCTCTGCCTGTCATCTGTCTGTGTGTCTGTCTCTCTGTCCCTTCACTCACTTCAATAATAACTTTGCTTCATATTTAATTGGAAAATTTGAGGTCATTTAAGAGAGATCCATCTTCTTATCCTTCGTAATCTCAACTCATCTTATCACTCAACACTCAGATGCCTTCTGTCATTATATTCTCCTTCACCTGTTTTACATGAATATGTGGATTTCTCCTTTCCAAAGCAAACCTCTCTATAAGCAAACATGATTTGATCTTTTCCAGCAGATTGTCCCCTTTCCATCATTTCTGATTTTCTATTGTTCAATTTTTTATATTATTCAATTGTTTCTGGATATCTATTGCTTGCTTTCTTGCCCTTTCTGTACTCCTCGATCCTCTCAATCAACCTTTTTTCTTTGATACTCTCTTCTTTCTAAATGTTTGAGGTACTACTCTATCTTGTTTCTCCCTCTGCATATCTCATTACTCTTCTAACTCTTTGATGGATCTCCATTAAGTTCATTCCCTCTAAACATTGTAGGGATCTGTCCTGGTTGGTCTTCTCCCTTTTTTGTACCATCTCTCTATTTCATCTCTATGAAGATGATTCTCAAATCTACTTGCTGAGAACTTCTCTAAAACTCCAGTCTCCCATCTCCAACTTTCTACTACCCATCTACGAATGTATTGTTAAAGACACTTAAACTCAAAATACCCCAAACTGAATTTGTTATCCTTCCCTCCTCTAAGCCCTCCACTGTTTGTTTAGATAATATTTCCATCCTCCAAAGCACCTGATCTCACTGCTTAGATATAAATTCTCACTCTCACCCACTATATCTAATCAGTGCTTAATTCATGTCATTTCTATGTTCATAGTATTTCTTGTATATGTCCCCTTGTACATATCTCCTCTGTCACTTTTACAACCCTACTGCAGACCCCTATCATCTCTTGCTTGGACTATTGCATTAGATTTCTAGTTGATCTCTCTGCTTCAGATCTTCCACTTGGCCACCATCTTTCACTCCCATGTCAATTTGATTTCCCCAAATTTAACTCATCTTATTTTGTCATCCTTATTTATTAAAGTCCATTAGCTGCCAATCATCTGTAAAATCAACTATAAAATCCTTTATTGGATTTGAAAAGTCATTCATAACTTATGCCCTTCCTATTTTTCCAGTCTTTTTATATCCTATGCCTTTTTACATACTCTTTGTCCTATTGATACTCGGCTCCCTGTTGTTTCTGGAATAGGGGACTCTTTTTTCATGGTCAAAATGCTCTCCCTCCTCATGTCCCCCTCGTGGCTGTCCTAATGTCTTTTGAGTCTCAGCCAAAACCTCACTTTTCACACAAAGTCCTTTTCCTCCTTAATCTTAGTGCCCTTCCTCTGAGATTACCTTCAATTTACTTCATACATATCTTTCTGGTTCATAATTGTCTGCATGTTGTCTGTGAGCTATTTGAGATTAAGGACTGTATTTATTTTTGCACTTTTTTTGTATTCCCAGTGCCTAGCACAGTTCTTGAAAAATTTGCTTAATAAAGGCTAATTTACTAGCTGAATATTTCCATTCTTATTTTCTTTAAATCTTATCTCTGTCCTTTTGAGATCTCACTGTCATAAATATTTTTTGTTTTCAATCATATTTCCCCATTAAATTGTAAGCCTTCCTCTGGGATTGCCTTCAATGCACCCTGTATATATCTCTCTAGTTCATAATTGTCTGCATGTTGTCTTCCTTTTATTTAGACTGTGAGCTGTTTGAGATTAAGAATTGCATTTATTTTTACACATTTTTTGTAAATTTTGATATCTCACTTTGTCAACGTAAATCATATCCCCTCATTAGATTGTAAGCTAATTGATTTTAAAGTGTATGTTAATGTTCATATTTATGTAATGGGATGGGGATGCCATTCGCATTGTACCACCTCTAACTTCTACACTGGCACGTGAACATTTATTTATTCTCTCAGTTAGCTCATTCACTCCAACATGTCATCACACTGGCAGATCTTGGTTCCTAGAGAATAACCATCATCACATGGCTATACTGAATTTTCTTAGGGTCTAGAGATAACCCTATTTTTTGGCGAATCCACTTACCTAAATCATTACTCTTGCTCTTCAGCCCCCAATAATGAATTTTTATTTATACAAGCAGTCATTCACCATAGTGATACTTTTAGATTTTTTTTTAAATAAACATTTACTTAGCAACAGGGCAAAAGAAATAATCATATTATGATAGCTGCTCATATATTAAAACAAATGCATGAAAAATAAAACCATCACAATCTACACACAATCCTGGGCCACAATCTCCCACGAATGTGCTCAGTATCTAAGAAGAGAGCAGACACACTTTTTAGAAACTTGCCAATGAAGCAGTCAGGAGAGGAAAACCTATTAAGATAATTCAAATTCTGGAATTGAAAACTTTGGTGTCCTTTCTGTCTCAGAAACTGTCCATAAAGGTTCCTTGATGAATACATCTTCTGGGTTGAATAAATGCTTCCATTGCTAATCTAAATTGATCCGTGATGTACTTGAGTAATACCTCATTGGGCATCTTAGTCAAACCAATTAGCCCACCGAGTGTTTTCTTTCCTTCTCAACTGTTCCTCTGATAAGATACTTACTCCTTAACAGCAGTTGTAGCATATGTCACTTTCAGCTTTAAGCATAGCTGATGCAGTTCTGGAGTGTATACTTTCTCTTCCTAATTTTAGTCTTTTGAATCTCTCTAAGTGACTTCATCTTAGCTTATGATTAATTATATTATAATCAGTTTATAACCCTCTATATTTCATATCTCTCATAAATATACAATAGTTCTGGTGTCCATGTTTCTCAAATATACAACAGTTTGTCATAGTCAAAAGAATTAATCATTTATCTTGGAACTTGGTTGAGTCACACTCAATCTCAGTAATTATTGCACAGACTTGCTGTTTCTCTTTGAATTCTGAGTAGACAACTCATTAACAAAGGGATAGTACAGTCCATTTATATGCCAATGCCTTAATGGTAATCATTTTAAAAGGAGCTAGGGACTGGGCATGTAATTTAATTAATACAGAGAACTGCTTTATGGGAAACTCCTGAGAGAGACTGGTACGAAATTTCATGGTGTGAATAGTGAAACTCTCACAATCCTTGTGAGTCCCGGCACACATCTTTTCTGAAGCTTTAATGTAGTGCCGAGTTCTTAACTTGGGGTACTTGAGCTCCCAAGAAGTCCAGGAGTAGATTTTAGGGAGTCTGTGAAATTGGATAAGGAAAAATATATTTTTATTCCAATTTAACAGATTTTATTTTATGGATTTACAAACATTATTCTGAGAAGTCAACCACAGGCTTCTGCAAACTGCCAAAGGGGGACAGGAACATGTCATGCCAAAAAGGTTAAGAACCCCTGAATGGAAGTAGATAGAATTTTGAAGGAAACAAGGGATTCTAAGTGGTGGAAGTGAGGAGGCAATTGCCTACTTTTTGTCTTCAAGACATATTTTCTACTGGGATAATATATTTTAGATACAAATAAGTATAGCACATGGTAGGGAGTGAAAGGAACAAGAATGTTTGATCAGGGAGAGAACAGAAACAGCAGGCAGTTGAAAGGGGATATTAACAGCTGGAGAGAATAGAGAAGGATGAATAATTCAGTGTAAATTAATTCATGTGAATAATTCACATGAAAGATCGTGTAAAACAAAGTTGGACAAGTTGAACTTGGATTATTGAGGACCAGGAAAGGGAGTTTAAATGGAACGAAAATGACTTTTGCATTATGTACTATCTTGGGTCATTTGTGCCATGTCTTCCTCCATTGGTACAGATAAGATGAAGTGGGGAATCAGTGGGATATCCCATCCAGTATTTCTCCACTCCCACCCTCTCAATGGCTCACCTGCGATTGCTAACTGGGTCACAAAAAAGGTCATTCGTGACTTCCTCTTCCTCTTCCAGGTAGAGAACAGCACGAAAGCATTCCCCGCAATGGTGAAGACAAAGAGGATCCAAAGGGTTACCAGCTGCTCTGTCTGTAAGAAACACACCAGGAAGAGGTGAATGAACCCATGGACAGAAGAGAAATTGAATACAGATGAGGCAATCCTTATTTAAGGCTGAGTGGTGAGAAGATCCTCAGCCACTTATGACAAAAAAGAGGCAGAATATGTGTTTGCAATGGAACCATAGAACTTGAAAAAACCCTTCTCATTACCAAGAAAACAGATGGATTCAATTAATAGCAGTATTGGTTCATTTGGAATATATTTGAACCACAGTATTTTTTCTAAGATGTGGTTTCAGCCTTATGTGCTTCCAAAATATGCCCCTTTAAATATTCCACCAAAATGCTGGTACTATAGTTATATTCTGTGATTAATTATAAAATTCAAACCAGAGGGGCTTTAGTGATCATCTGGTCCAGCCTTTACATTTGGCCCATAGGAAGTACTTACAATGCTTTTTTAATTTTTTATTCCCATTCATTTTATTTACATGTGAGAAAATAGAGACGTAAAGAGATTGAGTAACTGGCCCTAGATCATATAGGAAATCAGAGGTATAACTTAGATTTTAACCCAGGATTCCAGTTCAATTCCAGAATCTTCTCTACTGCACAATGGTTATCCATTCAGCCATTTACTCAGTAGCTATATATTAAACTCAAATGTTGTTGTTGTTATTATTATTATTATTAGACTTGATTATTATTATTATTAGACTCAATAGATATTTATAAAACTCAAATATTATCATTAGTATACTAATTATTATTATTAGACTCAATAGTTCTTTATTAAATACCAGTTTCATGATTATGTGCTAGGTACGAGAAAAGAAATAAAGATGCATAAGGCATAACCCCTCTTCTCAAGAAAACTTGGAATTAACAAGTTCTGGATTTAAATCCTGCCTCTGACATTTGCTAGCCAAGTGAATATGAGCAAATCATTTAACATTTCTAAATCCAAGTGTCCTAAAATGTAAAAAACATGGGTAGTAATTAATCTAATGCCTACTACACAGAGATTTTATGAGATTTCATTAAGATAAAGTATGTATATTGCTTAGCAAATTTTTGACTGCTTAGTAAGTCCCACATGAAGCAGGTAGGGGGTACTCTACCAATAATCTGAAAGACATCTCTTCTGAGTTTAAATAAGGCCTTAGGCACTAGCTGGGTGACCCTGGACTAGTCACTTAATCCTGTTTATCTCAGTGTAAAAGGAGCTGGAGAAAGAAATGGCAAGTCAAGTTTTGGTATCTTTGTCAAGACAAACACCAAATGGGGTCATGCAGAATCTAAAATGACTCCACAACAGCACCAAAGTTACTACATTGTTATTATTATGATGGTAATTGTTATTATTGCTCCATGTTATGCATCTGATATATACCTAGAAGTGAAACTCGAAACTCCAATTTACAGAAGAAATAATTGAAGCAGAAAGAAAATATATATATATATATATATATATATATATATATATATATACTATATTCTCTCTCTGTTACCTCCCACTACTAGAAGGTGAGCTTCTTAAAGTCAGGTCCTTTCCCCGGAATCCCCAGTGTTCAGCACAGTGCATGTAGTAGGTGCTTAATGAATGTTTGCTGATTTTAGTATAATCTTTTCTTATCCTTCTGTCAGAATTCTATTAAATATGCTTGAAGCCATTTTGAATATATCAAATTCTGTTTAATGGATTTGAAAATCTAATCTGGAATTCCAGAATTTTGTTTGGATTTTGCAGACCATTTAGTGTGGAGTTTTTCCACAAATAGCAATTAGGTCTAAATCAGCAAATCAACATGCATTTGTTAAGTGTTTACTATGTGTCAAACACTATCCAAAATGCATAAAGATAGGCAAAAATATGGTCCCTGACCTCAAGCAGCTCCCATTCCCATGGAGGTAACCGGATGGAAACCACTATGTATGTATATGCACTGTGTAAAATTTAATCTCTGTCAGCTTCAATTTTCTCATCTGTAAAATGGGGTAAAGAATAACACTTCTTCACCTATCAAGATGTCAAATAAGAAAATAGATATACAATGCTTTGTGTATATACATATTATATATGTTATAACATCTATATACATATAATACATATATGTGTGTATATGTGTGTATTCATATAAATACTGTTATTATTATGATTTCTATTATTTCTAAAAGAAGATATGGGGGTGAGAAGGGAACAAGAGGGAAGAGAAAGGCTTTAGACAGCAGATGGATTTGAGCAATGTTAAAAGAAACCAGGAAAGCCCAATCATTCGAGGTACTGGGAATAATCAGTGGAAAGGTAAAACGTTGGGAGACGTACATTGGGAGATGGAGTGTTTCATAAAAGGAACATCAATGTTTATTGCTTCATCTTTTAGGAAAAGGAAAGCAAACTAGGAAAGCCTTTGGCAGGTCAGCCAGCCTACTTGTACTGTCCTTGAGAGAGCTCATATCATCAGGGAGCCAATATCCATTTTAGTTGAATAGGCCTCTCTGAGCTTCTTTTGAGATGGAGGCTGTTCACATTTCTTATACTATGGAGAAGGCCAAATTCTTAGGAACTTGAGAGAGAGTCTGTGCTAGCATTTGCTCTGTGGGGGAAAAGGGACAGACTGCTCATAAATCCAGGTCTCAGGACTTGATGGATAAGTAATATGGAAGACAGGCTGTTGTTTTCATTCCTTTACATCAGACCCACTGAATTCTGGCTCTTAGCTAAGGCAGACCCTGAGTTATTTTTGTTTGGGGATGCTGGAATATATAAATGCATCAAAGGCCTTCTTGCATTGTTGGTACTGGATAATCTCCCTATAGCAGGCCATCCAAATCCTTACCTTGCCAAGGCACAAGCCTGGATTTTCAAGGAAGGCTGCCCCTGCATCTCCTGACCCAACTCTAATTGTTGATGTGCACCAGAGCCAAAGAGGACCCCTTTGAAGCCAGAGAGGCTTCTGACTTTCACCTCTGCAGTCGGGGGCAGCCCATAAGCCAGGACAGCTGGCTTTCTGACTTTTGAATAAAAACTAAACTTTCACCAGACCCAGAGCAATGGTTTACTATGAACCAGAATTGTTAATTACCATTAGAGTGCTCTTTGGTACCAAATGGGTTAGACTAGACTTGACATTGTAGGAACTCTATGTAAAGTCTGACTTTGCCTCAAAATAGCTAAGTTATTTCTCTTTCCTAGTTCTTAGTTTCCTCATACATAAAGTGACGGGGTTGATCGATATTGTGTCTAAGATCCATTTCTTTTTTGGTCTTAAAGCTCCAATTCTATGATCATCTCAGGACTCTCAAAAGATGCTATGCCATCCCAAGGCCTGTGCAATCCATGTTGCCTGCTTGACTCTAGACCAGTGGTTCTCAAAGTATGGTCTAGAGAATCCTGGGGATCTCTGAAACCCTTTTAGAGGGTCTACAAATTCAAAAATAGTTTTTATTTCCAATGTGGTAAATGTCTATAAATATAACCCAGATAAACAAAACCGCTTTGGAGAGATCCTCAATCATTTTTAATAGGATAAAGATACTGAAAACAAAAGTTTGAGAACCACTGCTCTAGACCATTGTAGCAAATCTTTTTAGGATCATGATATATACCCAAGATGTTGAAGTTCTACCCCCATTTCTTGGGGGGGCATTTAATACAACTACATTCTAGTTTAAATCAAGGAATTGGAAAAATGGCTTGAAATCTGTTGAAATGGAATTTATTTTGCACTAAGAGAACAAAGGTTCTTGAGGATGCTGAAAAGAATTAAACAGGCTTCTTTACTGAATGACTTCATCTTCCTGTGTTAGCATGATTTGTCATAGTTGGAAACCAGAGGCTCTATTTCTAGGGCTATGTCTAAAGGAGGACACTCAATGACCTCTTCAATTTATTTTTCAGACTAGATTGGAAGAAATAGTTATGAAATATTTCTCCTAACTGATTTTCTAGATGGGATTTGCCAGTAGCTTGAAGCAGCTCAGCACCAGTACTGTAGGTCCTGTGCTAAGATTTTATTAAAACTCTTATTATTCTCAGCTTACTTTCTTTTAGATAGGTTCAATTTCTTTCAGAGACAAGGGATTATGAGACTCATTCATTTGCATCCTGTGCAGATTATTAGTGAAAGGCTGAAGTTTCACCGGAGCAAGGAGAATCTCATTTTCAGTCTTTATTTTGATGTTAAAATTCCATTATAGAGCTGTCCTGAAAAGCACTGGATCTTTCCTTGAAACTCAGGTTTCACTGTCAATCATGACCCTGTCAAAGCCTTCTCCCCAAAGAGGGTGACCAGGGAAAACCAGGAAGTGCTTGCTACCAATAGCTAATATTTTCCTAAGTTACTCAAGTTTGCAAAATACTTTATATACTTCTGAGCCTCACAACAAGCCTGTGTAGTAGGGCCTACAGATGACATCATCATCTTCATCTTCATCATTACCATCACCACTATCATCTCCATCATCATCATCATCTTAGAAGAAATGAAATTGAGAATCAATCCAGATATTTATAGCTATGTAACTAATAAATATCAGACAACACAATATTCAAACCTAGGTTTTTCTGACTCATTCTTGAATTTTATGTATTTATTTATTACAGTACAATGTGAGGGAAATATTAAAAGATGTGGATCTCATAGGTAATAATAACTAGCATTTATATGGAGCTTTAAAGGTTTTCAAAGAGCTTCACAAATATCATGTCATTTGATCATGACAACTGTAGGTAGTAGATGCTATTATTATTATCATTCCTATTTAACATACGAGGAAATTGAGGAAAAAGAGGCTAAGTACTTGCCCAGGATCACACAGCCACCAGTGACTGGATCTGGATTTGAACTCAAGTCTCATTGACTTGAGGCTCAGTACTCTGTCCAGTTAGCCACAAAGCTGCCAGTGATCCTAGGATCAGAGATCTAGAACTAGAAAGTACCTCAGACACTACTTCTATTCCTTCATTGTACAGAGGAGGAACTGAGACCCAGAAAGGTCAAGTAAATTGCTGATCATCACACAAGTAAGAAACAGCAAAGGTAAGATATGAAGCCAGAATCTCTGACTCCAGACTAAAACTCTTTCTACTACACTATGACATTTTAGCTGGGAAAAGAGAATCCTGGGGGATAGGGAGTGGGACAAGCCACTTACTCTGTGAATACAGGATTAAATTTATTCTGCTTTCCTTGATCTGGGGGAAGGGGGAAGAAGTGCTGGGACTGATAGCAGAAACTTAGAGGGATTAAGCCATTAGTTTAACAAAAGGAAAATATTCTGAATCACTGAATCATCAGTAGCCAGAAAGAGAATGGGTTGTTTTGGGGAGTGTCTTGTTACTGGAGATATTAAAGTGGGGATTATAGAAATCCCGTAGGGTTCATGATGGGGAAGGAAACAGGCTAGGCAGAGGACAGACAGTTGGATGTAGTGGAGAAAGCATGGATTTTGGAATGCAGAAGGCCTGGATTCAAGTCCCACCTTAAACATTTGTTAGCTGTGGGATCCTGGGAGAGTCATTTAAATTTCTCTGCCTCCATTTCTTTACCTATAGAAGGAGCTGGTCTCAATGGCCATTGAGTTCCCTTTCAGCTCTAAATCTAGGATCAAATAAACCTTAACATATTCTTCTATCTTCAAGATTCTCTTATTTTTCCTTCAGTGATCTCTTTGGATCTAGAATCACCAAAACTCTCTCCATCATAGAAGCCTGGAATCATTAGAATCTTCCAGTTAGGCATCAAAACATAAACAAACAAAGATTTTAACTTAAATAAATGATTGAGCCATGGTTGCATAAATTATGCCTCAAATTCTTCCACCACTAGAAAGTTTCACTGAAATTCATCCACCTATTGGAAATGCCCAGCAATATGGTTAGCTTATATGGACAGCCAATCAACCAAAAGCTGATGTTCTTCACCTAAAGAGTTTCTCACTTCGTGAATAGATCACAAGGCATGAACTATGGTGTTTAAGAATTTAAAACTATATCATGGTTTATAAATGATTATATTTAATAATATTTTGCTATGTATTACCTTTCATGTACATTTAATAATATCACATATCCTCTGTCACAGCAGCTTTCTTGTTCCTTGAATAAGACAATTTATCACCTAACTCTGGACAATTTCTCTGTCTGTCTCCCAAATCTGAAATGCTCTCCTTTCACTTCTCTACTTTTTGGCTTTTCTAGTTTCCTTCAAGTACCATAACAAATCCCATCTTCTACAAAAAACCTTCTCCAATATCTCTTAATTCCAGTACCTTTCCTCTGTGGCTTACTTTATATTTATCCTGATTGTAGCTTTTTTTAAAAAAAACATAATTATTAGACTGTGAACTTCTCAAGGATAGGGAATGTCTTTTTTCTTAGTTTGAATCTCCAGTACACTGCCCAGCAAATAGAAGTATGCAGTAAAACTTTATGGACTGACAATTATATTCATTGAGGTTAGGGTACAGATCCCACCTCCGCAACTCAACAGGATTCAATATAGTCTGTGTTTTCCCAGCAGAGCTTTTGAGAACCAAGAGTCACTTCCATTGTACAATAAAGCATCAGAATATGTCATTGGGGAAGTTTCTCATTTATAACATTAAATCATTTTAAACCATATTTTATTGATCTCTTGTTTTTTACCTTTGTTTCTGAATATATCCCTCCCTCATCTCCTACCATGTGAAACATCTTTATGACAAAGATATTAAAAAGAGAAAAATGAAAGTAATTGAACAAAACCATTTATGATGTCAATCCTATGCAACAATAAATACAACATTCTACTGTCATTGTTTCCCACCCCGCAAAAGAGTCTGTATAATCTAAAATTTTCTCCAGAACCAAGTTTGATCACCATCCTTATTCATTCTGTTTTGTATTTTTTCGTTTTGTCTTGTTTTCTGATTACAGTTGTCAGCACTGTATATATTGTACACTACCAATAATCTAAAGGTCACTGTGCTTCTTCCTCACCAAAGTAATTAATTTACCAGTGGTAGCAAGCAGTATACAAAGCTGATGTAAGTTGTCAGATGTACATTCTAGAACTCCAGGGCTTGTTTTGAGAGTATGAGCTAACTGATTCCAGATCTAACTCCAAAATCTACCTCAAGCTGTTTTTGTTTTTATAAAGTCAACAAAGTTTCCACAGTAGAGAACATTTATTGCCTTTTATTGGGGCCCACACAAGCAACAACCTAAAAGGGAAAAGTACATCTTATTATTCTCTTTACAACCTTAATTCATAGACTTATAATCTTGGTGCTATAATCATTGTTATTATTATTATTGCTGTTATTCTGAAAAGTGCTATACAGAGGAGCCTCACTTGCTTCCAGTAAAATGAAATTGTCAATAAGTGTTGTACAAATTTTCTTCGGCCATTAGCTTGTTTTTCTGAGTGAATTTATAATTTGACACTTAACAGATGCTACCCACCCACAAACTTCATCTAAAATTATTGAAGGGAAAATTACATGAAACTCATATGAAAAAATGTTCTAAATCATTTTTGATTAGAGAAATGCAAATGAACACAACTCTCATCTCATACCTATCATCTCAAACCTATCAGACTGGCTAAAATTATAAAAGAAGAAAAAGATTAATGTTGGCAGGAGTGTAGACAGATCGGGGCACTAATATGCTGTTGGTAGAATTGTTGAAGCAATTGAATCATTTTGGAGAGCAAGTTGGAGTTATGCTCAAAGAGTTATAAAACTATATACTTTTTGACCCAGAAACAGTTTCCCAAGATGATCAGGGGGAAAGGAAAAGAACTTATGTCCTAAAATTTTTATAGCAGCTCTTTATATGGTGACAAAGAATTGAAAAGTGAAGCAATGATCATCAATTGGGGAATGGCCCAACAAGTTGTGGTATATGATTGTGATGAGATACTACTGTGCTTTAAGAAATGGTGAGGTTGATTTTAGAAAAAAAAAAAAGAATAGGTTTGTATAAAATAATGCAGAATGAAATGAGCTGAACCAAGAATGTTGTATACAGTAAGAGGGACATTGTTCAAAGAGTAAATGTAAATGACTAAGATATTTTAAGTAAAATGATCATTCAAATCATCCAGAAAGGACTTCAGAAGGAAAATGCCATCTACCTCCAAAAAGAATTGATATATGGAAATCTGTATTATATGGCTCTACTTATATATATCTAAATCAAATATTGGCCTTTTCTAATGTGGAGCTGGAAGGGTTGGAAAGAGACAGCTCATAACTCAAAAGCTAAATTAATGTGAATGTAAAAAAATACTCAAAACATAAAAAGGAAGTGAAATCATGCTTTAGAATAGTGATTTTTATCTTAGAATGCACAGATACCCTGTAGATAGATTTCAGGGGGTATGTGTAGGGATTTGTAGTTAGGTTTCAAGGGGGTTGTGAATTTGGATAGAAACGATACCACTTTATTTTTACAAACCTTTGGCTTCCTTTGTAATTTTATGTATTTTATTTTATACATTTAAAAACGTTATTCTGAGAAGGTTGAGCTAATGCAATTTGAAAAGGAAGGGGAAAACTGCTTTATTAAACACCTACTATATACCAAACACTATGCTAAGTATTTGAATATCTCATTTATCCTTCACCATAACCCTACCTAGGGTAAGTAGGTGCTATCATTATTCACATTTTACAGATGAGGAAATTGAGGCTGAAAGAAGTGAAATAAGTTGCCTAGAAATATAAAACTAGTGAGTATCTGAGGCTGGATTTCAACTTATCTTTTTGACTCCAGGTTAGTGCTCTATCCATTCTGGTACTTAATTGAGAAAGAAAGAAGTTAAGAAAGAAAGGATAAAGAAGGAAGGAAGAAAAGGAGGGAAAGAAAGAAGGAAGAAAGAAGGGAAGGAGGGAGAGAGAGATGGAGGGAAGGAAAGAAGAAAGGAAGAAAGGAATAAAAGAAGGAAGGAAGGAAAGAATGAAAGAAGGATGGAAGGAAGGAAGGAAGGAAGGAAAGAAGGAAGAAAGTAGTAATAATAATTCCTGTGTTAGTAGAGGGAAATTCTTCATCTGAGAGTTACTCACATTAATTAAATCATTCATCTGGACCAAAAAAAAGTTTTCTTGTTTTTTGTCTATTTCTTGATTTTTAATTTTATATTCCAGTTGGGCTATGCTCTGGGGGTGCAGGGGCACTGTCCTTCACATTTTTCATGCTGCTCTTCTCAGAGATAGTTTGGGGATCTCAAGGTTTTTAGTACTTTCATTGTGCTGTGATCTGAGGAGAAGGGTGGTCATTGGCTTGTGCCCTGGCCTTTACTGAGGAAAGGACTTTGTTCCTCTGCAGCTGCAAGAGCTAATTCTCTTTCTGACCTTGGAACTGTGACCAAGTCCTCTGATTCCTGCAGCTGTAAGCTCTAGAGCTCTTGACCCTAGAATTACGACTAGGTCTCCTGCAGCTGCAAAGATAAGTGCTCCTTTCTGCCTTAAATCTAATACCGGGTCTCCTGCTCCCTTATAAGCAACCACAAGCACTCTTCTCTGCCATTGAATTGTCACCAGAGTCCCTGCTTCCCTGAAGCTGCAAGCACTGGTGCTCTGCTTTGTGGTGGGACTGCAACCTGAAACAGTGTATGGGTAATGCAATAGGGTCCTGCACCTGGTGCCAGCAAAAGATCCCCTGTAATCTCCTTTTAATCACTTGTTAGACCCCACATTATGTTGTCTCTGGACTAAGAGCTCCCCAAACTGCTGCTTCCACTGTTGCAACTTATCTCTGCATGAACTGTACTTCAGGCCCTCCACCAATCTGTAAGACAGACTTTTCCTGCTCCTGCCCTAGGCTGCCTTGGGCTAGAAAATTGGCTCACCTGGACCTTTTGTTTACACTTCCTCAAAGCCTTGATTTGAGACATTATTTTCAAGTTGTTTTGAGGGGAATTTTGGAAGAGTTCAGATGAATTGTTTCTACTTTGCCATCTTGACTCTGCTTAGAGATCTCCTGTGAGCCATTATTCAGATTTGCCATCATTTAGCAGAGGTACTGCCTAAGGTTATTGAACTTGACCCATAGGTCCTTTGCAAGGCAGATAGAGGACATGGTATTTTGAGAACTTATTTAATCCTAAGATTAAAGAGACCCTGCCTTTTCCCCAAAGTTATGGGTCCATAAATAGAGCCATTTTCATATAGAATCTCTCCCATTGCCCATGCCAAGAAGTAGAAATGAATATTTCTTCAATAACTCAAGGCCAACATCTCAGGAAGCAAACAATTACATAAACTAATATTTTAATTTGATACTTCACTTCCTGATTCTTATGTCAGTATAACTTAAAGAGTGGAGAAAACAAATAAAGCTTACAAGGAGAGTTAGATTTCTTCTCTCCATAAAGATTAGAGGGCACTGAAATGCTGACTAGTATGTGCTGGAAAATTTTAAATAACTGGCTCTACAAAAAGTACATATACAATATACACAATCTAATCTGCTTTATTAATATTTTTCTACTATTAAGATTAGACAATTAACACTAAACCAAGCCCTGATTTGTAGTATTTGCTGATTTCCAAGATGTAAATAAATGTTTATATTGAATATTTACCAATTGGCTCTTTTAAACTCTTTCAAATTCTATCTATCATCTTCTTTGTTTCCTTGCATCCCAGCTGTTGTCATTTGGTGATGTCATCAACATACTCATTCTGGCCCCAGTTCCCTGTTTGGCACTATTCCTAGCTTGGGCTTCTCTTGGGCATTGTGTTGTGATTTAGCTCGTCCCAAATGGATGTCTTATTTCTGCTGCTGCTGTCATTCTCAATTTCCTGGACTTTTCCATTCTCCCCTAGTTTCCACACTGCACCGGTCATGTGGTGGTTGTTGGTCCCTGACCACAAACTTCTATCTCTATCTTTCACATTCTCTTTAATGACTCACTCACACAGAACTTCCTCTAAGCCTGGATCTTATGATTGACAATTTAAATGTTTCATTTTCTGAAGCTGTTGAATCCCTTATCCTCCTGATAATGAATTTCTATTGTTCCCCAATACAAATGTTCTTCCCTTTATCCCACCTAAATTTTCCATTCCTATTCCTTGTGCAGAATCCTGGGGGGAAATCACACAACTGAACTGATACCACCCACGACAATTTCTTTTAGATTTCTCCTAAAGAGAAAAGTCAGTAGAAATGGGTAGAAATCACAAAGAAGAGAATTTAGGTTTGATTCCAGAAAAAAAATCTGCACAATTAGAAATGGTACACAAATGATTTGCACTGCTTTGGAAGGTAGTAGGTTCTCTCTTGGTACTGAGGAAAATGATTATGTCTAATGTTAATACTAAATTATTAAAATTGGAGGAAATTCAAACGTTTTTTCCCTGTCCTAGTTTTTGGTCTGAAGTCCAATCTCTCAAGGATTGGGCTGATGGGTATTGATATTTCATCTCATCAGACTTTTATTCTGAAAGAAATTCCTACCCATTGTGTCCCACTCAAGTTAGGGGTAGATCCTCTGTTGCAGTTATTAAAGGTTGTGGGTGGTCCTTGGGTAGAGGTAGTCACTTTCTCCAAGAGTGATAGGATGCTAACTTTCCAGTTCCTCATTAAAATAGATCCACCTATCATTATGTGTCAACCTAACATGACCAGGAAAAATCACTTTTCTAAACTGTGACCCCACCTCTATAATTGAGTTTTGGCATCTAAAAATGTCACTGATATTTTCATTAATAAAATGCTAGATTATTAATAAAATGATTAATTACCAAGAAAATATATTTCTTTGCTTCCAAGGGTCCTTCTAGTTCTCAAATTCCATAAAGAATGAGAAGATGCCTTCTCTCTCCCCCCCCCAATTTTGTTTTTGAGACCAGCAATTTCATTATTATAGGATCTACCTGAATCAAAGCAAAACATCACTTTCTCATTTTAGAGAGTGACCTAAAATATTGAGAATTTAAATGCCTTTCCTCGAATCATACAACTAATTTGTCTTGGACATAGTTTTGGAATCATATCTTCTTAATTCAACCCCTTATCCACAACCCAGTGCTACCTCTCAGACCTGTTCGTAAGTCATTGGAAATGATCTACTTTCTGATCCATGGTTCAGGAGAATGTGCTTGGGTGAAGCTGTGGGAAAAGATTCCCATATCTGTGCCCAAATGGATCACCATGCCCTCAAGAGTCCTCAGGGTAGTGTATTCCAGGTCAAAGAACCCCATTTGGGCTTAGGGGATAATTGAGGGGATAAAGAAGAGGTAGGAGGTAAGACTGGGCTTAGATTTGTCTGGAGTTTCTGCCCAATTATCAAAACATGTACAGATTGGAGAGTCACCGAAGAAACCACAAAGAGCCATGGAAGGGAAATTGCTGGCTAATTACTTCAGGGACTTGTTTGCCCCACAAATAAAATAACAGGGTAAAATTAGTACCTAAAGTACCTTCCAACTGCAAACTTATAATTTTGTGAATTTTCCAAGGTTATTTCAAATCCTAAAGTCAGGAGAATGAGTTATAGATATAACTGGTAACCTCTATTCACGTTAACAAGTAATGTTCTTACTTGTTTAGAAAGAAAAGGTTCATAGATTAAGAGCTAGAAGAAAGATTTAAATTATTTAGTTGAAACCTTCATTTTATAGTTAGGGAAACTGAGTCTCAGAGAAGTAAAGTGACTTGTCCAGGATGACATTTAAAAAATAACCTGGGTGATATTTGAACTTTGGTCTTCTGCATCTCACTGCACCACTTATTAATAGTCTGTAGTACACTACTACCTTCCTCTACAGAAGACCTCTCTCTTGGCTTGAACAAAGATGAATCTAGGGCTCCATGTCCACTTTTTCCTGTTTCCCTCAAGCTTCTTTATGGGAAATGGTAAAAATCCCTAAATTCAAAGGTAGTTTTTAAAACAGCCAAAGATATTCCCAAGTAAGATTAGAATATTTGAACAGTGGGAGGGACTTTCTGTTTTGTGTTTCAATCTGCTTTCTGTGATTGCTCCTTGTGGGGATAACTATATTCATTTACTTGTGCATTTTTCTCCTCATGTGTTCCTTCTTCATGGTGAAAAGAAATCAAAGGAAAGACTTCCTCACCTAATCCCTTTCCTGCTTCCTGGGATGCACTGATTTTCCTTTTTTTTGAACCATCAGCCCCCGGTTTCCCAGGGAGACCATGGGGGCTTCAGCTGTCTGCTTCCCTGAGTGATCTAGGGAAGAAGAATAGGGCACTGCCTTGTTTGGAACATTAAAAATTATTTCTCATCTTTGTCACAACCTTCAAAGCCCTTTGTGGGAAATGGAATACATTTTTCTTGTTCTGCCAAAGATGAAGGGTTAAATCCCAAAGCAGTACTCGATTACTGCCCCCTTAGTATTTCTGCCACCTTCTTGTTACCCTTGGAATTGCTTATTTCATGAAAAAAAATTGCAACTCAAGGTTTGGCCAGTGGGAAATGAAGCTGTTTAGTGCTGAGAAGGAACGTCCAAGGAATGGGCAAGTATCAGGATTCTCATACTGACACATTTCACCATCATTGGCTTTGAGGAAATAAGCTAGAACTACATAAACTGCCTGGTCCTTCCAAAATGAGGCTTAAATCTCCCCCAAATCCTTCTTGGAACTTTATTCTTTTTCTCTTTTTCACTTATACATGAGCCACATTATCCAAACTATATTATGTAAGATTCATAAATCATTTTTTCAGCATCACTAGGACCACAGGGTCTTCTATGATTCCCCTAAGTAAAGCAATTGTCCAATTTCTCTCACCAACCTTTCTCTTCCTAGTTCCTTAAAGATGAGGCAAGAGTGTGGCAATGGGAGGTGGAAGGTCACCCTCTTCACGAAGATGATTGATCATTTGAACCCAAAGACAAGGCTAAAGGACAGCACCCATCCTCCTGAGATTCTCACAGAAGACAGAACTGAAAAAGACTGACTGAGATGTATTCCAGTAGGCCTCTTTGCTAAGTTTCTGAGAATGAGAAACCAACCCAAAGCTTGTTATCCCCAATTCTTTAATAAAGCAGAAAGTCTCATTGCTGGTCCTATAGGGTGGTTCAGTGAAAGGCATGGTGAAAGACTACTTCGAATCTACATTAAAAAAAAGATTCAAATATGGGCCCAGAGTCTCCAGCATCATTCTTCACTTTTTAAGGGATCTGGGGGGGGAAATTTTTTCCTTAAAAAAGGACAGAAAAAAATGTGGGGCCATCTAAATCTATCTTACCACCACATCTCCTGCCACTCTGATTTCTGTGTAATTCTCAGGTAGCCATGGAGCTTTTTAGTAATCAAGGACACTAATTTTAAAGATTAATGTGGGCTCAGCATCCAAGTGGTCAGATGTGTTCTGTCCCTCCTCCCACCTCATTATTTTGGAGCAAAAACTCCTGCACTTGGGGAAGAGGTGGGAAGAGGGTCAGGTTTATGTGAGTGATTTCAGAGATTATGCCCACAGGAAAAGCCAGCAGGCGTTTGCTGGTTTATTCTGATATTAAAGCCCACCCCCTCCTCTCCAACATTATTTTCATTTTCTAGAAACAGGGAAATAGGATTTTACATTCAGAGTGATTATTGCATGGCTCTCAGAGGGCCTGATTTCTCCTTCATTAATGTTGCATTTACAATGGCCAGTCTCTCTTCGTTCTGTTGGCTATCATGTTCCATAAATATCATGGGGGATTCTGCACTGGCAGCTTCTCTGGGGGGAGAGGGAAAAGGGGTGGGCCAGAAATCTGCTTACAGGTTGCATGGCTCCTCGTGTCTGAACCAGAAGCTCATCATTTGTAATCAGCGATTGTCTTAATGACACAATTACTCAGTTACCAGGATAAGGCAACAAACCAAGATTGGAATTCTCATTGCCTTTCCCAGAGGCAGCTGCCAGATGCTCATGTGTGTGCACTGAGATACTCCAAAGCCGGGGGGTGCTTCCAAGTGGCCCCCTTCATATTCATGAATCATTATAGAGAAAGCTGTTTGAATCTCACAGTTTCTCCTTCCCTGGGGAGGGCCTGGGGAGGATTGTGAGCTGAGTCTAAGAGGAAGAAATTCACCTTGAAGTACAGAGTAAATATGATACAAACTCAACATCTCACAAAAGATATCAAATAGATATTTAAAAGTTCTTTCCAGAAGGCTGGGGAATCCAAAGCTTCTAAATTTCTTTGAAAGCATCTCCCTTCCTTCTTCTCACCCCCACCTCCACTTTGTTGGAGAAGAAAATGACAATTATAATGGGCAGACTGGGATAGCGAACTCAAGGCTGGCCTCAGAGTCAGGAAAATAGGATTTCAGATCCTGTTTCAGACACTTGTTAGTTATGTGATTTTGTCCAAGTCATTCTGCCTCTTCAAAGTCTCAGTTTCCCTATTTGTATAATGAGTTAATTGGACTGGATGACCTCTGTCATGTTGGATGACTTCCAGATTCCCTGCTCCTATGATTTCATAGTGACTTTGGACAACAACCTGTTCCTCCCCAAGTCTCAGTTTCTTTGTCTGTCAAAGGAAGATTGGACTAGAGAGCTTCTGAAGCTCTTTTTAGTTTGAGATCTGTGATTCTGTGGTGTTTCACAATCTCTTCAGAGGCTGATGGATTAAGAGAGTGAAAGAGAGTGACAGAGACAAACAGACAGACACGGAGAAAGTGAGAAGACACACAGAGAAACAGAGAAAGGCAGAGAGATACAGAGAGAGACAGAGAAAGACAGACACACAGAGACACAGAGAGAAATAGAAAGACAGAAAGGCACACACAGAGAAACAGATTCAGACAGAGAGAGAGATGGAAAGAAAGAGAAGAGAGAGACATGCTCTGAAGTTTGTGATGTTTACCTGTGAGTCACATGGAGAAGATGTTTTCTATTGACAATAGAACTCATGGTGGAGAAGATTTGTTTTGTCAGTATCTATTCAGCCCAGTTCAATAAAGGAGTGTCCATATGCAAGGCACATGGGGAGCTATTTTCAGGTATTTAACACACAGACACCCCTGAGAGGCCACATGTAGCACCCTGACATCCTTTATAATATGATACTTTTCCCCTATAGAACTTTGTCACTTTGCAGAAGGTTTTCATGTTCATTTGCACCTTGAGCCTCACATAGCTGTCTGAATAAGGCAGGTATAATAATCCCATCTTTTAGGTCAAAAACTAGAATTAGGAGAGTTGCAGTGACTTGCCCCATGTCACTCAACTCTCAAGCGGGGCAGCTAGTGCCAGAGCTCTCTGCCTTGTGCTGACTCTCAGACTTCCCAGTCAAAGCCATGACCCCAAAGCATCACAACAGAGGCTTAATTAAAGATCTAAAAAAAGTAGCACTGAACTCAAAGGTCTACCCTTGCCCTTTCATCCCTCTTTTTACTGAAACTAAGCCTCCCATCTCCTTCATCCCAATTTAAAATTTAGGAAAACACAATTCCCTCATTAAGGATGACATGCAGAGCACTACTACAAAAGAAAGGAAAAAAAAAACATATTTTGTGTGTTTGAAGAAAGAAGAGGATGTAAAGAGATCAGTTCCCAAGTTGACTCTCAATTGACTTTAACAGTGGGACAAGAGTGCAAGCCTGCCTGTCTGTACTCACAGGAACCCAGGGTGAGTGAAAGTGAGTTTCACAGTGGGTGAAACTACAGGTTCCTCTCTACTATTTAAGCCCTGCAGGTCCCTGAGCTTTGGAAATGCCCTGTCTAATTTCTGAATTTTAGGGTGGCTGGGACTTGAGAAGCCTTTGCTAAACATTTAATCATTTTCTTTGTGCTGTGAATTACTCTCAAAAGACAGTGTCAGATGAGCATAAAGATTCTTCATCTTCTTCAGATGGAAAAGCAGCTCACTTACCTTAAAGGAGTAGTAGAAGGAACCCCACTCCTCTTCCTCCAGCACTTCAGGATAGGTCACAGTCTCTGAACAAGTTTCCAAGGGGTTGGAATCCAGCGGATCCATGGTCCCATTGGCAGCCCCGCTGCCCTCTGTGGCATTGACTTGCATCTTGCAGGAGAACCCCTACGAACGCCCCTGTCCCTACTGGCTTGCAGTTGGTCAGGACCAAGGTCAGCTCTGCCTGGCTTTCTCCCGAAGAGCACATCAGCACGTTCCAGCTCGCGTTGTCTCCAGTGTGTACCAGAGGCAGCCACAGGGCTTGAGCAGAGATGAGTGAGCAGAGACAGAGCTGGAGAGAAAGCTTTCCTCTGGCACCTACCTCCTCATTGAGGGGGCTTCTGATGCCACAGAATTGGGGGCTGATGTGCTCCTCCTGCCAGCAGAGCCCCTAGTTCTTTAGAATCCCAGCTCTTCTACCACCCACTCCCTTCTTCCCCTGGTCCTCTCATCTCAGACAGTACTTTCAGCCCTCATTCACCCGGGTACTTTGGACATGACAAGGTACAGATCTCTCTTCTAGGAAATGTCTAGGATCATTTCTCTGCTTTCTGCCGTGTGGTCCCTGTCCCTCCTCAAGTTTTCCAATTATAGATATCATCAGAATTGGGGCTTTGGAAGGAATAAGGATCACTGGCTGCCTTAAACCCTTCAAATCATGTATTTCTTTGAGCTGGGATCTGAGTGCTGCCCGGTGTTAGACCTTGATCTGAGATGTCACAAATCCATGAATAGCCAGCACAGGTGTTTTTTTTTGAGGGGGGGTTTTTGGATAGTTATGATTCAGTCTATTGTTGTTCAATCATTTTAGACATGGCTGACTCATTCTGACCCCTTTTGGGATCTTCTCTTCAAAGATATTGGAGTGGTTTGCCATTTCCTCCACCAGCTCATATTACAGGTGAGGAAATTGAGGCACACAGGCTGAAGTGACCTTCCCAGAATCACATAGCTGATAAGTGTATGATTTGAACTCATGATGTCAGACCTGGGATTCTATCAATTATACCATCTGGCTGCCCTAGATCAGCCTGGCTTTTACCTTAAAGGCCCTAGAGAACTTTAAAGGTCTTAATTCAGAATTCAGAATGAATTACATAGTATGAGAAGAAATTTAGGATTTGGAATCAGAGAGTCTGAGTTCAAAGCCTGTGTAATCCTGGCCAAGTCACTTCATCCCCAGTTTCCCCATGTGTAAAATGAGGGAAATACTCTAGGCATCTGAGATTCCTTCTAGGTTTAATCCATGGTCTTATGAAATAAGAAGCCAGTCAGAAGCCAGTCATCTGAACAGATCCTTCCACATCACATTCAATCACTGTCATGCAACCTTTGCTTTCAAACCCTCATGACAGGGAGCTCATTACTTCTAGAGGCAGCTTATTCCACTTTACTCTCATGATTTGGAAGAATTTGCTGACCTTGAGCCAAAATCTTAATAGTCTCATTGCAAACAGGACCATAATGCATGAATTCTTCTCACTTTGAAGAGCAACATAGCTTCATGCATAGACATGTGGCTTGGGAGCCAGAAAGCCATGAGATTAAGACTTTCCTGACTGGGATCCCAGACAAGCCACATAAGCTCTCTATGCCTCAGGCAACTCTGTAAGACTAACTGAAAGAGCAAGGATTGATCTCTCTTGAAAAAGACAGCTTCTTTGGGCTAATGGACCAGTGAAAAGTATGTAGATTAGGCCCAAATACGATATCATAGGCCTTCCTATCTCCATCCTGTACTATCTTAAAATATAACTTCTAGATCAGTGTGATCACGATCAGTTTTTATTTCTATAATCAGACCATACAACTCTGCTTCAATTTTATTCTTGAGTCAAATTCCAACTTTTTACTTGGCATTTAAGGCCTTTACAACTCATTGCGACTCTGTTTTTCCAACATAATCTTGCATTACTCCCTCTACATGTTTCACACTCTTACCAAACTGCACCCAATTCGAAGTCCTGAGCCCTCACAGCACTGTGTTTTTGTTCATGCTGTACCTTGGGCATAAATTGTTCTCCTTTTCTTCCCTTAATCTGATGAACTTTCAAGCCTTCAAAAATAGCTTAAATGCTCCCTTCCAGGAATCTTCTTTAGATAATCTCAATTGATACCTTCCACCTTAGCCCAAAGGCTGCTGTACTTGTGACACTATGTGTGAGTCATCTCTGGAGGAGACCTCGCAGTCTATGAGAGTGTACGCTCCTATCAAATATGGCCTGACTGTTAGCCAAACTTTGCCCTTTAATGGTAGGCACAGGGAGGACTCTGTAAATAGTAGGCGTTTAAACAATGTGTTCTCCAATTAATATTATTAATATTAATTATATCATCATATTACATTATTAATTATATGATTATTGTATTTTGTTATTAATTATATTATATGTATATTATATCATTAATTATGTATTAATATAATATGAAAATATCAATATTATCATTCAGACACAAGAGTATCTATAACCTCATCTCAGCCTACAGATTGAATATAGGTGCTTAACTCCTTGGGCAGCTAGATGGTGCAGTGGATAGAGTTCTGGGACTAGAGTCAGGATTCATTGTTGTAAATTCAAATCTGAGCTCAGATACTTACTAGCTATGTGACCCTGGGCAAGTCATTTAAATCTCTTTGCCTCAGTTCCTCATCTGTAAAAAAAACTGGAGAAGAAAATGGCAAAGCACTGTAATATCTTTGCCAAGAAGACCCAAAATGAGGTCATGCAGAACAGGACATGACTGAAATGGCTGAATGATGACTATTAACTTTGTGGAAACACAGGGTAAAGCATAAGTATAATGTAAGACCAAACCAAACCAAAATAAGAAACAATATACATTTGTGTAAAGAATCACAATTTTATGTGTGTAGGAAAAACTGAAGGTTGCCTTTCTGTTCTCCTTTTTTTCTCTCAGAGTTGATTGTGTAACATGCAGTGACACCTACTTTGTGATCCTGGGTAGATAACTAGATCTCTGTCTTCCTCAGTTTTTTCAGGTGTAAAAGGGAAAATAGTAGCATCTACCTTCCACAGTTATTATGAGCTTTAAATTAGATAATATTTCTAAAATCCTTAGCACAATACCTGGCCTGTAGCAGGTGCTTAATAAAGTTTGATTCCCTTCCTTCCTCATTGGTTAGCATCACGTCAGAATTGCATTTCTCATGTTATTTTCTTCACTTTTTGATGACTTACATTTTCATTGAGGCATGTAAAAAGTTTATCAGCTACTCTGCTTTTAGCATAGGAAGAGCTCTATAAGATGTATAAATAACTGAATTTCCTCCAAAGTGTTCTGCTATGCCTTTCTGGTAGTCTTATGGCCTATTTCTTACTTCAGCATTCATTTTCATCTTCTAACTGAATGACTTAATATATTCTTCTAATGGTATCTTTTGCTTTCCCTTCATCCATTGAAGGATAACAATTTGTTAAAAAAAGATTAGATTAATATCCAGAAGGAGTTTCTAGGGCCAGAGAGATAACAATTTACTGTATTTGGAAAGTTTCCTTGGAAAAAGTATAATGTTCATTTGTGGTTGTTACAGTGTAGGAAGGATATTGCTGTTATTGTTACTGTACAGTTGTTTCAATCATGTCTGACTCTTCATGAATCAATTTGGGGTTTTCTTGGCAAAAATAGTGAAGTACTTTGCCATTTTCTTCTCCATCTCAGCTTACAGATAAGGAAACTGAGGTAAACAGCGTAAATGTCTTCCACAGAGTCACAAACTAGTAAATGTCTTGAAGTCTGATTTGAACTCAGTTTTTTGTGTCTACAAGCCCAGCACTCTCATTAAGTACATTACATGACTTTCGCAGCAAGAACATTAGTATATCATTAGTATTAATCCTAACTATATTAATATTCACAGGAAGATGGTAGTATACAAATTAACTGAACTTTCCCATTATTTCCCTGAAATGAGATTTTGGACAGAAAGAAGAGCAAAAGGTGAGGTCAGACATTTTTCCATCTTAAGATAAATTAGGACATTGGCAGTAGAGATCTGTGACCTGGGATCTAGGTCTGGCTATAGTGTAGCTCATACTGGGATCATCTGCAACAGCAGCAGCAATATCAGGCTCTCTCAGCTCACAGTTGGAAAGGAGAATTAACAACTGGTCAGAAAAAGATTATAAGAGACCATTTAATGCTTCTGGGTGCAGGGCCTACATTGCCTATTGGCAGTTTTGGATTGCAGTTCTAGGGTGAAGAAGAGCACTGGTCATTGTGGTAATAAGGAAGCTAGAACCTCTTCTGGGTAAAGATCAAAGCAAGACCAGGAGAGAAATGACCACACCTCCCTTTAGATCACGCCAAATTATAAGCATTGAAAATTTACAGACACATAGAATTAGCTCTGAAATCATCAGCGTGAAAAACTTGAAACTTGGGGCAATACTCCCTCTATCCCAAAAGCCCAACTTTAACAAAAAGTTAAAAGGAAATAATTTGTTGAAACAACAACAACAACAACAACAACAACAACAACAACAACAACAACAACAACAACAACAACAACAAAAAGGGAACCTGAACTTGACAATAAAAGCTACTACTTGTGATGTGGAAGATCAAGACAAAAACTTAGAAGACATGGATGTAAAGATAGCTGCAAGCAAACTCTGAAAGAAAAATGTTAATTGGACACAAGAATGGCAAGAATTTCTAGAAGAAATCCAAAAGGATGTTAAAAATGAAATAAGAGAGATAGAAGAAAGTTGGGAGGAATTGAGGATGATGCAAGAAAATCATGAAAAGAAATCAACAGCTCAGTAAAAGAACCACAAAACACAGAAGAAAATAACACCTTAAAAACAGAATTGACCAAATGGTAAAAACAGCACAAAAATTCACTGAAGAGAAGAATTTCTTAAAAAGAAGATATGGCCAAATGGAAAGAGAAGTATATAACTTTACTGAAGAAAATAATTCCTTCAAAATTAGAATTAAATAAGTGTAAGTTAATGATTCCATCAGACATCAAGAAGCAATCACACAAAATTAAAATATGAAAAATGGAAGAAAATATGAAATATTTTATTGGAAAAACAACATGGAAAATATATCAAGGACAGATAACTTAAGAATTATTGGAATACCTGAAAGCCATGATTCAAAAGAGTCTAGACATCATTTTTCTAGAAATTATTAAGCAGAAGATTCTAGAAGGATGGCAGAGTAGGTCAGAAAACTATAAGCTCTCCAGATTTTTCCTACAAATAAAACAAAAATGTACCTGAAGGTGAATGTAGATTTGTGAAAAAAGAAATAAGATTTGAATCGGAGTAGTAGCCTTCCTGGAACCACCAGATCTAAAGAAAAACTTTGGATACAGTTTGGCTAATGTGAAGTGTAAACACCTCCAGGGTAGCTTCATTGAAATAGCTAGTGGGGAACCTTGGGGCTAGCTAGGTTTGGAGGTAGTATCAATCTAAATGGCAGGAACTTTCATCTTTCAGTCAGTGTGGGAAGTCAGGGGCCTGAGTCTGCGAAGGTTAAAGGAACCTTGGCTAGAATGAGCCAGATGTTTTGTTGAAATGAAGTCTGGGTAAGAAGGAACCAGTACACACCAGGTGATTGCAGAAGCACTGAGTCAGAGTAGCTGCTGGCTGCAGACATTTACAGGAGGAAAGAGTTCTTGGTTTAGGATTTCAGAACAGAGGGGGGAACTGAATTGAAGGCAGAGACATGATCTACCCCTCCCCAGAATACTAGAGGTGATTACAATAAAAAGCTCTTTTTAAAAAATAAGCAGGCAAAGGAGAAAGAACTGTCATAGAAAGTTACTATGGGAAAAGGGAACACTGAGGTTCATTTTTGGAGGAGAATATTCAAACAAAAGTATCTCCTACCTCCTAAAAGTAGTGTTTAATGTACCCAAAAATAATTCACAGAACTAAAAAAAAATACTTTAAAAA
Source organism: Sarcophilus harrisii (assembly GCF_902635505.1). NCBI lineage: Eukaryota > Metazoa > Chordata > Mammalia > Dasyuromorphia > Dasyuridae > Sarcophilus > Sarcophilus harrisii. The sequence goes on along the minus strand of NC_045426.1, from coordinate 17,491,724 downwards.
TCAAATGAAAAAGATTGAGGAAAAACTAAAAAATAAGTAACAATTCAAGAAAAACAAAAAGATTATCATAAGAAAGCCAATCAACTGAAATAGGAGATTCAGAGTTTTGAATTTGAGTTTTGACTCTTTCAAAATTAGAATTGGGCCAGCAGAAACTAGTGAAGTTATGAAACCCAGAAACAACAAAACAAGGAGGTTAAGTAATAGCAATGCAAGTTAAGGGATAGAAGTAAAATAGAAGAATTAGCAGGAATAGGAAATAGGAGATATATGCAAACAATAACAATGACCTGGAGTAGAATTTATTAGGAAAAAAAAGTAGAAGTAGGTAATCATTGATCTCAGACAAAGTCAAACTTTAAAAAGATTCTAGCAAGAGAGAAATCTACATTATATATTTGGCATATTAATATTGTATTAGATGTATGTGCATATGTATATGTATAAATGTGTTAAGCACCAATATATTTATGTGTTTATAAATATGCCCATGCTTAACTGTAGCCTACTCGGGGAAGATTAGGGAAAGGAAAAGGGAAAAAAAGAATCAAGTAAAAAGTGCACAGCAAAGAACAAATGAAAATATGCAAGGAAACAAAGAAAAGATCAACAGTTCTAAATATGTCTTTTATTGTATTTGCTATTTTGAATTTCCCCCTGTGTTCTGCTGTGTACATGACAATGTGTTTCAATGTGTTTTTTTCTTTTTCTGGATCATCTTTCTCTTCCTATTTTTCTATTTTGTATTTGTTATAAATAAATAACTAAGAAGAAGGTAAAAAGAAAAGAAATTAAGACAACTTTCTAGATTTGTTAGATTTAGAAGGTAAAATAGATTGAAAAATTCCACTGATCACCTCCTGAAAAAGATCCCCAAATGAAAACTCCCGGAATATTATAGACAAATTCCAGAATTCTCCCTCCCCTCAAGGAGAAAATATTACAGGCATCCAGAAAGAAACAATGAGAAAGATAACACAAGATTTAGCAGCTTTTATATTCGAGTTGCAAGGCTTGGAATATTATATTCTGGAAGCCAAAGAAACTAGGATTACCAGCAAGTGCCAGCTCTCCAGCAAAACTGAATACAAAGTGGATATTTAATGAAATAGAGCACTTTCAAGCATTTCTAATGAGAAGACCAGAGCTGAATAGAAAATTTGTATTTCAAATGCAAGAAGACTCAAGAAAGACATAAAAAGATAAATATTGAAGAGAAATCAAAAGTAACTCAATAAGCTTGAGCTGTATACATCCGTATATGGGAATATGATACTTATTACTCCTAAGAACTTTATCATTATTAAGGTTGTTTGAAGGCATATCTATGTATCTATCTAAACAGCAGTTTAGATATTTAAGTTAACTATGACAGGATGATTAAAAAAAAGATGAGGGAATAAGAAATAAGGATGATTGAGAGAAGGGGAAGAAAGAGGAAGAATGAAGGAAATTCTCTTACATTAAAGAGATGCATAAGGAAGAGCTTTTACAATGGAAGACGAAATAAGGGTATATGTGGCAGATAATGACTGAACCTGACTCTCCTAACAATTGGTCCAGTGATAGAGGAGAGAGGAAGTGTTGATAGAAGGGAGGGAAAATTAAGAAAGGTTGTGGTAAAAAGCAAAAAAAAAACTTTTGAGAAGGGACAGAATAAACAGAAAAGGAAAGAATAACCAAAGGAAAATAGGATTGAGGAAAATACATAATTAATAGTCATCTCCCAGAGTACTAAAAACCATTACATTGAATTCCCAATCCCTATATTTATGCACACCTGCATTTTTGATTTCCTTCACAAGCTAATTGTACAATATTTCAGAGTCTGATTCTTTTTGTACAGCAAAATAACGTTTTGGTCATGTATACTTATTGTGTATCTAATTTATATTTTAATATATTTAACATCTACTGGTCATCCTGCCATCTAGGGGAGGGGGTGGGGGGGTAAGAGGTGAAAAATTGGAACAAGAGGTTTGGCAATTGTTAATGCTGTAAAGTTACCCATGTATATATCCTGTAAATAAAAGGCTATTAAATAAAAAAAATTTAAAAAATACATAATTAATAATCAACATGTGAATGAGGATATGATAAACTTGCCTATGAAACAGAAGAGGGTAGCAGAATGAATTAGAAACCAAAATTCGACAATGTTGTTTACAACGGACACATTTGGAACAGAAAGACACACACAGAGATAAAATAAGATCCTGGAAGACAATCTATTGTGCTTCAACTGAGATGGAAAAAAAAAGACAGAAAGCAATTGTGATCTCAGACAAAGAAAAAGTACAAATAGACATAATTAAATGAGATAATCAGTGACACTACATGAGGCAACTAGGAGGTTCAATGGATAGAGTACTGGACATGGAGTTAAGATGGCTCCTCTTCCTGAGTTAGACAAGTTACTTACCTCTGTTTGCTTCACTTTCCTTGTCTATAAAATGAACTGGAGGAGGAAATGGTTGTTAGAAAACAACAAATGGAGCCACCAAGAGTTGGAGTCACCAAAATTGAAACAATTGAATAACAACAATTAAAGGTATGTTAGACAAGAAAGTAATTAAATATACATGTGCCAAATGAAAGGACAGTCAAATTCTTTAAAGAAAAATAAAATTAATTATAGAATGAAATAAGAAAAACTCTACCAGTGGGGACCTTAACTTTTACCTCTTCATTGCTGAAGAAAAATAAATGAAAATAGAAAGGAGTATGTTATTTTTTTCAGTGGCACATGGCAGCAACAGAAAAATTGAACAAGTATTGGGGTAGAAAAACCTCACAGCCAAATGCAGAGTAGCAGAAAGATTAAATATAGCATTTTTAGATCATAACATAAAAAATGATTCTCAATAAAATTACTCATTGAAAGAGAACAAAACTAATAAGGAACTAAATTAGAAACTAATCCTAAAGAATGAATGAGGTAAACAACAAACCACCAAAAAAAAATCAATGTTTTCATTAAAGAGAATAATAACAATGAGACAACACGCCAAAATTTGTAGGATGCAACCAAAACTATGTTTAGGGGGAAATGTATATCTTTAAATGCTTAAATTAATATATTGATGGATTTGGCATTCAATTAAAAATCCTGAAAATCAAAGGAGAGATAAGATAAAATTGAAAGCAAGAATGGCACTGAATAAGTAAATTAATTTAGATAGAATTGTCCTTTTTATTATTTTATTTTAACCTACCCATAAACAATTAATACTTTTCCAATTGTTTAAATTCTATTTTATTTGTGTGCAACATGTTTTGTAATTACATTCATATAATTCCTGCAGATTCTTAATTTATATTGTCTACAGCTATTTTAAATGAAATTTCTCTTTTTACTCTTGTTTCTGGTCTTGTTGGTAATAGATAGAAATGCTGATGATTTATGTGGATTTATTTTATATCTGTGACTACTAAAGTTGTTAATTATTTCAAGGAGTTTTAAAATTGATTTTCTAGAATTCTCTAAGTATACTATCATATCATCTGCAAAGAGTGATAATTATATTTCCTCATTATCCATTCAAATTCCTTTGATTTGTCTCTCTTCTTTTATTGCAAAAGCTAACATTTGTAGTACAACATTGAATGATAATGGTAATAATGGATATCTTTGTTTCACCCTGATCTTATTGGAAAGGCTTCTAGTTTCTCCCCATTACATATAATGCTTGTTGATTTCTTTAGATAATTTGCTTATCATATTAAGGAAAACCCAATTTATTCCTGTGCTCCTTAGTGTTTTTAATAGGACCAGGTACTGTATTTTGTCAAAAGCTTTTTCTGCATCTATTGAGATATGTGACTTATGCTAATAGTTTTCCCAATACTGAACCAAACTTGCATTCCTGGTATAAATTCTTCTGAGCATAATATATTATTCTGGGGATAAATTGCTGTAATCTCTGCTAATATTTTGAAATTTTTGCATCAATATACATTAGAGAAATTGGCCTATAATTTTCTTTCTTTTTTTTGGCTTTTCCTGGTTTAGGTATCAGCACCGCATCTGTATGATATATTGAATTTAGTAGAATTGCTTCTTACATCTATTTTTCCAAATCGTTTTGCTCTTAAATATTTAGTAGAATTCACTTGTCCATTCATCTGGCTCAGAAGAATTTGTTCTTAGGGAATGTGTTGATGGTTTGTTCAATTTCTTTTTACTAAAATGGAGTCATTAAAGAAAAGGAAAAGGGTCTGCATGTACAAAAATATTTGTAACAACTCTTGTTCTCAGGACAAAAAAAAAGGAAATTGAGGAAATGACCATTAATTGAGGAGTCACTCAATAAATTGTGCTATGTGATTGTCATGGAATATTATTGTTCTATGGGAAATGATGATCAGGATGCTCTCAGGAAAAAAAAAACCCTAGAAAGTCCTCCATAAACTCAAGTAAAGTGAACTATACTGTATACAAAGTAATAGCAATGTTCTGGGATGACCAGCTGTAAATGATTTTGTTATTGTCAGCAGTACAATGAGCCATGACTATTCTGAAGGACTTATGATGAAAAGTCCTATCCATACCCAGAGAAGAAATGATTATGTGTGAATACAGATTAAATAATAAAAATAAAATGTAATTATTTAATCATTTTATTTTAAGTTCTGTTAAAATGGGCAATTTATAATTTTGTAAATATTCATCCATTTCAGTTAGATTGATGGATTGATAAATATACAGTTGAGGGAAATATTTTTCAATTTCTGCTTCATTGGTGTTGAATTAACTCTTTTCATTTTGATACTATTTATTTTATTTTCTTCTTCTTAAATTTTAATGATTTTATTGTGTTTTTAATAAACCAGTTTTTGGTTTTATTTATTACTTGAATGGTTTTCTTACTTTCAATTTTATTAATTCTTCCTTTGATTTTTTTTTTTAGTTTCTAATATGGTATTTAATTGGGAATTTTTCTGTTTTTTCTTTAGTTGCATACCCAAATCTTATCTAATCTTTCTCTATTTTATTCATGTAAGCAATTACAGATATAAAATTTCACATAATAAAAGCTTTGCCTGCATCACATACTCTTACCTTATTCCCTTGATGAAATGACTGCTTCTATGATGTGTTGTTTTATACACTCATTCTTTAGAATTAGTTTCCAGTTATTTGTTATTCAATATTTCCATAGTCATTTGTTACATGTAATTTTTATTGCATCATAATCTGAAAAGGTTGTTTTTAACATTTTTGCCTTTCTGTATTTGACTGTGAGGTTTTTATGCTATGATATATAGTGAATTTTTTGTGTGCAAGTGCCATGTACCCCTGAGAGAAAGATATATTGTTTTCCATCCCCATTCAATTTTTCTTCAGAGGTTGATCATATCTAACTTTTCTAAAATTCTATTCACCTCCTTAACTTTTTTCTTATTTTGTGGTTAGATTTATCTAGTTCTGAGAGGGAGAGCTTAAGTTCTTCCATTAATATACTTTTGCTTTCTATTTCTTCCCATAATTCACTTAACTTTTTCAAGAATTTGGATTCTGTACCACTTGATGCATCTATGTTTAGTATTGATATTACTTCATTGTTTATAGTGCTTTTTAAAAAAGTAAGATGTAATTTCTTTCTTTGTCTCTTTTAACTAGATCTATTTTTGCTTTTTTCCCCTTTGATATAAGGATTGATATTCTTGCTTTTTTTTTTTTTACATCAGCTGAAGCATAATAGTTTTTGCTCCAACCTTTTAACTTTTACTCTGTGTATGCGTCTCTCTGCTTCAAATATGCTTCTTGTAAACATATATGATATAAGCAATATGTTATAAAAAAGATATTGTAGGGTTCTGTTTTATAATCTACTCTGTGATCTGCTTCCACTTTATCCCATTCACATTCACTCTTAGGATAATTGTGTATTTCCTTCTGTTCTATTTCCCCCTGTTTATTTTTTCTCTCTCTCCCTTCCTTTTCACCCTGTTTTTCCTCATCAGTGTTTTGTAAAGCTCCATTGTCTTCCAAAATATCATATTTTAACCCCTTTGATCTTTTAATATAGAAATTGCTAAATCCTGTATAATTTTATTGTAGCTCCTTGGTATTTGAATTATTTGTGGTTGCTTACAGAATTATCTCCTTGACATGACAGTTCTGGAATTTTGCTCCAATTTTCCTCAGAGTTTTCATTTTGATATCTTTTTGAGAAGATGTTCAGTAGATTCTTTCACTGACTATTTTACTTTCTAGTTCTAAGACATCAGAAAAATTTTACTTGATCCTGTTTAGGCTCCTTTTTTTGATCATGGCTTTCAGATAATCCAATAATCCTTAATTTCTCTCTCCTGGCTTTATTTTCTAGGTCCATTGTTTTTCTAAAGAGGATTTTATATTATCTTTCATTTTCATTCTTTTGATTTTGTTTGACTGACTTTTGATGTCTTATAGAACCATTAGCTCTCACTTTTCCAATTTTAATTTTTAGGGAATTATTTTCTTCAGGTAGCTTTTGTATCTCCTTTTCTGTTTGGTTAGTTCTAATTTTTAAGGCATTATTTTCTTGAGTCAATTCTTGTGCTTCCTTTTCCAAGCTATTAACTTTTTTAAAAAAAGAATTCTCACACATTACTTTCATTTCTTTTCTTAACTTTTCTTCTACCTCTGTTACTTGATTTTTAAAAGTTTTGAGCTCTTCCAAGAATACTTTTTGGGACTGAGACCAATTCATATTCCCCTTTGAGGCTTTGCATGTAGACATTTTCAAATTGTTGTCCTCTTCCGAATTTTTGTATTCCTTTTCACCATAATAATTTTCAATGGTCAGGACTTTTTTTGTTTGTTTTTTGCTAATTTAAAAAAATTGACATCTACTCCCAGGGCACATGGGGCACTGTCCCAAAATTTTCGCATTGGATGCTGTGGTTCTGGTCATGACTTTCAGTGTTGTGGCCTCTGGAATTGTTGACTTGCTTGCTGCTCTAAAAAGGCCCAGAACAGTCATGCCTATTGTACCTTGATTTCTGGAATTGTGCAATTTGTCTGCTGAGGTGAAACTGAAGGTCTCAAGGCTGTCCTGCTAAGCTAGGGTTGTGTGGCCCACATTGCTGATCTGTGATGTGGCTATTAGTTTTCCTCTGTCTAGCCAGACACTATCAATACTGGGTTCCCCTCATTTTTACTCGTGAGAAGTACCTTTCCTGAAGTCCTTCTAAGTTATCTTTTGTTGGAAAATTGTTTCACTCCATCCTCCTGTGGATTCTGTTACTCCAGAATTCTTTAAGGGAATAGATTTAATGTATTGCCAAGAGAAATTGAAGGGAGCTCAAGGAATTTTCTGGCTTCTCTCTGACTTTGCCCCTTTAAATCTTTTATGAAAATGATGAGTAGTGGCTATTTACAACCATCAGCAAGAGTTATCTGTAATGGAGATAAGTTAAAAGCCTTTCCAGCACAAATACCAATAATCACCACTATTATTGAATACATGTCTGGAATTCTAGCTATAGCAATAAGAGAAGAAAAAGAAATTGAATGAATTAGAATAGAAAATGAGAAAACACCACTATCACTCTTTGCAAACGCTATAATGGTATATGTAAAGAATCCTAAAGAATCAACCAAAAAACTAGTTGAAAGAATTAATATTATCAGAGTTACAGGATATAAAATAAACTCACATAAATCATCAGCATTTCTGTACATTACAAACAAAGTTGAGCATAAAAAAAGAGAATGAGAAAATCCATTAAAATAACTTAGACAATTTAAAATATCTAGAAGTCTTATTGCCAAGACAAACTCAGGAAATATATGAATATGAATGAGCTATTAATTATTCACAGATAAACGGAACTAATATAATAAAAATGACAATTCTACTGAAATTACTTAATCAATACCCTACAAATCAAACTACTAAAATTATTTTATAGAGCAAAAAAAAAAAATTTCAAAATTCATTTGGGAAAAAAGGTAAAGGATATCTAGGGAATCGAAGGAAAGTGGCCTACTAGTACCATATCTCAAATTCAAATACCATGTATCAAAACAATCTGGTACCAGCTAAGAAGTATAGTAGTGGGTAAGTGGAATAGATTAATTACACAATGCACAGTAGTAAATGCCTAAAGTAATCTAGTATTTGACAACCCCTCAAATCCAGACACTTGGAACAATAGCTCATTATTTGACAAAAATTGCTCAGAAAACCAGAAAACAGTTTGGCAAAAACTAGATACAGGTCAACATCTCACATTGTATACCTAGATAAAGTCAGATTTGGTACAGAAATAAAAATAAAGGATGATAAGATAAGCAAATTGAGAGATCATGGAAAATTTATCAGAGCTATGGTTAAGGGAAGATTTTTGTTCAAACAAGAAACAGAGAAGATCATGTGAAGTAAAATAGAGTATTTTGTTTACATGAAACTTAAAAGTTTTGTCACAAACAAAACCTTTTCAGTCAAGATTAGAAAGAAAGCACAAAGTGGAAATTTTTTTACAAGTTTCTCTGATATCTCAAATATATAGAAAACTTAGTAAAGGTTATGAGAATGAACTCAGTCCCCAATTTATAAATGATCAAAGTTGATGAAGTTTCAGTTTTTAGAAGAAGAAATCCAAGCCATCTATAGTGACATAAAATGCTCTAAATTACTAATGATGAAAGAAATGCAAATGAAAACAGCTCTGAAGTTCTGTGTTATGCTTATAATATTGGCTAATATGACAGAAGAAGGAAGGGATAAATTTCAGTAGGAATGTGGAAAAATTGAGACACTAATGCATGGCTGTTGGAATTGTGAACTGATTCAACCATTCCGGAAAGCAATTTGAAACTGTGCACATAAAGCAATCAAATTGTGCATATTCTCTGAGAACTCAACAATAACACTATTAGGCCTGTATCCCTAATAGATCAAAAAAGGAAAAATAACTATGTGTAAAAATATTTATGATAACTCTTTTTTGTGATAACAAAGAATTGGAATTTGAAAAATGGCTCAAAAATTGGAGAATGGCTTAACACATTGTGATCTGTGATTGTGATGCAGTATGTTGTAGTATAAGAAATTAGGGTTTCAGAAAAACCTGGAAAAATATATAAATTGATGCAAAGTAAAGTGAGAAGAACCAGAATATTACACATAGTAATGCAAAGTTGTAAAGATGATTAACTAGGAATGACTGCAATTCTCAGAAATACAATGATTCCAGAGAATTAAAAAAGACTTAAGATGAAAAATGCTATCCACCTCCAGAGAACAAAGTGATGGAGTTCAAATGCAGATTGAAGCATAATTTTTCTTGCCTTTTATTTTGCAGTGTGGCTAATATGCAAAAAATTTTGTATGATTTTATGTGCATTACTGATATCACATTCCTTGCCTTCACAATGGGTAGGATAGAGTTGGAAGGAAAGAAAAGAATTTGAAATTCAAATTATTTTTAGATTCCTAAATATTTTATACTATCAGTAGTTACTTTAAATGGAATTGAAATTCAAATTATTTTTGAAATGAATCCTAAAAATGAATAAGGAAAAAATAATAAGAAAACAGGGATCAGAGTAGGTATATTAGGATAATGAAGGGCTTCACTCTTATCATATATCAGTTACCTGAAAGAATTAGAGATGTTCCATCTACAGAAGAAAAGGCTCAAGGTGAGGGGCATGAAAGATGTTTTCAAATACTTGGTAGGCTATCATGAGGAATTCAAATGATATCTATTTTTGTAGAATATTATTGGCTTTCAGCAGTATTACTAGCAATATGGATGAAAGTTGTAAAACATCAAATTTAGACCAAAAAAAACCTTCTTCCAATAATTTGAGTGATCTAAAAGGAAAAGGACTATCTTGAGAGAGTGATCTTGCCCTCACTTGTATGTACAAAGTCTGTATGATCTAGTTTGAACATTGTTGGATGGGTTGGAGAGGGGATCCTTGTTTAGGTATTAGTAGGACTAAGTGGTCTCTGAGGATGAATCTGATTCAGAGATTCTCTGACTATGGCATTTTCTGTCTTTAAATTCCAATTAAGACAGAGTCTATGCTTTAAATTTTATTTTTGTCCCCTGCAATGCAGCTCACACTATAGGCACTCAATAAATAATTGTTGTTTTGAATTGCAACGCACTATTGCTGTAAACAGAAAATCAATCTTCAAGCAGTTATTGAACGGTTGCTAGGTACAAGGTACAGTAAAACAAGCTGCAGGGGCTTGGAGAATCCATAGAAGGATAGCCTAGGGAACTTACAATATAGTTGAGGAGACATGACAATAAAGTGTGGTAACAATATAATGATTGAAAAAATCAAATGAATACCGAAAAATGATTGATTGAAAAGTGAGGTTTTTAGATAAACAATGAGAATTTAGAAGAGGGACATAATTGTGTGTTCTTCAGTAAATTTGATTTTGGGGTTCATTTAATTTCCATAGCACAAAATTGATCAGACAGACTATAGCAAGACTATTCCACTAGGCTGCAACAGTGCTGAATGAGGCTAACTCAATCATCATTAAGGGCAGAAGAAATCCCCTGTGCTACTTTTTGTTTGACAACAAACTGACAATTCCACTTTTATTCTCATACACATCAACACAAATTGCACATAAATTCTACCATGTATCTGTGAGTTCAATTATGTGGGTAATTTCGCCAAAGCTTCAAGTTAGCAAAACATCCCTGCTTCTTCTGTTAGTCCTTTTGTCCAAAAATCATGTTATTCTGAACACTCAATGCCTTTCTTTATGTCACCATCTCAAAGAAGGAAGCAGTGTGGTACAGGGTAAAAGGAGTGGATTTGGGCTAAGAGGATGTGAATCCTACCTCATTCTCTTAACCTCATGTGTGATTCTGGGTAAATCACATTACTATATCTATAAAGTGATAGATTTAAACTAAATGACCTCCAAGGTTCACTCCATTTTAAAAATTTTGGTTCTGTGAAGTAAAAGGACATTCATGGAGGCCATGAAATACAACATCCTTCTTTACATAAAAGGAAATTGAGGACTAGAGAAGTTAAAATTTTGCCTAATGTCACCAAGAGATCAAAAGAAGCAAGATTCAACTTCATTTTTCTCTTTTTCTTTTTAATTTTTAAATTCATTTATTTTTTATTTTAATTTTTTATTTAGAAAACATACGCATGAGTAGTTTTTCAACATTGACCCTTGCAGAATGTTTGTGGCAGGTCTCTTTGTAGTGGCCAGAAATTGGAAACTGAGTGAATGCCCATCAATTGGAGAATGGCTGAATAAATTGTGGTATATGAATATTATGGAATATTATTGCTCTGTAAAAAATGACCAGCAGGAGGATTTCAGAAAGGCCTGGAGAGACTTACATGAACTGATGCTGAGTGAAATGAGCAGGACCAGGCAGGAGATCATTGTATACTTCAACAACAATACTATATGATGATCAATTCTGATGGACGTGGCCATCTCCAGCAATGAGATGAACCAAACTAGTTCCAATAGAGCAGTAATGAATTGAACCAGCTACACCCAGGGAAAGAACTCTGGGAAATGAGTGTGAACCACTACATAGAATTCTCAATCCTTCTATTTTTGTGCACCTGCATTTTTGATTTCCTTCACAGGTTAATTGTACACTATTTCAAAGTCTGATTCTTTTTGTACAGCTAAATAACTGTATGGACATGTATACATATATTGTATTTAACTTATACTTTAACATATTTTACATGTATTGGTCAACCTGCCATCTGGGGGAGAGGGTGGGGGGAAGGAGGGGAAAAAGTTGGAACAAAAGGTTTTGTAATTGTCAATGCTGTAAAATCACCCATGCATATATCTTGTAAATAAAAAGCTATAATAAACAAACCAAAAAGATTGACCCTTGCAAAACCTTCTTTTCCAAATTTCCCCTCCTTACTCCCACCCTCTTCCCTAGATGGCAGGTCATCCAATACATGTTAAATACCTTAAAGTATATGTTAAATACAATATATGTGTACATATTTATACAGTTGTCTTGCTGCACAAGAAAAATCTGATCTAGAAAGAAAGAAAAAAAAAACCTTAGAAGAAAAACAAAAATGCAAGCAAACAATAACAGAAAGAGTAGAAATGCTATGTTGGGGTTCATGCTAATTTCCCATAGTTCTCTCTCTGGGTATAGCTGGTTCTCTTCATTACTGAACAAATGTAATTGGTTTGGATCATCTCATTGGTGAAGAGAGTCACATCCATGAGAACTGATCATCATATAGTATTGTTGTTCAACTTCATTTTTCTTGGAGACTTTCTCTTCCTGTGGCTTTTATGGCATTGCTGTCTCTCGGTTTTCCTATCTGTCTAGCTCCTCCTCTTCAGACTCCTTTGCAGGATCATTTCCTACTTTCCCCTGGATGACCATGACAAAGCTCTGTGCTCAGTAGTGATCTCTTTCTTGAGGGACTTTCCTGACTCCAAATTGTAATAGCTCTGAATTATACTGTATTTTAAGCACTTTACACTTGTCACCTCTTTTGATCCCCACAACAACCCTTTGGATTAAATACTGTTATTATTTCCATTTTATAGATGAAAGGCTGAAAAGCTAACCTATCCAGGGCTGCTGAGGTCAGATTGGAAGTAGAGTCTTCACTCCAAGTCCAGTACTCTCTCCCCTGTAATTTACATTAGTAAATTGAGCATCTAGGAATATGAAGGGGCATCATGGGAGATTAATTGTAGAGAAAGGGAAAGAAGTAATTGTTTGTAGCCACATGTTCGGTTTACCACTTCACAACTTGGACTCAGAGCATTTGTTCCAAGAGAAGTATTATGCTTGAGATATCTGCATAGCTGGTTCTTAGGGGGCATCCTTAACATTGCTATTCATCCAGAATAAGTTCTTGCTGAATTGTCATCTAGGGAAGGTTGATATTATTTTTGTTTCTTTCTCTTCTTGTGGCAGCCTGTTTTAGCTCCAAATCCAGTAGCAGCTTGGGGAAAATGAATTTTCCACCCCACTGGATTTGCAGTGAGAGCAACCATACTTCATGGCTGGCTCAGTGGTCCAGGGCCACATTGCCATAGATCCTGTCTTGCCATTTAACAATATAGGTACTTCAGATATGAGACATGGAAGAAACTGTTGGTGAAGACCCGGTAGAAAATCTCCAGAAGCCCAGCTGTGGTGGATGAAACATAGCTACTGTTCTATAATTCCCAGATTGATCAGGGGAATGGACTTGGCAAGGGTGCCTATTGTATAGGTCCGCTTGGGTCTGAAGAGATAGGACTTCTTTCTCATTAAATTGTTGCATAGGACAGAGGGAATGTTTTTAAGTAATAATGATTTTTACAATATACTTTTATTGTATAACTGAAGGACTTATTAACTACAGACTTTGATAACACTTAAAAAATTTTTTTTTCTAAAGGCTTTCAACAATTGTTGTCCCATTCCCCTGAGGCTTATATAGTCCAATAGACACTTAACTGTGACTAATTTATCGGTTCAGAGAACCTTAGAATTAATGAAAGAGAAAAAAAATAGCTCTCAACTATTTTGTGACCAAGAGTTAGAAAACAGAATCAGCCATTTCAAAGCTGGAAGGAACTTCTTAGCACTGTGACAGAATAGAGAAGACACTAGACTTGTAGCCACAAGGATCTGGGTTCAAATTTTCCCTTAGCATAGTACCCTAAGTGAATACCCTAAGTGAATTTCTCTAACCTTGAGTTTTTTCAACTTTTAACAAGAAGCAAGAATATTTATAGAATCATCTAGGTGACCTCAGACACTTAGTGACTATGTGATTGAGGGAACAAGTCACTTAATCCTGTTTGATTGAGTTTTTCATATGCAAAATGAGCTGGAGAAGAAAAGGACAAGAAAACACCAAATGGAGTCACACATGACTCAATATGACTCAAATGACTAGACGACAATAACAATAATCAACCTTGGAATAGTCGGGAGATTCAAGTTAGATGAAATTTGTAAAATGCCGTACAAATGTCAAAATGTGATATAAGTATCATATATTTATGATGATTTGTAATTTGTGGGAAAATAAAATGAAATCACTTAATAGGCACTTACAGAGAATTAATAAATCATAGCTCCTGGTTTATGAGATAATGATTTACTGTACTAACTTCTTACTATATTAGTGGATAACTGCTCAAAGTTAGATATAGGATGACTTTAATGGGAAGTATACATGTAGGAGCTTGTGACTTAAAATAGTAAGGTAGTCATCCACAAAGGTATTCCTAGAATACAAAGTAGTTGTCATCCTCTAGGGATTCAGCCTGTGTGTGTTGGGAAGTAGCCCAAGAAAGAGTCTTATACTTCAAAATGTAGAGAAACTAATGAGGTGAAACATTACTATGGTCCTGAATCTCAGTGGGATAGAATGATGGAAAACTTGGGGAAAATGAGAACTCTTATCTTAGATTTTGTGATAGATGAAAGGATAAGCAGGGCAGAGTATAAGGTATACTAAATGTCTAGGAGGGCAGATAGCAAAGTGCTCAAAGAAAGGGCAAGTAGCATCCCATAGTCTAAAATTCTCCAAGGAAAGTGAGAACAAATGGTAAAACTCTCAAAAAAGAAATTCTGAAAGCGCAGTGGAAACAATCCCTAAGTGGAGAAAAAGAAGTTGCCTAAAGAAAACAATGTTGATGCACAGGGAACCAGTCCACCAATTTAGATTCTAAATGGCATAATCAGAAAATGCATAAAAGGGCAGTGAAGAAAAATAAATATCAAATTTATATAAAATATAAAATTCTGTCATATCAAAATATGTTTTATGAATACTAATGCCCAGAGCATCCGAAGCCTACATAGGATTGTGAGGAATGATTAAAAAATAAAAGAAAATGATTTAGCTAGATTGGAGTTTGAAATCATTTCAAAGGAGTTTGAGCAGCTGGGTAACACTGACAATCTCCATCCATTCACCCCAGTGATTTGGGACTGTCCATCTCAGGGGAGAAGGCTGAGTGTCATGTTCTTTGTGATTACCAGGGAGTCTAAAATTTCCTACTCTTCAGCTTTACCTTTCACTAGAAAACAGTTAACTCATTGTTTAGGATAGTATGTATTTGCAAATTTACAATTACAAACTATCTCTGAGACCCCTCCCCCCACCACAATGACTAATACAATCTTGTTATTATTATTATACTTTTAGTTTTTTCTTGACAAAACATATGCATGGGTAATTTTTCAACATTGACCCTTGCAAAAACTTTTGTTCCAACTTTTCTCTTCCTTCCTTCTACCCCCCTCCCCTAGATTGCAGACAGTCCTATACATGTTAAACGTGTTAAAGTATATGTTAAATACAATACACACACACACACACACATATATATATATATATATATATATACATATTTATAACGTTATCTTGTTGCACACAAAGAAACTGGATTTAGAAAGAAAGTAAAAATAATCTGGGAAGAAAAACAGAATTGCAAGTAAACAATAACAGAAAGAGTGCAAATGCTATGTTGTGATTCACACTCATTTCCCAGTGTTCTTTCTCTGGGTGGAGCTGGTTCTGTTCATCACTGATCCATTGGAACTGATTTGGATCCTCTCATTGCTGAAGATGGCCACGTCCATCAGAATTGTTCTTCATATAGTCTCGTTGATGAAATATATAATGATCTCCTGGTTCTGCTCATTTCACTCAGCATCAGTTCATGTAGGTTTCTCCAAGCCTCTCTGAAATCATCCTGCTGGTCGCTATTTACAGAATAATAATATCCCATAACATTCATATACCATAACTTATTCAGCCATTCTCCAATTGTCACTACAAAAAGCTGCCACAAACATTCTTGTACATACAGGTCCCTTTCTGTTCTTTAAAATCTCTTTGGGATATAAGCCCAGCAGTAACACTGCTGGATCAAAGGCTATGCACAATTTGATAACTTATTGAGTATAGTTCCTAATTGTTCTCTAGAATAGTTGAATCCTTTCACAATTCTACCAACGATGTATCAGTGTCCTAGTTTTCCCACATCCCCTCCAACATTCAGCATTATCTTTTCCTGTCATCCTAGCCAATCTGACAGGTGTGTAGTGGTACCTCAGAGTACAACCTCATTTTAAAGTATTACAACTCAATGAACATTAGTCATGTGCTTTGGATTTAATCAAGGCAGAATTGCTTAAAGTCATCAACCTCACTCTTTCAGAGTCATCAAAGACCAGTGACAAGAAAAAATTAAGATAGCTGGCGATGGCTCAGGATGCCGTGGATGGCTTTGGCATCTTCAATACCTGACTCAGCTGGAGGCTTGCTCATAGTTTCTTCTTTAGCTGCCTCCACGGCTGTTTGAACAAATTGTTCCTATTGGCCCATTCTGCCTGTGAAGTCTTCATGGGCTTAAGATAGACACCCCCTCATGGGTTTGAGGCCCATCATTTATCCTCCATCTGGTTTAACCTGTCTGCCTTCATCGTATCATCCAGTTGTCAGAAGATAACACATTTCAAGTACTTTGGAAACCTTAAATCACTGTATGCTTGGCATCTTTTATTACTTAAAGTTGGTCAGGAGATACTCTAAGAAGAGAATAGAGAGCAAAGAGAGACCTCAGATCAAAGAGCACTGATGCAAGGGGGAGTGAAGAATGAGCCTGCAAAGGAGAATGAAATGGAGGAACCAGATAGGTACAAGAACCAGGAGAGAAAAGTGTAATAGAAGCCACAGGGAGAGAAGGTATCCAAGAATGAAGTTGAATTTTGGTTCTTCTGATGGCTTGGTGATCTTGTAAAAAGCAGAGCCTCTTCTGGCCTCAATTTCCATTTCCTTTAAGGACAGCATTATTCTAATTAGCTTCTGCCATAAACTCTGTCTCTAAATCTGTGAGATTATTATCTTGTCTTGAGACTAGACATGACCCATGATGATGGGTCAACGAGCCATGGCAGATGATGAAATAAAAAAGCAACTTGCAGTCCTTCATGGCTCTCCTATTTTATAGAATCAAAGATTTAGAAATCAAAAGGACCTTAGAGGTTTTTTTAGCCTAAAGTTATCACTTTGTAGATGAGGCAAAATGACTTATCCAAAGTCATACATGACATAAGTGGCTAAGCCAGGATCCAAACAGCTTTTCTTAACTACAAATCTGGTATCCTTCCCACTATATCACACTGCTTCCTTCTATTAAGAAAGGAAGGCAGTGAGTGTTCAATATTACCTAAATTTTGGTTTCCCCCAGGAAGAAGAGCTATGGATGTTTTGTAAACTGAGGAAGTGATAGCATCCTTTAATTCATGGATCAGTAGAATCACTGACTTGGCTCAACCTCATCTGTCATGGATATACCTTGGTAATGGATCTGCCCACTTCTGCACTACATGAGAACAAAATCTGGATTCCTTCAGGAATATACAATTATCATTCTTCTCTAAACTCCCAGCATTTATGTAAATCACTTATTTGTTCCAATGTTCCCAGAATACCCTCCATGCTCTTCTTTAGTTGAATTAAAATCTGTCCTTCAGGACAGGTTGCAACTTTAAATACAATCTCTTCCCCAAAGCTTTCCCTCACAATTCCAGTCATTAATGATTATTTTCACTTAGAGCCCCCTTTGTTTTGTATTTCTATAATGCCCTTCACAATTCTGGTATCCCTACTCTGAATGTTTTCCAGCATACTAATGTCTTTATTGAAATGTGGCATCCAGAATTGGGTATCATAATGTAGACTGAGTATAATCGAGCTCTAGTGTAGCAGGAGTTTTATTTCCTTACCCCTAAAAATTTTGCTTTGCATCATCTTTTGGGAACTGCAACTAATAGAGAGAAACACACAAAATCATATCATTTTATAAATTATTATCGAATTATTTTATAAATTATTATCTACCACTCTGCCACCATCACTATGAAAGTGGAAGGGGTGAAGTAGTCAAAGAACTATTATATTATTCTTTGCTTTTTTATGGGTTATTGTGGCCTAAAGGGGGGCGGATGACAAAATCATCATTTTATGGCCAACCCATGAATGTGAGTCAGGGAGTGTCTATCTTAAGCATATGACGACTTTGCAGGCAGAATGGGCAGATAGGAACAATTCCTTCAAACATGATAACCTGTTTTTTGAATTACTTCCTTAAAGGTTTTCTTGGGATCATCAACATTCTTTATAAAGGTCAATTGAAGGACTTCCCTCTTGAAGTCAATGTTCTCAAAATACTATTCACTGTTTCCATCATACTCTGTGTGAAAAGAAGATTCGATATGCAGGGGAGCTAGCACTTCAATCTTGTCTCTATCCATAGCTTACTTTACTAGAGATTTTAGGTAATTTCCTCTTTTGGCGAAGTCTGGGGTTGTATATTTTGTTTGAATAAGATATCTCACTCCAATTAGAATAACTCATTCACTCTGTATATTGTCTGGCATAGTCTCATCTGTACGGTTACTCTTATTCTTGTTTGCTATTAACTTTGGGTTTGAGTAATATTATCTTTGTGTAACTGGTTTTTGGTGAAAAGAGAATCAAGCCTTATAGTTTAGGGGTATTTTTCCCCATTAAGAGGTAGTAGTCAGGGGGCAGCTAGGTGGTGCAGTGGATAGAACACCAGCCCCGAAGTCAGGAGGACCCAAGTTCAAATCTGATCTCAGACACTTAACACATCCTTGCTGTGTAATTCTGGGAAAGTCACTTAGCCCCAATTACCTCAGCAAAAAAAGAGATAGTAGTCAGGAGCTCAGCTTACACCTAAAAATTATGTCACCTACAGTAACATCACTCAGGGATTTGATATGCAAATATACATAGGTATGTATGTGTATACATACATATATATAATGTATACACACCTAAATTCAAATCACACACATGGATATATATATATATATATATATATATATATATGTGTGTGTGTGTGTGTGTATATGTGTATATAGACATTTGTGTACATTTGTATGTCTGGATACATTGCACACACACACATATGAATTCTAGCCCAGTACCTCCTCTTTGAAAAAAGTAGGGTAGCCTGCCATATGGTACCAAAATCCACTTCCTTCCTGGCCAAGTATTTTTTGGATAGAATAGGTAGAGGAGACTAGAGAGATTTATTCCTGCCTTATTGTGAGTCACATTTGGACAAACCATTGTGGACTACACATGACTTACATCAGCAATATATACACAGAAATACTCCTACACAAGGTAGCACCTAGTTTAATTTGCTCCCCAAACTAGTCCCTAACTGTAAATATGATGTAAATAAAGATTGTGGAGGACTGTGAGTACCAGGTAAATTAATTTGAACTTTCCCAGAAAGGCAATGGGAGACAACTGATGTTTTCTGGGAATTGGTAGTTTTCTAGATACATCATATAAGGCAATATATGATAAATAATGACATATAGGAGAAAGTAAGCAAAGACATTATCAAAGACATTTGGGATTGATAATAAGAATATACTATGCAGCTTTCAAAAGTGGAAGCTGACAAATGGACAGACCAAATGGTTCCTTCCTATTTATAAAATTTGAAAAGACTGAAAGAAAGCTGTCTAGAATTTTGGATATACTCTTTATGGAAAATCATGGATATGTACAAGATAAGACCGAAGGGAATTTGAATCCTGATCACTCTAGTACTGCCAGAAGTACATTAAAATAAGGAATTATCATTATTACTATCAAAAACTGGGTGGCTATTGAATTATAAGAGTGTTAGCATAGAAATGACCATGGCAATTTATTGAATAGAAGGCATTAATTGAAAAAGAGAGGTGGAGTAGGGATTTAGCACTCTCAATCCAAAGGAAAGTTCAAGGCTCATCGTAAACTAACTCAATCCAAAGAAAAGCTCAAAAGTCATCACAAGCTAACTCAAGTCTGTTGAATTGTGATAAACAATTTTCTGACCACAGAATCACAAATTCTTAGATTTGTGAGGAATCCCAGAAATCAGTCAGTCCAGATTGTACTGGAACAAGAATCCTTTTTTCATCATAGTGAGTGGACAGTTACTTAGTACAGGCAAACCCCACTCAGTATAGAAAACCATAAAAATAATGAAACCCCATCTTAGAAATGAAGTATGAGATCTTGAGCAAATCATATAATCCCTTTCAGCCTTACTTTATTCATTTGTAAAAACCAGGATAATAATAGCACTTGCCTCATAGCATTCTTGTGAGGAACAAATAAAATAATATGCATAGGCTCTTGCTAAACTTCAAAGAGCTCTAAATAAATGATTATGATAATAAGACATCCTCTTTCTTCTCTCTTCCTCTTCCTCCTTCATCTGAGATTAAATTCTGCCTCAGACACGTTTTAACTGTGTGACCCTGGGGTGATCACTAAACTGCCCAATTCAGTTTCCTCATCTATATAATTTTAGCATTTATTCCCTAGGGATGTTGTGAAATACAAGTGATATTTGTAAAGTATTTTGCATCCTACAAAGTGTCATATAAATGCTTACTATATTATGGCTATTATTTCAGTTCTGTTAATCTCTACATCATGACCTCAGTTTCATTTTTCTTACCCACAAAATGAGGGATTTGGACTTTTTGTTGTTTCTCTCCTTTGTTTTCAAAGAGGACCGATGAGATCACAGGGTGATGTCGATTCATAAGTAAACTGGATTTAAGGAGACTCCAGACTTACTTTTTCTTTCAGTGTCATTGAAGTCTAGTGGTAAAACAAAAGTCAAAATAATTGATGAGTCAGGATGCAATGGATGACCTCTATACCTTCCATGTTTGACTATCCTCTAATTACTTGACAGCCTTTGTCTCATCCAACTTCATGGCTGCTCAAATAAATTGTTGTCATCCTCCTATTCTTCCTGGGGAAGTCTTCATATGCACAAGGTAGACACTCCCAACTCACCAACAGGTTTGAGATCTGTTGGTTATAATCTGATTAAGCCTATGTGCAAAATGGCTCACTGGGGCATAACTACTGCATGTGATGTAGCTTTTTGGAGTCACAGGTATGAGTCAAGTGCCAGACAGATACCAAAGATGGATGAATAGTTCTGAAAAGGGCTCAGCAAGTTCTCATACCAGAGGTACTCATCCTCCTTAAACTCTTATATACTTTGAACCTGGAGTTAGAAAGATCTGACTTAAATCAGGATTAAGACACTTACTATGCAAGTTATTTAATTGCTGTTGGCTTTAATCCACTGGATTTGGACTAGATTTGGACCAGATAAAAAGAAATCTTTAGCTCTCTGTGGCTTAGTTTTCTCATACTTAGAATGAGGAAAATGGGATTCGATGACCTCTAATGTTTCTTCCAGGACAACTAAGTGGCACAATGGATAGAGAAAACTCATCTTCTTGAATTCAGATCTGGCCTCACACACTTAGCTGTGTGAATGTGGGCAAGTCACTTAATCTTGTTTGCTTCAGTTACTTCATTTGTAAAATGATCAATAACAACATATATAAAAGATAAGAAAATACATTATCTAAGGCATGTGGGATTGAAATAAGAATATGCCAATTAAGTTTCAAAAGTGAAAAGTTACAAATGGACTTACAAAGTGCTTCATTCCTATCTATAAAATATGAAAAGAGTGAAAAGAAACTGTCTAGCATTTTGGACAGACTCTCCTTGGGGAAAATCAATCCAGTGTCTTTTCCAAGAAAACCCCAAATGTGTTCATGAAGAGTAAGACAAGACAGAATAATAATGTTCCTTCCAGTTGCCTTGGCAATTTATTTGACTCTATAGCTTACTACTTAGTTTCTTTTCTTCCCAAGCAGGTTAGCTCTTGAAAAGAAAAATAAAACAGAGAAATACTATATATGTTTAGGAATTATAGTAGAGAAAATTAGCATCTTCTAAACACCTACTATGTGCCAAGGACTGTGTTAAGAGGATGCTTTGTAAATAATGTCCTGCTCAATTCTAAAAGAAAAAAAAATGTTGGGCTTCTTTCGCCTGTCTCATTTAGTACATTTTAAAAAGAAATATTTGTTGATATACTTAATTCTAATATGAATGGAAGAATAAGAAAAGAAAAGAAATGTTAAAATAATGATAGAATAGGTGAGACAGAAGGAAAGAAGAAAGAAAAGAAAGGAAGGAAAGAAAAAGGAAAAGAATAAAGAAAGAAAAGGATGTAATAAACTACATATCTATAACTCATTATATTCCTTTTATCCTGCTTTCTAACCCCACCAGAACCCCTGGAGAAAGTGAGAGGCCACAGAAATGGGTTCTTCTGGAGTGAGGAAAAACTGGGCATAGTTTTAATTTTTCTAGAATTCTGAGAAGTGGAAACAGGAGAAAGCAACAAAATTACCAGGGGGATTATAAAATATCTCAAATACTGTAAACTTTATGATCCTCTTTCAGTGGAAAAGAACACACCCCAGGAAAAATTCTATGCAAACCATTTTTCTTTCTTGTTTGTTTTGGTTTGATTATTACATTCCAGGATTTCTTTTCATTTTTTTTAAGTTTAGAAGTCTTGCTGGATACAGACTATATTTCTTGGTAAATGAACATCCTGCCAACTTGTAATATATTCTCATTTGCATTGTTACTCATCTTGACTTTTGTTTTACTACTCGAGTTTGAGGCTGACAACTTTGTATAACTCTATCATAATCTAATTCATCACCCCATGATGTCATTGGTCCTCTTCCAAATCTAGGGATAAACAACTTCTATAATGTAGAACTTCTGGACCTTGGTATTTATATCTCTCAATGAAACAAATGTAAAATTCATTACTACTAGTGCCTTTGAGATTCTGTTGATTTACAAATTGTTCTTAAGTTCCAGTAGTGGGCAAATGTGTTTTACAATTTTCTGAACAATGATATGTGAATTTTTGTTTTCTTTATAAGGATTAGATTGCTTTATTGATTTCTTAACTTGTTTTTCTATGTATGTTGCTCCAATTTTTCTATTTACTGACTTTGCTCTAAAAAACATGCAAACTATATTCTCTGTCAAAAGCTATATGTTTCTCTTCAATAATTTTATTTAACCTTTTCAACCACTTTATGGTTTCTTGTAGAAATTCCATTCTTTATTAGGGCATTTTGAGCAGTTTTTGCATAATTATTCCTTTCTTCTGTTATATTTATTTTGTTTTATTTCACTCCACACTATTTCACCAAGTAAACAAATATTTATTAAGCCTGAACTGTACAAACTATACAAGGGCTAAGAACAAATTAAAAAATAAATAAAACAATCTTCCTCAAAAAGCTTACATTATTATACTGGGGAAAAATTGACAACAAAATTTCTTCCTTGCATTGCATAAGCTAAATATGGATGCAATTCTGTTAGATTTTCTTCTTGCTTTATTCTTTCATCTCCCTTATAGTTTTTCTATACAGATTTTTTCCACTCTTTTTTTGCTTTTATTTTTCTTTATTTGGCTCATTTCTTGCTTTCTGAGGTAGTGAAGGTGAGTTAGCCTCAGACACCTCATATTTTGAGCTCTTGATGGAAGCCAAGAAGAGCCAATAAAGTATCAGAGAAATTATTAAGTAGGAGTGAAAAATCATGGTAATTCCTTTTTCTATATCCCTTGTATTGAGTGTAGGGTCAAAGAAAGCATAAATAGAAGACACTTATAGAGTCTGGATATATAGTTTCTATGTGCACTAGTAAAGAGGGTTAACAGGTCCTAGAATAGGGATTTACCTCATTCCTCACACTATCACTCCCCACGCCCAAAGTTATATAAGAGTTTGTCAGGTATATCATGACATTGACAGTGAGTGGTTTAGACATATTCAAAACTTAGCTCTTAAATGTTTCTGATAAAGTAAAGAATTATAATCACAGAAATTATGTTGGTAGGGACCTCAGTGACCATGTGGTCCAATCCATATTTAAAAGGCCTAGTATCACATATATAAAGAGTTCTTTTAAAAAAGAAAGAATTGGCAAATAGGATTGCTAAGCTACTTTCAGCCTTATTTGATGTATCACAGATGATTAAAAAAAAGTGGTGGGGAAGGACCACAGAGGGTAAATGACACATCGATTGTTAACAAAAAGGCAAAAAAAAGTAAAGTCTGAAATCAGTAAAAAAAAAAGTTCTTGACCAGATTCAAGCTGAAGACTTTAGAGGATGTGGAATTCATCACCTCTTAAGGCAGCTCATTTATTTTTGACAATTATAATAATAATAATAACAACAAAACAACAATCACTAACATTTATATATGTACCAGGCATTATTCAAATTACCTTATCTGATTCTCATAACAACTCTGTAATGTAGATGCTATTATCATTCTCATCTTATAGATAAAGAAACTGAGGCAAATAAGTTAAGTGACTTCTACAGGGCTGCACCGATATTATGTCTGAGGACAAATTTGGACTTGGGTTTTTCTCACAATATTCTAGGCCATTTTTCCTGGTATCAAGCCCAAGTTTGCTCTTGATTCTACCCTTTTGGGCCAAATCGAATAAGCCTGGCCACTCCCTCATATAACAGCCCTTTTAAGACTTGAAGACAACTATCATATTACTTTATTAAAGGTTCCATTTTTCAGTTGATGTCACTAAGATATGGACTTAAGCTCTTGCCAAATTTGTTGTCCTCCATATATTTCAATGACACTCTGAAATCAAAGTTTCCAGAAATAAAATATAGTGTTCCAATTGAGATCTTAGTAGGAAAAAATAGTGTCATGATCACCTTCATGTTCCTGGAAACTTTGCCTCTTTTCATCCAGGCTAAAATCCAATCAAGTTTTCTTTTGGCTGCTACACAAAACTGCTGATTGAGGTCAAACTCGATGTCCATTAAAACCCTAGATATTTATCAGAACAACTGCTGTCTAACCCTGACTACTTGAAAAGCTGATTTTTGAATACTTTACATTTAGCCCTATTAATTACCCCCAATAGGAAAAAAAATATATCCAACCACATGTTTTTCCTCATGTTCTCTTTAATTTTTTCATCTTATTAGATTCTAGCTGCTGCTCTTTCCCATCAAGTTCCTCTATTGGCCAGTATGTTAATTGTCTCTCCCAGCTTTGCATTAACTGTCATTTGAATAAACATAACATCTATGCTTTTATTTGAGTTCATAATTGTTAAACAGTACAAAGCTAAGGCAGGGTCACTGTGCATTATTCATTTTACTTAGTTGTTCTGTTTTGTTATAAGAAAATTTTCAGGAAGTAGGAATAATTTCTAAATATTTGGAAAATAAAAATAAAACATGCCAATAAAAGGTTAAAAATAAAAAAAGAATAGGGAACATTTTATTTGCCATATTTTTATTCCCTGGATATCTATGCTTGGCACACCATAGGTGCTTAATAAATACTCATTGATTAACAGACATATATACAAATATGGCACCATTTGTGTTGCTTATTCTAGCAATCTTTTTCTTTCCTTTCCTTCTTTAAAAACAGGCCTTTAATTCATTGTCTATTTTTTGTTAGCTCTATGCTGTGTCTTGCTAACTCTTGGGGAGAGCTGCCTTTGTCATCTGCTTATTTACTGTATTTATTCACTAAAAGCTTTTGAATGAAGCTTTATTTATAGAATGGACTTCCTATATTTCCTTGTAATGAGACAAGGCTATAATTTTAATCTGACTTTAATTAAGAATTAACATATTCCTGTGAATATATGTGGCAATCTACAAGAAAGATCCAAAGATCAAATTCAATCCATTTCCTTTTTTAAAAAATTGAAGCTTTTTTATTTTCAAAATATATACCCGGATAATTTTCAACATTCATTCCGACAAAACCCTGCATTGCATTCCTCCCTTTCCACTATACCCTCCCCTAGACTGCAAGTGTTCAAATGTATGTTTTTTATTTTATTATAGCTTTTTATTTACAATACATATGCATGGGTAATTTTTCAACATTGACTCTTGCAAAACTTTCTCTTCCAAATTTTCCCCTCCTTCCCTCCACCCCCTCCCCTAGATGGCTGGTAGTCCCATACACGTTAAATATGTTAAAATATATGTTAAATCCAAGATATCTATATGTATTTATACCATTATCTTGCTGCACAAGAAAAATCGGATCTAGAAAGAAAAAAAACTGAGAAGGAAAACTAAAATGCAAGCAAACAATAACAGAAAGAGTGGAAATGCTATGTTGTGGTCCACACTCAGTTCTCATAGTCCTCTCTCTGGGTATATATGGCTCTCTCCATCACTGAACAATTGGAACAGGCCTGAATCATCTCATTGTTGGAAAGAACCACGTCCATCAGAATTGATCATCATATAGTCTTATTGCTGTGTATAATTATCTCCTAGTTCTGCTCATTTCACTCAGCATCAGTTCATGTAAGTCTTTCTAGGATTCTCTGAAATCATCCTGCTGATCATTTCTTGTAGAACAATAATATACCATAACATTCATATAGCATAACTTATCCAGCCATTCCCCAGCTGATGGGCATTCACTCAAGTTTCCAGTTCCTTTTCATTACAACGAGGGCTCCCACAAACATTTTGCCACATGTGGGGCCTTTTCCCTTCTTTAAGATCTCTTTGGGATATAAGCCCAAGAGTAATATTACTGGATCAAAGGGTATGCACAGTTTGATAACTTTTTGAGCATAGCTCCAAATTGTTCTCCAGAATGGCTGTATCTGTTCACAGTTCCACCAGCAATGTATCAGTGTCCCAGTTTTCCCACATCCCCTCCAATATCCATTATCTTTTACTATCATCTTAGCAATCTGAGAGGTGTGTAGTGATACCTCAGAGCTGTCTTAATTTACATTTCCCTGATCATTAGTGATGTAGAGCACCTTTTCATATGACTACTAATGTTTCAGTTTCTTCATCTGAAAATTGACTCTTCATATCCTTTGACCATTTATCAGTTGGAGAATGGCTTTTATTCTTATTTGAGTTAATTGTCTATATATTTTAGAAATGAGCTCTTTATCAGAACCCTTGAATGTAAATTTTTCTCCTACGTTATTGCTTCCTTTTTAATATTGTTAGCATTGGTTTACTTTGTACAAAAAGTTCTTCTGAAGATTTTTTGTTGTTGTTTTTATCAGCCACCAGAAGTAATAAAACACACACATGCCATCTCACAAATTTATCCTTCCATTCCCAACTAGGTGTTTATAACTCACAAAAGCATGTGAGACATGATAATTTTATGAGTGAACCAGATAACACATATTTCATATTTGCATTTGTAAACCAATAAAATAATATTTTAGTAAAAATTATGTTAAGACAAATGTATCTATTTTAATTCCCTTTTAAATCTGGTAAATGTTGTTCAGTTTTCTACTTCCAATCAAAAAAAAAAAATTCATCCACATTTTTCTCCCAAGTTGACGCTTCGAGAGATTTTATGTTCATTAATCTGGCTTCATTCAGTGATCCAGAATTATTGTCCTCCAAGGGGCAGGCTGTACCTGTTAGCCTGAGGAACAGTCACTGACATCTGAAATGTATGTAATTTGATAGACGGTGCTTCTGTTTGACTTAGCCAAGGCCTTAATGGCTAAGTGCCTTTATTCCATACTTGCTGAGGGGAATGGGTTCACTTCAGGATTTATTATAATGTTTACTCCAAGCTCACAGATTTATTTCCCACTTTAAACAGTTCCACCCTGGAGAACTATTTACCTTATTTCCCCCAAGACTCACATAAATTAGTTGCTTGGCTTATTCTACTGAAAGTTTATGTTCTAGCTGTTGTGTAGTATATATCCCGTTTGACAGTGCAGGCAATCCTAACTGGTCACTCCATGATGCACTTAGATAATAAGGATGCCCGAGGGATAAAGAAGTCATGTAAAATGAGATTATTCTTGAGTTGAATAAGAAGATAGGTAAGTACAAAAATGGACGTCAGAGTATCAAATGAGCTTTGAGCACAGAACCCAAGAAAAGGGAATGTGGAGAATTTATTTAAATGTTATGCTTCATTTTGACAGATCTTCATAAGAGTTATCACCTTAATATAAATGATTCCCAATTAAACATTGAAATGTCTTCACTGGGTAATTAATAAGTGTGTTTAAGCTCCCTGAGCCTCTCACTATTTATTTTCTTTTTAATAAGGTACCGTCACCAAGTAAGTTATTTCCTAAAATTATGTCAGGGCTTTTGGAAATGGTCATTTATCCCTTTTAGGAGCAAAGATGACTTGTAATAATTGACTCGCTTGTTTCTTGGTACACTAGGAATCTTTTTTTTTTAAATTTTTTTCTCTCTTCTATCCCATGTAGCAGTAATTTATTGAAAAATAGATCATTTACTGATTTTTTTGATATTATTGCCACTTGACAATGATCCCTCTACCCCCAAATCTCTCTAGTAACAAAGAATTATTATCAGATTAAGCAAACCAATCCATTGGCTAATAATATATGCCTCCTTACATACTTATAGTTCAGCAATGCTGACGTCAGTGTTCTGATGTCAATGTGAGTCACTACATGGGTCAGACCTCAGAAGCTTTTCAAAGTTGCTTTCCTTCTCATTGTTGTACTCATTGTATAAATAGTCCTCCTGTTTGTTTTTACAACAGTTCAAAAATCATAGACACATGGGATTCAAGCTGGAAGGGACTTGGGAAGCCACTAAACAGCACTTTCATTTTATATATAAGGAAGCTGAGGCACAAAATATCAGGTGACTTTCCTGTGATCATGCAGGTAGTAAGTATCAGAGTCAATCTTTAAACTGGTATCAGGTCCCAGCACTGTAGTCACTGTTGCTCTCTATCTTCCCAAGTTTCTCTTAATTCTTTATTTATTTTAAATGGTACAATAATATTTTATTGCATCCATATACCACATTTGTTTTTCAGCTTTCCAACCAATCTTTTATTTCCATTTTTTATTTTTTTATTTTTGGTCTTCATAAAAAAACTATCGGTCAACCTTTCTGTACTTATGGGCCTTTTCCTTGTGTATTTGAATTCCCTTACATACACATAATTTACTATCAAAACTCAGGTTTCAGAATGGATGTTAACTTTCTGAAAGTGCCATATTTACTCCTTAAATGTAGCTTAAGCTATGGAATAATCTAGTTTTGTTGCTGCCATTTTCCGGGACAGATGGGCTGACAGAAGGAAATATGTTTGTAGAAGGTAATACAGAAATATGTTTGTAGGACAGAAGGTAATATGTTTGAAATACTGATCTGACTGTGATATTTGTCATCATTTTATTGGCTTGGGTATCAACCTGCAAGATCATCACTTGAGAATATTTTTAAATTAAAGTATTGAACCCTGTTAATATACAGTAGGTAATGGTATTGCCTTAGTCTGGGTTACATAATCTCAATTATGAATTTATGCATATCAACTGTAGGTAGGCCTTAATTTTTTCATCTGGAAAATAAGAGTGTCAGAGCAGATGACCTGTGAGGTATCCTGCTCTAGGGCTATGATATTATGATCCTAAATCATTTAACAATCCTGGGCCTCAGTTTACTGGTTTGTCAAATAATGGGGTCAGACTAGTCCCTGAGATTCCTTTCAACTTACCCTCTATGATCCCATGATGAATTTGTTTAAATTAGAGATAATAAGATTTTTCCTTCTTGAATTGAATTTTATTTTACTAAAAATTAAACTTAAGCATTACTTTAAAGAATATTTAGAAAATGTTACTTATTTGGTGGAAATATATTGTTTATCCCTTCAAAATGTGTTGATATGTGAAAACACAAAATTCGTTTATAAAAAAACAAGTTTCCAACAAGTGCTGCCATCAGGAAGCCTGGCTGGCGGCTCCAGCAGGAGCTGAATCAGGTGTTACAGTAATTTAATACTTCAAGGTTTTGCTATATATTGTTGGTGTTTAATCCCCTCAAATGACACAATTCTTTTTAGATAATTCTAACTGTACATAATCTAGAAGCTAAATCCAGTTACACTTTGGTTTTCCAAAATCTAATCATTTGGTTTGTGGATTATTTTGGCCCTTTGTCCTTTTATCAGTTCTAGTTCATAGAGTTTGAACTAGAAAGGACCAGAGAGATCATCCACTCTGACCTTTCCATTATACATGTGAAATCTCAAGATTTCTCATGAGAGGTTAGCTCAGAGGACTTGGTAGATAAGAAAAAGCTGGGATGTTAATGATAATAACAAGAACTGTCATTGATCTGGCACTTTAAGATTTGCTAAGTGCTTTAGAAATAGTATTTCATTTTATCCTTACAACACCCCTGGGAGATACACCTCCTCCCCCCCTGCCCCTTTTTGCAATTGAGGAACCTGAAGTTAAAATCAATAAAGAGACAATTCATCTAGGACCCCACAGCTAGTGTCTGAAGTCTGCTTTCTGATTTCAAGTGGAGTACACTGTACCCCCTGCCATCTACCTGTCTACTGTGCCGCATATCTGCCTAAAGGAGTTCACTTGGGCATGGATAACAGAGAGTGTTAGTGATGAACAGGGGATGGGAGAGCCCTGGAATTGAATACAATATCAGTATATTATCCATGAGAGTCAGTGTGGAACAACTCAACTGAAGCTATGTGATGAGTACTGAGACATCATATAGATTTAGGGAGTATTTGAGCCACAAATGTGGATTAGAGGATAGAACCACATTGAAAACAGGTCTCAGAAACATAATGATCCTATTTTGACTTTTGTCCCTTCTTTCAGATATCCTGATAAGAATATAAAGAGTCCATGTGTGTGCTCAACTCGATTTAAGGGTGGGAAGGGCTTCCATTCTCATAAACATTAGCAGCAGAGACAAGTAGAAGATAGCTTTCTGTGCTTGATTCAGATTCTATGAATACTAATTTAGGCAATTGGGCCAGGTGGTGGCAAGGCGATCTCTCTCTGCATTCAATTAGAGATGTCTAGACTGACCTTTTGGAGTGACTGGCTATGGCACTCCAAGATGCCATTTGAACATTTTCATAATACCAGTAAGACCATACCATCTAGAAAAGGGAATTGTTAATTTGTTATCTCCACTATTATAAATTCTTTGTCTTTACATATTACTGAATGCATAACATACTCCCACCTCTCCTATTCTCCCCATCCCAGTGATTCCACACTCCTGCCGGTAGTTGTACAACCCCCATTTCCCATTGTCAGCTGCTTGTTCTCATTCACCTGAATCCACTTTGCCTCATATTCCCTTCCAAATATGCCTTATTTTATACCATTCCCTATGGGATGCCTTCTCCATAATTAATAAACTTATTTTCATTTTAAACTGCAATTTTTTCACTTTTTCCAATTTCTGAAACTCACGTAGACTTCTCTGCCTCCTGATAGCACAGCTTCCCTGATTACCCTTTCCAGTATTGGTTATACTTTTTGTCATACTTCCAGGTGCCCCATTCATGGTTGGGGACTCAGAATATTCTTTGACTCCCTTTCCATTTACAATATTACTATTTACCATCATCACTCATAAATTTATCATCTTCCTTTGAATTTCTATCTAAATTTGCCACCTAACAAAATCCTGTTGATTATTTTCCATGGAACCTCAGGATATTTTCCTTTGTTCCTCAATGACTTCAGTGCTCAGTTCATACTTTTTTCTTCTTTACACCTGTTTTTGTAAGACCAGAAGATGTCAACTTAAATGTTGATGATCCTTAAAAAAAACCAAACTTCCCAGGTTCTCAAGAGAATTCTGAGTTTTTTCATATTTTATTGAAACCAAATGTAACCCTGACATAAAGATTATATTAACTTGATGGTTGTGTTTCTTGATTTGCATTCCTATAATCTCACCAGGATTTTTAACTAGCATTAAAAATAAGCTTTAGTAGCCATGGCCATCTTGGGTTCATTGAAAATAATTTGAGTTTAATTATTTTTGTGATTACTCTCTTTATATTCCACATATAAATTTACTTATCTACGTTGTTCCTCTCATTAGAATATGGTTTTCATTCATTGTCCTTGTATCCTCAGTATCCAACACAGCAAGTGATACATAATATGTCCTGAATAAATTATTGCTAATTGATGGCAATCTGTTAGACAAATATGTTTGTAAATGGTCCACATCTAAAAATTCAGTAAGCATGTGACTTAGCACTACATCTTGTCACTGACCCAGATGAGTCTGGAGGGAAAAAGTGAGACTGGTGACTTTGCATAGCCCTCCTTCCCTCCAATCCAATTCACTTGCATCTCATGGCATCATCTCCCTGATGTTATGGACCTCTTCATCTTTGAGAATGAAGAGCAAACAGCAATTTCCACCACTTGATACCCCTTAATTATGGAAGTGGCAAATATTGCATAGCAGTGAAAATATTCTTTATTTTTACTGATATGTGTTGCTGTGGTCAAAGAATTTTTTAGTCAATTCCCAACCTTCCACTGATGAACCTTTCTCTATATATCTGGACAAGATTTTTAGTGTAGACACAGTCTGCCATTAGGATTTTCCATGAAACCTTCACAACTTGATGAATTGTAGTCTCAAATGAGACTAATGAGATATTAAAGGAAGACTTGTAAGCTATTTGTGTAACTATCAATCCTCATATATTCTCTTCAAAGGAAATCAAGATATTAAAATTTCTATGGGGAATGAATGAAGGAAAAGGTATTTATATGCATGTGTAAACAAATGCTGATCTTGGAGAGAAAAATAGAAATAGAAGTATAGTTTTTTCTTAACACTCTAATTGGAATAGATAATTTTTTGAGAGTTCTGTTTCAAGACAGATGGAAAAGTTCCTAATTCCTTTGAGAGTAGTATCAGGGCCAAAATACTCCCTCGGGCATGTTGGCTAGTATCTGGAAGTCTGAAGGACATAGATACTGGCAAATTGCTAAGACTATGAGGACCTTAAGATTCAGTGAGAGGGCAGATGTTGACGTTTCCACGTTAACCAGTATTGGTTAAAGACCTGATGACTCTCAGCTCATCTAAATGATGGGAGTAGATATGTTGCTATTTGTCTAAGTAACAAAACTAGTTGGTTCCAAAGTTCCAACTCTATATCTTTGTGGATGTTCTTTTCTGGTTTGTTGTTGTTGTTGTTGTTGCTGTTGTTGACGCAATTGGGGTTAAGTAACTTGTTCAGGGTCACACAGCTAGGAAGTATTAAGTATCTGAGGCTGGATTTAAATTCAGGTCCTCCTGATATCAGGGCTGGTGCTCTATCCACTGCAGCATCCAGATGCCCTCCTTAACGTTCTTTTTATCATCAAAACACATTTCACTGACAATATTCTGTCTTAGAAGAACCGTAAATTCTTATTGTTATTACTAACTGTCATGTTCTTATATCTTCTTATTCTTTGATGAGCCATGTTTTTAAGATTTACATTCAGCTTCCATTTCGCTATTTACTTGGGTTTAAAAAAACCCTCAAAAATGAGAAACTGGGAGCTCATCCATTCACTGGTGTCTTTTCTCTTTAGAAACAATTATCAGCATTGTGCACCCTAGTCTGCTTTATACAACTTTAAAAATGAGCACTTGCTTTATATTTAAGTAATCAGTATTTGTATTTTGTCTCTTCATGATGAATGAGTTAGGAACTGTCTTTCCTTTATGGAAAGGATTTTCGTTCTCAGACAATAAGGCTTTCAGAAAAAAGGAAATCTTTAGAGAGAATTTTCCCTGAATCAGAACAATTCACAGACTATGTCACAAAATATTGGTGTCTTTCCTTCATCTTAAAAGCTTTAGGAATTGTACTAGATCTCAAAGACAAAGGGGAAGGGTGGCAAGCAATGAATTTCTAATTAAGAAGGAACATAAGTTTCTTGAAAATCATTTAAAGAGGAGTGAGATTGTTTCTACAGAAGTCATAAGCTTCAGAATGTATTTTGGGGAGCTGGGATCTGCCTTAATGATGTCAGCATCATTCCTTCCCTATCCCCACCATACTATCACCATTTTTGCCAATTACCATTGCCATCAATATCACAATCTTCATCAATCACAATCATGATTTTATAGTTCAAATGAATCTCAGTTTCTTCAGTCTCATCTGTCATTTTACAAAGGATAAAACTTGCTTGTCTTGGTTAAGTATCTTTCTTAAGTTTGCACAGAACTTCAAAAAGTGGAGGAGGGGAAGGAAATAAAAATTTATTGAATCCCTACTAGGTGCTAGGCATTGTGCTAAATAAAAGCTTTACAAATATTATTTCATTTCCAGTGTTGTCAAGGATTTCAGCAGCCATTCAGCTCAACGTATAGCTAGAAAAGAATGACATTTACCATTCATTTCTTGAAGATGTGTAAGGAGGTAAAACATATTGCTTCCTGAGGAAGGCCATTCAAAATTTTAAAAATTAATTTATTAGCAAGTTTTCTTTTATAAGGCGCTTACATTTGCAATTTCTTCCCACAGGTCCTGGGAAGTCCTGTCTTGGGCCATACCCTTTACCACATGAGATTTTGAAGATAGTTATCTTCTCTTCTCTGATTCTTATTTTCTCCATAGTAATCATTTCTAGCTTCTTAAACTGCTGTTTATAAGGTGTGAACTTAAATCCCTTCATCTTGGTTGCTGTTCTCTCTAGATTTTCTTTAGCTTATCATCATCCTTGTTTTAAAAAAAAGACAATGAGAAAATGAGAATAAACTCAGGCAAAACTTAGAGCATAAAAAATAGCCAATAAAACCAGCTTTTTAATAGGTTTTTAGAAGTTAATGGAAATAGCGTGGGAAGCAGCTAGGTGGTGGGGTCGATAGAGTGTTGGACTTAGAGTTAGGAAAACTTATTTTCTGGTTATCTGACTCTGAATAAGTCACATTCTGACCTCAGTTTCCTCATTTGTAAAATGAGTTGGAGATAGTTATAACAGACATCTCCAGTATCTTTGCCAAGAAAACCCCAAATAAGGTCACTGAATCAGACATGACCAAAATGATTCATCAATAGTAAATAAAATCTGGAGCCCTAGTCTACAGTTCCCAGGGACTGTGAACTGTATTATTGTTCCCACTGACTATGTAGTTTTTTAAAATCACAAAATAGGTAGAGAAAAAATTAAAGTGAAGCATTTGACAGAAAAGGGCACAGATTGTGAAGTTCACACTGCATCCTGTTATGTACATTCTGTTAAAAAACTTCCTGTTTTTTCAAGAATAATAAATAAGAAACTCATGTAAAAACCTTAAAAAGGTCTTTTGCTTTTATAAAGGGAATATATGATATCTTTAATAATCATGATTGGTCATCCCATGCTTGTTATTAGCCAACAACAATTGTTAAAAAAGATATTTTGACAGGATTTATTTTATAAATGTCAGCAAGTCTGTGTAATTTGTTCAAAACATTTTAGAAATCTCAATAGAATGCTTATAAGTATTCTTTGAGAAAAGTCCATTTCAGACTTTCTGCAAAGAAATATTAAAATTAATTAGATTTCCTAAGATTTCTGGATAACAGTTCAGCACATTTATTGAGTAATCTTATTATCTACTGTAGTAATTGTGGATATCACATTAGAGGTAGATTTAAAAAGTCCCTGCCACACACATATTACCATATTCTGTTTCTGTGCCACACTTGTGATGTTTCCTGAACTCATCATCTTGTTTCGCATTTTGTACTGATTATCTGCAATATATTCTGATGACTAAATCACTTCCGTTTTTGCTTTCTTTGTCCTTCACCCCAGTGGTCTCCCTGCTTTCCTATGAATATAGCTTCTAAATATATAATACTTCTACTCATCCCTACTTACCCATCTGCTTTCTTTTACATAATGTTGTTTCAAATATCTTTCTATCTCAGTTCAGGACCTACTCAATTCCCATGATCTATACTTTCATTTCATCTTAGCTGCTCACAGAGACAGTTATATGGTGAATCTCGTTCTCTTCCACAAGTGTTTAACTCTACAATCAATAACTCTGATGTTCCTCTTATCCTTTTATCTTTTGTTTGCTCCCCATTTCTTATCCCTCCAATACCTATTATTTATCCTCCCTGCAATTTCCTGTCACTCCATCAGACTTGCTTTTCTCAAATCCTTGCTTTAGCTTCATGTCCTTCTCCTCAAAACTTGACTCTAGAGATGAGCAGCTCCACATTTCACAGCCTTCTATTCTAAGATCCCTGGTCCTCTGTCTCATCCCTGTTAATTGTTTTTTTTTTTCCCCCAAGCTCCAATTCTGCTTTATCACTGATGCTGATGAAATCCATCAGAGAAAGTCACGTCTGTGTGGCTAGGGACTAGTATAACTTTTTAATGATCTAATCTCTATTAGGTCCTCTCTGTTCTCACCAATACTTTGACTCCTGATGTAATGGCTATCATACTTTCCACAACATGTGTTCCAAATCTTCTCATCTAACTTTGCCCCCATCATTCCTCCCTCCTTCTGATTAAAGAAGTTTGTTTTTTTATTGGAAAAATTTCTAAGTGCCTCTGGTAACCACAGGATCATTCCCATTCTCTCTTCCTTGCTCTAGTTTCAGAAGAGGTGGCCCTTCTTCTTGCCAATGTCACCCAACTTATCTGTGCCCTTGGTCATCTATTGTCTCATTTTCCCCAGAAACATGCCCCACAAATGAACGCTTCTGCCTGCTTAGTTTTCAATATTTCTTTACCCTTCCTGGCTCCTGGCTCTTCCCCAGATGTCTAAAATATGACAAGATTTTTATTCTTTAAAAAAGAAGCCCCTGTGATATCACTCTTCCCTTTTATATTCATCCTTCTAGGAAACCTGACTGTATTCATTGTCTCCAGTTTTTCATCCTCCATTCAGTCTTCATCCCCTTGTATTTTGTCTTCTGCTCCAGCCATCTCAATGTGCCTTCTTTCACCAAGGTCATCAGGGAGTTCTTTGCTGCTAAAAGTCCTCATTTATCTCTTTTTCTTCAATATTTGGCAAAGTTCATCCAACTAGAATCTCTTGGTTTTCCTCCACTTGTATGAATAATCCTTCTTTGTCTTCTTTGCAGGGTTAGCATCCATGTCTCTCATCTCTCTTATGAGCATAAAGCTTAGGTAACAAACAATTAAGAGGCAGTGTGGTACAATGGAAACAGGACTGACTTTAATGTCAGAGAATCTGGGTTCAAATCCTACCTTTGAATATTTTCTGTGCCCTTTTCCCCACATGTTGGGGCATCGAAACTTTGTACTGGACCTTCTTGTCCGTCCTTCCTTCCTTCCTTCCTTCCTTCCCTCTTTCCTTCTTTCCTTCTTTCCTTCTTTCTAAATCCAGGCAGAGATGTCATTTGAATTGAGAATAATTCATACAGAGCCAGATTTCAGTCATCATTTTCATCGCACCAAGCCTCAAGTTTTAAGATCTAATTTGTCTCAAGACTTCTACTGCATCTTAAGTCCATCAATGTAATTTTGGAAGATACCACGGAAGCTACTTATTTCAATATCTGCATTTTACATATGAAGAGACTGATGGTCAGAAGAGACATAAGTGATTTAGTATCATAAGTAAATACTTTTGCATTGGGACAGCCCTTAGAAGTCACCTATTTCAAATATATAATTTTACAGATGAAGAAAGAGGTTCAGGAGGTTTGTGATTTGCTCAAAGTCACACAGATAGTATGTCTCAGAATTGGAGTTTGAACCCAGGTCCTCTGAGTCCATATAGTCCATATTTCTCCCACTTCACCACATTGCCTCCTCTGGCTTGGAGCCCATACTTTGTATATTTAAATACAAACCTTCTAGGCAATAGATTTTTTTTTTTTTTTTACTAATTCTTTCCTTGGATTTTCCGACTTTTTGTCTCCTCTTAAACTCTAGATGTTCAACAAGCAGGTAGCAAAGCCAAGATCTGAATCCAGAAGCTCTGACCACTCAACCAGTATCTCTTTGTCCCCCTCCAAATCCCAGTGGCTCCTTATTTTCTTTGCATTAAAATATTTTATGCCTTTGTTCCACTTAGAGATGTGCTGGAGCTAACACGAGCCATCTCTGAAGAAGAGGTTAAGTTTTCAGTTTGAGCATTGGTATCTCAGAAATTAGCAGAGCTACAAGTCAGGATTCATTTTTTAGTGCTTGCTAGACTTACAAAAGTCTTTAATAATCAAAATATAATTTTAAAATATGTCTTGAAACTATTTTCTCCCAGAAAGGTGGTTGTTAAACATTTCCCAACTTACATCTGGCTCCCACCTACTTTTCAGACTTAATAGGCACTCTTCATTTTAATTAATTCTATAGTTCAGTTAAATTGAATTGCTTGCTCTCACTCTCACTGTATCTCTCACCTCTCTGCATATATATGTATATACATATGCACATATTCATACTTAAATACATATACATATATATTATGTGTGTGTATATCTCATCTCTAATCCCCAGAATCCTTAGGTTCCTTTAGAGCTCGTCTCTTATCACATCCTGCATAGGAAGGTTTTCCAGATTTCCTCAGATGCTAATGTTCCCTTCTCCAATTACTGTGCATATAATTTGCCTATATTTTATATTTGTGTAGCTGAGTACATCTTGTCTCCTCACACATTAAGCAGTGAATGTACCAGTGTGCCTGGCAAGGTTTGGACTGTCTGCTATGTAAAGAAAGGGATCTAAGTTGCTAAAGACGTTGGGAATTCTTCACAGCTTAGAAGACAAGAAGGGAACATGAGATCAGAAGTTGAAGATGGAGTTGTTTCTCTGCAGAGGAGTTTTTTTGAAGATCTGAGTTTTGAGAGAAGAGAGAACACTCAAAGATGATGGGATAGAAATACATCTCTCTGCCCACTCCACCTCATTCCATCTGAGATGTGTAAAATAGCAGTGCTACAGGGACAGCAGCTATGATATCAGGCAGTTCTCTTCAAACACATGCTTCCTTCTGAAATCCTGAAGAAGCAAAAACTAAGGGATAATGGGACAAGGTGTGTTTTAAAGCTGTGACTAAAACACTGAGGAATATAGTGAAGAAAAGACCTGGTAATGGGATCAACGGATGCTGTTGTATAAAGAGCCATCTGACTTTTCTAATATTATTCCTCATAAGACCTGTGGTTAATCCTCTGCATTTTGGATGTTCTTTTGAACAAAAGCATGAAGGAGCAGGAGAGGTCTGGGAGCCCCACATGAGAGCTCTCTATCCTAGATTCCCAATCCCAGCCCTTTGTTGGAAAATTTCTCCCTCCAACTGCAATTATTATCAAAAAGCCTTTCCATGGTTCACAACTGCATTTTCAAAGGCAGAATTATGAGAGATTTAGGCCTTTAATTGGTGGGTTTCATTGAACTATGAAACCTATCTGGAGACATTCAGGGATACTAAAACTTCTTGAAATCTTGGAGTGTCATGTTTTTATATATTGTCTTAGACCTCAATGAATGCTAGTGAATTGCACCATATTTCCATTGTATAATAAGATCCCTTTTAGTCTTCAGGTATTATTCTGGAATGGGATCTAAGAAGGCCTTTCTCTATTTTTTTTTTTTTTTTACTACACATGATTTCATTGGTACAGGGAACTCCCAGTAAGGAAGCTTCCTTTACTAATGCAGATTAGTTTTAAAGAGTTGTCTCGTGCATTGAAAGAAAATCCAGGATTCCATGATTAGTATGCATTACAGCCCGAAATTGAACTCAAGACTTCCTAATTCCAAGTTTGACTCTCAGGCCACTATGCCATGCTGTTCTCCTTTTGCAAGTATTATTATAATAAAGGTTGCTGATCTTCACTAAGCTAGTTTCTTATCAGTGCCTAGGTTACTTCTAAAGAACTTTGTGCTTTGTAAGGGTTTAATAGTTTTTTCATTCATTTATTCATTCAATGGAAGTAAAATATATTAGCCCATTAAAGGTTACTTTACCTATTGTTCCTTTCTCATTTCTCTCCATCTCTTCTCTTTCTTTTTCCCCTCCATTGTTCCATCCCTTTTCCCCCAATAACCACCAGGGTTGGTATTAGAGTAAGTTTCACTTCTAGAGCAAAGTCATTGTCCTCTAGCCCAGTAGAGTCAAAGGGATTGATCATGAAACTCAACGTTTCATGTTGTTTACAATATGGAGGCTCCCATCATAGTCAAGGTCCTTGAGACCTGAGGGGAGTCCATTTCTAACTGATCTCCTTCTTTAAGACATTTGGAGGCAGAAAGATGATAACCTCTGCCCTGGAGCATAGAGACACCATCTGTACAAAGGACAGAGATGTCATTTGTGACCAGCTGCTGTATTCTCTCTCCTCTTTCCCTGAAATCTGATGCCACATCAATCAGCCATAAGAAGACAGATGAGTTTTCCTCTCCTTCATCCAGTAAATACAGACAAGCAGATAAATTGCACCCACCAATTATGCTTTGATGCTGCCCTCAAGCTCAGAAGAATTCAGCACACATCATCTTATCTGCTGTTCAAATAGATATTCCTTTAATTGAAGTTAATTGAAGCTAATTGTCTACTCTACTACATACATCCATTTCAGCAAAATCAACAGACTTTCCTTAGAGACTAATGTTACCTCAGGCTTCCTTTTGTCATTACTTCTAAGTATCCTATTATTTTCCTAGGGAATATTTTGGGTTTAAGACCTTCTTCAAAATTCCATATTGGGGTATTAAATAATTTAAGAACTTTATGCATGACAGAAGGCAGCAGCACCTTTTGTGGTAGCAAAGAACTGGAAACAAAATAAGTGCCCATTGATTTAGGAATAGCTAGAACAAAGTGTACTCCGTGAATTAAACATAATATTAACATTCTCTAAAAATTGAGAGGCTGGGGCAGGTAGATGGTGCAGTGGATAGAGCACCAGCCCTGAAGTCAGGAGGACCTGAGTTCAAATCTGGTCTCCGACACTTAACATTTCCTAGCTGTGTGACTCTGGGCAAGTCACTTAACTCCAATTGCCAAAAACTGAGAGGCCTAATGAGTCCAGTGAAGTATAGAAAAATGCATATGAACCAATGTGAAATACTCCAAGCCAGGAAAAGAATATGCACAATGACCGAACAATGTAAATAGTTAAGAACAACAATAAGAAATAATGGAGACTGAAAACTATGAAGTTGTAATAACCAAACTTGACTCCGAAGAAAAGTTATGAGAATTTGCCTCGTTTCCTTCTTTGCCTTGGTGGGGAACAACAGGTATGGAACATGATCACTGAGTTTGGTTGATGTGTTGTTACTTTGGGAAAAATTTTCCCATTTGTAAAATGTTAAAAGAAAGAATTTGAATAAAAGTTTTAGAAAAAAAACAAATCATTGAATATTGGTTTCACTGGCAATAATTTCTTGTCATTGGACAGGAGGCTAACAAAATACCCAGAGTCTTACAAAAGAAGATGTGTAAGGGACATATTTCAGTGGATTAGATAGCCTCAAATCCCTCTTAACAACAAGAATAGAACTACCAATAAGTTCAGGAAACTTCACCAGAAAAAAATTTAAAATTGCAAAAAAAAGTGAGCAAAATGAAGATGAATGCTAAGAGAATGAAAAAGAACTATAAAAGAAGCAGAAACAAAAACATCAGAGAAAATCTATGCAAAAACAACTTTAATAGTTACATCATAAAGAAATCAAGAAATGCTTAAGGACACAATAATTGGGCTAATACAAAGTTTTTACAGATTAGAGAGAGAAATCAACAAAATAACCAAAGTGCCCATTGAGCCTGAAAGAAAATAGGTGGATCCAAGGCATCATGGGACAGCATACTGATGAAACACAACACTTGGGTAAGTAATAATAACAACAATAATAACTGGCATCAGTGTTTTAATGATTATAAAGTACTTTACATTTGATTATCACAAAAACACTGTGAAATGATATTATTAGCCCTGTTTTTTAGATGATGAAATAGAATGACTTGCTCAAAGTTATATAACTAATTAATAGTATCTGGTGGAGGATTCTCAGTTGTTCCAATTATAAATAAGAGCTTTTAAAAGCAAAAGTAACATTAGGAAGGTTTTGTTTCCTAAAGTAAAGCAAGTCAAAATAGAAATAAAAACCTCAGAAAATGACACACTTGGGAAAGGATTGGAAGAGTAATGCAAATGAAAGTGGTGATTTTGAAAGGCAGATTAGGAAGAGGGAACCTCAGAATTATTGAGATTTTTAGAAATAGTAAAGAAAAGATCAGATCATTATATTTAAGTAAACTATACTAGAAAAACTCTTAACTATTTAACAATAAACATGCTGCAAAGAAACCATGTGTAGACAAGAGGGAATCAAGCACAACAGGCAAGGGAGAATCTCAAAATTCAGCTCACCCAGAGACATCATTATCAAGCTTGAAAACTATTATGATAGCTAAAATTTTTTTTTCAAATTACCAGGAGAAAATATATAAGTTATTGAAAAACATCTTTTGGATTTTGGGGAACATTATAGAAATAAAATTGACAAGAATTGATAATCAATGCAATATGTGGGTTGAGAGAAAGTTAATTTTGGTGTTCATGCCAACTCTGAATCTGTGAATCTTGATGACTGGAAATGTAGTGTTGCTCTTATCATATATAGAAACATTTGGATGAAAGATGTCTTTGATGGTAAAAAAAAACAAAAAGAAAAAAGAAAAGGATTAAGTTTTTGATGTACTGGATTTGACCTGCTTATGAGATATATAGTTTTATTAGGCAATCATGTATTTGAAGAACTAGTGCATGGAAGAGTGATTACACTTTTTTCTAATGTCTCCCAGAGGGCAGAACTTAGGACAATAAGTGGAAGTTACAAAGAAGAAAGTTATGACAATGTTAGGGAAAATCAGTTCTAGCAAATAAAGGTATTCAAGAGTTGACTAAGCTGCCTCCCAAGATAACAGAAAGGATGTTGTGTACATTGGAGATCTTCTAGAACAAGGCTGAATGACCACTTGCTGGTTATGCTCTAGTAGTATTCCTTTGCCAGGAATGGTGTGGGCTTGGTGGCCTCTGAGATATTTTCCAACTCAGATTGCATAAAAATGCCAATTTATTCAAATGAAGGTTAGGGAGAGGAAATGAGAGGGAAAAAGAAGTGAGAAGTATGAGTGGTACATAGTGGCTTTGAAGTAAGGAAGAATTATATTTAATATCCTCCTTTGATGCATCTGTCATCTTAGGAAACTCACTTAACCTCTCAAGGCTCCCAGGGAATCTATAAGGCTACAATTTTCAGAGCAAAGACTGATCTGCATTTGACCTTCTTCTGCATGAAAGACCTTCTCTGGGCATTTTCTGTACCAATGAAACTATTAATATACACACAAGCATACAGTCATTGACATACTTGCAAACATTCATGCACTAGTGCAACTCCACATATACCTTATGTGCTTATGTACATGTGCGCACTTTTACAAACATATATACACTTTCATGCATACGCAATATATGAAATGAGAATCACACAAGAATAGCAAGAAGAAATATACAAAGGAGAAAATAGAGAGTTTATACCACCAGATCTTTAAA
Source organism: Sarcophilus harrisii (assembly GCF_902635505.1). Classification (NCBI taxonomy): domain Eukaryota; kingdom Metazoa; phylum Chordata; class Mammalia; order Dasyuromorphia; family Dasyuridae; genus Sarcophilus; species Sarcophilus harrisii. The sequence goes on along the minus strand of NC_045426.1, from coordinate 17,448,428 downwards.
TATATTTCCAAGAAATAGCTAGCCATACTCTTTGGTACTGGGTTTTAAAAAAACCCTACCATTGACCAATTTTTCTATTTTATTTTAAACAGAAAAATTGGTCAATGGCACAGAATAGAAGATCTGGAATTGTAACCAATATCATAAATCAGAAGAGTGTTGATGAAAGCTAAGTTTACAGAATGCAGAAAACAAATAAGGTTTTCAGTAAATTGTTTGGATCTATGACGCTAGTGAGGCAAAAAAATTTGATTATATCCATATGATGAAAAATATCATCCATTTCCAGAGAGAAAACTGATAAACTCAGTGCTGGAATAAACTGGGAGATCAATGATTTAAATGCATTTTAATAAATTTCAATAAAATAAGAGAGAATGTAATGCTATTTATCAGGTTTAAAGAGAACAAAAATTCTTATCGAATGACTAAAAAATAACTGGAGGTGAAATCTATAGGTTTGATGACATAAGTGGGTTTTTGCTTAGTAAAAACAACTGAATCTAAAGAAGAAAGAAACTGATCTGAAAGGTACGGCAATATAACTGACAGAAACCAATCAAGAAGAATATGTGGGGTCATTGATCCCCATTCCCAATTTATAAGAGCCATGCTCATTCCTTATCAGATAAGTGAAAAATAAAGTGTGTGGACAGATAGCTTAACTCCAGAAACATGTGAACAACTATTCAAACTCTAAAAATTGAACAGAAATAAAACAATGCTGAGGTGTCACCTTACACCCACTAACTTGTCAAAAATAGTTTAAATGATCAAATTTACAGTAGGCAAGGTTATGGTAGAAATAGGAAGACTATTACCATCATAGTGGAGATAGGAATTCTTACAATCTTTTTGCTGTGTATGTGATATAACACAAAAAGTCTTTGACTTAAACTCAGAGGAGATTGATGTTTCAAACCTTCCTTGGACAAAATAGTAATATAGTCATGGCTACTTACTTTTGGGGATGATGATGATGATGATGATGATACTAATAAAGTTGTAATGCTGTATACCTATGATATTTATCTTATAAGATTGCTGACAGTCAAGTGAGATGTTATATAGAACATATGCATATATATTTATATACACATACTTATATTACATATGTGCATATATAAAATCACTTTGCAGACATTAAAGTCCTGTATGGATGCCAACTCATATTTAATTCTGAAATTATAGAACTGAGTATAATTTATGTATCTCAATTATCTATTACATAAGATTATAGGTTAGGGATGTTTTTAAAGGAAAAAAAGATATCTCTCTACAATGTTCATATCATCTTTATTTATAAAATGAAAAACTAAAATTAGAGTATATTTTCAATTACTTTACAGTGTGATTGGCTGTTAAATATGACTCTTGACTGTAATCAAACGGAGCTAAGAGAAGTACAGCTTGTGTCAGATCAATCATGCCTTAAAGAGGAACAGTCTTGACACTGTCTTGACTTATATCCCTCCTTTTTTAATTACCGCAAAATTTTTATAGTCAGAACCAGTAAACAGCAGAAGTTTGCCACTGTATTACTAAATATATTAGTGTAGATTTATTTTAAAATAACAAGAGTTGCTCTAAGAGGGCATAAATATGGATAACTTTTGGCTATGAAGCTAATCTGTATTTGTGGTCGGTTCCACTATCCACTATGAAACAAATTAGTTCTTAGGTTTTATCCTGGTACTAACAGTTATATTACATGTATAAGATTAGGTCCTTAAAGTACTTAATTTTTTAAAATAATATAAAAATATTTTTGCATGTATATGTATCATCAAAAAGAGGGATACGACAAATATGTAAAAGTAATTTTTGACACCTAATGGACTACTAAAGTTTGAGAATGCAGTGAGATTAGACTTTTAAAAAAACCTAAGAACTAAGATTTTATATATATAAGTAACATATACATAAATATATATAAGCATACACACATATATAAACATAAATATACATGCGCATGTGTGTGTGATATATATATATATATATATATATATATATATATATATATATATATATATATATATATATAGTTAAATTCCAAATAATGTCTAATGAAAAATATAGGCTTGAGTATGTTTTCTTAATAAGCTTTCAAAATTAGATTAAGGTTTTATTTATAAAATAAGGTTAATGATTGTAAAGAATTTTAAACCATGTCTTTTTTCTTATTTTGAGGTTTTTATTGGATAAGGAGATTTATACATACATACATATATATATATAAATTGGACAGGAGAGCTCATTTTCTAAATCAGGCCCTTTTCTTTCTGCCAGTGGATGAAATTGTCCCAGGCACAAGATTTAGGTCAAGATAGGAAGAGCAAGTGGTACATAAAACTGAAATTCTTTGAAGTTTCATGTAAATTATGGGTTCCTCATTTGCTTTTCTTATAGTTTTGTTGTTAATAAGGTTAGATCCACATGGTTTGAGTTAACTCTCACCTGCATAAATTAATTATTCAAAAACTTCAATAAGTTGATTTTGTCAAAATTTGTTAAAATTATGCAAAGATTTATCATAGTAAATTGCTTGGCTTTATGTAGGAATCTCTGCAAGAAATGATCTGAGATCTGGAGCTGGTGATGGTAAAATCTCCACAGACCTCAATGAACCATCCACAGTGTTTGAGACACACAGAAAGTGCTTACTAGATCTCTGAAGACCACACATGCTGCAAAAAAACTTGACAACCCTAAAGCTTCCATATTGAGAATTTTTGTCCAGTTCAGCTATTGTTGTTAGTTGCATGCATGCTATGGATTTATTACTCATTCTTCAAGCTATTTATCATTTCTGCTTGGACCAATGCCACTGTAGGAACCAAAGCCCTTGTACTACATACTTTCCAGTCATGGTTTGCACACAATGGTTATCTGAAATCTTTACCAATAGTATTACCTTTCTTTGCAAGAGTTGATTCCTCATGGAAGGAAAAAGCAATTAAAAGGTAGAGAAGTAAAGTGAATACCTCTACCATTCAAACGTCTAAGTGTTTTAGTACACATGATATGATTTTGCTAAATTATATAGGCTAAAGATATGTTTTGGGGTCCAGAAGTTTTCATTGATTAAATTATCTGTAGATGTTCTCTTCTGTGGTCTCATAAGGACTGTGAACTATTTATGTTACTGTGAACTATTTATATTTTTGGTGCCTTCCTTGGTGCAAAGAACTGATACCCAAATCATTTCCTACATTTAAAAACAACAGATATTGAGATGTTGCCGTTGAGAATAGAGGATTGATATAGATTGTTATGTAAAATAATGCGTGGGGAAAACTAATATGTTATACATTAATAACAGAATGTTACTAATATATGATTACCTTGCTAAATTCAGGAGGGAAAAACTTGTGATAAAATACACAAAACACATGAAAACAATGTTGATAAAATTGGGGTAGGACTTCCTTTCCTTAAAAAGATCAAGAACAGTCATTCGGGACCAAGAGTTTGCAATATTTATAAGGGAAAAAAACCCTGAAACTGACAGAAATGATAGCTTTAGCAATAACCCAAGACAAAGAAATTTAGAGAATATACATTGGCAAGAAGGAGACTAAAATGATGCCTCTTGGCCAGGTAATTGTAATGGACTATGGAAACCATGGAGAATCAATGTAAAACTAATGAAGACAATTAATATTTTCAGCAAAGTGGCAGGATATAAAAGAAATCTACAAAACACATCATTTCAGTGTGTCACTAACAAAACCCAGAAGGAAAAGGTAGAAAAAAAAAAGAAATTGTAATTTAAAGAACTGCAAAATCATGATATACACAATTACATATTAATATATATATATATATACCACTCAACACAATTAAATATATAAGTTTTTGTATTAATAAAGTAATTATATATTATAATTCTATAATTAATTATGTATTATAAGAAGTATAAAATGGAAACAAGAATGGAGGAAATTTTTGAATCAAATATGTTCACTAAAATTCTGAAATCAAAATCTAACACAGGTAACCTTACGCCACCTCCATGTCCCATAGCAAGAAAATTTCCTTGATTAGTACTCTCCTTCTTCAGCATCCCCTTTCTTGATTTCATCACAGGGATATCATTCCAAATAGTGAGTTCATTTCAGGCCTTCTGTCAATAGTGCTTAGGGGATCAAATGTAGCATCTTTCCACATAGAATATAAAAGGAAATGTAAAATTCATATAAATGAAATTGAAAAGAATTAATCTTCCCATCACAGTTGCCGATGTGCATTCATTATTGTATAAAATAACCAATAAAACCCTCCCACGAGTTTAGGAAGCTGAACTATAGGGACGCCACTGGAAAACTAAGTGTCCCAGGAAGTACCGTTAACGTTCTGCATGATACAAGATGGTTGGAAAAGAGCAGTTTTTTCCCCCCAGCCCCGAGGAAGAGCAATGTCCAACAGGAATGTTCAAGTTACAGTTGAACTCACTGGAAGGAAAGAAAGAAGGAAGGAAGGAAGGAAGGAAAGAAGGAAGGAAGGAAGGAAGGAAAAGAAGGAAAGAGGAAAGGAAGAAAGGAAGGAAGGAAGGAAAGAGAGGAAGGAAGGAAGGAAAGTAGGAAGGAAGGAGAGAAAGTAGGGAGGAAGGAAGGAAAGTAGGAAGGAAGGAAGGAAAGTAGGAAGGAAGGAAGGAAAGTAGGAAGGAAGGAAGGAAAGTAGGAAGGAAGGAAGGAAAGTAGGAAGGAAGGAAGGAAAGTAGGAAGGAAGGAAGGAAAGGAGGAAGGAAGGAAAGTAGGAAGGAAGGAAAGTAGGAAGGAAGGAAGGCAGGGAAGGAAGGAGGAAGGAAAGGAGGAAGGCAAGAGGAAGGAAGGAAGGCAAGAAGGAAGGAAGGAGGCGGGAAGGGAAGAGGAAGGAAGGCAGGAAGGAAGGAAGGAAGGCAGGAAGGAAGGAAGGAGGCGGAAGGAAGAAGTACAAGGAAGGAAGGAAGGAAGTAGGAAGGAAGGAAGGAAAGAGTAGGAAGGAAGGAAGGAAGAGAGTAGGAAGGAAGGAAGGAAAGTAGGAAGGGAAGGAAGGAGAAGTACAGGAAGGAAGGAAGGAAGTAGGAAGGAAGGAAAGTAGGAAGGAGGGAAGGGAAAGTGAGGAAGGAGGAAGGAGGTAGGAAGGGAAGGAAGAGGAGAGTAGGAAGGAAGGAAGGAAAAGTAGGAAGGAAGGAAGGAAAGTAGGAAGGAAGGAAGGAAAGTAGGAAGGAAGGAAAGTAGGAAGGAAGGAAGAGAAGAGGAAGGAAGGAAAGAAGGAAGGAAGGAAAGTAGGAAGGAACGAAGTAAGGAAAGTAGGAAGGAAGGAAGGAAAGAAGTAGGAAGGAAGAAAGTAGGAAGGAAAGACGGAAGGAAGAGACTGGGAAGGCAGAGGAGACGGAAGGAAGGAAGAAGGAAGGAAGGAAGTAGGAAGGGAGGAAGGAAGAAAGTAGGAAGGAGGAAGGGAAGGAAGTAGGAAGGAAGGAAGGAAGGAGAGAAGTAGGAAGGAAGGAAGTGGGAAGGGAGGAGAGTGGGAAGGAAGGAAAGTGAGAAAGAAGAAGGAAAGAAGGAAGAAAGAGGAGGAGGCAAGAAGGAAGGAAGGAAGGCAGAGAAGGAAGGAAGGAGCATGAAGGGAAGGAAGGAAAGGAACGTAGGAAGGAAGGAACGTGAAGGAAGGAACATGGGAAGGAGAGGAAGGTAGGAAGGAAGGAAAGTAGGAAGGAAGGAGAGAGTGGGAAGGAAGGAGAGGCAAGGCGGAAGAGTAGGAAGGAAGGAGAGTAGGAAGGAAGAGAAATGGGAAGGGAAGGAGAGTGGGAAGAGGAAAGTGGAAGGAGGAAAGTGGGAAGGAAGGAGGAGGAAATAAGAAGTAAGGGAAGGAAGTAAGAGTAAGGAAGGAGAAGTGGAGTAGGAGGAAACTAGGAAGGAAGGAAGCTAGAAAAGTAGGAAGGAACAGAAGGACGAAAGTAGGAAGGAAGGAAAGTAGGAAGGAAGGAAGAGTGGAAGGAAGGAAGGAAGGAAGGAAGGAAGGATGGAAGGAAGGATGGAAGGAAGGAAGGAAAGTAGGAAGGAAAGTAGGAAGGGAGGAAGGAAATTAGGAATGACGGAAGGCAAGAAGGAAGGAAGGAAGGAAGAAGGAAGGAAGGAAGGAAGGAAAGTGATGGGAAGGAAATAGGAAGGAAAGGAAAAGGAGAGAAGTAGGAAGGAAGAAAGAGGGAATGAAGGAAGAGCCGAAGGAATGAAGAATTGCGAAGGAAAGGAAGGAAGGAAGGAAGGAAGGAAGTAAAGTACGAAGGAAGGAAGGAAGGAAGGAAGTAAAGTACGAAGGAAGGAAGGAAAGAAGGAAAGGAAAGAAGGAAGGAAGGAAGGAAGGAAAGTAAGAAGGAAGGAAGGAAATAAGAAGGAAGGAAATAAGAAGGAAGGAAGGAAATAAGAAGGAAGGAAGGAAATAAGAAGGAAGGAAATAGAAGGAAGGAAGGAAATAAGAAGGAAGGAAGGAAATAAGAAGGAAGGAAGGAAATAAGAAGGAAGGAAGGAAATAAGAAGGAAGGAAGGAAATAAGAAGGAAGGAAGGAAATAAGAAGGAAGGAAGGAAAGTAGATAGGAAGGAAACTAGGAAGGAAGGAAAGTAGGAAAGTAGGAAGGAGAGGAAGAAATGGGAAAGTGGGAAGGAGGAGAAAGTAGGAAAGTAGGAAGGAAGGAAAGTAGGAAGGAAGGAAGGAAGGAAGGAAGGAGGATGGAAGGAAGGATGGAAGGAAGGAAGGAAAGTAGGAAGGAAGGAAAGTAGGAAGGAAGGAAGGAAATTAGGAATGAAGGAAGGCAAGAAGGAATGAAGGAAGGAAGAAGGAAGGAAGGAAGGAAGGAAAGTAGGAAGGAAATAGGAAGGAAGGAAGGAAAGTAGGAAGGAAGGAAAGAAGGAACAGAAAGGGAAGGCAAGGAGAATGAGGGAGCCACAAGAAGGAAGGAAGGAAGGAAGGAAGAGTAAAAGAAGTACACGAAGAGGAAGGAAGGAAAAGAAGGAAAAGGAAAGAAGGAAGGAAGGAAGGAAGGAAGTAAGAGGAGAGGAAATAAGAAGGAAGGAAGGAAATAAGAAGGAAGGAAGGAAATAAGAAGGAAGGAAGGAAATAAAGAAGGAAGAAATAGAAGGAAGGAGGAAGGAAGTAGAAGGAAGGAAGGAAATAAGAAGGAAGGAAGGAATAGAGGAAGGAAGGAAGTAAGAAGGAAGGAAGAAAGAAGAAGGAAGGAAAATAGAAGGAAGGAAGAAAAGAAGGAAAGGAAGGAAAGAAGGAAGGAAGGAAAGGAGGAAGGAAGGAAAGAAGGAAGGAAGGAAAGTAGATAGGAAGGAAACTAGGAAGGAAGGAAAGTAGGAAAGTAGGAAGGAAGGAAAGTAGGAAAGTAGGAAGGAAGGAAAGGAGGAAGGAAGGAAAGGAGGAAGGAAGGAAAGGAGGAAGGAAGGAAAGGAGGAAGGAAGGAAAGGAGGAAGGAAGGAAAGGAGGAAGGAAGAAGAGGAAGGAAGGAAAGGAGGAAGGAAGGAAAGGAGGAAGGAAGGAAAGGAGGAAGGAAGGAAGGAAAGTAGAAAGCAAGTAAGGAAAGTAGGAAGGAAGGAAGGAAGGAAGGAAGGAAGGAAAGTAGGAAGGAAGGAAAGCCAAGAGGAAGAGGATGGAAAGTAGGAAGGAAGGAAAGTAGGAAGGAAGGATGGAAAGTAGGAAGGAAGGATGGAAAGTAGGAAGGAAGGATGGAAAGAAGGAAGGAAGGATGGAAAGAAGGAAGGAAGGATGGAAAGAAGGAAGGAAGGATGGAAAGAAGGAAGGAAGGATGGAAAGAAGGAAGGAAGGAAGGAAAGTAGGAAGGAAGGATGGAAAGAAGGAAGGAAGGAAAGAGGAAGGAAGGGATACTGGAAAAGAAGGAAGGAAGGAAGGAAGAAGGAAGGAAGAAGGAAGGAAAAGAAGGAAGAAGGAAGGAAGGAAAGAAGAGGAAGGAAGGAAGGAAAGTAGGAAGGAAGGAAAGTAGGAAGGAAGGAAAGTAGGAAGGAAGGAAAGTAGGAAGGAAGGAAAGTAGGAAGGAAGGAAAGTAGGAAGGAAGGAAAGTAGGAAGGAAGGAAGGAAAGTAGGAAGGAAGGAAAGTAGGAAGGAAGGAAAGTAGGAAGGAAGGAAAGTAGGAAGGAAGGAAAGTAGGAAGGAAGGAAAGTAGGAAGGAAGGAAGGAAGGAAGGAAAGTAGGAAGGAAGGAAAGTAGGAAGGAAGGAAAGAAGGAAGGAAGGAAGGAAAGAAGGAAGGAAGGAAAGTAGGAAGGAAGGAAGGAAGGAAGGAAGGCAAGGAAAGGGAATGAAGGAAGGAAAGAAGGAAGGAAGGAAGGAAAGTAGGAAGGAAGGAAGGTAGGAATGAAGGAAGGCAAGAAGGAATGAAGGAAGGAAAGAAGGAAGGAAGGAAAAAGAAGGAAGAAGGAAGGAAGGAAGGAAGGAAAGTAGGAAGGAAGGAAAGTAGGAAGGAAGGAAAGTAGGAAGGAAGGAAGGAAGAAAGTAGGAAGGAAAGAAGTAGGAAGGAAGGAAAGTAGGAAGGAAGGAAGAGAAGGAAGGAAAGGAAGAAGGAAGGAAGGAAGGAAAGAAGGAAGGAAGGAAGAAGAAGGAAGGAAGAAGGAAGGAAGAAGGAAGGAAGGAAAGTAGTTAGGAAGGAAAGTAGTTAGGAAGGAAAGTAGGAAGGAAGGAAGGAAAGTAGGAAGGAAGGAAAGTAGGAAGGAAGGAAGGAAAGAAGGAAAGAAGGAAGGCAAGAAGGAAAGAAGGAAGGCAAGAAGGAATGAAGGAAGGCAAGAAGGAATGAAGGAAGGCAAGAAGGAATGAAGGAAGGCAAGAAGGAATGAAGGAAGGCAAGAAGGAATGAAGGAAGGCAGGAACGTAGGAAGGCAGGAACGTAGGAAGGCAGGAACGTGGGGAAGGCACAGAGACAGCTGGGAGGCCGAGACGCGTGGGAGGGAAAGACGTGGGAGGAAGGAACGTGGGAAGGAAGAGACATGGAAGGAAGGCATTGAAGGAAAGGGCAGGAAGGGAAGGAACGTGGGAAGGGAAGGAACATGGGAAGGAAGGACGTAGGAAGGAAGGAACGGCAGGAAGGAAGAGACAGAGAGGAAGGAAGAAGTAAGAAGGAAGGGAAGGAAGGAAGTAAAGTAAGGAAGGAAAGAAGGAAGGAAGGAAAGAAAAGAAAGGAAGGAAGGAAAGTAGGAGGAAGAAGGAAAGGAGGAGGAAGGAAGGAGGAAGAGGAGGAGGAGGGAGGGAGGAGAGGAAGAGGATGGAGGAGGAGGAGGCTGGGAGGAGGAGGAAGGAGAGGAGGAGGCAGGCAGGCGGGCGGAGGAAGGAGGAGCAGGAGGCAGGAGGGAGGAGGAGGAGGAGGAGGAGTGAGATGGGCGGAAGAGATGAGAGGAGGGCTGAGGAGGAAGAGGAGGAAGGAGGAGGAGAAACAGGCTGGAGGAGGAGGAAGAGGCAGGAGGAGAGAGTGAGAGGAGAGAGGATGAGGCAGAGGAGTGAAGATGCAGAGGAGGAGGAGGAAGGAGGAGGCAGGGTACCTGCAGAAAGGGAAGGAAGGAAAGAAGGAAGGAAAGGAAGGAAGGAGGAAGGAAAAAACATGAAGGAAGTAGGAAAGTAGGAAGGAGCGAAGGAACGAAAAGTGAGAGGAAGAAAGGAAAGGAGGAAGGAAGGAAAGGAGGAAGAGGAAGGAAAGTAGGAAAGGAAGGAAGGAAGGAAAGAAGGAAAGGATGGAAGGAAGGAAGGAAAGTAGGAAGGAAAGTAGGAAGGAAGGAAAGTAGGAAAGTAGGAAGGAAGGAAGGAAGGAAGGAAAGTAGGCAGGCAGGATGGAAGGAAGGAAAATAGGCAGGCAGGAAGGAAGGAAGGAAGGAAGGAAGCAAGGAAGCAAGGAAAGAAGGAAGGAAAGAAGGAAGGAAGGAAGGAAATTAGGAATGAAGGAAGGAATGAAGGAAGGAAGAAGGAAGGAAGAAGGAAGGAAGGAAAGTAGGAAGGAAATAGGAAGGAAGGAAGGAAAGTAGGAAGGAAGGAAAAGTAAGGAGGAAGGAAAGAGATGAAGGAAGGCGAAGAGAATAAAAGAATGCAAGAAGGAAGGAGGGAAGGAAGGAAGGAAGTAAGTACAGGAGGAAGGGAAAGAGGAAGGAAAGAAGGAGGAAGGAAGGAAGGAAGGAGGGAAGGAGGGAGGAAGGAAGGAAGGGAGGAAGAGGGAAGGAGGGAGGAAAAGGAAGGAAGAGTAAAAGAAGGAAGGAGGAGGCAAGAAGAAGGAAGGAAGGAAGGCACAGAATGAATGAGATGATGGAAGGGAAGAGGGAAGGAAGGAAGGAAGAAGGAAAGGTGGGAGGGAAGGAGAAAGTGGAAGGAAGGAAAGTGGAAGGAAGGAGAGTGGGAGGAGGAAGTAGCAGGAAAGGAGGAAGGAAAGTGAGAGGAAGGAAATTAGGAAGAAAGGAAGGAAGAAGTGGAAGGAGTGCAAGGAAGGAAGGAAGGAGAGGAAGAAGGAAGAAGGAAGGAAGGCAAAAGGAAGGAAGGAGAAGAGAAGGAGGAAAGAAGGAAGGAAGGAAAGAAGGAAGGAAGGAGAGAGAGGAAGGAAGGGAAAAGAAGAAAGGAAGGAAGGAAAAGTAAGGAAAGGAAAAAAGAAGGAGGAAGGAAAAGAGGAAGGAAGGAAGGAAGGAAAGTAGGAAGGAAGGAAAGTAAGGAGGAAAGGAAAGTAGGAAGAAGGAAGAAAGAAGGAAGGAAACTATGAGGAAGGGAAGAAAATGGAAGGAAGGAAGGAAATGAGAGAGGAAGGAAGGAAGGAAAGAAGGAAGGAAAGAGAAGAAGGAGAAGGAAATAAGAGGAAGGAAGGAAAGAAGGAAGGAAGGAAGGAAGGAAGGAAAAAAGGGAAGGAAGGAAAGAAGGAAGGAAGGAAGCAGAAGGAGAGGAAGGAAGAGAGGGAAGGAAAGAAGGAAGGAAGAGAAAGGAAGGAAGGAAGGAAAGAAGAGGAAGGAAAGAAATGAGGAAGGGAAAGAAGGAGAGAGGAAAAGTAGGGAAGGAGGAGGGAGGCTAAGGAGGAAGGAAGGCTAAAGAGGAAGGAAAGTGGGAAGGAAGAAGGAAGGAAGGAAGGAAACTTCCATATGAAGGAAGGGAAGGGAAAATAGGAAGGAAGGAAGGAAAGTAGGAAGGAAGGAGGAGAGTAGGAAGGAGGAGGAGGAAGAGAGAGGAAGGAAAAGAAGGAGGGAAGGAAATAGAAAGGAAGGAAGGGAAAGAAGGAAGGAGAGAGGAAGGAAGGAAAGAAGGAAGGAAGGAAAGAAGGAAGGAGGAAAGTAGGTAAAACTAGGAAGGAAGGAAAGTAAGAGGCGGAAGAACGAAGAAGGAACAGTAGGAACGAAGGAACAGTAGGAAGAAGGAAGGAAGGAAAGGAGGAAGGAAGGAAGGAAAGGAGGAAGGAGGAGGAAGGAAGGAAGAGGAGGAAGGAGGAAAGGAGGAAGGAAGGAGGAGGAAGGAAGGAAAGAGGAAGGAAGGAAGGAGGAAGGAAGGAAAGAGGAAGGAAGGAAGGAAGGAAGGAGGAGGAAGGAGGAGGAGGCAGGCAGGCTGGGAGGAGGAACGAAGGAAGAAAGAGGAAGAAGGAAGGAAGAAGGAAGGAGTAGGAAGGAAGGAAAGTAGGAAGGAAGGAAAGTAGGAAAGTAGGAAGGAAGGAAGGAAGGAAGGAAGCAAGGAAGCAAGGAAAGAAGGAAGGAAGGAAGGAAATTAGGAATGACGGAAGGCAAGAAGGAACGAAGGAAAGAATGAAGGAAGGAAAGTAGGAATGAAGGAAAGTAGGAATGAAGGAAGGAAAGTAGGAATGAAGGAAGGAAAGTAGGAAGGAACGAAAGAAGGAATGAAGGAAGGAACGAAGGAATGAAGGAAGGAAAGAAGGAAAGAAGGAAGGAAAGAAGGAAAGAAGGAAGGAAAGAAGGAAGAAGGAAGGAAGGAAGGAAAGGAAGGAAGGAGAAAGTAGGAAGGAAGGAAGGAAGAAGGAAGGAAGGAAAGTAGCAAGGAAAGGAAGGAGACAGGAAGAAAGTAGGAAGAGTAGCAAGGAAAGGAAAGTAGCAAGAAGGAAGGAAGGAAGGAAGGAAAGTAGCAAGGAAGGAAAGTAGCAAGGAAGGAAAGTAGCAAGGAAGGAAAGTAGCAAGGAAGGAAAGTAGCAAGGAAGGAAAGTAGCAAGGAAGGAAAGTAGCAAGGAAGGAAAGTAGGAAGGAAGGAAAGAAGGAAGGAAGGAAAGTAGGAAGGAAGGAAAGTAGGAAGGAAGGAAGAAGTAGGAAGGAAGGAAAGAAAGTAGGAAGGAAGGAAGAAAGTAGGAAGGAAGGAAAGAAGTAGGAAGGAAGGAAAGAGGGAATGAAGGAGGCAAGAGGAAGGAGGGAAGGCAGGAGCAGATAGGAGAATGATGGAAGGAAGGAAGGAAGAAGAAGGAAGGGAAGAAGGAATGAGAGGAAGGCAAGAAGAAGGGCCGAAGGAAGGAAGAAAGGAAGGAAGGAAGGAAAGTAAGAAGGAAGGAAGGAAAGTAAGAAGGAAGGAAAGTAAGAAGGAAGGAAAGTAGATAGGAAGGAAAGGAGGAAGGAAGGAAAGGAGGAAGGAAGGAAAGGAGGAAGGAAGGAAAGTAGGAAGGAAGGAAAGTAGGAAGGAAGGAAAGTAGGAAGGAAGGAAAGTAGGAAGGAAGGAAGGAGAAGTAGAAGCAAATAGAAGTAGGAAGGAAGGAAGGAAGGAGGAACGAAGGAAAGAAGGGAGGAACGGGAAGGAAGCGGAAGAAGGCAGGAAGGAAGGAAAGTATGAAGGAAGGGAAAGTAGGAAGGAAGAGTAGGGAAGGAAGTAGGAAGGAAGGAAATGGAAAAGTAGGAAGGAAGGAAGGAAGCAAGGAAGCAGGAAAGAGGAAGAAGGAAGGAAGGGATGGGACAGGAGGACGAAGGAAGGAATGAAGGAAGGAAAGTAGGAAGGAAGGAAAGTAGGAAGGAAGGCAAAGAAGGAATGAAGGAAGGAAAGTAGGAATGAAGGAAGGAAAGTAGGAAGGAAGGAAGGAAATTAGGAAGGAAGGAAGGAAGGAAAGTAGGAAGGAAGGAAGGAAGGAAGGAAGGAAGGAAGTAGGAAGGAAGGAAGGAAGGACGGAAGGAAAGTAGCAAGGAAGGAAAGTAGCAAGGAAGGAAAGTAGCAAGGAAGGAAGGTAGGAAGGGAAAGTAGGAAGGAAGGAAAGTAGGAGGAAGGAAAGTAGGAAGGAAGGAAAGTAGGAAGGAAGGAAAGTAGGAAGGAAGGAAAGTAGGAAGGAAGGAAGTAGGAAGGAAGGAAGGAAGGAAGGAAGGAAGGAAGGAAAGTTGGCCGGGAAGAGAGAAGGAGGAAAGAGGAAGGAAGGAGGCAAGAAGGAATGAGAGGAAGGAAAGAAGAAGGAAGGAAGGAAGGAAAGTAGGAAGGAGGAAGGAGAGGTAGGAAGGGAAGGCAGGAAAGAAGGAAGGAGCTGAAAAGGAAGGAAGGAAGGAAGGAAGGAAGGAAAGTACGAAGGAAAGTAGGAAGGAAAGTAGGAAGGAAAGTAGGAAGGAAGGAAGGAAAGAAGGAAGGAAGTAAGGAAAGAAGGAAGGAAGTAAGGAAAGAAGGAAGGAAGGAAGGCAAGAAGGAATTAAGGAAGCCAAGAAAGAATGAAGGAATGAAGGAAGGAAAGAAGGAAGGAAGGAAGGAAGGAAGGAAGGAAAGTAGGAAGGAAGGGAAAGAAAGGAAGGAGAGAAGGAAGGAAAGAAAGAATGAAGGAAGGAAGGAAGGAAGGAAGGAAAGTAAGAATGATGGAAGGAAGGAAAGAAGGTAGGAAGGAAGGAAGGAAGAAGGAAGGAAGGAAGGAATGTAGGAAGGAAGGAAGGAAGGAAGAGAAGACACACGAGAAGGAAGGAAGGAAGAAGGAAGAAGGAAAGGAAAAGAAGGAAGAAGGAAGGAAGGAAGGAAGGAAGGAAGGAAGGAAGGAAGCAAGGATGGAAGGAAGCAAAAAAATGAAGGAAGGAAGGAAGCAAAAAAGGAAGGAAGAAAGGAAGGAAGGAAGGAAAGAAGGAATGAAGGAAGGCAAGAAGGAATGAAGGAAGGAAAGAAGGCAGGAAGGAAGGAAGGAGGAAGGAAGGAAAGGAAGGAAGGAAGGAAGGAAGGAAAAGTAGGAAGGAAGGAAAGTAGGAAGGAAGGAAAATAGGAAGGTAAGAAGGTAGGAAGGAAGGAAGGAAAGTAGGAAAGAAGGAAGAAAGAAGGAAGGAAAGAAGGAAGGAAGGAAGGAAAGAAGGAAGGAAGGAAGGAAGGCAAGAAGGAATGAAGGAAGGAAAGAAGGAAGGAAGGAAGGAAAGAAGGAAGGAAGGAAGGAAAAGAAGAGGAAGGGGAAGGAAGGAAAAGAAGGAAGGAAAAGAAAGGAAGGGAAGGAAAGAAGGAAGGAAGGAAAAGAAAGCTAACGATGGAAGGAAAGAAGGAAGGAAGGAAGGGAAGAGGAAGGAAGGAAGAGGCAGGAAGGAAGGAAAGTAGGAAGGAAGGAAAGTGGGAGGAAGGAAGCTAGGAAGAGGAAGGAGAGTAGGGAAGAGGAAGTAGGAAGGAGTAGGAAGGAAGTAGGAAGAAGGAAGGAAGGAAAGGAGGAAGGAAGGAAAGAGGAAGGATGGAAGGGAAGGAAAGAAAGAAGGTGGAAGGAAGGAACGAAGGAAGGAAAAAGAAAAAGGAAAAAGGAAGGAAAAAGGAACGTAGGAAGGAAGGAAGTAAGAATGATGGAGAAGGAAGAGGAAGAAGGAAAGAAATAAAGAAGGCGAGGAGGAAGGAAAATATGAAGGCAAGAAGGAATAAAGGAAGGAAGAAGGAAGGAAAGTAGGAAGGAAGGAAAGTAGGAATGAAGGAAGGAAGGAAGGAAGGAAGGAAGGAAGGAAGGAAGGAAGGAAAGAAAGAAGGAAGGAAGGAAGGAACGTAGGAAGGAAGGAAAGTAAGAATGATGGAAGGAAGGAAGGAAAGAAGAAAGGAAGGAAATAAGAAGGAAGGAAGGAAGGAAGGAAGGAAGGCACGAAGGAAGGCAAGAAGGAATGAAGGAAGGAAGGAAGGAAGGAAGGAAAGTAGGAAGGATCGACGCCCGTAGTGCCTCAGGCTCCCCCCGGGAGACTGACTCCGAGCTAGGCACCGACACTGTGGGGGGGAGCGGCTCTGAGCTACGGACCAGCAGCGGGCCGGGGATAGGCTCCACCCGAAGGACCGGCTCAGAGATAGACAGCGAGTGTGGGACCGGCTCTGAGCAAGGGACCCCCCACCCGGGCGGACATGAGCTTCCCTGGGTGACGACTCTGAGCTCTGAGCAGCACCGGGCCGGATGGAACCCCTAGGGGACCACTCTGACTAAGGACTCACAGGCAGGAGATGGAGGCTTACTTCCCCGGAGGACCGGCTCAGGAGATGAGACACCCAGTGAGGACTGGGTCGAACTGGGTACCCGCATCGGGCAGGGGACAGGCTCTCCCCCAGGGGATAAAGCTCCCGACTGGAGACCCCCCACCGGGCAGGATCGGCTCCTGCGAGACTGAGAAACTCTGACTAGACGCCGGCACCGCCAGGGGATCGGCTCGAAGTTGAACACACCGGCACATATGACAGACCGACTTTGAGCTGAACACCAGCTCCAGGCCGGGGACCGGCTCGGCACCCGGGCTCGCGCCCGTAGTGCCTCAGGCTCCTGCTGGGAGATATTTCCCAACTGAGGCCCACTTTCCTCCTTTTTGGAGACGGGCTCTGGCTTCCCCTGTAGAGCCGCTTCAGGGAGCCACTGCCCCAGTCCCTGTAAGTTTCTCGGCGATGATACCTGGAGGGATTCGTTTCTCGCCGGCCTCGGGGCATGTCTTCTTCCTCTCTGGAGTTCACATCCTCCCCCAGACATGATTCAGTCCAGGGGCCAGTTTTGAGAGGGAAAAGAAGTGAGAAGTATAGTGGTACATAGTGGCTTTGGTAAGGTATATTTAATATCCTCCTTTGATGCATCTATCATCTTGGGCTTTCCTTAACCTCTCAAGGCTCCCAGGGAATCTATAAGGCTACAATTTTCAGAGCAAGACTGATCTGCATTTGACACTTCTTCTGCCATGAAGGGCCTTCTCTGGGCATTTTCTGTACCAATGAAACTATTAATATACACACAAGCATACGGTCATTGACATGCTTGCAAACATTCATGCGCTAGTGCAACTCCACATATACCTTATGTGTATGTACATGTCTTTTACAAACATATATACACTTTCATGCATACGCAATATGTGAAATAGAATCACACAAGAATAGCAAGAAGAAATATACAAAGGAGAAAATAGAGAGTTTATACCACCAGATCTTTAAATATATTTCCAAGAAATAGCTAGCCATACTCTTTGGTACTGGGTTTTAAAAAAACCCTACCATTGACCAATTTTTCTATTTTATTTTAAACAGAAAAATTGGTCAATGGCACAGAATAGAAGATCTGGAATTGTAACCAATATCATAAATCAGAAGAGTGTTGATGAAAGCTAAGTTTACAGAATGCAGAAAACAAATAAGGTTTTCAGTAAATTGTTTGGATCTATGACTAATAGTGAGGCAAAAAAATTTGATTATATCCATATGATGAAAAATATCATCCATTTCCAGAGAGAAAACTGATAAACTCAGTGCTGGAATAAACTGGGAGATCAATGATTTAAATGCATTTTAATAAATTTCAATAAAATAAGAGAGAATGTAATGCTATTTATCAGGTTTAAAGAGAACAAAAATTCTTATCGAATGACTAAAAAATAACTGGAGGTGAAATCTATAGGTTTGATGACATAAGTGGGTTTTTGCTTAGTAAAAACAACTGAATCTAAAGAAGAAAGAAACTGATCTGAAAGGTACGGCAATATAACTGACAGAAACCAATCAAGAAGAATATGTGGGGTCATTGATCCCCATTCCCAATTTATAAGAGCCATGCTCATTCCTTATCAGATAAGTGAAAAATAAAGTGTGTGGACAGATAGCTTAACTCCAGAAACATGTGAACAACTATTCAAACTCTAAAAATTGAACAGAAATAAAACAATGCTGAGGTGTCACCTTACACCCACTAACTTGTCAAAAATAGTTTAAATGATCAAATTTACAGTAGGCAAGGTTATGGTAGAAATAGGAAGACTATTACCATCATAGTGGAGATAGGAATTCTTACAATCTTTTTGCTGTGTATGTGATATAACACAAAAAGTCTTTGACTTAAACTCAGAGGAGATTGATGTTTCAAACCTTCCTTGGATACAAAATAGTAATATAGTCATGGCTACTTACTTTTGGGGATGATGATGATGATGATGATGATACTAATAAAGTTGCCAATAACAATAATACCTATGATATTTATCTTATAAGATTGCTGACAGTCAAGTGAGATGTTATATAGAACATATGCATATATATTTATATACACATACTTATATTACATATGTGCATATATAAAATCACTTTGCAGACATTAAAGTCCTGTATGGATGCCAACTCATATTTAATTAGAGTTATAGAACTGAGTATAATTTTATGTATCTCAATTATCTATTACATAAGATTATAGGTTAGGGATGTTTTTAAAGGAAAAAAAGATATCTCTCTACAATGTTCATATCATCTTTATTTATAAAATGAAAAACTAAAATTAGAGTATATTTTCAATTACTTTACAGTGTGATTGGCTGTTAAATATGACTCTTGACTGTAATCAAACGGAGCTAAGAGAAGTACAGCTTGTGTCAGATCAATCATGCCTTAAAGAGGAACAGTCTTGACACTGTCTTGACTTATATCCCTCCTTTTTTAATTACCGCAAAATTTTTATAGTCAGAACCAGTAAACAGCAGAAGTTTGCCACTGTATTACTAAATATATTAGTGTAGATTTATTTTAAAATAACAAGAGTTGCTCTAAGAGGGCATAAATATGGATAACTTTTGGCTATGAAGCTAATCTGTATTTGTGGTCAGTACCATATCCACTATGAAACAAATTAGTTCTTAGGTTTTATCCTGGTACTAACAGTTATATTACATGTATAAGATTAGGTCCTTAAAGTACTTAATTTTTTAAAATAATATAAAAATATTTTTGCATGTATATGTATCATCAAAAAGGGGATACAACCAAGTATATCTTAAAGTAATTTTTGACACCTAATGGACTACTAAAGTTTGAGAATGCAGTGAGATTAGACTTTTAAAAAAAACCTAAGAACTAAGATTTTATATATATAAGTAACATATACATAAATATATATAAGCATACACACATATATAAACATAAATATACATGCGCATGTGTGTGTGTTATATATATATATATATATATATATATATATATATATATATATATATATATATATATATAGTTAAATTCCAAATAATGTCTAATGAAAAATATAGGCTTGAGTATGTTTTCTTAATAAGCTTTCAAAATTAGATTAAGGTTTTATTTATAAAATAAGGTTAATGATTGTAAAGAATTTTAAACCATGTCTTTTTTCTTATTTTGAGGTTTTTATTGGATAAGGAGATTTATACATACATACATATATATATATAAATTGGACAGGAGAGCTCATTTTCTAAATCAGGCCCTTTTCTTTCTGCCAGTGGATGAAATTGTCCCAGGCACAAGATTTAGGTCAAGATAGGAAGAGCAAGTGGTACATAAAACTGAAATTCTTTGAAGTTTCATGTAAATTATGGGTTCCTCATTTGCTTTTCTTATAGTTTTGTTGTTAATAAGGTTAGATCCACATGGTTTGAGTTAACTCTCACCTGCATAAATTAATTATTCAAAAAACCAATGGGAATTGATTTTGTCAAAATTTGTTAAATTATGCAAAGATTTATCACAGTAAATTGCTTGGCTTTATGTAGGAATCTCTGCAAGAAATGATCTGAGATCTGGAGCTGGTGATGGTAAAATCTCCACAGACCTCAATGAACCATCCACAGTGTTTGAGACACACAGAAAGTGCTTACTAGATCTCTGAAGACCACACATGCTGCAAAAAAACTTGACAACCCTAAAGCTTCCATATTGAGAATTTTTGTCCAGTTCAGCTATTGTTGTTAGTTGCATGCATGCTATGGATTTATTACTCATTCTTCAAGCTATTTATCATTTCTGCTTGGACCAATGCCACTGTAGGAACCAAAGCCCTTGTACTACATACTTTCCAGTCATGGTTTGCACACAATGGTTATCTGAAATCTTTACCAATAGTATTACCTTTCTTTGCAAGAGTTGATTCCTCATGGAAGGAAAAAGCAATTAAAAGGTAGAGAAGTAAAGTGAATACCTCTACCATTCAAACGTCTAAGTGTTTTAGTACACATGATATGATTTTGCTAAATTATATAGGCTACAGATATGTTTTGGGGTCCAGAAGTTTTCATTGATTAAATTATCTGTAGATGTTCTCTTCTGTGGTCTCATAAGGACTGTAAACTATTTATGTTACTGTGAACTATTTATATTTTTGGTGCCTTCCTTGGTGCAAAGAACTGATACCCAAATCATTTCCTACATTTAAAAACAACAGATATTGAGATGTTGCCGTTGAGAATAGAGGATTGATATAGATTGTTATGTAAAATAATGCGTGGGGAAAACTAATATGTTTACATTAATAACAGAATGTTACTAATATATGATTACCTTGCTAAATTCAGGAGGGAAAAACTTGTGATAAAATACACAAAACACATGAAAACAATGTTGATAAAATTGGGGTAGGAATTCCTTTCCTTAAAAAGATCAAGAACAGTCATTCGGGACCAAGAGTTTGCAATATTTATAAGGGAAAAAAACCCTGAAACTGACAGAAATGATAGCTTTAGCAATAACCCAAGACAAAGAAATTTAGAGAATATACATTGGCAAGAAGGAGACTAAAATGATGCCTCTTGGCCGAGTAATTGTAATGGACTATGGAAACCATGGAGAATCAATGTAAAACTAATGAAGACAATTAATATTTTCAGCAAAGTGGCAGGATATAAAAGAAATCTACAAAACACATCATTTCAGTGTGTCACTAACAAAACCCAGAAGGAAAAGGTAGAAAAAAAAAGAAATTGTAATTTAAAGAACTGCAAAATCATGATATACACAATTACATATTAATATATATATATATATACCACTCAACACAATTAAATATATAAGTTTTTGTATTAATAAAGTAATTATATATTATAATTCTATAATTAATTATGTATTATAAGAAGTATAAAAATGGAAACAAGAATGGAGGAATTTTTTGAATCAAATATGTTCACTAAAATTCTGAAATCAAAATCTAACACAGGTAACCTTACGCCACCTCCATGTCCCATAGCAAGAAAATTTCCTTGATTAGTACTCTCCTTCTTCAGCATCCCCTTTCTTGATTTCATCACAGGGATATCATTCCAAATAGTGAGTTCATTTCAGGCCTTCTGTCAATAGTGCTTAGGGGATCAAATGTAGCATCTTTCCACATAGAATATAAAAGGAAATGTAAAATTCATATAAATGAAATTGAAAAGAATTAATCTTCCCATCACAGTTGCCGATGTGCATTCATTATTGTATAAAATAACCAATAAAACCCTCCCACGAGTTTAGGAAGCTGAACTATAGGGACGCCACTGGAAAACTAAGTGTCCCAGGAAGTACCGTTAACGTTCTGCATGATACAAGATGGTTGGAAAAGAGCAGTTTTTTCCCCCCAGCCCCAAGAAGGGCAATGTCACAGCAGGAGATATTCAGTTACAATTGAACTCACTGGAAGGAAAGAAAGAAGGAAGGAAGGAAGGAAGGGAAAGAAGGAAGGAAGGAAGGAAGGAAAAGAAGGAAAGAGGAAAGGAAGAAAGGAAGGAAGGAAGGAAAGGAGGAAGGAAGGAAGGAAAGTAGGAAGGAAGGAAGGAAAGTAGGAAGGAAGGAAGGAAAGTAGGAAGGAAGGAAGGAAAGTAGGAAGGAAGGAAGGAAAGTAGGAAGGAAGGAAGGAAAGTAGGAAGGAAGGAAGGAAAGTAGGAAGGAAGGAAGGAAAGTAGGAAGGAAGGAAGGAAAGGAGGAAGGAAGGAAAGTAGGAAGGAAGGAAGGAGAAAGAAGGAAGGAAGGAAGGCCGGGAAGGAAGGAGGAAGGAAAGGAGGAAGGCAAGAGGAAGGAAGGAAGGCAAGAAGAGGAAGGAAGGAGGCGGGAAGGGAAGAGGAAGGAAGGCAGGAAGGAAGGAAGGAAGGCAGGAAGGAAGGAAGGAGGCGGAAGGAAGAAGTACAAGGAAGGAAGGAAGGAAGTAGGAAGGAAGGAAGGAAAGTAGGAAGGAAGGAAGGAAGAGAGTAGGAAGGAAGGAAGGAAAGTAGGAAGGGAAGGAAGGAGAAGTACAGGAAGGAAGGAAGGAAGTAGGAAGGAAGGAAAGTAGGAAGGAGGGAAGGGAAAGTGAGGAAGGAGGAAGGAGGTAGGAAGGGAAGGAAGAGGAGAGTAGGAAGGAAGGAAGGAAAAGTAGGAAGGAAGGAAGGAAAGTAGGAAGGAAGGAAGGAAAGTAGGAAGGAAGGAAAGTAGGAAGGAAGGAAGGAAAGTAGGAAGGAAGGAAGGGAAGGAAGGAAGGAAAGTAGGAAGGAACGAAGTAAGGAAAGTAGGAAGGAAGGAAGGAAAGAAGTTAGGAAGGAAGAAAGTAGGAAGGAAAGACGGAAGGAAGAGACTGGGAAGGCAGAGGAGACGGAAGGAAGGAAGAAGGAAGGAAGGAAGTAGGAAGGGAGGAAGGAAGAAAGTAGGAAGGAGGAAGGGAAGGAAGTAGGAAGGAAGGAAGGAAGGAGAGAAGTAGGAAGGAAGGAAGTGGGAAGGGAGGAGAGTGGGAAGGAAGGAAAGTGAGAAAGAAGAAGGAAAGAAGGAAGAAAGAGGAGGAGGCAAGAAGGAAGGAAGGAAGGCAAGAAGGAAGGAAGGAAGGCAAGAAGGAAGGAAGGAAAGGAACGTAGGAAGGAAGGAACGTAGGAAGGAAGGAACGTAGGAAGGAAGGAACGTAGGAAGGAAGGAAAGTAGGAAGGAAGGAAAGAGTGGGAAGGAAGGAGAGGCAAGGCGGAAGAGTAGGAAGGAAGGAGAGTAGGAAGGAAGAGAAATGGGAAGGGAAGGAGAGTGGGAAGAGGAAAGTGGAAGGAGGAAAGTGGGAAGGAAGGAGGAGGAAATAAGAAGTAAGGGAAGGAAGTAAGAGTAAGGAAGGAGAAGTGGAGTAGGAGGAAACTAGGAAGGAAGGAAGCTAGAAAAGTAGGAAGGAACGAAGGAACGAAAGTAGGAAGGAAGGAAAGTAGGAAGGAAGGAAGGAAGGAAGGAAGGAAGGAAGGAAGGAAGGATGGAAGGAAGGATGGAAGGAAGGAAGGAAAGTAGGAAGGAAAGTAGGAAGGAAGGAAGGAAATTAGGAATGACGGAAGGCAAGAAGGAATGAAGGAAGGCAAGAAGGAAGGAAGGAAGGAAGGAAAGTGATGGGAAGGAAATAGGAAGGAAAGGAAAAGGAGAGAAGTAGGAAGGAAGAAAGAGGGAATGAAGGAAGAGCCGAAGGAATGAAGAATTGCGAAGGAAAGGAAGGAAGAGGAAGGAAGAGTAAAGTAGGAAGGAAGGAAGGAAGGAAGTAAAGTACGAAGGAAGGAAGGAAAGAAGGAAAGGAAAGAAGGAAGGAAGGAAGGAAGGAAAGTAAGAAGGAAGGAAGGAAAGAAGAAGGAAGGAAGGAAATAAGAAGGAAGGAGAAATATAAAATTTTATGATCCATTAAATTTCCTAGATGTTTCCCCCATATTCTCCTTGTTCTTATATTTATATAACCTTCTTCACTGCAATGACTATTTCCTTTGTTAAAAATAATGGGCAAAAAGATTCCAATTCTAATGGGGTCTCTTTGTGTCTTGGTAAAATATCCATTGAAATCTCTGTGCAATTTGCAAAATAAACTGGTGCTCACAGAATGTTAAAATAAAAGGGACCCTCGATATCATCTCCTTTTCTCCTAGGCCAACTTTTTGAAATGATGAATTCGTCACATAGACATCACCAAGGACTCTTCCAATTGTAACATTCAGCAGAGTATTTGTGAAATTATAATTTATTAAATGATATTCAGTCAGTCATTTTTCTTTATTTCACCACAATGCATTGGTTTGAAGAGCTGTACAGATTTCCAAAATTTTTCACCTTTCCCTTCAAAATATTTCCAGAAGTTAAATACCATTCTAGTGGAAAGCAAGAGGAAATGGAGAGCCTGCCTCCCAGCTTGCTTGTCTCTCATCTGGCAGAGACGAATCATGAGTCAGTGGCTCCCCTGAGTAACTTGAGGCAAAGTAATAGGGCAGGAATCATTAAAACGCAAGACATTTCTTTACTCTCAGTTGTTATTGCTTCCTCACTGATCTCATTCTCAGGCTTCGTGACATTTCAGAATACCAATAATTTATAGTAATAAATATGAAATATCACCAGGACTGCCTGAGAGAGTAGTGAGTAAATCCTCAGCAATGAGCATTAAATATTTTTTCCTCCCACATACCAACTGATACAAAGAGAAGTTATAAGTTAGGAAAGTGCCAAATAAAATCATTCATTTTCCTCTTCTATATAATACACTTTCATTAAGGTTATTTCTTTCATTACTTATTGGATCATAGAGAGCTAAAAGGGACTTCAGAAACCAACCTGTCCTTCTATCTCATTTTACATAGAAGGAAAACGAGGCTCTTAGTGGTCAAGTTACTTACCCAAAGTCAGCATAAGTAAACTATTCCCTCTAACTCCAGAGTCAATGTTGCTTCCATTACCTTAAACTATATCCTTTAAAACCACATTCTATCATTTGCACCATCTTTGACTTTTAGATTTTATTAACAGATTAAAGTAATATATGTAAAATGCTTCAAAATCTTTAAAGCACTATCATTAGTACTTTATCATTATTCTTATTTTAAAGAGAGTTTCTACTTCTCTTCTGTTTTGTCAAAGGTCCCTGGATTTCATTAGACTCTAACAATTGAATCAGACTTTGAGAGTTGGAAGGGGCCTTCTAATCCATTCTGTATATTAAAGGAATCCCCACTATAATTTACTCATCAAATGATCATCTAACCTTTGCTTGAAGATCTCTAATGTCAATAACTCTCTCTGACCTAAAACAGCTTGACAGAAGGGTCTGGCATGGTCCATGGCATCAGCAAGAGTCAGACAGGACTCAATGACTGAACACCAACAACAAAATTTCCAGCCATCACTTCTAGGGGAAAAAAGAATAAATCTAAAACTATTCTACATAATAGCCTTTCGATATTACACTCTAGAATTTTGCCTCCAAGACTCTTCTCTTCAGGTTAAAAATTTCCAGTATTTCAGTTAATCTTTATATAGCGCAAACTTAAGACTCTTCTTGGGTTTTGTTTCTTTTATTTACTAATGATCTAGTCCTTTTTAGTCCATCATTTGAATTTACTTATATCATCCATGGCTCACTGTCTTCTTTATGATATTTAAATGAATTTTTGACAGATTTAACCAATATCTGAAGCTCAAAAAGTATCCCTCCCACCAAGTGGAGAAGAAAACCAAGAAACAACAAAATAAAACAAGGGAATATGACTCAGGATTCTGCAACTTCTGAAATGCAAAGACTTTTCCTTCAGATCATTCACATATAAAATCTGACTCTTGGAGACCCTTTGAATGACATTGTAGCATCTTTTTTTGTACTTCTCTGATCATGATTAATGCTTCTCACATATTTAATTACCCTGTGGCAAGATTCATTGTATTATGTGAGAAACAATGCCAGTTAGATGATGGTCTCCAAATTTCAGACTGCTTTTCTCACAACAGTACCATGAAGTAGGCAATGCAAATATTGTTAGTTCTATTTTATAAAGGTTTAATTTGTGATTAAGAAATATTGAGTGAATTATTGACAGTAATAGCAATCAGAAGCCCTCTGAAATCCCTGTTGTTTTGTTGACAAATTCCCTAATAACTTGCAACTTTTCAAGCAACGTTCTACCTATTTCCTCAGTTAGTGCAAATATGCTTGCATATTCAGTACTCTCTATTAAAGATCACTCCTCCTATTCTTAGAAACTTCATCTTTTCTTCAATCCTCCTGAGTCACAGGATCAAGAAGAGAGAATCATATTCTCTGTCATTGTTTCTCTCATTCATTCTTACTTAGTAATTTTTAATCTCTTTTGAGGTAGATGAAATCCATCTATACTTACACTTTCTTAACCTTGTTGCTGCTACCTAACCAATTCCAAAGCATTTAGCTCTGGTCCACTGACATCATCCATCATGGCTTTAAAATCAACTTCTTATAATCTGTCTACATAATGTCTTGACATCCTTGATTTAAATGTTTTCCCTCAAAATATTTTTACAGTCAAAGGTTCTGATAAAGGCCTCATTTCCAAAATATATAGAGAATTAACTCTAATTTATAAAAAATCAAGCCATTCTCCAATTGAAAAATGGTCAAAGGATATGAACAGACAATTCTCAGATGAAGAAATTGAAACTATTTCTAGTCATATGAAAAGATGCTCCAAGTCATTATTAATCAGAGAAATGCAAATTAAGACAACTCTAAGATACCACTACACACCTGTCAGATTGGCTAAGATGACAGGAAAAAATAATGATGATTGTGGGAGGGATGCGGGAAAACTGGGACATTGATGCATTGTTGGTGGAGTTGTGAACGAATCCAACCATTTTGGAGAGTAGTTTGGAACTATGCTCAAAAAGTTATCAAACTGTGCATACCCTTTGATCCAGCAGTGTTACTACTGGGCTTATATCCCAAAGAGATTATAAAGAAGGGAAAGGGACCTGTATGTGCACGAATGTTTGTGGCAGCCCTTTTTGTAGTGGCTAAAAACTGGAAACTGAATGGATGTCCATCAGTTGGAGAATGGCTGAATAAACTGTGGTATATGAATATTATGGAATATTACTGTTCTGTAAGAAATGACCAACAGGATGATTTCAGAAAGGCCTGGAGAGACTTACACGAACTGATGCTGAGTGAAATGAGCAGGACCAGGAGATCATTATATACTTCAACAACAATACTATATGATGACCAGTTCTGATGGACCAGGCCATCCTCAGCAACGAGATCAACCAAATCATTTCTAATGGAGCAGTAATGAACTGAACTAGCTATGCCCAGAAAAAGAACTCTGGGAGATGACTAAAAACCATTACATTGAATTCCCAATCCCTATATTTATGCACACCTGCATTTTTGATTTCGTTCACAAGCTAATTGTACAATATTTCAGAGTCTGATTCTTTTTGTACAGCAAAATAACGTTTTGGTCATGTATACTTATTGTGTATCTAATTTATATTTTAATATATTTAACATCTACTGGTCATCCTGCCATCTAGGGAGGGGGGGGGGTAAGAGGTGAAAAATTGGAACAAGAGGTTTGGCAATTGTTAATGCTGTAAAGTTACACATGTATATATCCTGTAAATAAAAGGCTATTAAATAAAAATAAATAAATAAATAAATAAATAAATAAATAAATGTTTTCCCTCTTTACCTAATTTCACTTGTATTCCGAGTATGGTACAGTGAAAAGAACAATGACTCTGGAGTCAAATGAAATGCCAGAATTGATTCTTTTTACTTGTGTGAACTTGGATACATCACTTAATACTCTTATGTAACAACTTCCTCATCTGTAAAGTGAGTTACTTCAGAGTAGCTTGAGGTCTCTCCCAACTCTTCATTAAGATCTGTGATGAACATGCTCATGCCTTTTAACTCACTGTCCTCAGAGAAGTATAATCTCCCAGATCTGTCATTTTTAAAATCCATTGTCAGGAATGCTATTCCTTTTGCCCCAACTCAAAGACAACTCAGATTCCATAACAAGGGGATGAGAGAGATAGCGATATGACTGTTCACATACGTGGACCACCTGGGAGTCAACTACTCTAATCTTTCTGATATGAGGGATAAAATAAATTCCTTAAAAATCAGTTACTATTTCGCTTTTTGTATCTCTAGTATTTTGAAATGGTTTATACATTGTAAATGATTAACACTTTACATTCATTCATGCCTTCCTCTGTCTCACCTTCTCCTTTCCTGAAACTTTAACTTATTTCTATTCTCCCAATCCTGTCTTCCACCATATCTTCAAATCCAGATTTCGCCTCATGGTGTTCCATCTTTGAGCATCTTCTCTCTCTAAATGTGTTCCCAATTTATCTATTCAGCTTGCTATATATTATACTTAATAGTATACCTCTATACTTTAGCAAAAATGCCTAAACTTACTATTTTGCTTTGTGATTTGCACAGAAATATTATTATTTTTTAAAATAACTTTTTATTGACAGAACCCATGCCAGGGTAATTTTTTACAACATCCCTTGCACTCACTTCTGTTCTGATTTTTCCTCTCCCACCCTTCACCCCCTCTCCCAGATGGCAAGCAGTCCTATACATGTTAAATATGTCACAGTATATCCTGGATATGATATGTGCATGCAGAATTGAACAGTTCTCTTGTTGCACAGGGTGAATTAGATTCAGAAGGTAAAAATAACTCGGGAAGAAAAACAAAAATGCAAACAGTTTACATTCATTTCCAAGTGTTCTTTCTTTGGGTGTAGCTGCTTCTGTCCATCATTGATCAATTGAGACTGAGTTAGATCTCTTTCTCAAAGAAATCCACTTCCATCAGAATACATCCTCATACAATATCGTTGTTGAGATATATAATGATCTCTTGGTTCTGCTCATTTCATTTAGCATCAGTTCACGTAAGTCTCTCCAAGCCTCTCTGGATTCATCTTGCTGGTCATTTCTTACAGAACAATAATATTCCATAACATTCATATACCACAATTTACCCAACCATTCTCCAACTGATGGACATCCATTTTCCAGTTTCTAACCACTAAAAACAGGGCTGCCACAAACATTTTGGCACATACAGGTCCCTTTCCCTTCTTTAGTATCTATTAGGGGTATAAGCCCAGTAGTAGCACTGCTGGATCAAAGTTATATGCACAGATTGTTAACTTTTTGGGCATAATTCCAGATTGCTCTCCAGAATGGTTGGATTCGTTCACAACTCCACCAACAATGCATCAGTGTCCCAGTTTTTCCACATCCCCTCCAACATTCATCATTATTTTTTCCTGTCATCTTTGCCAATGTGACAGGTGTGTAGTAGTATCTCAGAGTTGTCTTAATTTGCATTTCTCTGATCAATAGTGATTCGGAACACTCTTTCATATGAGTGGAGATAGTTTCAATTTCATCATCTGAAAATTGTCCGTTAATATCCTTTGACCATTTATCAATTGGAGAATGGCTTGATTTGCACAGAAATATTATTGACAATTATTTTCCCCCTTCATAAAGCATTTTGTTTTGTACCTCATTAAGATACTTTTAAAATTTCTTTTTTTTTTTTTGCTAAGAACTAACATTTTTAAAGATCCAACTTTCAATCCAGTTAAATCCTTCTGTCATATTCTGGCTATGTGCTATTGACCCAACATTTCAGGACTCTTGATAATACTCTAAAACATTCAATTTCAAAAAAAAAAATCAACAATTTATATTGTAAGGAGTTTTATTTTTATCTGTGAATATCCTATATTCCTATATCAGTGAAATCATATTTAATTATTTTACTGTAAAAAACCCCAATCATATAACACTTATTTATGGCTAATACACATTTCAAGTTATAATTATCTGTGTTTGTGCTTTGCATTATGAGGCAAAAACAATTCTCTCCTTTTATGTTCTTGATGACTTCTTGTTTATGGTCATTATAAACATAGCAAGGTGAGATATTCTAATCACCATAAAATGAGATTTGTTGTCTTGATATGCAAGATATATCCAATTCTATCACCTGTTCAATTCACCTTTCAGAAGAGAATCTGTGCAATATATATTTAATTACAATTATTTTATGTCTCATGGTAGTATTCATGCTAAGAGTATTAAAATATAGGTATATTTCAGGTCCTGATAGCAGGAGAAAATTCATTGATAATTGAACAGAAAATACACATTTTAACTAATTATGATCATTAAATAAATATGTAAGGAAAACTGAAAAAGTGTGGGAGAAAAGAGAAATTAGACTGTCTGCCAAATTGAATGTCTGCAAAAGCTATTGAGCTGATTTCATCGTATGCTTGTGAAACCTGGACAATATATCAATGCCATGCCAGGAAACTGGATCTTTTCTGTTTGAATTATCTTTGTAAGATTCTGAAGATTACTTTGAAAGATAAAGTACTAGACTCGGAAGCCCTTTCTTGAGCTGAAATGCCAAGCAGTCAAATTCTACTGCAGAGAGCACAGCTCCAATAAGTTGACCACAATGTTTGAATATCAAAAAATATGTTTGCCTAAGAGACTATTTTCAGAGAACTCAAACAAGGCAAACAGTAACTTGAAGATTTGGAGAAGCAATACAGATATTTTCAAGATATCTTTGAATAACTTTGAAATTGATTATGAAATATAGGAAACCACTGTGCGACAGGACCATTATCTATAGATGCCTGCATCAAAAAAGGCACTATACTCTATGAACAAGCAGAATTGTAGTAGCTCAAAAGAAATGTGAGATGAGAAAATTTAGAGCCATCTTCACTCCAAATGATTTTTATGGATTATTTGTGCCAGACCTGTGGTCAAGCTTCTAAGCATATATTGGTCTGGCCAGTCAAACTGTATCTTGACCCCAACATCACGATATTATTTTGGTGATGTCTTTAAGAATAAAGGGCAATAACCAAGGGAAATTGTATTATCTTCAGAATCTTATTGCATCTACAATATGGGAAGTAGCCATGTTTAGAAACTACACATTTCTAAAGATTCTTTTATATGATCTTTTTTTTTTTGCCCAAAACAATTACTTATTGGCTTTTCTCATGATTAACTTCTCTGTCCTTATTTAAATTGGTCCTAAATACAGACATAATCAGCATCTGATCACAATTAAGTTAACGTTTTTGTTGTTGTTGTTGTTGAGTCATTTCAGTCATGTCTGGCTCTTCATGACATGGTGTGGGGTTTTCTTGGTAAATATAATGGAGTAGTCCATCATTCTTCTCCAATTAATTTTACAGATGAAGAAACTGAGGCAAACAGGGTTAAGTGACTTGCCTAAAGTCACACAGTATCTTCAAGCCAGATTTGAACTCAGGAAAACGAGTCTCTAAGCCCTGGAAGATTCTATCCCATGTCACCTCTTTCCTCTAGTTAACATTACCCACAACATATAAATGTTTTGCTGTTATTTATGTGTTTGTTTAAACATGATTTCATCAATTGAAGGAACTACCAGTGAGGAAACTCGCTCTCCCAAAGTAGCCAAGCATATTCTATACAATATATGGCTTTATAAAATTGTCCAAGGGCATTAAGAGATTGAGTTGTAACAATACTATATGATGACCAGTTCTGATGGACCTGGCCATCCTCAGCAAGGAGATCAACCAAATCATTTCCAATGGAGCAGTAATGAACTGAACCAGCTACGCCCAGAGAAAGAACTCTGGGAGATGACTAAAAACCATTACATTGAATTCCCAATCCCTATATTTATGCCCACCTGCATTTTTGATTTCCTTCACAAGATAATTGTATTTCAATATTTCAGAGTCTGATTCTTTTTGTACAGCAAAATAACGGTTTGGTCATGTATACTTAATGTGTATCAAATTTATATTTTAATATATTTAACATCTACTGGTCATCCTGCCATCTGGGGGAGGGGGGAGAGGGTAAGAGGTGAAAAATTGGAACAAGAGGTTTGACAATTGTTAATGCTGTAAAGTTACCCATGCATATAACCTGTAAATAAAAGGCTATTAAATAAAAAAAGAGAGAGAGAATATAACAACAACAACAAAAAAGAGATTGAGTTGTCCAGAGTCTATGTGTCAAAAGAAAAATTGGAATACAGATCTTCCAGACTCCATGATCAGTCTTTTATTCACTACGCCATATCAATACACATACATACGCACATGCACACACACACACACACACACACATCTGGGCAATGTGTAACATTTTAAAATAAAATAAAATAGTTGTTGACAAAATAATAAATAAAAGAAAACTTCCAAAATTCTGATGAACAGAATTTATTCCAATCCAATATAAATGTCCCCAGTGCTATTGTTACATTATCCAAACTCTTATACTGCTTTTTTC
This sequence comes from Sarcophilus harrisii, assembly GCF_902635505.1. Classification (NCBI taxonomy): domain Eukaryota; kingdom Metazoa; phylum Chordata; class Mammalia; order Dasyuromorphia; family Dasyuridae; genus Sarcophilus; species Sarcophilus harrisii. The sequence goes on along the minus strand of NC_045426.1, from coordinate 17,417,213 downwards.
TCCCTATCACTCAATTGTAGCTCCTTCACTGCATCACCTTCTTCCCTGACAAGACTCTGAGCTCTTGATCTTTGCCTGGCTTTAGATATACATTACTATCATTAATACACTAAGCCTAAAAACTTTAAGAGACACTCTAAATACACACACACACACACACATACACACACACACACACACACATACACATCCTTAATCTATTGCACTTATATTCCATTGGGGACCACTTAGTAATAACTCCCAATTATCTTGTACTTTAAAGTTTTCAAAGCAATTGCTTTATGGAATTACTGTGAGACAAGTAATCTTATCCCCATTTTACAAATCATCTCCTTAGAAACTTTAGGAAATAATTTATTGTTTTTATACATCCTGTTGCCTGAATAGACTGTTTAATCCAATCCAGAATCCTCTTTTTATACCATTCAACAAATTATATGCACTTTTAGCTAAAATTAGGTTCATTTGTCTTTTATGATATGTCTCATGGTAGTGTGCATGCTAAGAGTATTAAAATGCAGATGTATCTCAGGTCTTTTATTATAAGTAAAAAAATCTATGCCTTGGCTATGTGTGCCTCATGCTAAGGGTGTCTATGTGTTGGCTATGTGTGCCTCATGCTAAGGGTGTCTATGTGTTGGCTATGTGTGCCTCATGCTAAGGGTGCTTTTACACTTACAAGTCAGGAAGGTATTCATTGTCTTATGTCTTCACTGTTCACACTAACTTTGATGAATAGCCACTAACATTTTGAGATCACTGAAATAAATGACTATTCCTCATTTGAAGTAAAATAAAAGTTTTTGGGAGGGATCCATGACCTTCTAGATGTGGTAGCTGAGAGTGCACTTCACTCTCTTCTTAAAGAAAATAATTTGTTATGAAGAATTTGGGAATATGACAATCTCTGGTGAATCAAAATGCAATAGATAAGAGAGAGCTCTATGATGGGCATAAATAGGCTGCAGCATATTACTAAAGATGGACTACACACAAATAAAAGGAAAAGAAAGAGGAAAGGAGAAAGAAGATATCATCCAAAGATGTATAAATGAAAAAGAAAGAGGGTCAGTCATAGGGTGAAAGCCTTAGAAAACAGTGTTGTATTAGTAGCCATGAAATTTCCAAATTCCTAGAGGCAGTCTTCTACTACTTTGAATGGCCTCCAATGAAAAATTTTTCAAAGCTATTTCACCACTAACCCTGACAATTAAATCCTCAAAGTAGACCTATTTTTCCTCTCCAGCTCCTAGTAGTAACTGTAGATGTTTGAAGTTACTAATACTGTCATATATCATACTGATAAAACTCCCCTAGATGTATTCCCCTAAATCAAACAGTTGATTTCAATTATTTTTTACCAAAAATCCCCACAATATTTACTTAGAAAATATGGGAAGAGGAGTAGTTATAAAATAGTCCTTCACTCCAACTCAAAAAGTATACTTACTTTCATTAAACACACAATTTACCTGGGAAAAGTGGGAAAAAATAGCATCTGATTACTAGCCATACTTTTTTTTTTTATTTTGTGAAAGTCACCTCAAGTTTCCTTTATGTTTAACTCTTCACTAAGCTCTGGGAGTTTGTGAACTTGGAAATCCCTGGGATTTCACTTCCTTAGGTGTCTAATTAAACTTTGGTATACCTCTAAAACTCTAATTTCTATGCCAACATCAGCCACTGTTTTTAAAGAGACACTGCTACAGATGCAAGTGGATACTATTACAAACAGTATGGGAGCTTCAGATCTTTTTGTATCCTGCAACTTTGCTAAAGTTGTTGTTTTCTGGTAGTTTTTAGCTGGTTCTCTGGGATTCTCTAAGTATAATATCATCTCATCTGCAGAGTGATAATTTGATTTCCTCATTACCTATTTTAATTCCTTCAATTTCCTTTTCTCTTATCGATAAAGCTAACATTTCTGATACCATATTGAAAAGTAATGATGATAATGGGCAACCTTGTTTCATCCTTGATCTTACTTGGAATGGATCTAGTTTGTCCCCATTACATATGATGGTTTTAAATAGATACTACTGATCATTCTAAGGAAAACTCCATTTATTCCTATGTTCTCTAATATTTTTAAAAGGAATGGGTGTTGGATTTTGTCAAATGCTTTTTTTTTTAGCATCTATTGATATAATTATATTATTTCTGTTAGCTCAGTTAATATATTGACATAGTCAGTTATACTAATAATTTTCCTCATTTTGAACTAGCCCGGAATCCCTAGCATAAATCCGACTTGTTGATAGTGTATTATTCTGGTCATAACATTAATAACTTCTTCAATTTCTTTCTAATAAAAAGGACTATTGAAGTAAATTACTTAAACTTCCTCTTCTGTTAATCTGGACAATCTATATTTTTTAAGTATTCTTCCATTTCACTTAGATTTTCAGATATATTGGCACACAGGTAAAATAAGTTCTAATAATTGCTTTAATTTCCTCTTCAGAGATGAGTGTGCTTTATAACATAATATAAAAAGGATCAATCTTTTTGTTGTTGTTTGCTTGCATTTTATTTTCTTTCTTATTTTTTTCTGGTTTGATTTGATTTTTCCTGTGCAGCAAGATAATTGTATAAATATGTTTGCATCTAGTGGATTTAACATACATTTCTACCATGTTTAATATATAGGTCTATTTACTATCTATGAAAAGGGATGAGGGAAGGGGGGGAGAATTGGAACACAAAATTTTACAAGGGTTAATTTTTTTTCTTTTTGTTTTGTTGAGGCAGATAGAGTTAAGTGACTTACCGTCACACAGCTAGGAAGTGTTAAGTATCTGAGGTCAGATTTGAATTCAGGCCCTCCTGATTTCAGAGCTAGGGCTCTATCCATTGGGCCACCTAGCTGTCCCTACTAGGGTTAATGTTGAATAATTATCCATGCATATATTTTGAAAAAATAAAAAAACTTTAATTTTAAAAATTATCTGGAAAAAATTTTTCCTCTTCATTGGTGCTAAGTTCAGCTTTTTCATTTTTGATACTATTTGATTTTCTTCTTTCCTTTTTTCTAATAAAATTACTTAAAAGTTTATGAATTTTGTTGGTTTTTCCTTAAAACCCACTCTAAGTTTTATTCAATAATTTTTCTTAAATTCAATTTTTAATCTCTTAATTTCAGATTTCTAATTTGGTATTTAATTAGGAGGTTTTAATTTATTCTTTTTTTACCTTTTCTGTTGCATGCTTAATTCATTAATCTTACTCTATTTTATTCAAGTAAGCATCTAAAGATATAAAATTTCCCTTAAGAACTGCTTTGGCTGGATCTCATAAATTTTGGTACATTATCTCATCATTGTCATTCCCTTGGATGAAATTTTCAATTGTTTCAATATTGTTGTTTTACCCACTCATTTTGGGGGATTAGATTATTTAGTTTCCAATTATTTTTGGTCTATTTTGCCCTGACCCTTTATGCATGTAATTTTTATTGCATCATGATCTGAAAATTATACATTTACTATTTTTGCCTTTTTTTGCATTTAATTTTGAGGTTTTATGCCCTAATATATGGCCATTTTTTTTGAAGGTTCCATGTACCACCAAGAAAAAACAAGAATAGTCCTTTTTGTCCCCATTCAATTTTATATCATATCTAACTTTTCTAAAATTCCATTCACCTGTCTAACTTCTTTCTTGTTTATTTAATAGTCCAATTTGTCAGTTCTGATAGAAGAAGTGAGATCCCCACTAATAAAGTTTTGCTGTCTAGTTCTTCTTGCAACTCTCTTAATATCTCTGGCAATCTGGATGTTATACCACTTAGTGCATATATGTTTAGCATTGATAATCCTTCATTATCTATGGTACTCTTTAGCAAGATATAGTTTCCTTCCTTATCTCTTTTAATTAGATCTATTTTTGCTTTTGCTTGATCTGAGAGCAGGATCATTACCCTTGTTTGTTTTGTTGTTGTTGTTGTTGTTGTTGTTGTTGTTATTGTTTAGTTCTGCTAAAGCAGAATAGGTTTTACTGCAGCCTTTTACCTTTACTCTATATGTATTTTGTGGCTTCAAATACATACTATATATGTATCTCTCTTCTTGTAAACAATGTATTGTAGGATTCTGGATTTTAATTTAGTCTGCTATCTGCTTCCATTTTTGTTATGGGCCAGAACTCTGAACTTGAAACAAAGGATTCTTACAAGTTATTAAGTCAGTGGAATTGATAGAGACCATAGTTATCTAATTTAGCATGGTTCATTATGATTGATTTGATCTTACAAGGAGATCTTATGGGCCAAAACTTGAAACAAGATACTAAATGGAACTGAGGAGACAATGGTTAAATCTAGTTTAGCATTGATTTAATTCTACAACAAATAATGGTTTCCTAGTGACATAATGATTAGTTTATACTCAGTGTGGAACATATAAGCTAGAAGCCTCAGCCAGAGAGATTGAAAGGCAAGCACACCAGAAGGTCTCACAGACTGAGACTGATTCATTCCATCGTCCAGCTTTGTGGTGACTGGAAGATGAAATACAAACCTTTGGATTCGGGGAGATGTAAAAGTCAGAGAAGGCAAGCAGAGCTCAAGCTCTTGGAACCAAGGGGAGAGATAGGCCTGTAAGAAAGCTAATTGGCCCCAGGAAAGGAGACAAGACTTTGAAAGATATCAGTTTTTGCTACACAAGAGGCACCCACAGCAGTCCTTCATCAAGGAAATAGTGTGATAGAGTGGGTGAACCTCCCAGCACAACCAGAACAAAGCCTTACTCATTACCCAGTGCTTATGGCTAGAATTTTATTAAAGGCCATGAAGCGGTACAATTATCTGGGATAAGACCCGGCAAGATATACACCTTTTATACTAATGCATAAATTAATGTGTGCTGTGAAACCATCCCAGAGTGGCAAATTTTATTGGCCACAGCTCCAAATTTTACACACAGGTCTCCATTAAAAATAACTTGACGATTACATAATTGGCCATGAATTTTTGAAGTAAAGGTTTCTAAGATTCCTCTAAAGGACCAACTATCTTTTCAGATGCATCCAAATACAATATTTGTGCTGTATACTCTCATGACTTAACTATAAAGAGAGTAGTCAGAAGTCCTTTTCAGTCTACTCAGCAGAATGAATTGTAGGCAATCATTCTAGCTCTTGCTGATTATCCAGGAAATATAAAAATAATATCTGATTCAGCCTATTCAGTAGGTGTGGTGCAAATTGCCACAGCCCAAATAAAATTTGTAGCTTCTACGCTATATCAGCTCTCTAAGAAACTTCAAGAGCAAATGAGAAAGAATCCAAGTAAGATTTATATCTTGCATGCCCACTCTCATAGTGGACTTCCAGGTCCTATTTTTGATGGAAATTCAGAGGCAGATTGCCTTTTAACCATGCTAACCAATACTTCTTTATTTCAGGCAGCCCAAGAATTTCATTCTAAATATCATCGGGCTGTTCAAGCTTTACTTTTGCAATTTGGGATAACAAGAGAGTCAGCTAGGAGCACAGCAAAAGCCTGTGCAACTTGCCTTCCTTTCCATGCTCCTACACTCCTATGCTCCCTCCAGGGAAGAATCATCATGGTTTGAGACCAAATGGATGTAACCCATTATAAATCTTTTGGTTGTCTGTCTTTTATCCATGTTGTGGTAGACACCTTTTCAGGATTCACTTTTGCAATACCAGCAGCAAAACAGACAGCCCAAGTGGTCACTGAATTCCTTATACAAGCATTTGCAATTATGGGTGTGCCACAAGCAATAAAAACAGATAATGGACCTTGTTCTGTTAATTTAAGAATAGGTTCAGGTCGCACCTATAAATGGCACTTTTTTAAACCCAATTAAAGTGAAAGTAAAATTTATTTATACAATAAATGGAATAGATTGCCTACAATAACAACCAATACAGTAAATAATACATAAAAGACAAAGAATAAGAAACCTATCATGAAAATAGGAGAGCGAAAGAGGTAAGATACATCACCAATCTAAGGAGCACTGAAACGTGGCTGGGGGCCCCAGTTGCAGCCTTCAAACTCGATCGGGAAAAGTCTTATTCCAGGCAAAATAGTATCTCCATGGGTGAAGCCCAATGAGGATTAAAACGGGACTGAATTTATAGGGCTTGAAAACAAAGAAGGCACAGAGCTAACTTGCTTACATATAGAAAGTTAGGGATAGGAGAAGGAAATGCCAGATGGGCTTCCAAGATATGACTTGATAAATGTAGATAGATGTCAGGGAGGGGGGCCAACCCTCACTGGCATCCATTGTGTCCCAAGGAGTGGCTAGTTCCTGGGATTGTAGAGGTGAAGCCAAACACATGTGGCATGTTCCCGGTCTCATAGGGTTAAAGAAAGGCTAAGTTCCCATGGAGAGAGTCACATTCTTGAAATGGTTTGAAATGAACTTACTAATAAGAAGGTAGTTCTTATTCATACCTGTATATACTTCTAAACATTCGCACACTTTTGTGCACAGTATCACATTTTATACACCACTGCCAAAGCCTTTAATCCTCAAGAACAGGCAAAAGTAGAGAGGAGAAACAGAAACATCAAGACACTCCTCCAAAAACAAAAAAAAAAAGGGGGAGCCACAGGTCATCCTAGAGAATTTTTAAGTTTAGCTCTTTACACTATTAATATTTTGATTTTTGATAAAACATGCACTGGCTCCAGCAGACAGGTTTTATAACCCACTGGAAGGGCAGTGTCCAGTGCGAGCAGCTCATTATTTTTAGATAATTGCCAGGTAATGTGGAGAGACCCAGAAAGTGGTGAATGGAAGGGACCAGATAGGTTAACTGCTTGGGGAGAGGGTTTGCTTGTATCTCCACAGATGGATAAGGAATCAGATGGGAGCCAACAAGCTGTATTCACCCTGCCCATTGGAGGGAGACAGAAAAGAAGACGTTTGAAACAAAGGAAAAGATCCAAGAAACATCAGATGGTTTCATCTCTGACATGTGTCAATGTACAACAAAAATTGTTAATGAGACTGCTACAGGACTTCAAAATCTGCAGGAATCATTGGATTCCCTGATACATGAAGTAATGGACAATTGCTGTTGGACTATCTCTTGCCTGCTGAAGGAAGTATATGTGTGATTGTTATTTATATACCCTCCTTCTAGGACTTATGTATAATTCCTCATGTTGATTCATATTGTTTATTACATTGCTGCTAGCCTGGATTATATTATTATGTGCTTGTGTAATACCTCCCATGCTGATGGATTTATCCTGTTTCAAGTAGGATCCTTCATTTCAGAGGAAACCTGTTAACCATATGTAGTTTGTGGAAAATGAATGGATGCCCATCAATTGAAGAATGGTTGGGTAAACTGTAGTCTATGAGTGTTATGGAATATTATTGTTCTGTAAGAAATGACCAGCAGGATGAATACAGAGAGGCTTGGAGAGACTTGCATGAATTGATGGTGGGTGAAATAAGCACAACCAGGAGATCATTATATACTTCAACAATGATACTGTATGAGGATGTATTCTGATAGAAGTGGATTTCTTCAACAAAGAGAAGATATAATTCAGTTTCGATTGATCAATGATGGACAGAAGCAGCTACACCCAAAGAAAGAACACTGGGAAATGACTGTAAACTATTTGGATTTTTGTTTTTCTTCCCAGGTTATTTTTACCTTCTGAATCCAATTCTTCCTGTGCAACAACAGAACTGTTCGGTTCTGTACACATATATTGTATCTAGGATATACTGTGACATATTTAACATGTATAGGACTGCCTGCCATCTGGGTGAGGAGATGGAGGGAGAGAAGGGATAAATCGGAATAGAAGTGAGTGCAAGGGATAATGTAAAAAATTACCCTGGCCAAAAAAATAAATAAATAAAATAAAATAATTAATTAAAAAAATAAAAAATAAATAAAATAAAAATAAATAAAATAAAAATTTAAAAATTACCCTGGCATGGGTTCTGTCAATAAAAAGTTATAATTATGAAAAAAAAACAATATCCAGTTTGGTGTTGTCACCTCACTGAGTAGTCAGGGAGGGCGTGATTACCTCTATTTTGGTGTTTTCACCTTCCTTCCTGAGAAATCAGGATCACCTGTGTCTAAAACAAAAGCGGGAGATAAGCATCAGCTTGTGTCTCTCCAGGTCTCTCTGAAATCATCCTGTGGATCATTTCTTATAGAATAATATTATTCCATAACATTCATACACTGTAACTTATTCAACCATTCCCCAACTGATGGGCATCCGACTCAGCCACTTTTGAAACTGGAGCCCTAAGAATATGACTCATCTCTAAACATCTAAACATTACTAATTCCTAACATCTAAATATCTAAACAACTCACAAGTTACATTCTTCAGAAGGTGATTGGCTTGTAAAGGAGACGATCTGGCTCAGCTGCGGCTTGGCCAATTTGTCGAGGCAGTCAGAGAAAGTCGAGTTGACGACCGAGCTAAGACGGTGTTGACACTTAAGCAGGTGTGAACTCCAGGTGATAACTTGCCAAAGTGTTAAGCTTTTTCCTTGGGTGAGCAGACATCAACTACAAGCCTTGGCAGGGTATATAAACCGAGGTTCTCTCGAAAAAGGCATTTCCAGCCTGAGAGACTTCAGGTCCGGAAGCTGCTCTTGCTCAAGGGGAGAGGAGAAAGGCGAGAGGAGAAAGGCGAGAGGAGAAAGGAGAAAGGAGAAAGGCGAGAGGAGAGAGGAGAGAGGAGAGAGGAGAGAGGAGAAAGGAGAGAGGAGAGAGGAGAGAGGAGAAGAAAGGAGAAAGGATTAAGAAGGAGAAAGGAGAAAGTTTCTCTTTTTCCTTCCCTGTTCCCAGCGGTCTTGTTGCACTGAAAGAGAGTGATTAGCCCACGATGGCCAACCGCCCGCTGAACGACGCTCACCGCGTCCACCGCACCGACCTGCAACCCTTGGTGGAGAGGATGATCCGGGCTCGAATTTACCAGTCCAAGTACTGGCAGGAGGAGTGCTTCGGCCTCACGGACGAGCAGTTCGTGGAAAAAGCCACGGAACTGAGGTCTGTGGGGGGTGTCTATGGCCCCCACCTCCAGCCAACACCGTTCCTCTGCCTCGCCTTGAAGATGCTGCAGCTCCAGCCCGATAAAGTCGTGGTCCTTGAATTCATTAGAAATGAAGATTTCGAGTACGTCCGCGCGTTGGGGGCCTTGTACCTGAGGCTGACGGGCACGGCCAGGGACTGCTACAAGTATCTGGGGCCTCTGCTCAATGACTATCGAAAAATTACGATCCAGAACCGCCACGGAGACTTTGAACCGATGGCGGCAAACGAGTTTATCCACCGCCTGCTGCACAGCGAGTGGGTCTGTGATATCCGGCTGCCCCGGCTGCAGACGCGGCGTGTCCTGGAAGAAACTGGCCCCCTGGGACTTGGAATCGGCGTCTTGGGGGAGGATGTGAACTCCAGAGAGGAAGAAGACATGCCCCGAGGCCGGCGAGAAACGAATCCCTCCAGGTATCATCGCCGAAAAACTTACAGGGATCAGTCCCCTAAGCGGCTCTACAGGGGAAGCCAGAGCCCGTCTCCAAAAAGGAGGAAAGTGGGCCTCAGTTGGGAAATATCTCCCAGCAGGAGCCTGAGGCACACGGGGTGGAACGGGTGCCGAGCAGGTCCCCGGCCAGTTGGTCCAGCCAAAGTCGGTCTGCCTGCCGGGGGTGTCTAACTGAGCCGACCCCCAACCGACCCCGCCCGGTGGGGGTCCCTAGCTCAGAGCCGGTCCCCCGGGGGGAGCCGATCCCCGGCCTGGTGCTGGTCCCTAGCTCGGAGCCGATCCCCCCAGCGGTGCCGGTGTGTAGCTCAGAGATGGTTCCCCCGGGAGAGCCGGTCCACGGCCTCGTGCTGGTCCCCAGCTTGGAGCCGGTCCCCCACTCGGTATCTATCTCGGAGCCGGTCCTCCGGGATGAGCCGATCCCCTGCCCGGTGGGGGTCCCTAGCTCAGAGCCGGTCCCCCGGGGAGAGCCTGTCCCCTGCCCGATGCGGGTCCCTAGCTCGGACCCGGTCCCTCACTCGGTGTCTATCTCGGAGCCGGTCCTCCGAGAGGAGCCGATCTCCTGCCCGGTGGGGGTCCCTAGCTCGGAGTCGGTCCCCGAGGGGAAGTCGATCCCCGGCCCGGTGCTGGTCCCTAGCTCGGAGCTGGTCCCCCGAGGGAAGACGGTCCCCCGGGGGGAGCCGATCCTCTGTCCTGTGTGGGTCCCTAGCTCGGAGCCGGTCCTCCGTGGGGAGTCTATGTCCTGCCCGGTGCCGGTCCCTAGCTCGGACCCGGTCCCTCACTGGGTATCTATCTCGGAGCGGGTCCTCCGAGAGGAGCCGATCTCCTGCCCGGTGGGGGTCCCTAGCTCGGAGTCGGTCCCCCAGGGGAAGCCACCCCCGCCCGTGCTGGTCCGTGCCGGGAGGCCGGTCCCCGGGGGGAGATCCCCGCCCGGGGTCCCTGGCTCTGACCCGGTCCCTCACTGGGTGTCTGTCTCGGAGCCAGTCCTCCGAGAGGAGCCGATCTCCTGCCCGGTGGGGGTCCCTAGCTCGGAGTCGGTCCCCCAGGGGAAGTCTATCCCCTGCCCGTTCCGGGTCCCTAGCTCGCACCCGGTCCCTCACTGGGTATCTATCTCGGAGCGGGTCCTCCGAGAGGAGCCGATCTCCTGCCCGGTGGGGGTCCCTAGCTCGGAGTCGGTCCCCCAGGGGAAGTCGATCCCCTGCCCGTTCCGGGTCCCTAGCTCTGACCCGGTCCCTCACTGGGTGTCTATCTCGGAGCCGGTCCTCCGAGAGGAGCCGATCTTCTGTCCTGTGCGGGTCACTAGCTCAGAGCTGGTCCCCCGGGGGGAGTCTATCCCCTGCCCGTTCCGGGTCCCGAGCTCGGACCCGGTCCCTCACTGGGTATCTATCTCGGAGCGGGTCCTCCGAGAGGAGCCGATCTCCTGCCCGGTGGGGGTCACTAGCTCGGAGTCGGTCCCCCAGGGGGAGTCGATCCCCGGCCCGGTGCCGGTCCCTAGCTCGGAGCTGGTCCCCCGAGGGAAGACGGTCCCCCGGGGGGAGCCGATCCTCTGTCCTGTGCGGGTCCCTAGCTCGGAGCCGGTCTTCCGTGGGGAGTCTATCTCCTGCCCGGTGGGGGTCCCTAGCTCGGAGCCGGTCCTCCGGGTGGAGCCGATCCCCTGCCCGGTGGGGGTCCCTTGCTCAGAGCCGGTCCCACACTCGCTGTCTATCTCTGAGCCGGTCCTTTGGGTGGAGCCGATCCCCGGCCCGCTGCTGGTCCTTAGCTCAGAGCCGGTCCCCCCCGCAGTGTCGGTGGCTAGCTCGGAGCCGGTTCTTCCTGGGGAGCCGATCCCGGACGGGTGCTGGTCTCTAGTTTAAGATCTTAAGCACTGCGTTGTTATTCCTTATCAAAATCTCCTGGCCACCAGGTAAGCCACAGACAATCGAAGTCCCCTGAAAAGTCGAAGGAAATTCACAGAAATAGTAGACTGTGTTGTGTTGCACACACATATATTTCTAGGTGCTTGAATGAATTTGTAATCCAGAACACCAGGATATTCTTTCCATGTTATTTGTGTGTTGTTATTTCTTTCTTTTTTTTTTTTTTTTGGGGGGGGGATTGTTTGTTAGCTTGTTTTTCTTAATAAAAGAAGTTCTCAACTTAGAATCGTAAATTTCCTGGTGTGTAAAAGCATCAAAGTTAAATAAATAGACAATGTTAAGCCTTGTCTTCCCTTTTCAATCTTAAAGTAATCTGTTATTTGTTCACCCTTGTATCCTCGCCCCTGCAGGAAGGTCAGGACAAGTGAAAGTAGCTGTCTCATCTCTGAGGACTTGCTGGCGAGTTTCACTGGATCCAGCATACAGTCAGAGAATTTGGTGTAGTCAACTAAGAGGCAGAAGATGCTTTTTCTGGGAACCCTGCTCTCCCACGATGGCTACCGTCGGCACCATTTCGCCAGTTCGTCTGCTTTTCCCAAAACGCCAGCCTGCCTTTTGGTACCGGGTTGTTGGTAATGTTGGTTTGGTGATTCTTCATTGTTGGTATGCCAGCTAAAGGCGTAATTCAACTGTGCCCAGCTGGCTATGGAAATGAGTCCAATTGTAACTTTGAAATATTCCCACTTGACACGCTCTTCCTGGCTGGGGGGAAAAAAACTGCTCTTTTCCGATCCATTCCTGTATCAAGTGCAGAACGTTAAGGGCATCACCTGGGACAATTTTAGTTTAAAAGGAAGTCCAGTCTTAGTAGTTCGCCAGCCTTTGGGAAACTCGAGGTTTATTAAGTATTTATGAAGTAATAAATGAAATGGCACATCGGGTAACTGTGATAAAATATTTAATTTTCAATTTCATTTTATATGAATTTTATATTTCCTTTTATATTCCCTGTGTGGAAAGATGCTACATTTAATCCCTAAGAACTATTGACAGAAGGCATGGAAATGAACGTACTATTTGGAATGATCTCCCCAAAAATGAAAGCAAGAAAGGGGGATGCATTGGAAGAAGGGAGAGTACTAATCAAGGAAATTTTCTCATATGAATGAGGTATGCAAGGTTACTCCTTGCTAGATTTTTGATTTCAGAATTTTAGTGAACATATTCGATTCAAAAATTTCCCCCATTCTTGTTTCCATTTTATACTTTATAATTATATAAATTAATTATATGAATTATAATTAAATAAGGTATAATTACTTTATTAATACAAAAACTTTATATTTTTATTTAATTGTAAGTTACATATATATGCATATTAATATGTAATTTTAAGTTTATGAGTTTTTATCTCATACATCAGAAGAAGATATAATTTCTTTTGATTCTTTTAATCCAATCCAATCCAGCAAACATTTATTAACTTCCTAATATATGCATAACGATAAGTAGAGAAGACAAGAAAACTAAGAGGAAAAAATGAAAAATCTTCTGTATAGATGAAACATATAAACCAAAAATACATGATTTTTTAAGAGGTTGAGCATTCACAACCAAGTATATCAAGGAAAGATTTCCAAAAAGGATGGCACAAGAGCTAAGCCTTGGAGAAAGTAAAGATGAGGAAAGAGTGAATTCCTGGTATGGGAAATATGGGGAAGGCTGCACAGGCAAGAAACAGATTGTTTGCTTAATCGCAAATAGTTGGCTAGAGTGATTGAAAGGAACCATCTAAATAAATCTTGAGGTTCAAGATCACTAAAGAGCATCCATCCTTAAGTAGGAGAATCATTGCTCCTCTGTGCACGATAGAGCTGTACTATTAGAGTATATTCAGATCTGAAGCTAGAATTTAATTAGATATAATCTTATATTAGATCATTTCTCCACTTAATTTCAGTATATTTCCACAGAGCAATATTGTAACTTATTTTCTGTCAAAGTAGGTTCTAGTTATTTTAGGACTTCTTGTAAAATAAAAAGTCTCTTTCCTGGCAGTTTTTGTTCTGACATTTATTGAACTCAAGGTTTGCACACACATATATTTCTAGGTGTTTAGTCTAATTTGTGAATCCAGAACACTGATATTCTTTTCCGGGTTGTCAGTGGGTTGTTGTTTCTTTTTGGGGGGCTATATTGTTTTCCTTTTAATAAAAAGTAGTTCAATAACTATTTTTAAAACATTGCTTCCTAGTATCATTTGAGGCATAGAAAGGTCAAACTTTTGCTATTTTCCTTGATATTACTGACAGTCTATTTCTCCAGGTGCATTTTATTATAAATTTTATTATTATTATGCTGTCTGATTATAAAAATTATTCCACCAGTAATTTGATTAGTTTACAATTAAAGTTGTAAACTAATTACATAGAATCATTACTTTTATTATAACGATTCATATTAGCTGTAAACATTGAATAGTTCTTCCATTATTTCAGTTTACATTATTTGTAGGTCAATTTATCTGAGTCCTGTTTATCTTGACAGGTGACTCCCAGTTAATTTATGGATTTTGCAGTTCTTTAAATTACAATTTCTTTTTTTTTTTCTACCTTTTCCTTCTGGGTTTTGTTAGTGACACACTGAAATGATGTGTTTAGATTTCTTTTATATCCTGCCACTTTGCTGAAAATATTAATTGTCTTCATTAGTTTTACATTGATTCTCCATGGTTTCCTAAGGAAACCATTACATCATCGGCCAAGAGGCATCATTTTAGTCTCCTTCTTGCCAATGTATATTCTCTAAATTTCTTTGTCTTGGGTTATTGCTGAAGCTATCATTTCTATCAGTTTCAGGGTTTTTTTCCCTTATAAATAATGCAAACTCTTGATTCCGAATGACTGTTCTTGATCTTTTTAAGGAAAGGAATACCTACCCCAATTTTATCAACATTGTTTTCATGTGTTTTGTGTATTTTATCACAAGTTTTTCCCTCCTGAATTTAGCAAGGTAATCATATTAAAATATTCTGTTGTTAATGTGGTTAAACATACAGTTTTCCAATGCATTATTTTTTAAGCATAACACAATCATCAGTCTATTCACCTGCAATATCTCTAACATTCGTTGTTTTAAATGTAGGAAATGATTTAGTATCGTCTTCAAAACCAAGGAAGGCACCAAAATATAAAAGTTCATGCAAAATATAATAGTTTACAGTCCTTATGAGACCACAGAAGAGAACATCTACAGATAATTTAATCAATGAAAACTTCTGGACCCCAAAACATATCTGTAGCCTATATAATTTAGCAAAATCATATCATGTGTACTCAAAACACTTAGAATGTGTGTTCGTTCAAATGGTAGGTGAGTCCACTTTCACTTCCCTCACCTTTTAATTATTTTTCCTTCCATGAGGAATCAACTCTTGCAAAGAAAGGCAGGTAAATACCACAGGAAGATTCTTTGCATAACCATTGTGGGCAAACCATGACTGGAAAGTATGTAAAAAATATGTAAAAGAATGTAAAATAAAATAAAATAAAATAAAATAATTAATTAAAAAAATAAAAAATAAAATAAATAAAAATAAATAAAATAAAAATTTTAAAATTACCCTGGCATGGGTTCTGTCAATAAAAAGAAAATTGTTAAAAAACAATATCCAGTTTGGTGTTGTCACCTCACTGAGCGAGACAGAGTAAGTGGATTAATTTTATTTTGGTGTTTTTGCCTTCCTTCCTGAGAAACCCAGACTCCACCTGTGTCTAAAACAAAAGCGGGAGATAAGCACCGCTTGTGTCTCTCCAGGTCTCTGAAATCATCCTGGACTATTTCTTATAGAACAATATTATTCCATAACATTCATATGGACTGTAACTTATTCAACCATTCCCCAAACTGATGGGCATCCGACTCAGCCACTTTTGAAACTGGAGTTCCAAGAATAATGACCCATCCCCTAAACATCTAAACATTATTAAATTCCTAACATCTAATATCTAAACAACTCATGTTACATTCTTCAGAAGGTGATTGCCTAGCAGACGATCTGGCCCAGCTGCGGGCTTTGGCCAATTTGTTTGAGGCAGTCAGTCAGAGAAAGTCGAGTTGACGACTGAGTCAAGACGGTGTTGACACTTTGCTAGGTGTGAACTCCAGGTGATAACTTGCCAAAGTGTTAAGTTTCATTAAGAGCAGACATCAACTACAAGCCTAGCAGGCAGAGTAAACTGAGGTTCTTTCTTGAAAGCATTTCCCAGCCTGAGAGCCCCAGGTCTGGAAGCTGCTCTTAAGCCTGAAGGGGAGAGGAGGAAATACAGAGGAGAAAGGAGAGAGGGAGAGAGGAAGAGAAGAAGGAAAGGATTAAGAAGGAGAAAGGAGAAAGTTTCTTTTCTCCCTGTTCCTAGTGGTCTTGCTGCACTGAAAGAGAGTGCAGACAGCCTGTCGATGGCCAACTGCCCGTTGAACGACGGGCCACCAAGTACCACTGCACCGCACCTGCAACCCTTGGTGGAGAGGATGATCCGCCTGAATTTACCAGTCCAAGTACTGGCAGGAGGAGTGCTCAGTCTCACGGACAGTGAAGTTCAGGAAAAGCCACGGAACTGAGGTCTGTGGTGCCCATGGCCCTCGCAATTTCCAGCTACCACTGTTCCTCTGCTCGCTTTGAAGATGCTGCAGCCCAGCCCGATAAAGTCGTGGTCCTTAATTCATTAGAAATGAAGATTTCGAGTACGTCCGCGTTGGGGCCTTGCACTGAGGCCGACGGGCACGCCAGGACCACAAGTATCTGGGGCCTGCTCAATGACTATCGAAAATTAGCGATCCAGAACCACGGAGACCTGAACCGATGGCGTAAACGAGTTTATCCACCACTTGCTGCACAGCGAGTGGGTTCAGATATCCGCTGCCCCGCTGCAGACGCGTGTCCTGGAAGAAACTGGCCCCTGGGACTTGAATTTGCGTCTTGGGGAGGATGTGAACTCCAGAGAGGAAGAAGATGCCCTTTGCGGGGTTGGCGTAGAAACTAATCCCATAGGTATCATCGCTGAAAAACCTCATAGGACTAAAAGTAGGCTCCCTGAAGCGGCTCTACAGGGGCTAGAGCCTGTCTCTGTAAGGAGGAAAGTGGGCCCAGTTGGAAGGATCTCCAGCAGGGAGCCTCGAGGCCAGCGGGCGCCGATCTGGTGCCGAGCCGGTCCCTGCCTGAGCTGGTGTCCGCCTGAAACATCTGCCGCGGTGCCGGTGTCTTACTCGGAGCCGATCCCCCGGGGGGAGCCGATCCCCTGCCCGGTGGGGGTCCCTAGCTCAGAGCCGGTCCCCCCCGCGGTGCCGGTGTGTAGCTCAGAGATGGTTCCCCAGGGAGAGCCTGTCCCCTGCCCGTTCCGGGTCCCTAGCTCTTACCCGGTCCCTCACTGGGTATCTATCTCGGAGCCGGTCCTCCGAGAGGAGCCGATCCTCTGTCCTGTGCGGGTCCCTAGCTCAGGATCCGCTGGTCTCTGGGGCTCATCCCCTGCCTGTTGTGGGTCCCAGCTTGCATGGGTCCCCTGAGGGAAGACGGGGTCCTCTGGGAGAGCTGATCCTCTGTCCGTGGAGGTCTCAGCCTGGGACCTGCTGGTCCTCACTTAAAAATATTCGGAGCGGTCTCCTCTGAGAAAGCTGATCTCTGTCCTGTGTGTCCTCAGCTCAGAGCCGGGTCCTGGGGAGCCTGTCCCGTCTGTGGAGGTCCCTTTCAGAGCTATCCCATACTATCTCTGAGCTGTCCTTCGAGTGGGAGCTGGATCCCGGCCTGCTGTTGGTCCAGCCTGAGCCGTTCCCCCTGGCAAGTCGGTGCCTAGCTCAAGCTGTCTCCCGGGGAGTTTGAGGCACCACGGGCACCATCCTGTGGGTGCCGAGCCGGGTCTCGGCCTGGAGTTGTGTCCAGCTCATCGGCCCACTGCTGTGGTATCAGTGTGTCTAACCCGGAGTCGACCCCCTCGGTGCCGCTGTCTACCTCAGAGCCAGTCTCGCAGGTGGAGCCGATCCCCTGCCCGGTGGGGGTCCCTTGTGTTAGAGCCGGGTCTCCCCGTAGAAATGGTGTTCAGTCCGGAGCCGGGTCTCCTTGGGAGCTGATCCCTCGGCCTCAAAGGTCTCTAGCTCAGAGATCTTAAGCACTGCGTTATTGTTCCTTATCAAAATCTCCTGGCCACCTTTCTTCCTTCCTTGCTTCCTTCCTTCTTTCCTTCCTACTTTCCTTCCTTCCTACTTTCTTTTCTTTCCTTCTTTTCTTCCTTGCTTCCTTCCTTCCTACTTTCCTTCCTTCTTCCTTCCTTCCTTCCTTCCTACTTTCCTTCCTTCCTTCCTTCCTACTTTCCTTCCTACTTTCCTTCCTACTTTCCTTCCTTCCTTCTTCTTCCTTCCTTCCTATTTCCTTCCTTCCGCTTTCTTCCTTCCTTGTTCCTTCCTTTTCTTCCTTCCTTCCTTTCTTCATTCCCTTCATTCCTTCTTGCCTTCCTTCATTCCTTTTTCTTCCTACTTCTTCCTTCCTGCCTCTTCTTCCTCTTTCTTCCTCCTTCCTTCCTTCCTTCCTTCCTTCCTAGCCTCTTCCTTCCTACTTCTTCCTTCCTTCCTCTCATACTTTCCTTCCTTCCTTCCCCTTCCTTCCTTCCCACTTCCTTCCCACCTCCTACTTTCCTCCTCCCTACTTTCCCTTCCTTCCTTCCTACTTTCCTTCCTTCCTTCCTACCTCTTCCTTCCTTCCTTCCTACTTTCCTTCCTTCCTTCCTACTTTCCTTCCTCCTTCCTTCCTACTTTCCTTCCTTCCTTCTTCCTTCCTTCTTTCCTTCCTACTTCTTCCTTCTTCCTTCCTTCTTCCTTCCTACTTTCCTTCCTACTTTCCTTCCTACTTTCCTTCCTACTTTCCTTCCTACTTTCCTTATTTCTTACTTACCTTCCTTCCTTCCTTCCTATTTGATTTCCTTCCTTCCTTCCTTCCTTCTTTCCTTCCTTCTTTCCTCCTAATTTCCTCCTTCCGTCCTTCCTTCCTTCCTTCCTTCTTAGCCCCTTCCTTCCTTCCTTCCTTCCTTCCTTTCTTCCTTCCTTCCTTCTTTCCTTCCTTCTTTCCTTTTTTCCCTTCCTTCCTTCCTTCCTTCCTTCCTTCCTTCCTTCCTTCCTACTTTCCTTCCTTCCTTCTTACTTTCCTTCTCTCCTTCCTTCCTTCTTTCCTTCCTTCCTTCTTCCTTCCTTCCTTCCTTCCTTCTTTCCTTCCTTCTTTGCTTCCTTCCTTCTTACCTTCCTTCCTACCTTCCTTCTTTCCTTCCTAAATTCCTTCTTTTCTTCCTTCCTTGCTTCTTTTCTTCCTTCCTTCCTACTTTCCTTCCTTCCTTCCTTCCTTCCTCCTTCTTTCCTTCCTTCTTCCTTCTTTCCTGCCTTCCTTCCTGGCCACTTCCTTCCTTCCTCTCTCCTTCCTCTGCACTCTCCTCCTTCCTACTTCCTTCCTCCTCACTCTCCTTCCTTCCTACTCTTCCTCCTTCCTTCTTTCCTCCTTCCTACTTCCTCCTCTTCCTTCTCCCTTCCTTCCTACTTCTCCTCTTTCCTTCCTTCCTTACTACTTTCCTTCCTTCCTTCGTTCCTTCCTTCTTTCTTTCCTTCCTTCATTCCTTATTTCGTTCCTTCCTACTTTCCTTACTTCGTTCCTTCCTACTTTCCTACTTTCCTTCCTTCCTACTTTCCTTCCTTCCTACTTTCCTTCCTTTCTTCCCTTCATTCCTTCTTTCCTTCCTTCATTCCTTCTTTTCTTCCTCTTCACTTTCCTCCTTCCCTTCCTACTTTCCCTTCCTTCCTTCCTTCCTACTTTCCTTACTTCCTACTTTCATTCGTTCCTACTTTCCTTCCTTCCTACTTCTTCCTTCCTTCCACTCTCCTTCCCTTCCGCCTTCCTTCCATTTTCTTCCCTTCCTTCCCACATTCCTTCCTATTTTCCTTTCCTTCTTCTTCCTTCCTTCCTTCCTTCCTTCCTTTCTTCCTTCTTCCTTCTTTTTCCTTTCCTTCCTTCTTCCAGAAGGAAGTAGTAGGAACGAATGAAAGTAGGAAGTAAGGAAAGTAGGAAGGAAGGAAGAAAAGAAGGAAGGAAGGAAGGAAAGAAGGAAGGAAGGAAAGAAGCAAAGAAGGAAGGAAAGTAGGAAGGAAGGGAGGAAGGAAGGAAGGGAAGAAGGAAGATAAATAGAGGAAGAAGGAGGAAGGAGGGAAAGGCCAAATATGGGGAAAGGAAGCAGAAAGAAAGGAATGGTTAGAAGTTGAAGGAAAGAAAGAGGAAGGAGTTGAACGGTGGAAAAGGAATAGAAGGAAAGCAGGGAAGGAAAGTTGAAACGTAGGAAGGAAAGTAGGAAGGAAGGGAGTAAGGAAGGAAGGAATGAAGGAAGGATAGAAGGAATAAAGGAGGGAAGGAAGGGGGGAAGGAAAGAAAGGAAGGAAGGGGGGAAGGAAGAAAGGAAGGAAGGGGGGAAGGAAGGAAAGAAGGAAGGAAAGAAGGAAGGAAGGAAGGAAGGAAAGTAGGAAGGAAGGAAGGAAGGAAAGTAGGAAGGAAGGAAGGAAAGAAGGAAGGAAGGAAGGTAGCAAGAGGAAGGAAGGGCTGCTGAATGAAAGTAGAAGAAGGAAGAAGGAAGGAAAGTTGGAAGAAAGGAAGGAAGGAAGGAAGGAAAGGAAAGTTGAAGGAAGGAAGGAGGAGAGGAAGGAAGGAAGGAGGAGAGGAAGCGGACGGGAAGGAAAGTAGAAGAAGGAAGGAAAGTAGATAGTTAGAAGGAAGGAAGGAAGGAAAGCATGAAGGAAGAAAAGGAAAGAAGGAAGGAACGAAGTTAGAAGGAAAAGAGGGAAGGAAAGGAAAGAACGTGAAGGAAGGAAGAAGGAAAGTAAAGGAAGGAAAGTAGGAAGGAAGGAAAGTAGGAAGGAAGGAAAGTAGAAGGAAGGAAAAGAGAATAGAAAGGCAGGAAGGGAAGGAAAGTAGGAAATGAAAATGAAGAAGGCAAGATAGAATGAAGGAAGAAGAAGGAAGGAAAGAAGGGTTGAAGGAATAACAGAAGGAAGGCAAGAAGGAACGAAGGAATGAAAGAACGAATGAAGGAAGGAAGGAAAGTAGGAAGGAAGGAAAGTAGGAAGGAAGGAAAAGTAGGAAGGAAGGAGCGAAGGAAGGAAGGAAAGTAGGAAGGAAGGAAGGAAGGAAGGAAAGCAGGAAAGAAGGAAGAAAGAAGGAAGGAAAGAAGGAAGGAAGGAAGGAAGTCAAGTAGGAAGGAAAGTAGGAAGTAAGGAAAGTAGGAAGGAAGGAAGAAAAGAAGGAAGGAAGGAAGGAAGGAAGGAAGGAATGTGGTTAGTAAGCAAAGGGTTACCTCACTTCCTCTTCGTTCTTTCCTTCCTTCCTTCCTTCTTTCTCCTTCCTCCTTCCTTCCCTACTTTCCTTCCTTCCTTCCTCTTCCTTCCTTCCTCTTTTTCCTCCTTCCTACTTTCCTTCCTTCCTTCCGCCTACTCTCCTCCTTCCTACTTCCTCCTTTCTCCTTCCAACTTCCTTCCCTTCCATTTCCTTCCTTCCTTCCTTCCTTCCTTCCAACTCTCCTTCCTTCCTTCCTTCCAACTCTCCCTCCTTCCTTCCTTCCAACTTTCCTTCCTTCCTTCCTTCCTTCCTTCCTTCCTTCCTTCCTTCCTTCCTTCCTTCCTTCTTACTTTCATTCCTTCCTTCCTTCCTCCTTTCTTCCTTCCTTCCTTCCTTCTTTCCTTCCTTCCTTCCTAGTCCTTCTTCCTTCCTTCCCTTCCTACTTTCCTTCCTTCCTCCTTCCTTCCTTCCTTCCTTCCAACTTTCCTTCCTTCCTTCTTTCCTTCCTTCATTCCTTCCTTCCTTCCTTCCTTCCTTCCTTCCTTCCTTCCTTCCTTTGCTTCTTTGCTTCTTTCCTTCCTTCCTTGCTTCCTTCCTTCCTTCCTTCCTTCCTCTTCCTTTCTTCCTTCCTTCCTTCCTTCCTTCTTTGCTTCCTTCCTTCTTACCTTCCTTCCTACCTTCCTTCTCTCCCAAATTCTTCTTTCTCCTTCCTTCCTCTTTTCTTCTCCTCCTACTTTCCTTACTTCCTACTTCCTTCCTACTTGACTTCCTTCCTTCCTCCCTTCCTTCTTCCTTCCTTCTTCTTCTCCTTCTTTCCGCTTTCCTTCCTTCCTTCCTTCCTACTTTCTCCTTCCTTCTTCCCCTTCCTACTTCTCCTTCCTTCCTACTCCCTCCTCCTCACACTTCTCCTTCCTTCCTCTTCCTTCCTTCCGCCTCCTTCCGGTCCCACTTCTCTCCTTCATTCCTTCCTCCTTCCTTCCTACTCTTCCTTACTTCTTTCCTTCCTACTTCTCCTACTTTCCTTCCTTCCTTCTTTCCTTCCTTCATTCCTTCTTTCCTTCCTTCATTCCTTCTTTCGTTCCTTCCTACTTTCCTTCCTTCCTTCCTTCCTACTTTCCTTACCTCGTTCCTTCCTACTTTCCTACTTTCCTTCCTTCCTACTTTCCTTCCTTCCTACTTTCCTTCCTTCCTACTTTCCTTCCTTCCTACTTTCCTTGCTTCCTACTTTCTTTCATTCCTTCTTTCCTTCCTTCATTCCTTCTTGCCTTCCTTCATTCCTAATTTCCTTCCTTCCTTCCTACTTTCCTTACTTCGTTCCTTCCTACTTTCCTTCCTTCCTTCTTACCTCTCTTCTTTCCTTCCTTCTTTCATTCCTTCCTCTCGTTCCTCTGCTTCATCTCCCAATTTCCTTCCCTTCCTTCCTACTCTTCCTTCCTACTTTCCTTCCTTCCTACTTTCCTTCTTCCTACTTCCTCTTCATTCTTTCCTTCCTCTATTCTTCCTTCCTTCCTTCCCTTCCTTCCTTCCCACTCTTCCTCCACTTCCCTTCCTACTTTCCTTCCCACTCCTACTTTCCTTCCTACTTTCCTTCCTACTTCCTTCCTACTTCCTTCGTACTTTCCTTCCTTCCTTCCTTCTTCTCTTCTTCCTTCCTTTCTTCCTTCTTTCCTTCCTTCTTTCCTTCCTTCCTTCCTTCTTTCCTACTTTCCTTCCATCCTTCCTACTTGACTTCCTTCCTTCCTCCCTTTCTTTCCTTCCTTCTTTCCTTCCTTCCTTCCTTCCTTCCTTCATTCCTTCCTTTCTTCCTTCTTTCCTACTTTCCTTCCTTCCTTCCTTCCTACTTTCCTTCCTTCCTTCCTTCCTTCTTTCCTTCCTTCCTTCCTTCCTTCTTCCTTCCTTCCTTCCTTCCTTTCCTTCCTTCCCTTCCTACTTTCCCTTCCTTCCTTCCTTCCTTCCTTCCTTCTTTCCTTCCTTCCCTCCTTCCTTCCTTCTATCCTTCCTTCATTCCTTCCTTCCTACTCCCTTCCTTCCTACTTTCCTTCCTTCCTTCCTTCCTTTTTTCCATTCTTCCTTCCTACTTTCATTCCTTCCTTCCTTCTTTCATTCCTTCTTTCCTTCCTTCCCGCCTTCCTTCCTTTCTTCCTTCCCTCCTTCCTTCCCTCCTTCTTCCTTCCTTCTTCCCTTCCTCCTTTCCTTCCTTACTCCCTTCCTTCCTACTTTCCTTCCTTCCTTCCTTCTTTGCTTCTTTCCTTCCTTCCTTCCTTCTTTCCTTCCTTCTTCCTTCCTTCTTTGCCTTCCTTTCCCACTATATAAATGAGGTGCCAAGTGTTACCTGTGTTAGATTTTAGGATTTCAGAATTTAGAACATATTTGATTCAAAATTTCCTCCACTTTGTTTCCATTTATACTTATAAATATATGTACTCAATTATATGAATTACAATTAAATAAGGCATCAACATTATTAATTCAAAAAACTCTTTATATTTTTATTATCACTAAGTTATATATATATGTATATTAATGTCATGTAATTAGTATAATATGATTTTATCAATTCTCCATTTTAAGTTTATGAGTTTTTATCTCATACATCAGAAGAAGATATAATTTCTTTATTCTTTGTCCAATCAACTGCGCAAACAGTTTATTAACTTCCTAATATATGCATAACGATGTAGAGAAGAGATGAGAAAACTAAGAGGAAAAATGGAAAAATCTTCTATAGACAGGTGTTAAGGATAAACCAAAAAATATGATTTTGAGAGGTTGAGTAATTACAACTACATATCAAGGAAAGATTTGAAAAGATACAAAGACAAAGCCTTGAGAGGAAGATGAGAAGAATTGTGTAAGGGAAGAGTGGGGGAAGGCTGCAAGGCAAGAAAACAGATTGTTTTGCTTTACCCAAAACATAGCTGGCTAGACTGACTGAGGCACCACCTGAATAAACTTGAGAGTCTGCTGGAGCTAGACTATTAAGAATGAAATGCCAAATGAGGACGCGATCTTGCGAGCAGAGAACCGCCGCCTTCTCCTGCATACTGAAGATATAGACAATCATGCTAGAAAATTACACGGTAACAGGTTGTAAGAAAGATTGGAATGGGAATGAGATTGGAAGCTAAAAATTTAATTATGACATAATCTTTTATACTGCACTATTTATCCCTTTTGGCTCTAGTTATTTTATGTAGATATAATATTTATCGTCAATTCTTAGTTATTTTGTGACTTCTTGTAAAATAAAGTTCGCTTGCAGTTTTTCGGTTTTACATTTATTGAACTCAAGGTTTGCACACACATATATTTCTAGGTGTTTAGTCTCATTTGTGAATCCAGAACACTGATATTCTTTCCAGGTTGTCAGTAAGCCGTTGTTTTTCTTTTAAAAGGTACTAGCTTGTTTTCTGAGAATGTAAAAGAAGTTCAATAACCATTTTAAAACATCTTTTTTTAATAATTTTTAAAAATATTAAAATAATATCATTTGAGTCATAGAAAGGTCAAACTTTTGGTCTTTTCCTTGATATTACTGACAGTCTATTTCTCCAGGTGCATTTTATTATAAATTTTATTATTATTATGCTGTCTGATTATAAAAATTATTCCACCAGTAATTTGATTAGTTTACAATTAAAGTTGTAAACTAATTACATAGAATCATTACTTTTATTATAACGATTCATCTCAGCTGTAAACATAGAATAGTTCTTCCATTATTTCAGTTTACATTATTTGTAGGTCAATTTATCTGAGTCCTGTTTATCTTGACAGGTGACTCCCAGTTAATTGTGATTGTAACTTTAAATTACAATTTCTTTTTTTCACTCTTTTCCTTCAAGGTTTTATAGTGACATACTGAATGATAAAAAGCCTTTGTAGATTTCTTTTATATCCCGCTACTTTGCTGAAAAATAAATAAATCATCTCTATTAGTTTTATTGATCAGCGGCCTTGTTGAAACCATTATCATCGGGTCAAGAGAAAACGCTTTATTCCTCTCCCAATGTATATTCTCTAAATTTCTTTGTCTTGAAGGTTGCTAAAGCTATCAGCTTCCGTCGCCTAGGGTTTTTCCTTATAAATATTGCAAAACCTTTATGGTCCTGAACATTCGTTTTGGGATCTTTTTCATGAAAATAAAACTTTACCCCAATTTTACCAGACATTGTTTTCAAGTGTGTTTTGTATTTATCACAAGTTTTCTCCTGAATTCAGGGCAAGGTAATCTATATTAGTAACATTCTGTTCATTAATGTGGTTAAACATATTAGCTTTCCCAATGCATTATTTTATATAACAACTGGCATCAATCCCCCTATTCTCAACGGCAACATCTCAATATCTGTTGTTTTCAGAACAGGAAATGATTTGGGCAATGCCCTTTTGCACCAAGGAAGGCAAAAACTAAAATATAACAGTTCAGTAACATAAATGGTTCATGGTCCCGTTGAGACCACATGCAAGAGAAACATCTAGCAGATAATTTAATCAATGAAAACTTCTGGACCTCAAACAACATAGTCTTATAATTTAGCAAAACCATATCATGTGCACTAAACACTTAGAATGTGTTCTAGAATGGTAGGTGAGTCCACTACTCCTCGGCACTTTGTAATTACTTTTTCCTTCCATGAGGAATCAACTCTTGCAAAGAAAGGCAGGTAAATACCACAGGAAGATTCTTTGCATAACCATTGTGTGCAAACCATGACTGGAAAGTATGTAGTACAAGGGCTTTGGTTCCTACAGTGGCATTGGTCCAAGCAGAAATGATAAATAGCTTGAAGAATGAGTAATAAATCCATAGCATGCATGCAACTAACAACAATAGCTGAACTGGACAAACATTCTCAATATGGAAGCTTTAGGGTAAGTTTTTGTAGCATGTGTGTGTGTATTCTGAGATCAAAAGGTACCCTTTGTGTCAAACAATTGTGGAAGGTCTGCAATAGGTTCAAATGATTTTACCATCACCAGCTCCAGACTCAGATCATTTGCAGAGATCTCTACATAAAGCTACAAGCAAATTCTACTAGTGATAAATTCAGAAGAATTTAACAAATTTTGACAAAATCAATTCCCATTGGTTTTTTGAATAATTAATTTATGCAGGTGAGAGTTAACTCAAACCATGTGGATCTAACCTTATTAACAACAAAACTATAAGAAAAGCAAATGAGGAACCCATAATTTACATGAAACTTCAGCCAGTTTTATATCATACTCTGCTCTTCCTATCTTGACCTGGAATTGTGCCTGAATACCCCATCCACTGGAAAGAAAAGGCCTGATTAGGTAAAAAATGAGCCTCCCTGTCCAATTTATATATATATATATGGTGGCTGTATGTATAACTTATATCCAATAAAACCCAAAATAAGGTAAAAAAGATATTATTTAAAATCTTTTACAATCATTAACCTTATTTTATAACAAACCTTAATCTAATTTTTGAAAGTTTATTAAGAAAACATACCAAGCCTATATTAGACACATTGAATTTAATTATATATATATATATATATATATATATATATATATATATATATATAATGTATTTATGTTTATATATGTGTATGTTTACATATATTATAGTGAAGTATTTATATATATATAAAACCTTAGTTCTTAGGTTTTTTTAAAGTCTAACTGCCTGCATTCTCAAACTTTAGTAGTCCATTAGTGTCAAAAATACTTTTTACATATTTGTCGTCCCTCTTTTTGACAGGCGTCAATATATAAAATATTTTTATATTATTTTAAAAAATCATGGTACTGTTGAACTAATCTTTTTATACACAGTAATATAACTAAAAGTGGAACAGGATAAACTCAAGAAATCACTCTATAGTGGATATGGAACTGACTTACAAATACAGATTGTGGCCATGTAATAAAAAGTTACATCCATATTTATGCCTTTATAAATCTATATTTTAGTATGAATCTATTAATTATTATATTATGAAAAAATACAATGCAAACTTCTGCTGTTTCTAATGTCTATCGCCATAAAATTTTGCACTAAAAGGAGGGATATGGTTGTAAGTGACAGAATCAACAAGATCGTATTCTAAAAGCACACTAGCAACTAGTTAGCTGTTTAAAAATAAAATAGAGTTTCGGCAATATATCTTATTGATTAGCATTTAAAACTCTTCCGAATCCATTTGTAGGCTACTTTTACAAGATTATTACAAAATTACTCTCCTCTATACACTTTGCATCCTAACTAACTGACTTGTTTTGCTTTGTTCCTCGACATATTCACCTCATCTCCTATCATCTTGAGCAGGTTTCTCCAGTAGGGTCACATGGCCTCCCACCACCCAGACATAAATTTTCTGATTTTCCCAAGTTTCATTCAGGATGTTCCATGTCTAGAATTTTCTCAAGAACCAGAACCACTATCCTGAATCTCAACTGAACCTCCAAACCCATTCCAACGATTGATTACTGAATAGACTTCCCTTCATCTTTCTGAAATGAAATTCAAATTTTGTCATCCTTGGTCTCTGTCCAACAGTATCCTGCCTGAAGAGATAGCATTTGGCATACAATCACCAGGCTGAACCAGGAAAGGAACTGCTTAAAGAATCATTGAAGCACAGAATATTAGCTTTGGAAGTGACCTCAGTAACATTTAGTACAAACTATGCCTAAAAGAGACTCTCTGGTACAGTACACTAGAAATGGCCATCAAGCTTAAAGACTCAATGGGAAATGAAGGAAGCAATGAGAAAGAGTCCATTCCATTTGTAATTGCAACCAAGCGATGAAACCTTTTGGATGAAATTATCAGCTGAGGGAGTAAACCAAAGGTTGAACCAGTCCCAGGCTGGAGCCGTGGTCTTCCGTGGGGAGTCTATCTCCTGCCCGGTGGGGTCCTAGTTTGAGCCGGGTCCTCCGGTGGAGCTGATCCCTGCCTGTGGGGTCCCTTGCTCAGAGCCGGTCCCACACTCGCTGTCTATCTCTGAGCCGGTCCTTTGGGTGGAGCCGATCCCCGGCCCGCTGCTGGTCCTTAGCTCAGAGCCGGTCCCCCCCGCAGTGTCGGTGTCTAGCTCGGAGCCGGTCTCCCGGGGGAGCCGATCCCCGGCACGGTGCTGGTCTCTAGCTCAGAGATCTTAAGCACTGCGTTGTTATTCCTTATCAAAATCTCCTGGCCACCAGGTAAGCCACAGACAATCGAAGTCCCCTGAAACGTCGAAGGAAATTCACAGAAATAGTAGACTGTGTTGTGTTGCAATACATATTTCTAGGTGCTTGAATGAATTTGTAATCCAGAACACCAGGATATTCTTTCCATGTTATTTGTGGGTTGTTATTTCTTTCTTTCTTTTTTTTTTTGTTGGGGGGATTGTTTGTTAGCTTGTTTTTCTTAATAAAAGAAGTTCTCAACTTAGAATCGTAAATTTCCTGGTGTGTAAAAGCATCAAAGTTAAATAAATAGACAATGTTAAGCCTTGTCTTCCCTTTTCAATCTTAAAGTAATCTGTTATTTGTTCACCCTTGTATCCTCGCCCCTGCAGGAAGGTCAGGACAAGTGAAAGTAGCTGTCTCATCTCTGAGGACTTGCTGGCGAGTTTCACTGGATCCAGCATACAGTCAGAGAATTTGGTGTAGTCAACTAAGAGGCAGAAGATGCTTTTTCTGGGAACCCTGCTCTCCCACGATGGCTACCGTCGGCACCATTTCGCCAGTTCGTCTGCTTTTCCCAAAACGCCAGCCTGCCTTTTGGTACCGGGTTGTTGGTAATGTTGGTTTGGTGATTCTTCATTGTTGGTATGCCAGCTAAAGGCGTAATTCAACTGTGCCCAGCTGGCTATGGAAATGAGTCCAATTGTAACTTTGAAATATTCCCACTTGACACGCTCTTCCTGGCTGGGGGGAAAAAAACTGCTCTTTTCCGATCCATTCCTGTATCAAGTGCAGAACGTTAAGGGCATCACCTGGGACAATTTTAGTTTAAAAGGAAGTCCAGTCTTAGTAGTTCGCCAGCCTTTGGGAAACTCGAGGTTTATTAAGTATTTATGAAGTAATAAATGAAATGGCACATCGGGTAACTGTGATAAAATATTTAATTTTCAATTTTCATTTTATATGAATTTTATATTTCCTTTTATATTCCCTGTGTGGAAAGATGCTACATTTAATCCCTAAGAACTATTGACAGAAGGCATGGAAATGAACGTACTATTTGGAATGATCTCCCCAAAAATGAAAGCAAGAAAGGGGGATGCATTGGAAGAAGGGAGAGTACTAATCAAGGAAATTTTCTCATATGAATGAGGTATGCAAGGATACTCCTTGCTAGATTTTTGATTTCAGAATTTTAGTGAACATATTCGATTCAAAAATTTCTCCCATTCTTGTTTCCATTTTATACTTTATAATTATATAAATTAATTATATGAATTATAATTAAAGTATAATTACTTTATTAATACAAAAGTTTTATATTTTTATTTAATTGTAAGTTACATATATATGCATATTAATATGTAATTTTAAGTTTATGAGTTTTTATCTCATACATCAGAAGAAGATATAATTTCTTTTGATTCTTTTAATCCAATCCAATCCAGCAAACATTTATTAAGTTCCTAATATATGCATAACGATAAGTACAGAAGACAAGAAAACTAAGAGGAAAAAATGAAAAATCTTCTGTATAGATGAAACATATAAACCAAAAATACATGATTTTTTAAGAGGTTGAGCATTCACAACCAAGTATATCAAGGAAAGATTTCCAAAAAGGATGGCACAAGTGCTAAGCCTTGGAGAAAGTAAAGATGAGGAAAGAGTGAATTCCTGGTATGGGAAATATGGGGAAGGCTGCACAGGCAAGAAACAGATTGTTTGCTTAATCGCAAATAGTTGGCTAGAGTGATTGAAAGGAACCATCTAAATAAATCTTGAGGTTCAAGATCACTAAAGAGCATCCATCCTTAAGTAGGAGAATCATTGCTCCTCTGTGCACGATAGAGCTGTACTATTAGAGTATATTCAGATCTGAAGCTAGAATTTAATTAGATATAATCTTTTATATTTAGATCATTTCTCCACTTAATTTCAGTATATTTTATGATATAATATTGTAACTTATTTTCTGTCAACGTAGGTTCTAGTTATTTTAGGACTTCTTGTAAAATAAAAAGTCTCTTTCCTGGCAGTTTTTGTTCTGACATTTATTGAACTCAAGGTTTGCACACACATATATTTCTAGGTGTTTAGTCTAATTTGTGAATCCAGAACACTGATATTCTTTTCCGGGTTGTCAGTGGGTTGTTGTTTCTTTTTGGGGGGGGTGTTTGTTAGCTTGTTTTTCTTAATAAAAGCAGTTCTCAATAACTATTTTTAAAACATTGCTTCCTAGTATCATTTGAGGCATAGAAAGGTCAAACTTTTGCTATTTTCCTTGATATTACTGACAGTCTATTTCTCCAGGTGCATTTTATTATAAATTTTATTATTATTATGCTGTCTGATTTTATAAAAATTGTCCAATTAGTAATTTGATTAGTTTAGTAAATGAATAAAACAATGTTAAATCTTGATCTGTATCACTTCTATGCAAGCATGTGACTGTAGACAAAAACAGTGGTGAAGGACAAGACAAAAAGCTGCTAGAATGAATGGAAAACTTGCCAAGTTCTAAGGGCTGGATGCATATACTGAACACTTAACAACTGGTTCTTGAGGGCCAGCACAAGTTGGCCATAGTGCACCCTTGCCTGGATAGTATGACTTCCCAAATTGATGACATTTCTAAATCTATAATCCCATGATCTTATGCACACTGATATAAGTAATGCAGACATTGTTACCTCCATTTTATTGAGGAAACAAATTCATAGCGTTCCCTAACTTTTATAGAGTGAAAATTTGATAAATATTGGAGTCAGGATTCAAATTCAGAATGTATTATTTCTAATAAAATGTATATATTGTTATCTATAACATAATATAATAATATAAAATAAAATGCATATATAGCCAAGTTGGGTAGCTTGGACTCCAACTGGCCAGTGAAACATTTTTATAAAAAATGTGCCTTATCTAGTATATTTCCTGGGGTGACCAATCCAACTGACTAATCAGGTACCCAGAGTGTGGCTTTTCAAGTATAGTTAGTCCTAAAGAGGGGTAAGACAAGGTATTTCAAATGCAATAGCCCATAAGCCCCCAGATTGTCAATTGAAATCATTTAATCAGACTGTCTTAATTCACATTTGGAATGATATATTTCCTAACTTAATATAATAAGAACAGCTTGTTCAAAAAATATTCACCCTGTCCAAAGTCTGTGACACAAATTCTATCATATAATATATTCAGATTAGAGGGAAAAGTGGACTTAAACTTAGAGAGCACATGTGATTAAGGGGCTAACTTATCCACAGCTTCTGGAATTCCTCTTATTAGAGGTTTCCAGATCATGGCCTTAGATATTTGGTGAATTTTCTGCCAGGATCCTTGTAGAGCTTTGAATTTGTATTTCCACACTGTGGTCAGTTTCTTTCTGGCTCCTATTATTGGCACTGCTAACAGCCCTGCTAAACTGGGGGTGATGCTAGGATGCCATTTGAAAGATAGGAAACCCCAAATCCCATTCTCCCTTTGAAGTTCACAAGGTTGTCCTCCGGTTATAGAAGAACAGTAGGTAGAAGCTTTGAGTCAAGACTGACTTATTCTTGTCACCATAAGCTGATTCCTTCTCATGGATTTTCCTATAACCCAAGTCTGATTCTGACTAATTTAATGGCTTTTTATAGACTCCAGAGAGAGCATGTTCAAGTTTTTCAATCTTTATGAACAAACTTTTTGTTATATTTAGGGAGGGTTTCCAGTCCTTGTTCATATGTAACATTTTGGCCCTAATTGTCCTCAGAGACTAGGACGTACTCCCCCAAAGCTGTAAATTCATTTATGTCAACATCCCTTTTTTGTGTCATGATCACTTTGGTAATCTACTGGCATCTATGGACCTCCTCAAAATAATACTTTAAATGCATAAAACCAAATACACAGGATTACCAAGGAAATTATATTAAAATATACTTATCAAAATATTTGAAAAAGCAATTCATGAACCCCAAATTAAACCTCTGAATCAAAACAAAACACATGGGCTTGGAAGTAAGGGAGGGATGGAAAATTAAAAAAAGGAAAGAAGGAAGGGAAAAACAAGTCATGGGAAATAGAAGAAAGAGGAAATGAAGGAAGGCAAAATAAGAGAAGAAAGAAGTCAGAAACTGTAATATAAACTCTCTTCCAGTAATAGAGGAGGAAATTTGTCTCCTTGATTGCACTTCCAAATATTCCTCCCAAATATAATTAATTCAATGTTTTAAATAGCTAAACTTCTAAGTTGTTACAGGACCCCTCTGAGGAGCTAGTGACTCACTTCAGGTTACACATAGTTATTCAGCCTATCAGGATTTTTCCTAACTCTGCCACCCTGGGAATTCAGAAGAGAACATGAGCTTGAAAGTTAGATTTTGTCTTCCCAAATTTTGTTCCAGCTCAGTCTTTTATGAGGCTCCTGGGATTGCATGAATTCTTATTCCTACCATGATATTTTAATGGCATGGCCATTAAATACTTTCCTATGACATAGCAAACACTAGGGGCCCTAGGAGATAAGCAAATTATTAGGGAAATTTTGACTGAAAACTTTCCACTTGATTCTTCCCAGGAGGTAATTCTAATCCCACAAGCCTCCAGTTCAGTTGAAGTTCCACCTCTCCCATGGCTCTACCTGGGCTGGCAATTTTGATTCTGCTTCCTTTCCCCACCAATCTCTTGATTTTTTTTCTCATTATGGCTGCTGATTGACTTTGTGTGTGAGCCAAGAATTCTCTGAACAAACCTGGGTATTGTTAAAGTTCCTGATTTGAATAAAGATTTCAATGAAGTTGTTGGAATTCTCTAGTGTCTTTTTCTAAAGGAAGAGGAGAACTCTGTAGAGTTTTTAATAGAAAAAATTGTCACCCAGAATTGTAGTTCTTTGCAGAAGTTCTCAACATCCCCTCTTCCAGGATCTTAATAACTTTGCTTTAAACTCACAAGGGTTGTTACCCTTGTCAATGGACTTGGGTTTAAAAGTCCTGCATGGTCATCTGAGCCAAGCCAAGCCTGAATTATCACTATAGTACATAGAAGAAGTAGTCTGCCAGCCTCTACCTGCATGGATTTGCTTCACGTCAGGGGGTCTATAGCTTTGGAGAACAGGAAAAATATACTTCACAATTCAAAATAAATGATTTCCTCTGTGATTCTATGTACTTTGATGGTCATTTAAAAATCTTAATCTAAGGAAGGGTTCACAGGCCTCACCAGGCTGCCCAAGGGTTCCATCTTAGAAAAAGTCTCTGAACTCCTGTCTTCTGAAGCATCTGTTTTCACCAAGATATGTCTTTTGTTTTTATCCCGGTGGCCAAAAGGAATCAGCTTTCATTTTGACAGATGGATCACAGGATCATAAATGCAAAGTTAGAAGATTTTTCAGAAATCTCCTCACTTTGCCCTCTCATTTTCCAGAAAACTGAAGCCCAGAGAAGTGATGACATGTCCATGGTCCAAGAGAGAATAAGTTACAGAGCCATGATTTGTAATTGTAAAGCCAGAACCACTTCAAAGGCCATGGAATCCAATTCTCTCTTTTTACAGACTGAGACAGAGGAGATATGACTTGCTCATAAATGACTGAGCTGATTTTCAGACACCATTTCTTTAACCCCAAATTCTTAACACAGGGCCTGGCACATAGCAAGTGCTTGTTGACTAATTGACTGCATCCTGGCATGTTGTCTCCCTTTACTTTGATTAAAAGTGTACACATCCTTGCTAATGGTTTAGTCCATTCCCTTTTAGTTCTTTATGACATAGCTTAGCATGCCAAGTCTTAAAAAGTCTCCCACACTTTTCCTGCAGGAACAGTTCATACTCTAAGAAGGCTTCCCTTTGTTCCAGATCTTAACTCTCTAGGAAATCAGAATCCTGATTCAAAATATCTCTTCTGAAAGAACAAGAATGGTGTCTTTAACTTGGAAGACTAGTAAGGGTTGTGGACTGAGAGCTGTCTTTTCTCACTTCCATTCAAGCTGGTAGATCATTAATCCCTTCTGACTCAGAAAGAAGTTGGAAGTTTGGTCATCCTCTTCTTCTTTGAAGGTTAAGTCCATATGTTTTCAGTATGCACCATTCTTATCTTACCATTCATGTAGGATGATATAATGGGCCATTTTTCTTACCCCATTTACATTCAAATCGATGATCCTTCCATTTATATACATAGATATCCTTCTGCCAGTAGGATTGGCAGATGGGATGAGTTGGGATATGCATTATTCACCTCAATTAGAAATAAAATTCAGAATTAAGGTACCCCTGGAGGTGATGATACACATTCAATTTTAAGTGGCTGACAATATCATTTTTACACTTACTGCTCAGATAATATATACATAAAAGGGCTTAAGGAAAAGGAAGCACTCTCCTTGGGACTAACACCTGAAGGTCAGGGATGATTACAAAAACAAAAGACAGACTTTGACAAGTTCATCGTTATGTTTATTCTTCATACCCTTTCTCCTGCATTAGGGACATGAAAGTACCAGAAGGATGAGAGCAATATATCTGTAAGGCCAGAACTGACCGATGCTAATCTGTAGTCATAGTACACTACCTTCCATCTCCAAATCTTGCCTCCTCTTTGTTCCTTGTTCCCCATCTCAACTTTATTAGAAAAACTTTGAAGAAATACTCTGCATCATTATAATTTCCATCTAGAATACCCTCTCTTAAGGGCAGGGGTTTCTAAGTACTTGTCTTTGTATCTGCAGAACCAAATACAATACCTGGCACATAGTAGTAGCTTAATAAATACTTATTGATGTGGATTGTGCACTTCCATCACAAAACTTTTCAGAGTTTAATTTCCCTCCCAAAAACCTCCCTGAAGTGCAAAAAGAGTAAAGCCTTTCCCCAGTAGATTATCTAACATGGAGATCATCTTGGATTTTTCTAAGGCTTTTCCAGCAGAAAGCAGAATCTAGCATGTGTGCCATGGTGAAATGGGCTCTTAAAGAGGACCAATCTCCTTAACCAGGCTGACCAGCAAATGATGAATTATGGTAGCCACAATAAAATCCTGCCTGGTATAGTATTAGTGAGTTCTGATGTGTCAACAGGGGGATGGAATGAATAAAGTAATAGTAAGTTAGTAAATAGTAAAATATTATTAATTTTTATTTATTTAAAATAGTAAAAATAGTAAAATAGTAAAATGATTTTGTTAGAAATAACTTCTTGCTACCTATGTGAATTTGCTAAGTCATTTAGCTTCTCTGTGCCTGTTTCTTCATTTATAAATGAAAGAAATAAACTAGATGGCCTTCTAACTCTACACATGATTCTTTGAGATAATATAATTTATTATTAAAATTTCAGATGACAAGTTTTAGGGATAAAGTTATTTATTTTTGCATGTACTTAGACATCATTAAAGAAGGATCTATTTTTACAAAAAATTAGTTTTCCAGATAGCAAAGGCTTGTACAAACTGCACAACAAAACATTTATTTAAAATATTTGATGTGCAAAGCATTGCTCTAAATGCTAAGAATACAAATGTGAGAGGAAAATGGTCCCTGTGCTGAAAGAGCTTATTTCTTACTGAGGGGACACAACATAAGAAAGCTTTGGTTCTTGGCCACCAAAAATAACTGATGGCGCTTTGAGATGGTAAAAGCAGCCCATGGTTGACCTCATTGATTGCTATAGTAGGTAAATGTTGTAAAAATGAACCCATTGTCCAGAAACTAAAAGTTGAAAGAAAAATAGACTTGTAGATAAAAAACTACCAAAAGGAAACATAGTATGTTCAAGTAAAAAAAGAAACTGAAATTAAGAAGCATTGGGAAAAGCTTGTTTTAGAAGATGGGATTTTAATTAGAACTTAACAGAAGGCAAGGGAATCATTAGAGAATAGGCAGAAGCTAAGTGTCACTGGACCAAAGACTATGTGTTGGTGGTGGGGTAGATTATGAGATTTTGAATGCCAAGAAGAGGATTTTGTATTTGATTCTGGGGGTAAAGAAAAATGGATTTGATAATCATCAGCTGAGAGATGTTAATTAAATCAATGCAGGATGATGAGATCAGCAATTGAAGTAGTATATAGAAACAAAAAAAGGGGGTCTAACAATCTTGAGGGATACCTGTATTTAGAGAGCATTATCTGGATGAGGGAGGTGAGAAAAGAGATTGAAAAGGAATGGGGTTTGGTGGATAGTAGAAGAACCAGTAGCAATATCCTTTATGACAACAAGTAAGTCCTAGCAAGTTGCACTTAGAATTCGTTACTTTCCAACAAAAAGTGTCAGAGGAAGCATTTGAATTTCATGTTTTCCTTCTAAGTCCAGTGCTATCTCAATGATCTTGTTCTTATCGGCATGTAGGTAGATAAAATTGGACCAAGAACTAACATAAGCTATAATGTAAAAAAAGCAATAATAAGAGAAATTAGGAAGAGGTGAAGGATCAGGGAAGGCTTCAGGGAGAAGGAAGACTTTATTTGAAAGATAATTTTAAGTCATTTTGAAAAAAATATATATATATATTTATATATTTAGCATATAAATCTCCTTTTCCTGTTTCTTGGCCTTAAGTCTCTGATGATTATTATTAATGCTATGCACAAGTTCCCTAAGAGAAACAATTTGGATTTCACAATAGCCAAGTCAGAAGTCCTATGCCTCTTTCTTCCCCTTTCTGCTTTTTCCACTCTCACTTTGTTGTCCTTCCACATTCATTCATCTGTCAGTTTCTTGCTGCTCCAATATTAATGCAAGTCAAAATAAGGTTCTCTCAGTTTTCCAGTCCACTTGGAAACCATGTCAACCATCAGCCTTCATGCACCTTGGTTTAAAATTAGCTCAGGGTTAGGGACAGTGTATATGTCTCTGCAACTTTGCCTGACTTTTTAAATAGATGACATTTCTAACTCTGAAATTACACACACACACACACACACACACACACACACACACATATATACACATATATGTATACACACACATACACACACATGTACTATGGGAGATAACCATGACATAGTATATTAAGTGTCTTGGAGATGGAAGATATAGATTTAAGTCATGTTTATCACATATATTGACTCTAGAATCTCTTGAATAATCTCTGAAACTTTAGATAATTCTATAAGACTATGAATTGCAGAAAAATACTCATTGTCTTTGGGAGAAGAAATTTCTTTGCTGAAAGGTCCCAATAATAATGAAATCATGGATCTAATACAAAAAATTCACCAAGATTCATACCATAGAGATTAGCTACAATTTAGGAAGAATAATGGTTAAGATACTCTGGATGCATGAGAGAAAAAAGCCAAGAAAGGATCCAGAAATAAAATCTATGGCTCAGAAATGTTTAAAATATATGTACTAATCAAGGTGAAGTTGAAATTCTTGTGTAAGATTGAAAATTCATCTTTATAAATATTGTGGAAATTTGGTGGGATGAAAATCATCATTGTAATATGTCTCTTGAAGAGGAATTCTTTGTATGTTGTGATGGGGGGGAAGAGGGTAATGGTGCCTCTTGATGGTCTGATAAAGCCTTTCTCAGAATATTTTTTTAGGAAATTTAACAGAAATCCATTTTTTGTCTTTCTCACCATCACTCCTTTGGGAAAAGAAGAGAAACAATAGATTCCTTGTAAACCCATATGTATAGTCAAGTAAAACACATTCTATCATTAACTTTATTCAAAAATAGATTTTAAAATGTAGAATTACAAAGAAATTGCATAGGATTAAAAGGATATTAAGAAGGAGACATCAAATATATTTTTAAAGATTTACAGATCCCTTGAAATCCATGGACTCAAGGAGGGTATTAAACACTAAAAAGTAACTATCTAGTTAGAAGGAGGAAAGAGAATGGCTTACCATTGCACACCAAATAGATAAATTCAGGTTAAGACATCCAAGATATCCAAATATGGATCCAAATATGCAAGATTGGAATATGACAGATGTGGAAAAGAACAAATTTAAGGTTTGTAGTTGAAAATAACAGCAACAACAGTTTCCTAAAAACATGAGTTGTCTTAAAGTGGAACAAGGCTGCCTTTTGTAGTAGTCGGTTTCCTCTCATTTCTGCTAGTATTTTACATACAGAATCTCATTTGATTCTCATAACAATCTTGTAAACCCCTATTAGCATTATTCCTATTTTATGAAAAAATTGAAGCATAGAGTGCTAAATCACTCCAGGCTCACAAAGCTAAGAAAGGTTAGAAACAGAGATTCAAACTCAGCTAATACTGATTCTAAGTCCAGCATGCTACCCACTGTAAAAGCAAGCTGCCCTTTTTACCAAAGACTGAGTTACAAATTGCTGGGTATAAACTGAAAAAAACATTCTTGTTCAAGTAGGAGCTTTTTCCAAAGCTGAAATCCTGTAATATTGTGAGGGCAAAAATTGTCTTTCAAAGACAAATTAAAACAATTCTGCTTTGTAAAAAGTGTTAACTATATGGAATTATCTTTTGTGCTCTATCCTTCTATTAATGTGGGTAATTCAGACTTAACTATAGCATATTGAAAAAGAGTGGAACAGACAGTTATTTTAAGTCAAAGGGAAGAGTATGTAGTGTTGTCGGCAATGGTGGAAATTCTCTCCTTTTTGCCTAGAAACAAAGAGGCCACATGATCCATTGGAAAAAACCCAATATTGGGAGGCAAGGGGCATGGGTTTATACCACCTCTGCAACTCACTATATGTGACCTTTAGGAAGTCATGTGGTGTCTGAGTTTCTCAGTTTCCTTGTCTATAAAAGAAAGGGACTAGATTTGGGAATCACTGTGGTCCCTTTTGTTTTTATGATCCTATGATCTCTGCATTTTGAGTTGAAAAGTGTCTTTTCAATTCCCTTTCCAGATTGGAATTTTAATAGTTACAGGAGCTGTTATACTCTAACCTTTCACCAAAAATTAAATAAGCAAAAACGGGATATGGTTGGTACTTTGCCTTGCCCTTTCCTCCCCTTATGACCGGATATTATTTGATCCACCTGGAAATGAGAGTAAAAATTCCCTTGGGTCCATTTCTAAATAGCTACGAAGGGAAGCCCACATTCAAACTTCTGGAAAGAGTGATGAGTTTGGAATCAGAGAAGTTGGGTTCTTACCCTGGGTCCCTGGGTAACTTTTTCAGGTCCTTTTCTTCTTCATCTCCAGAAGGAAAGGACTAAACAGTGATACTGAAGTAGCTTTCCAGCTCTAAATCCATGCTCCCAAGAATCCTGAATGTCAGGTTTTCTGCATTGCATCACATTTTGGCTTGCAACCAGACACCAATGTAAATATTCTTTGCTTCTCATAAATCATTTGCTTTGCTTTTCAAGAGCTCCCCTCACATCACTGGGGTCTATCATTAGGCTTGAAGCAAAAAAATGAATCCCCTGAAGAGCTCTTTACACTTAGATCTGTGCAGACCTTTTCTCATGCTTATGTATAGAGGTTTTTTTCACTTTTGTTCTGAAAACATAGTTGGTGGAGGCTTGTTGGAACCTTCCCGAGTGAGAACATTTACATCCCTCAGTGAGAAAGTCCCAGAGGCTCAGAGGAGCTGAAGAGGCAGACTGTAAACAACGTCCTAAAAGGCTCAGTTACAGCCATGTATTAGTGGCTGCCTGAAAGCAATAAGTATGTGAGTACATAATGGTGCCCCATGGATCTTGGAGAGCTGGGGAGTCTGATGGCCTCTTTCTTGGCTTTCCTGAGGCTTTATTATAGATGTGTTATCTCTATGTATGCGTGTGTGTGTGTGTGTGTGTGTGTGTGTGTTTAGGCAGAAATAGTATCATAGGTTTTAGAGTTACAGTGAACTTTAGAAATGACTTAACCTAGTTACCTTTCTTTGAAGATGAGATGAGGAAATTGAGACCCAGGGAAGTCTAAAGGCTTGACCAAGATCACACAGAATATCCTGGAGCAGGGATTTGAATCCATAGCTGCTAAATACAAATTAAGCGCTTTTTCCCATTTGTTAGTCTGAGGAAGTTTCCCTCCATGGTGGTTGATACTCATCCCAACATTACTCTTGTCAATGGGACCAAACTTTCCTTCTGGGTCTGTGTCTTTGGCGCTGGTGAAAGGGAGATGGATCATGGGAGTGTAGATTTTAAGCAGGAAGGGAATTTAGGATAAAAAAAGACTTTATCCAAGTCTTTCTTTTGATAGATGAAGCAACTGGGCCCCAGAGATTTTAAGTAAATGGCCAATGTTAAACAGATAACCAGGATATGCACTTAGGTCTCCAGTAGAGAATTACGGTGATAAATATTTAATAGCCAGCTCTGTGAAAAAAATAAGTATGCATGCACACTTTTAAACTTAACCTGCATTATTAATATATTCTACCTCGATTTCTTAAGTCTAAACAATCAACAATTTATGTCCAATTTGTAGCATTTGCAGATTTGTAAAATATAAATGTTCAAATTAAAAATTTAACAATTGGCTCTCATGAGCTGGTTGAAACTTGCTTCAGCATGCTTCTGCTGATTCTAAATCAACTTATTTTTCTATTTTTTCCCAACTGGGTTTTCCGGTAATAAGCACTAAATAGATATTTAATTTTATGTGCTAGGCACTGCACTAGGTACTGGGAAAGAAAGACAAAAATGAATCCATTTCTTCCCTCAGAGAGCTTACACTTTATCATGGGTGGCAATGTGTTGAATTTGTGTAACTGTACTTGATGGCCAGTGTGATTTTCACTTGTAAATGTGGGGCTATGAACAACTTGTGTCAAATTGAATGTTTTGAGATGTTTTAATGTGTACCTCTGGGGAATCAAATGAAAAGACAATACCTAAGTTTCCCAGGGACTCCCATCTTCTTATACTTTTTAAGAGATAAGAATCTGAATAAAAACTGCAACAGTGCATCCTAGCCAATTTTTAGGATAGAAAATTATGAGATGAGGGATGTGAGAGGGACTTTAATGCAGGGGGGTACCAATGAGGTCCCAATTTTGAGAGTATGGGTAATGTTTCTTAATTGGTTTCAAACTGATATATGGAGACTTAGTGACCTTGTTTCTTGCATCAAAGAAATAAGTGGCTGCTTTGGGGTAACATGAAGCTTTCTAATTGACTTCAGTTCAATAAGAGTAATAAGAAAGAAAAGCTGAATTAGCATAGACAGAGTTGTTAGACCCACTCCCTTGGTCTTCTTTTCATGTGTTTTTTGCATGAGGAAAAAAAAATTCAGTAGATTTTGCGGGTGGAACAAGGGCTGCCATATCTCCCTTCCTGGCTGCCATGTGTCCCTGAGTACATGATGTCTGATTCTTTTGAATTTATTCTTTATCTTAAGTGAATGAGTATTTGAAAATGTTGTGGAGCAGATTATGACCTTGTGTACAATATTCAGTGATTTTGTGTCCAGTGGTTTTTCCCACCACTAGATAAAGTAGCTATAGCAGTGGAAACCAATGAGAAGCTACTTCTGAGGAGATACCTGCTTGAATCAACTCCATAGAAAATAAATTGACTTGAAAATTACTACAGTATTTTTGACAGAAAAGTTGTCCCCTCAACTCAATTGCTAAGATGTAAAACACCTTGAATACACATATTTATTTACATGCTGTCTTCTCCATTATAGTGTTAGAGACAGTTCTCAATTTGTCCCCAGCCCCTGGCACACAGTAGGTACTTAATAAATGCTTGTTGGTGGATTGACATAGCTACCAAGATTCGATTCAAAGTTATGGATATTAGGTAAGTCATTTAAGCTTTCTAAGCCTTAGTTTTCTCATCTGAAAAATGTGGGTAGTGATATTTAGCTCACAGAGCTGTTTTGACGCTTTCCTCTTTGTAAAGTGCTTTACAAACCTGAAAGTAAACATTAGTGTTATCTCCTGGTCTGGTATGGTTACTTTTTCTCACATTATCCAAAGAGTTTTCTATTACTATGGGGTGGTGAGAAGGAAGTGGTAGATTGACTATGTGGGGAACTGAGCTGACCAAATGATTAAAATTAATGTGTTTTCTCAATTGAAGCTGCTCCTAATAATGAAAAAATGAAACATGATATATAGCCATAATTAAGGAGTAGTAATTATCTACCTTTCTCTGCTTTTCCTGAGCTTTTAGTCTGACTTTTCTTGAAAGCCATTAACCTGCAGAGATATATTGTAAATTATTCTCTGAAGCCTAATGCCTAGACAGAAACCAAGGATTTCAAACCTTTAAAGGACCTTATTGATCAACTAATCCAGTTTCTACCTTAGATAATAATTATGTGGTGTAGTGGACAGAACAACAGACTTGAAGTTAGGAAGAACTGAATTCAAATGCTGCCTTTTAAACTTACTGTGTGACCATCGGAAAATCAATTAAACTCTCTTAAACTCAATTTCTCTATCAGTAAAATGGTGACAATAATAGCAACTACTTCCCAGGGCAGTGGTAAGGATAAATGAGTTAGTTTAAATGTAAGTGCTCTGCAACAAGACGATGCAATGATCAATTATGATGGACATGGCTCTCTTCAACAGTGAGATGATTCAAACCAGCACCACTTGTTCAGTGATGAAGAGAGTCATCTACACATAAAGATAGGACCATGGGAACTGAGTGTGACAACAACATAGCATTCTCAGTCTCTCTGTTGTTTGCTTGCATTTTGTTTTCTTTCTCAGTTTTTTTCTTCCTTCTTGATCTGATTTTTTTCTTGTGCAGCAAGATAATTGTATAAATATGTATACATATATTGGATTTAACATATATTTTAATATTTTTAACATGTATCAGACTACCTACCAGCTAGGGGAGAAGGTGGGTAGCAAGAGGGGAAAATTTGGAAGAAAAGGTTTTGCAAAGGTCAATGTTGAAAAATTACCCATGCATATGTTTTGTAAATAAAAAGCTTTAGTAAAAAATTAATTAATTAAAAAAATAATATTTGTAAACCTTAAATAGCTGTAAAATATTAACTAATATTATTTTACATTTTAAAAAATCAAACTGGATTACTGCTGAAAAAAGGCACAAATGTTCACTGAAGAAAAGAGTTCCTTATAATTCAAAATATGTCAAATGGAAAAGAAGATACAACATTGAACTGAAAAAAAAATTCTTAAAAATTAGAATTGGGCAAGTGGAAAGTAATGGCTTCACAAGATTCAAAAAAAAGTAGAAGAAAATGTGGCATATCTCATCAGAAAAAATTACTGAGTTGGAAAGTAGACCAAGGAAAAGCAATGCAAGTTATTTGAGGTTATCCAAAAGTCAAAATCAAAGATAAAGCCTAGACATCATATTTCAAGAAAATATCAAGGAAAATTGCTTTGATATCTTAGTTCCAGGGATGGAAATAGAAGTTGAAAGAATCCACGAATCACCTCCTAAAAGAGATCTCCAAAAGTAAACTCCCAGGAATGTCATAGCCAAATTTTAGAATTTCCAGTTGAAAAAGAAAAAAAATTCAAGCAGCCAGACAAAAGCAGTTCAAATAATGGGGTGCTACAGTTAGGATCACACAATTTTTAGTGGCTTCCACATTAAAGAAGCAGAGGGTTTAAATATGATATTTCA
Organism: Sarcophilus harrisii; assembly: GCF_902635505.1. Lineage (NCBI taxonomy): Eukaryota > Metazoa > Chordata > Mammalia > Dasyuromorphia > Dasyuridae > Sarcophilus > Sarcophilus harrisii. The sequence continues at coordinate 17,373,858 of NC_045426.1, read as the reverse complement.
GAATAGAAATAAGCTAGGATGACAAACAAGAATAATCTGCTAACAGAAACTGAGTGTAATCATTCAGGGAAAAACAGATATTTGATGAAATAGAGTACTTTTAAGATTCCTAATGAAAAGATCAGAGATGAATAGAAAACTTGAATTCAAATAGAAGACTTAAAGGAAACATAAAAAGGTAAACATGACAGACTAATCACATGGCACTTAAAGTTAAACTATTTATATTCTTATGTGGGAAAATGATATATGTAACTCCTAAGAAATTTATCATTATTAGAGCAATAAAAGTTTACATATATGGAGATCAGGGGTGTGAGTCAATTATGTTTTCTTTTTTTTTTTGTTTTGTTTTCCTGAGGTAATTGGGGTTAAGTGACTTGCCCAAGGGCACACAGCTAGAAAGTGTTAAGTATCTGAGGCTAGATCTGTACTCAGGTCCTCCTGACTTCAAAGCTGGTACTCTATCCACTGCACCACTTAGCTGCCCCTTGTTGTCATAATTTTAAAAAATGAAGTGTTGAAAACAAGGGATGCACTTGGATTTTCTCATGGAAAATAGGGATGCAGGGAAGAGCTTTTACAATGAAGGGCAAAATGGGACTGAGAAGAAAATTTCAAACTTTCCTCATTTACCCCCCAAAGAGAACAAATTTTCAGCTCAGGGTGAAACTAGACTTATGAAAAATCAAGAAGACTTCGGGCATAACAAGGGTCCTCCTGATACATCTGGGGAAGAACCAAAGAAAGACTGTACAAACACCTCCAGGCTAATTGCACAGAAATATTGAGTGGAGTTCCCTGGGGGCCTGCTAGTTGAGGCTGGAGCTTCAGCCAGAACCATGGAAACTTTTACCTCCTGGACCATTTGTCAGTTTGGGTCCTGATTCTGGGAGGACTGAGTGAACCTCTTTAGGTTCACTTTAGTCTTGCTGTGCTGCTGAGACATGGCCCTGGACTAGAAGGAACCAGGACCTTGTCAGTGCAGTGACAGTAGGGAAGAGTGCTGCTGATTGTGGGTACTTGCAAGAGGGCAAAGCTCTTGCTTTGGAGTTCCTGGTTGAGTTGGTAGTGGAGAGTTGAAGGGAAGCTTTAGGTACCATTCCCTCACCCCAGATTAGAGGCCCTTACACCAATACCTCTTATTAAAAAATGAATCAGCAACGAAGAAGGAACCCCACCACTGAAACACCATTATGGGAACAGGAAAGATGAGAGTTCATCTTCAGAGGAGGACATTTTTGTAAAATAAAAGCTCCTACTCCAAATAGTAGTGTGAAATGGCTCCCTGCCCAAAGACAATTTGTAAAAGAACTCAAAAAAGAATTTAAAAATCTATGAGAGACATTGAAGAAAAACTAAAAACAAATCCAAGAAAAACAAGAAAATTATGAAAAAAGTTAACCAATTAGAAAAAGAGATGTAGACTCTCAAAGATGAAAACAATTCTTTGAAAATTAGAGTCAGGCAAGGGGAAGCCAGTGAAGCTGAGGGACTAAGAAATAACAAAACATATTATAAAGAACGAGAAAATAAAATATAATGTGAAACATAAGAAAATGACAGATCTGGAGAATAGATCAAGAAGAGAAAATATAAGAATAATTGGATTAACAGGAAGTTGTGACCAAAAAGGGAACCTTGACACAACAATGCAGGAAATAATTCAAGAAAATTGTCGAGAGTTATTGAACATGAGGAGAAAAAAAAATCCACCAATCACTACCTCAAAGAAATCCTTTATGGAAAACACACAGGAATATTATTGCCAAATTTCAAAACCACCAGATCAAATAGAAAATTTTGCAAGAAACAAGAAAAAACAATTCAAATTTATTGGAGCTACAATTAGAATTGTACAAGACTTGCCAGCAGCCACAACCAAAGACCTCAGATCTTGGAATCAAATCTATCAATAATCAAAAGAACTAGGCCTGTGGCTAAATATATCATAACCAGCAAAATTACTTATAATTTTGAGTGAGAAAAAATGGACATTCAATGAGCTTGCAGATTTTCAGGACTTCCTATCAACAAAACCCAAATGTAACAGAAAATTTAACACATAAAAGCCAATACCAAAGATCAGTTTTAAAGAACTCAACATGGACAAATTGTTTATTTTTTTACATGGGAAATGTATACTATATATTTAAGATTCATATAAACAATAGGGTAGCTCAAAAGAAAGACTGTCAGCGTTAAGGTAAAAATAATAATCATGTTATACAAATGAGATGTAGAGAGGCGTATTAGAGGGGGGAGGAGGGCTGATAGTTCTGAAAACCTACTCACATCAGGAATGGGTTCAATAGGCAACACTACATATCGACCATGAAAGGTATCGTACCCTCCAAAAATTTATCAGGAAATAAAGGGAAAGGGATGAGAAAATGGGGGAAGCAAAGGGTGAGGGAAGAAGACAAGGGAGGAATCCTTAAATCAAAATTCTTTGACCTCAGACACTTAACAATAAGAATAATTCCCAACTGACAAATGATTAAAGCATTTGAGCAGAAAGTTTTCAGAAGAAGAAATAAAAGTTATAGTTGCATGAAAAAATGTTCTAAATCCTTATTCATTAGAAAAAGACAAAATAAAACAACTAAAACAAATTAAGACACTTCACACCTATCACAAATGACAGCTGGTAGAATGGATGAAGGGAAAATAGATACACTGATGAATGGGAGACCATTGTGAATTAGTACAACCATTTTGGAAAACAATTTGGAACTGTGCCCAAAGGACTATAAAATTTGTATAACCTGTGAAAAGGAAGAAGACTTATACATAAAAAATATTTTTTGTTCAGTTATGTTCAACTTTTTATGATCCTATTTGGAGTTGTTTTGAAATGGGACACCATTTCTTTCTTTTTTGTGTGTGTGGGAGGTAATTGGGGTTAAATGACTTGCTTAGGGTCACACAGCTAGGAATTGTTATGTCTGAGGTCAAATATCCTCCTGACTCCAGGGCCAGTTCTGTGCCATCTAGTTGTCCTACCTTCTTTTGCTCATTTTATGGATGATTACACAGGGACAAACAGGAATAAATGACTTGCCCAGAATTGCATAGATATTAAGTATCTGAGGCCAGATTTGAACTCAGGAGGATGAGTACTCTGGCCCCAAACTCTATAAATTATGCCACTTAGCTGGCCCAAAAATATTTATAGCAGCTCTTTTTGTGGTAGCAAAGCATTGGAAATTAAGGAGATGCTCACCAATAGGGGAATGGCCAGGCAGGTTGTGACACATCATCCTGATGAAACACTATTGTGCTATAAGAAATGCTGAGGGGGTGGTTTCCAAAAATACATGGCAAGACCTCTATGAACTGATGAAAAATGAAGTGGGACATTGTGGATATAGTAAGAGTGATGTTGTAATGATAATTAACTGCGAAAAACGTGGCTACTCTCCATTCTATAAAATGGCAAAAGACAATTCCAAAGGACTCATGATGAAAAAATTCTCCAAAGTGAGAACTGATGAATGCTGAGTGCAAAATTTTCTTCCTTTCCTTATTATCTTGCTTTTTTTGGAAACCTGGCTCATATTGAAATATGTTTTGCATGACTTCACGTGTATAATTGGTATCATACTGCTTGCCTTATCAGTGGGTGAGGGAGAGGTCAAAGGGAAGGAGAGAATTTAGAACTTAAAATTCTAAAAAAAAACCTTCTAAAATTTGTTTACATATATAATTGGAAAATAACTAATGGTGAAATAAAAATAATTTTTGAAAATCTGCAAATCATCTACATTTATCCACAGAAGCACAGTTCTGGAAACAGTGGGAAACCCTCTAGTCTAAAGTATTCAGCAAAAAAATACCCGCTGAAAATCTTTCAGGTGCTCAGTAAGTCTTCTGGAAGAGCTCCAGTGAGGGGGCAGCCCCATTCCCCATGGCTTCCCACATATTTTGGGACAGTTGGGACAGGGAAAGCTCTTGTATTTGTACCTCTCTCCCTTTCCCATTGGCTATAACTCCAATCCCTCCTTCACAAAATAACTTTTTATGTTCCAATAAAGGTCTTGCTCTTGGTTAGTGGTCAAGAAATTCTCACCAGGACTGTTAGGCTTACAGGTCATAATGGCTACATATATTTGAATTTTCAAAGGCCTTTCTTCAAGAGCTCCATGCTTTGCACAGAAACTTAAAGATCAGTCTTGTGTCTGCCTCTGAAATATTTTTGAAATGAATTTCCTTTTCTCTATACATCCACCCTTACCCCTTATGCAAACTCTCATCACTTTGTGCCTAGATCATTTCAGGGGCCTCTTAGCCATTCTTTCTAACTCAGATCCTTCCTCACTCTAGTCTATCTTCCACCCAGATGTCAAAATGATCTTCCTAAAGTACATGTGTGATGCTGCCCTATTCAATTGACTCCAGTGGCTCCCTATTCCTTCTAGGATCACATATAAAATCCTTACTTTGGCTTTTTAGCCCTTCACTACCCCAAATTTTTTTCTTTTCCAGTTCAGAATTCAGAGCCTACTTCTGCCCTTTATTTCCTATGTAACCTGGGGTAAGTAATTTAATCTCCTGGTGCCTCAGTTTACCCATATGTAAAATGAGATAGTAGGACCAGATGATCTTTAAGGAGTCTTCATATTCTAGAGATTTGATTTCATGTCTCCAAGTCCAGTACACATTCCCCATTTCTCTAAACAGACAAGGTTTACAAAAAATATTTATAGAAATAACCAACCAGAAGGCACTTCATGTCTAAAAGATTCCTGATGGTGGCGGTTCAGATTCAGGCTGGGATGCAAATTTGACTTTAAATTGATTAAAAATGTAAATTTTTCCAAATTAGTGTTGGGAGATCTATGCCAAGGAACCTAAAACTTCCTAAGCCATATGTTAAAATACAAGGGAAAATTTCTATTGCTAGACCATCACATTAAGGACCCATTCTACAAGTATGTTAGGGATCACCAGGGGAACTATGGAGATGCATTTAACTCTTGTCATTTTAATCTCCCAGCTATGGGAGATATGGGGTGCTTAGGGAGGATTAGGGCCTCTGGTATGAGCATCTTCAGAGCTCTTTCAGAGCTGCTTATGCACCTTTGGTTCCCACCTGCCACCCAACTCTCACTTGTGGCTCCAAGAAGCTGTTGCATTGAAGGCAGTGGCATCCTAGTAAAATTTTTTTGGCAGATGGGTTAAACTGGGATATGGGCCTCATTTAGGGGGTTGTCTAACTTGTGAAGAACTCCCAAGAATGAGATTTCCCCTAACAGAATGGGCACATGAGAACAATTAGCCATGAAGGTAACTGATGCAGGTGCTATGGAGTGCTTAGAGCTCGATAGGTCATCAAAAACGCCAAGGTCAACCACTACATCCTGGGCCATCACTAGTGATCTTGACTTTGGTCTTGTGTTGACTTCAATGACTCTGGAAGAGTGAGGTTGAGGCCTTTGTGAAACTCTGACTCATTTAAATGCACTTTACATACAAATCAAAACATCATCTCATAATGACATTGGTCCTCTTTGAAAATGAAGAGTGAACAAACAACAATCTCCCAGCCTAAAGCCATTGAAGTCTGTGAGGTATGGGGATCACTGTGGAGGTTACAGCAGAATGGTAATCCTGGATCTCTCTCTATTAATTGAGTTCCTGATTCTTTCCGCACCCCTAGCTCTTTTTTAAAAGCCTGAGCTACCTGAAATCCTTCAAATCGTATCTCCTACTTGACTACCTATTCTACTGACCCGCAGGCAGGCTAGTCTTTAACATTTTATCATGGCTTTAGAGCTTGGAAATGATTTTGGAGCTCATCAAGTCTAATCACTTTCTTTTACAGATGGATAAACTGAGGCTGAAAAAGTTAATTACTTCTCTAAGTTCACATCAAAATTAGGGCTTCCTGACTTAAACCCAGCTCTCTATACACTGTGTAACCTACATAACTTTATCAGTCCCAGTTAGATTTGGGGGATTAATTTCTGACAAAGAGTCCAGTATCATAGCTCAGAAAGCACCTTAAACAGTGGACATTAGTATGGCAGAGGAGGCCTTTCAATTACAACAAAGGAAGCCCCACTAAGGAGTTTACTTTCCCCAAAGGAGCCCTAGGACATCTTGGTGAACCATTTGGCTCATTAAAATGAAGAAAAAACCTTTTAGCTATTTCTTATGCTTAGAGGGAGATCTCATCCATAAAGAGAAGAAAGAGGCACCTGGGAGCTCATTTGGCTGCACTTTTGGAGAAATTTGTGAAGTGCCATTGGTGCCACTATAGTCAGTGCCTTCCCTGACAGCTGTCTTTGAGGGTTTGAAGGGCTGTCACATGGAAGAGGGAGCAGAGACGATCTGTTGAGCCCCAGAGGATAGATAAAGAGCAGTGGAGGGTGGAGGGTAAGTTGTAAAGAAGCAAATTTAGGCTGAATTTCAGGGGGGGGGAGACCTTATAATATGAGCTCTCCAAAAAAAAAGGAGTGGGCTACCTTGGGAGAGGGTGAGTTTCATTTTTTTGAAAGTTTTCAGACAAGACCTACATGATTATTCATTGGATATGTCATGGAGGGTGCTCCATTAAATAGGGACCCCTATAAGGAGTCCCAACATCTCTTCAAAGTCTGAGGTTCTGTGAATGCCAGGAGGCAAAGTCAAGATAATCCAGAGCCCCCCCCATATAGCTTTGATGAATATTTGTGATTATGTTTCTTCAGAATTTGATTTAATATAGTTTGATTTAGTTTACCGATGAGCAAAGCCTAGATTGTTTGTTTTTGGTAATAGGATTCCAGTATAGGAAATGGATATGAATTCAAAGTTCAAGACAGGTAAGCTGTGTATAATGGGTACAAGCCTAGAGTCCCTGGTGCTGAAAGAAGCTGAGGCTGCTGGACTCTTTGGCCTCAGTCGCACTTGCTCCAAATCAAGAATCCATAAAGGGGACACGTGACAGGAAGGAATCAGACAACTTCTGAGGAGGAGCAAACAGACCAAGATCAGAGTAGGTGTTGGACCCAGGAGCAATTGTAAGTCCAGGCAAAAGGAGACAGTATTTTCCTAGCAAGACAGATTACTTTCCAAAATGTCTAAGGATGGGAATCTTGGTATGGCACTTCAGAAATAATACCATGACCTGTTTGTATCCAGCTACCCTCAGGTCCTTTTCTTAGAAAGATTCATTCTATAGAGGGTAAACTCCTTGAGCACAGGGACGATTCCTCTATATCCCTCAATATCTCCCACAATATTATATATATTCTTAAATACTGAACAAAGGTTTGCTATTTAATGTAATTCATGCATGGGATAAAGAGTTTCTATGATAGGAATTATAGATGGAAGCAGTCTCAGAAGTCAGGAAGTCAACCCTTTTATTTTATAAATGAAGAAACTGAGGTACAGGAAAGTTATAATGTATGTAAAAATGGTACTTAAAGGGGCCCTGGAGACCACCTAGTCCGACTTCCTAAATTTTTAAATGAGGAAAATGTGGCCAAGGAAAATAAAGTAATTTAGGAGCTTAATGCCATAGATTTAGGCGCCCTCAGAGATCATGAAGTCCAACACCTTCAATGTACAAAAGGGGATTTGTCCAAAGGCATACAGAAAGTCTCACAGATAGGCTTTAAGTACATTTCTTCTAATTCTTCAGTCAGTGATATTTCTATTGCTTCCTTCTTATTCTTTTAATTGCCAGGAGCAGGCAGGACTTCAGAAACATCCTCTTTTATCTGAGCCTCTGCACTATTCTAATGGAAGCTCTCATAAGTGGCTGCCAATCCTGGACTCTTGACCAGCTCAGGATTTGCCTGAGAAATCCTTCAGACACATCGAGATGCAGACAAGAAGCCCCAGCCCTGGAAGGAAACTCTGCTTTCTCAGAAGATGAGGGAGAAGTCCTACTTATCCCAGGAGCATTTCCCAGGAAGAATCACAAAAAATAACAAAGGAAGGAGAAATAAACCTGGGAACTAAAGGCACAAAGGCAGAGTTGAGCTTAGGATAGAGTCAAGCATGAATTCCCTGGAGCTTTCTCTGTGCGAGACACAACTCTGTAAATAACCCTCTGCTAGGCTGGGGAGAGGTCAGGGTTTTACAATTAGCACAGAAAGGTATCTCATGGAGATGGGGCTTCCCTCTCCCATTCACCATAGCCAGCTATGTAAAAAAAATGGTTATAGAGAGTCTGCTGTCCAGCACCACTCTTCGCTTTCAGGACTTTCAATCCACTCAACTGAGATGCACCAATGGCCTTGCCAACTTGTCCTGATGTCTTATTCCTGGAGTGATCTTCAATCTTGCAGCTGCCCTGAAAAGTCTCTCCTTTCCCTCCAAGTTTTCCTCAATGGTTTTCTCCCTTGAGAATACTTATAAAGAATCTCTTCAAAGCTACTGCCTTCTGCTTGAGATCTCTCCCTAGCTGCCAGAGGCCTCTTTCCCTAATTATGTGGTATTTGCTATTATGTTTATTCTGTATGTAGTTTATATACATGTAAACACAGGATGATAAATTTAGAGCTGCAAAGCACCTTAGAGACCTAGAGGCCAATTCCAATAGACTTGGGATGGAAAATGCCATCTGCATGCAGAGAAAGAACTATTGAGACTGAATTTGACCAAAACATATTATTTTCACATATTTGATTGATGTTGTTTGTTTGCTTGTTTTCTTTTTCTTTCTCATGGTTTTTTCACCTTTTGATCTGATTTTTCTTTTTTTTAAATTAAAGATTTTTATTGTCAAAATATATACATGGAAAATTTCAACATTCACTCTTACAAATCTTGTTTTCTATTTTTCCCTCCTTTCTGCCCAGCTCTTCCCCTAGATGGTAAGTGACCTCTTCAATTCCTCTATACATATTTCCACAAATATCATATTGCATAAGAAAAATCAGGTCAAAAAGAAAAAAAATTAGAAAGAAAACAAAAGGAAGCCAACAACAACAAAAAGAGTGAAAATACTGTGCTGTGATCCACATTCAGCTCCCACTGTCCTTTCTCTGGATGCAATGGCTTTCTTCATCACAAAGCCATAGGAACTAGCCTTAATCATCTCATTGTTGTTGAGAGCCATGTCCATCAGAATTGTTGATCTGAATTTTCTTGCACAACATAATAAATACAGAAATATATTTTTAAAAATTTCCCATATTTAATTTATATCAGATTCCTTTCTCTCTTGGAGAGAGTGGAGGGAAGAAAGGGAAGGAGAAAAATTGGGAAAACAAAGTTTTTCAAATATGAATATTGTAATCTATCTTTACATGTATTTGGAAAAATAAAATATTATCAAAACAGAGGGGAAAAATCATGTGGATTTCTAAAGGTCTTCCAGTGCCCCCAACAAAAATTAAGAACTCCCCAAATCTCCCTTTAATGCTATCAGTTTGCTGAATTATTAATAAAATGTGATTCTTTAGTGAATCATCCCTTGAATTTCAACTACACATATTTTATTATTATATTTTTGGTAAATTATCATGGAATACATACTCTGGGTCTATTCTCCCAAATTTCACTTACATTGCCAGGTCAGGGATCCAGTGGGTAATTGTATTACATCCCTTCAGGGACCTAGAAGTAGCCATGAATGGTTCAAGAATAGCTTTCAGATACTACAGTTCATGAGACCCCAACAGTGTGTTCCTTTTTGATTATAATTAATTAACGGCCAACAGCTACCCAGACTTAATTAGCTTCTGGCGAGGTTTTTATTAAGCCCTTCAATAGAAAGAATAGTGGTTCATGACTAATGTGGAAATATTTTTAACATTATTATGCATATATAACCTATATCAGATTGCTTGCTGTCTTGGGGAAGGACTAGTTAAAGGAGGGAGGGAGAAAAATTTGGAGTTCAAAATCTTACAAAAACAAATGTTGAAAACTATCTTTACATATAAGTGTAAAAAATAAAATACTACTAAGTACAAATAAATAAAATAATAATAATAATAATAATAATAATAAAAAACAAAGAGACTTAGAGCCCATCTGGTCCATAACATGGTCCTTATTTTATTGATGGGAAAATGGAGATTCTGCCAGTCAGTCATTTTTCATTCATATCTAACTCTTCATGATCCATTTTAGGGTTTTCTTGGTAGAGATGCTGGAGAAGTTTGCCATTTCCTTCTCCGGCTCATTTTATAGATAAGGAAAGTGAGGCAAACAGGGTTAATTGACTTGTTTAGTGTTACCCAGTAGTAAGTATCTGAGACCAGATTTGAATTCATGTAGATGTCTTCCTAACTCCAAGTGCTGCCCTATATCTATGCCTATATCTATGTATAACTATATATCTATATCCATATCTATCTATATCTATAACTATCTATCTACCTTTTGTTTGTTCATATTTGTTGTCCTTTCACTTAGAATATAAAATACTCAGGTCAGGGATTATTTTTTGTCTTTTTTTTTGTATCCCTAAAACATAGCATAGTGCCTGACACATAGTAGGTGTTTAGTAAATGCTTAATAAATGATTGATTGTGAATTGAGTTATTATCCTCTCTCTTTCATTAAAAGGATATACTCAAATAAGCATTATTTTGAACCCATCATCTTATCTTTTCTTATATCAAATATGTCCAGAGCTATCCATCATTTTCTATTTTATAGTTAAACTATTCTCTTTTTGGACTCCTCCACTAATCTGTTGGTCCCTTTACAGGATGTTTGGTTTTATATTATTCCATGAAGTCTCTTCTTGTTTGAGCAGTTCATGGAGCCTCTGTGGAGGGGGCAGGGAAGGAGAGATGAAGAGTTATTGACCTCTGAATCAGCTCAAAAGACCTTCTTTGTGATAGAGCCTTTGTAGAAGACTAATTTTTGAGCATCACTCATGTTAATTGTTAAAAATGGAACTTTATTGGATATCTTTCCTAAAACAAGATTGTATGCCTTTATGTTCTCTTCTACTCTATAAACATAACTTTACTATGATACCTTTTAAACTCAATATTTCCCCTAATTTATTGACTACTATACCATTTCTTTCCCCAAGCCATTAGTAACTAGCTTATTTTGAAACATGGAAGGAGGCAAAGTTCCCACCAACTCCAAGGCTGCTTGGTTGCCATGGTGATAAATGGTTTTAAGAAGGTCTCATTTATTTAAAAATAAATTTAGAAATAATTGAGCCCCATGAGATGAAGTTGCCCTGAATTCCCTCTTTGGTGAAACTTGATGCATTTCCTTCAGGGGACTAATGGTATTTTAAGGAAATTTTGATTAATCACAGAGGCTCATTCGCTCCAAATCATGAATGTACACATTTTCTTGATTTGAGATGGACGAAGGAAACAGGTGGATGGGGTTTGACTCATTTTCCTTGATTAGATTTAAGCAGATGCCATTGGGTGTTGAAGAAGAGATTCTAGTTTAAAAGAGGGTCCCCCTGAAGTAATCGCAGGCTGCAACTTTATAGTAATTAGCCTGATGGGGGGAAATCTGCTTGAATCATTGATCACAGGGAGCTTGGAGAAAACTTGGACCCCGCTGCTTCTTTTGTCCTGGTTAAGACAGGGGATGCTTAGACAAGTCAAAGAGAACAGCAGGTTGGTTTAAACATGCTCATCTGTACATGTCTCTTTTGTTTCAATTCTATTCAATTTTTTGTTTCTCTAGCACTTAGCATAGCTTTGTCTGGTACATAACATGATGCTTAGCAAATGCCACTCAATTAAATAATTGAACAAAGCAGTTATATATTTATTAAGTGTCATTAACAACAATGATAATAACTGACAATTATATAGCACCTATTGTATGCCAGGCATTTTGCTAAGTGCTTCATTTTATCTTCACATTGAGCTCATCTTATTTTCACGACAACCCTTCTAGGTAGGCGCTATTATTATCTTCATTTTGCAACTGAGGAAACTGAGACAAACAAAGGTGAAGTAGTTTGATCAGAGTCAGACATTTAACAAGTATTTAAGCTCACATGGGAACTCAGGTTTTCTTGAGTCTAGGTCCAGTACTCAAAACATTCCAGAGTGCTGCCTGAATCAAATTAAAATGTAATTGGGAGATATATAACAAAACAAAACAAAACAAAGTACAACAAAGCATAGATGATGTTAATATGTGATTTTTCATATCAATATGTGGCCTGTAGGGATCCTAGTGAATGGTTTGGTAGCCCCCATTTCTATTTATGTCTGACATCGGTGCTCTAAACCCTGCATTGGGCAATGTGTTAGATGCTGGGGATACAAAGACAAAAGTGAGTCAGTTTCTGTCTTCAAGGAGCTTACATTCTATCTGGATATCAAGGGATATAGAATATACATAAATGATAATGCACGCCTGTATTTTTATGCATGTGTATATATTTATTTAGACATACATATATACATTTAGACATACATGTATACATATACACTATACTCGGTTTTCTTTCAATTTTATTAATCTCCCTTTTTATTTTCAGAATTTCAAATTTGGTATTTCATTGGGAGTTTTTAATTTGTTTTTTTCTAGCTTTTTTTTTAGTTCCATGCCCAATTCATTGATCTTCTCCTTTTCTGTTTTACTCAAGTAAGCATCTAGAGATATAAAATTTCCCCTGCATGCTATAAATTGTCATATGTTGTCTCATTATTTTCATTCTCTTGGAAGAAATTATCAATTGTTTCTATTTGTTTTTCACCCACCCATTCTTTAGGATTAGATTATTTAATTTCCAATTAATTTTTATTCTATTTTCCTTTATTCATTTAATTCATGTAATTTTATTGCATCATGATCTGAAAAAGATGCATTTACTATTTCTGTCTTTCTGCATTTGATTTTGAGATTTTATGTCCTAATATATGGTCAATTTTTGTGTAAGTTCTATGTACCATTGAGAAAAAAGACTATTTCTTTTATCTCCATTCAATTTTCTCCAATAATCTTTTCTAGTGTTCTATTTACCTCTTTAACTTCTTTCTTTGGATTTATCTAGTTCTGAAAGTGCAAGGCTGACATCACCCACAAGTACTGTCTTACTAATTCTTCTTGCAACACTCTTAACTTTTCCTCTAGTAATTTGGATACTATGCCACTTGGTGCACATCTATTTAATATTGATATTGCTTCATTATTTATAGTAGCCATTAGCAAGATGTAGTTTACTTCTTTATCTCTTTTAATTACATCTATCTTTGCTTTTGCTTGATCTGAGATCAGTATCACTATCCCTGCTTTTTTTTTTTTTTTTTTACTTCAGCTGAAGCATAATAGATTTTGCTCCAGCCTTTTATGTTTGCTCAGTATGTTGCCTCTGCTTTAAATGTATTCCTTGTAAACAACATATTGTGGGATTCTGGCTTTTAATCCAGTCTGCTATCCACTTCCATTTTACAGGAGAGTTCATCACATTCACAGTTAAAATGACTAACTTTGCATTTTCTACTATCTTATTTTCCCCAAGTTATACTTTTCTCTTTCCTTTCCCCCTTTCCATCCTCCCCAATATCTTATTTTATTTTCCAGAATAACTTTCTCTACAAATTTTCACCACACTGTGTCTCCTGGGTCTCTCCTATCTGCATTAAACTCCCTTCTCAGTTTCCTTAGTGGACCTCCATCTGGGTTATATCCCCTCCTGAGAACATTTCCCTTTGTTCTGGGCCTTCTTTCTTCTTCACTCTGAAATTGTTTGGTAATTTCAGCAGTCCCCATAGCTTCAGTTATTCTCACTAGGCAGGTGATTCCCAGACCTATATACTTCTCATCCCTAACCCCCATCACTAATCTCTCTCCTGAGCTCCAGTCCTAATGAAGTTCCTTTTGCTTTTTGGCCATCTGTCTCAAGTTCAACATTCAAAAACTAAACTTATTTCACCCCTCAAACCCTCTCTTCTTAAATTCTGTACTAGTGTTGAGAGTACCATCACCTTAGCATTCATTGAGGCTTACAACCTAATTGTTGTCTTCATTCTCATTGAAGTCACAAGTCTAATCAATTGCCAAATATTACAGTTTCTACATTCATAAGAGCAGCTGAGTGGCATGTTGGAAGAATGCCAGTCCTAGTATCAGGAGGAACTGAGTTTAAATCTGGTTTCAGACACTTACCATCTGTGTGACCCAGGAAAAGTAATTTTTCCCTTGTTTGCCTCACTTTCCTCATCTGAAAAATGAACTGGAGAAGGAAATGGAAATTAACTCCAGTGTCTTTGCCAAGAAAACCCCAAATGGCGTAACAAAACTGAAAAATGACACAGCAACAACAAGAATTACCTGCATAATATCCTTCACATCAGAATCTTTTTCTCCATTCAGCCACTACCCTGGTGCTGACCTTTATAATGTCAAGCCTGGACTATTGCAATAGTCTTCTACTTGGTATTCTCCCTTAATTTTCTCCCCACCACAATCCATTCTCCCTTAGATGATTTTCCTAAAGCATGGGTCTGACTATATCATTCCCTTACTTGGTAAACTTCACTGGCTTCCTATTACTTCCAGAATTAAATTTGATTTTTTTTTTACATTTAAGACTATTTAAAACCTGGCCTTTCTTAATCTTCCATTTTCTTTCTTCTTTATTTCTGTCTTATATGATATAATCTATTATATGTCTGACTTACAATTCCTTGAATACAACACTCCCTATTCTGACTCTTTTTTTTCATTCTCTCCCCTCTTTCTGGAATGCTGTCCCTCCTTAGCTTTGCTACTTGACTTCACTGACCTCCTTAACATTCAGTTCAAATCTTACCTTCTGCAAGAAGTCTTTCCTGTTCTAGCACCTAACAGCTTTTTTTTTTTTTTTTTTTTTTTTTTTTTTTTTAGCATTTCCCATCTAAGATTGCCAATTTTTACTACGTGTATCTTCCATTCACATGGTTTATTGCATGTCATCTTCTCCACTTGAATGTAAGCTTTTTGATGGCATGCTTTTGAAATTCTTCATATCTTCAATATTTGGCACAGTGCCGAGCATTTACTAAGTACTTAATAAATAAGAAATAAATAAAAAGTACTCAACTATGCTATCTGACTAGCTGGCAATTAAATGATCAGGACCATTCCCCATCCTAGGATAATTGACAATAGAAAATCTACATTCTGAAAACTCAATTTGAAGGGGTACTAATTGGGACTAAAATAATAGCCGACTTTGTTTTGTTAGTCAAGGTCTAAAGAAGCAATGGAAAGATAAGGCACTCAGATTTCACAAGCCCTTTGAAGTAGGATTTCTGGAGCTATTTATAATAATCCAGATACATTATAGAAAGGACACTGTACTTAGAAACAGAGTCTGGAGTCAAGTGCCAGCTGAGACATTTCCCACTTGTTATGACACTGGAAAAGCTCCTTAATCCTTCTAAAGATTAATCATAGGATCACATATCTAAAGATGTAGGCAACCTCAGAAGGTCTCAGTTTATAGATGAGGAAACAAACCCCATCCATCAAATGAGGGAATTGGGTTAGCTCATATCTTCCACATGTAAATCTGGCAAACCAAATGTTGGCCAGAGATATGATAGCAAATTTAACAATTATTCTTGGCCATTAATCCTAGAGGTATAACTAGAATGGGATCAGCGTGACTGGACATGACTCTGGAGAGTATCCCACAAAAATGAAATTGTGTACATGTAATGTTTTTTTGGTGACCTATGATGGATGACTATGTTGGTGAAAGGATCATTGTCTGTATGTAGCTGGGCTGTTGATTAGTCGGGACAACAGTGAAACTCAATACCAAATCAAAAGAAGGGATAATAATGAGAAGAGGGCTATATGAGCAATTATAAGAACTTTTACCTGACTTATGGCAACCTATTAAAATGCCCTCAAAATAGAAAATAGATAAAGGAAAAGAAATTGATTCTGATTTTCACCATTTTTATAAATATCTCTTGTACTAGCTAGACATGGTAACCAAAGCTATGGTTTCAGAATGTTTATCTGTAAAATATCATTGAAAATGATGAGAGCAGATTTTCAGAGAGATCCTGCTTGGAGCAATTAAAACAATCCAAGAAGACAGCAAGTTTGATGAAAAACTGATATGAACAGGCCATTGTCACATGGAACTCGAAGGACAACAGATAATCACAACTACAGAAATGACTTTCATCACCAGTGATAAAACAGTGATAGAACATTTGGATTTAAATGTCTGTTATTTTATCACCAAATATCAATTGTGCACTTACTGCATGTCAGGCATTAAGCAAGGTCCTGGAGTTAGAATACACTTTAGGCGATAACATTTTATATTTATATGAATAATTAAAAAATCTTACAAGTGAAACTATGATTGAGTGCATGAGTCAGGGGGCTGTGAATTCATGAATGTGGAAATTCCAATCACTAATTGCAATGCCTCCATTAATTATTGTCTTAGTGTTGTCTGAGTTGTTAGAGGCTAAGGAACTTGCCAATGGATTTATCAAACCCCTTTGCCCCACTCCTCACAGCTGCCAACTAAACTCAGACCTTAGTACCTCACATACAAATCATTGTCATATTCTTCTGTGATCTGCTGGCTTCTAGGCTCTCCTCACCCCAATCCTTTCAACACATGGCTCACAAATTGATTTTCCTTAAACATAAATGTATCCCTGGGACTTTACTCAATAAACTACATTGAGTTGCTCTTGTTTCCAGTATAAAATATAAACTCTTTTGCTTAATTTTTAAAGCTCTTCAGAACCTATTCCAATATGTAAACATATTTCATAATCTCATTAGACATTATATTCCTTCCCACACTCTGTTTCATCCAAATTTTCTCTTTGTCTCTTCTTTCTATCTCTTTCTCTCTTTCTTTCCTTTTCTTTATAAATACCAGTATGTGTGTGTGTGTGTGTGTGTGTGTGTGTGTGTGTGTGTGTGTGTATGTGTGTGTGTGTATGTTGTTCTAAAAGTCTTAGTGCAGTTTAAAAAAAGTTTTTATTGATATTTTTTGGCTTTTTAAAAACATCACCACAGTATCCCTTGTAGCCTTCCCTGGCAGTCATCCCATAAGACAATATTTTTATAGAAGAGGGAAAAGTCAACACTACTAATTGATCTATTGAAAAAGTCTAAAAACATGGACAATGTGTAATACCTGTGGACCTCACACCTCCACTATGGGGTAGGTTGGGGTTGTCATCATATATTTTGAGTTCAAATTCAACTACAGACTTAGTTGTGTGATCCTGGGTAAGTTATTCAACCCTGTTTGTTTCAATTCCTCATCTGTAAAATGATTTGAAGAAGAAAATGGCAAGCTAAGCCAGTACCTTTGCCAAGAAATCATTAAATGGAGTTATAGAAAATCAGATATGACTGAAATGACTCAAAACAATAAAGTTGTTGTGCACATTGTTTTCTTGACTCGGCTTACTTTCCTCTGAATCAGTTCATAAATAACTTTTTATGATTCTCTGTGTTCATCATACACAGAAGTTCTTATGACATAATAAAAGTTCATTATTTTTTATGTAACAAAGTTTGGTTACTCATTCCTCAATTGGAAGAATTTGTTTCTAATTCTAAGTTATGACAAAAAGTGTTGCCAAAAACATTTTTGGAATATGTGAGGCCTTTTCCCCTCTTTATTGATGGCTTCCTTGAGATATAAACCCAGTAATGAAGTTTCTGGTTCAAAGGGTATAGATATTTTTAAGCACTTTATTTGCATAATTCCAATTGCTTTCCAAAATAGTTGCATTGTTCCACAGCTCCACCAATAATATATTGGTTTGCCTATTTTTCCATACCCTGTCCAACATTGACTGTTTCTGGATATGAGGTAGACCATCAAAGTTACTTTGATTTTCATTTCTCTTATTATTGCGAATTGAATTCTTGTGTCTAATGAATACTTTGAGTATTTCTCAAAAGAAATGTTTGTTCATATCCTCTGACCATTTATGTACTGGAGAATGCCCCCCCACATTAACTTTTTATATATCTAGATAATTAAAAAAACTTATTAGAGGAATTTTATAGGAATTTTTCCCCATTGGACCTTTTTCTTTCTTAACCTGAATGCATTAATATTGTTTGTGCAGTTTCAAGTTTCCTTTTCTGTTGTATGCAAATTATTATACTCCTTCATTTACTTTAATCTTTTTCTAAGGTACTCCTGTTCCCACAGGCTCTCTCTCTCTTTTCCCCTTGATCTACCTTTGATATTTTCCCTTTTTCTTTTCTCCTTCAGATAATCTTATTCATAAGATTTTAAATTTTAATTTTTTATACCTTTCCAAAAATTTCTCTTCATTACCCAGCTTATTTTTCCATCCAATCATGAT
Source organism: Sarcophilus harrisii (assembly GCF_902635505.1). Lineage (NCBI taxonomy): Eukaryota > Metazoa > Chordata > Mammalia > Dasyuromorphia > Dasyuridae > Sarcophilus > Sarcophilus harrisii. Next base: position 17,355,616 of record NC_045426.1, on the reverse strand, counting down.
CCTTATTCTGATTCACAACTCCTATAATTATCTGATCTTTCTCTTTTTCCTGCATTCTTCTTGCAATTAGAACTCTCAAGATATTCATTTTGTTGTTCTGTCCTTTATTTTGTTGTACTTGAAAACAATGCAATTATTGCAGGTGGTAAAGAAAATATTTCTCACGGTAGCTCCTCTTTCTCATCACGCTTTTGATTATGCAGCCCGACACTGATCTGTATCCTTGCTCGTTGAGCTATTTTTTAACATTTGTTTGAAAATCTCCTTCCTGAGTCTGTGCTTATATACTTCTCCGGGAGATATTTGTTCCCAGGAATTTGAACTCCCCACTTCCTAGGACAAACAGACTTTTCAAGGACCAAATCTCCCTGGCTTCATCCATTGCAATGATCTCTTTTCATCTATATTAGCATTCATCAGTGGAACCCCCTCTCAACCCTGGAGTAAGGTCCTCATCCTTTCTTCATTGTTTAAATCTTCCCCCCTTATCTCTCAGTATAGGTTCTTTTTTTCCTGAGAGCATAGATGTCACCTATACCTCATTGCTAGCCCTTGATTTGACCCCAAGCATCACGTACTTCCTTATATTCTCCTCCCCATCCTTTTCATGTGTCCATCCATGTCATAATGTTATCCTCTGAAAAAGGATTGTTATACCTGCATCAGGGGGTCTCCAGATTCTGTCCATAATGTCCTTTGTCTACTTTCTTCACTATTACCTCTACCTCACTTCCACCTTCAGAACCTTGTCCATATTTCAGAAGTCTCTTAGTGGTCTCCCTGTTTTTACTCCCTTGCTGTTACTGTTCTTGTCAGCTACATTTATTCAATTCACCTGAATTTCTACTAAATGGTGTGTTCACCAGACAAATAATCTCTTCTGATTTTCTTTCTGAAAATGTTTTTAATTTTGAATTTCCATCTTTTGTTTAGTATAGTTAAGCTTAGATTTTCTGGATAGGTTACCTTGGGCTTCATTATGAGCTCAGTGCTTTTTGGATAACATTCTATTCTCTCCTCTGTTCTAATGGGTATGTAATAGTCTTATGTTATCAGATATCCTTCCATATGTATTAAACAGCCTTTGCATTTAGGACTTAGACAGAGCTTGTTTCTGACCTGAATTGCAAAATTCTTATCACTTTGCTGTCTTGAAATTTGTGACCTTCTGGAGGCAATGTGAATTCTTTCAATTGGAATTTCCTTTTCCACATTTCAAACGTGGACGTTCTATGTATTATTTCCTTCATTGTGTATTTGGAATTTTTTGTCTTGTGCTCATCTGGGAAACCTATGAGCCTTATGGTATTTATGCACATTTTGTCTTCAGTTTCAATGTGTTTTGCTTGCATGGTGAAGATATTTTCCTTTAATGTTGTTGCTTTGCTTCTTTTAGACAATATAGACTAATTTGGTGTATTTGCATTTCTAATCTATTGTTATCTCTTGTTTCTTTGGGGGATTTGTTAGTGTAGATTCAAATTTTTAATTCTGTTCATTTTTTTCCTGTACAGAACATAAATTCTGCTCTTTCAATTCTCATTTGTCTTTCAAGTCACCCAGCTTCAGAGAACTGTGGTTCTATATTCTCAAGAACAGATCCTTCTGTCTTATTAAGTGTTGAATCAATTTCCTTTATTTTGTAGTATTTATTTCCTTGAAGGTCTATTTCCTTCTGTTGCTATTTTTCCTATTGGTTTATCTTTTCTATTCAAGGGTTTTGAATTTTTTTTCTTTCTGAAATCTTTGGTATTTTTAATCTTTCCTCCCTACCCCTCATTTTTCTCATCACTAACTTTCTGACTCCCTGCCCTTTTTTTCCCTTGGGGGCTGGATCTCAAGTGTCTCTGTCTTATCTCAAGCTGGGTGATTTGTGGTTCACTAACCTAGCTCTCTACCACAATCAAGTTCTTGTTTGTGGTCAGAAGTGACCCCGAATGGATGCTGTGCTCATTCTCTCAGGCTTGGTAGAATACACAGAACTTCACTTGCATAGTTCTCTGTCTTGCTGTCCTGTTGTATGCCCTCTGTTTCTCAGTTCTCTGGCCTGGAAATCCTGTTTCCCCCAACAAAGGTTTGAAACACCGATGCTTTTCAGGAATCACCATAGTAGGATTTTACTCCTGAAGGGCAGTGGCCAAAATGGCTGAGACCTGAGCAAATTTATGCAGCCTGAAAAAGCAATTTTCACAGTACTGGAAAGAGCACTGAAAGCCTTCAGGGGTCGATTTGATGTAAGCTGATATATTTTCCTTGAGTATGGAGTAGTCTTATTGCAAGTAATAGGATGATGGAAGTACAGAGTGAGCATCGGTTTCTAGGGTTTTTTTTTTTAAACCGTCTAGTGTCTTAGCCCATGAAGACAGCAGAAGTTGCTTTATCTTGGGCTCATAATTTGTATTTTGGAGAGAATTCAGAAACTGTAGAAATTGTTTTTAAAAAGTCTAATCCACCATTTTGTTGATTATATGACCCAGAAGTTAGTCTCTCTCTTAGTGTGGTTTTAAGCTTGTTGACCGATTGATTTCCAATCGAAGGTCCAACATTGTATTCATTATGCAATACTGTCTGTACCAGGCCCACCGGTGGTTAGTATCCTTCCCAATATGTATATTTTACAAATAACATTCAAGGTTTTTTAATCTATTAACAATTGTTACTCAATATGGCATTTAAGAGGCTTGGAGGAAATATCTTAGTCTTATCTCTATCTCTCCTTTGTCTAGAACAGTACTTGGCATATGGTAAACATAATGAATATGTGGTAAAAACTGGTTGACAAAGTACACACATGGGATTAAAGAGAAAGACCTGAGAGGTCTCAGAGTCATTGATTCTACTATGGATTTTTTATGTTGGGACTAATCCAATATTTTGTCAGTGGGGGGATGTTTTGCTGGAAGGAAGAAAAGAGAGATTTCACTACTGTAGCTTCAGAGGCAAATTTCACCCAGTGTTCCTCTGTCTCAGACACAAAGGATGACATATATAAAACAGATGTTTTAGAAAGGCAAGGAACAAGAAACTGAGAGGCAGAAGTGAGAAGTACAGATGGTGAACAGATGATTCAGTTAATACCAACCTAGCCAGCTGTGTGTACTGCCAATGTACCCTCTTTAATAAAAACCTAACTAATGAGCTTACTCAGGATAAAGCCAAGAATCCCACAGGCACAAAATGGGAGAAAGCTGTTCTTTCAGGAGAAATGTGGACTTCCCAGAGTTTATGGTTCCATTGTCACCATCTTTACTCAGTCATGACCAGTTTCCCTTTTTGTCACAGTGGCAGCCTCTAAGTTCATCCATGTTTTCATGGATATTCTATAAACGATAGTATCTCTTTTTATTTTCTTTTGTAAGTTTTATTGAGACTTTTTTCCACTTTATTTTTATTTGGGAGGCATATTCCTCCTTGATACCATCCTTTCTCTCATAGTTCTACCATGAATGTATTACTATGTGTTTCTAGCCATAACCCTTCCAAAGTTACATTCTTTGACTCTGTCAGTTTATAGGGTGTTATCAACAACTTTAGAGTTGTTTTAATTTGAGTTTTCCTTATTATTGTTGTTTGGAAACCTGGTTCTCATAGTCATTTATGGTATACAATTTTAAAAAAATTTGTTCCTTCCTTTAACCATTTATTTACTGAGGAACAGCTCTTGGTTTTATTTATTCATATACAAATATACTCATATTTGTATATATAAGCATGCACATATGTGTATATTAATATCTACATATATATATATATATATACATGATTGTATTCATTCCCTATATATGCTGAATAGCAAAAATTTAGTGGTGTTATTTAATGCACATTTTTCCTTTACTTGAAAGTTTCTCTTATTTGCATTGATTTTTTTTTATACAAAGCCTTTCTAATTTTATGTATCTGAAATAATCTATTTTCTTTTTTGATTACCTCTATCTTTATTTAATTAAGAATTCTTTTGAATAGAGAGTTGTGATAGGTTCCTCCTTTCTTTCTCCTCTGTTTTATAAATGATATGGCCTTTTATATTCAGGACTTGTAAATCCATTTGGAGTTATGATTATATGTGGTATTTGATATTGATCTAAATCTAATTTCATTTTAACAGCTTTCTTTTTTATTTTCTCTAGCATTTCTTATCAAATAAGAAGTCTTTCTAGCCAGTAATTTATTTTTGTTGGTCTATTAAGTAATAGATTGCTTTCATGACCTTCCAGTTCTTCTTTATCTAATATATTCTCCTAATTTATTTATTGATTTTTAAAACTGCACCAAATAATTCATATGATTTCTAATTCCTAATATGGATTAAAGTTCAGTAATATTATGCCTATTAGTCTTAATTTCTTTCCATAATTTTCCTTTAGATTCTCATCTTTTTGTCATCTTTCCTCCCTTTCACTATGATTCAGCATGTGCTGCAATATACTATATAAGCTACTTGAATCCTACCAGGCAGTCTGATCAAATGCAGACTATTTCTATATGAAACCCAGGTACAGTAATAATAACTAATACTTTGGGGCTAGCAGTTGCAGAATTCTACTGACACAAGTTGGATATTACACCTAGACTTGTAGGTTGTTAAGACTATGCACTATACTTCTATTTTTCCTAAGGTACCTCCAATCATCTTGCCCAACCTGACTCCTGGCCTTTCTTGTGTCACCTCTAACACTCTTTTTAAAGTGAAAGTTTGTCACTTAAGAGTGACTGGATTGTTTCATCCTCCATCACGAGATGGTGGAAAGAGTCCTTTACTTGGAATGAGATGATCTGAGTTTCTGTCCCTGCTGTGGAAATCACTAGCTTTGTAGTCAAATCCCTTTTCCTTCGTGCCTCAGCTTCCTCATTTGTAAACTGAGGAATGTTAACATGTGAGAGGGAGCTAGAGGAAAATGAAAACTATCAATTTCTCATTTGAGGGATTTATTCAAGATAAGCAGTAATATCTTTTCAGCTCCATAACCTATGATAGCTGACTGATGTTGGTGCTTTATTGAAGAAGCAAGTGTGAATTTGGACGTTTGAGAATGAATTAGGCTCAAAATTAATATCCATGATAACTTTGCTCCATATATATGTATATATGTAGCAAATTTATTTTCTCATAAAAAGATATAATAATAATCTTGTTGGATGGAGAAAAATTCAAAATATGAAGAAAAAGCAGAAGAAATCTAGGAGGACATGGAAGTGGGATGTGTTATCTATTATTCTCATGATCCTGTCTGATGCTGGAGTTACTCCAGAGATGTTTTTGATGAGCTTACAGAAAATGGGCTTACATCTCAATATTTTGTTCAATTACAAGAAGCAATCCATTAATCCTTTTATACAATAGTACACAGAATATTACATATAAAAAATAATAGGATAGCAGCTTGTTTCAAGACCATTTCTATCTCATTACATTTAAAATGAGAAATGGAATGTGAACCCTTCCACTGACTAAAAAAAGTGATCTTAAGCTGCATTGTTGGAGGCATAGTGAAGGACATCTATAAAATGTTGATTATTGAAATATAAGAAAATTTAAATAGAGTGACATTCACAGTACTACAAAATTTGAGAGCTGGAAGAGACTGCCTCATCCATTTAATTCAACCCATATCTGAAAGGAATCTCTACTTTCATGTGTCCCACAAGCCCATGACATTTTTAGTAGTTTTACATTAAATTGCAAATTAATTTGGGTTCTATTATCATTGACTGTACTAATTTGCAATTTGATTCAAAACCAATAGATGTGCCAATGGAGAAATAGATAAACATAATGAAATATATATGAAAAAACAAATGGGAAGAATATCATAGGATAAGATGGGTACAGGGGGAAGTTGATTATGTATTCTCAGATTTTAAAACAAAGACATTATCACCAAAATTATATTGCATCAGCCAACAGAAAGTAGACCCCCCCAAAAAAAGTTTTTTTGTAATGGCAAAGATAAACTAGACATCCAACTAAGTCTACAAAATATTAGTGTATGACTATATACTATAGTGTATATAGAAAGTCTATAGAAAATGGAAGCTAGAGAAGTGATTCAGTATTAAACTGAAACACTTGGAAAATTGATTAGCAATTTGTCAGTAAGTGATTTGGACTGATATGTAACCTCGTGTGCCTCAGGGGACTCCAGATAAATGAATTAATTGAACACGAAACAAAAATAACCATGAAAATAATTGGAAAAAATAGAATACATTTCCCTTCATTGTGGATATGATCGCACTTTTTTGTTCCATATTCAACTAATAGAAGAGACTATTAGGCATAAGATGTATGAACAAAAAAATCATCAAAATCAAAGGAAAATAGTCTTCAACAATATGGTAAATATGATAAGTAAAAATGATAATTAAAATATTCAAAGAATTTCTAAAATTTACCCCAAAATGAACAACTAGTCCACAAAGGATACATTGCAGATGTGAATGACTTTCAAAAAAGAGGATCCAAATTGTTAGTGTGATTAGTGGGAAAGGTTCTCACAGCCTCACTAATCATCAAAGAGGTGTACATTAACACATTAAGACACAATTACGCATCTATCAAATTGTCAAAAATAATTGTAAATAAAACTCAATGCTGGCAGGCTTATATGAGAATAGTTATATCCATTCACTTAAAGGATGACAAAAGGGAAGCAAAATGGTGGTAGGACTCAATTATAACATATGATGAATTGGTGAAAGAGCTAGGACTGTTTAATTTCCTTTGACTGAAATCACTTCAACATAAATTTATTAATTTTTGTTCATGTTATAGAGAACATTTGTGTTCAGGAACTAAAACAAAGTAGATGCCTCTTAGGTCCCTTCCAAATCTTAGGTCTTGCTTTTCTATGAAATAAACAATTCAGATTAAGAAATAAATCCTAGTTAAAAAACTCTAATCATTTTACATGGTAGATCAGATTTAAAAAACAAATAAAAATACGATTTTACTGTGTACTTGTATGGATATGTTCTGTTGTTTAGCAACTATTTTTATTTTCTCTTTTACCTAGCCATGATAACGAATATTGAATAGACCTTAGAGTCAGAAGTCCTAAGTTCCAATTTCTTTTCTGATATGTATTGACTTCATGACCCTGAGGAAGTCACTTAAAATTTATGTGCCCCATAGTTTTCTGACTTGTAGAAACAGGGCCACATGAGAAGAGTCTGTTTCTATAGGAGTTACCAAGATCTATACAAGATCACAAGTTTGGATCAGCTCTTCCTCATCTCCCCCATCAAATCCTTGTAGTTATTCAGCAAATAGGATGATGCTGACCTCACTTTGTGACATTTCCAGCAGATATTTCTCATGTTTGTGACACTATAATATTGTTACCCTACTATATCACTCTTGATTCTGCTATTTTCAGAGCATCATTATCATCATCACAGTAACTCAATAGCATTTTAACAATTTTTCAGGGCTGTCTATATGTTATCTCAGTTTGACATATATTTTGTTTCCAGTGATTTGCTATTGGAGTTAAACAAATTATAAATTTTTAAATAGTAATAATTCTTTAGGCATTTTTAAAAGTATTACAGAAGGAGAAAAAATGAAATTATAGGATTAAAAGGGGTAAGCAGTTTTGTACATTGGATTGATTGTATATCATTCTCCAAAATGTCTGTGCCAGGTGCCTAGTCCTTCTACAGTGTATCCTTCTCATTAATTTAAAAATAAACATGTTAGAAGGACCAATGTAGCACCCATGTTGCCAATCTGTAATTTCATGCTCTTGTTCTCAAACACTTCCTTTGAAGATCATTTTTTTTTCTTTTTTTCTGTAAGGAAACTACCATTTATTTATAAAAATATCAGAGGCACATTAACTCGTTTTTTTAAAAGTTTATTTAACAAATAAGTGTCCAAAATGTTAGGAGGAGATCAAAAGAAAAAGTGAAATGAACTAGTGGTCTGAGTATGTGGACGACACCTAGGGTTGGACTGACTCTAGATGTTCAGGGAGCATAGCTGCTTTTCAGCTGACAGATCATGGCCTCAGTCTTGACTGAAGACTCTATGGCTCACTTATTTACAATTCATACACTGGTGTCAGTAGACAAAGATGGTGGTAGAAAAAAGGAAGAGGGCAGCAGCACACAGTGTGACTTAAAGATCTGAGACATAGTTTTTGGACAATTTAATAATTTTTATTAACAAGACTAATAGATTATTAAAAAGAATGGTCATGTGGCCATCTCTTTAAGACCAAAGACAAACACTTTATCAAGGATTTCTTGGGACTTATGAGGGGAGAAAATGGAAAAAAGGAAAATGGAAAATCAAAGGGGCAATCCCCTTTTATAACAATGACAAAATCAGAGGGCAGTCCCCTTTGACAAGTAGATTTTACAGATAAAAGACGAAAAGAAAAAAGTAGATATTTCCTTTTTAGATATATCCGATTCAGTCATATGGCTCTGGTCTGTTCTTTTCCAGCTCAGGTCTCTTGTAGAATTTTCCTACATAACTGATCTCTAAACAATTTACTTTGCTAACAAGTAAGATAATGAAAGCTAGCTCAAAACTAATGGAATCTTTTATTAGATCATCACCCATACCACATATCCATATCTACAAACAGAAACTAGAAGCCAGTATTATAAGATATATTCCAATAAAAAAACGAATCCATCTAAAGTTGCCAGATTTATCTAAAGTTAATAAAAGTTTCTGGGATGGATACATAAATATATTGAGAGTAACAAAGTAATCCCAGTTTAAAGTTTAAAGCAACGCATATATTATTTATAATAAAACCATATAACTTGTATCTCTCTTCAAATGAACATGCTCCTTAAAAATGTTACATCTCCTACAAGATATCTATGGCTCTCCTTAACACAGAACTGTTAATTATCTCCATAGCTTTGAAAAATTAAAGGAGAAGATCATCTTTTTCATGATGATCTCTCATATGCCACCTCTTGTGTACAAGTTAACATCATAAAATGCTGCAGGCTCCTCAGGGATGCAGTACCTCATCTCCATTCTGGTCCACCTGCAGTTTTGATGGAAAAGCAATATAGTACAAGAGATAGAGAGCTAGCCTTGAACCCAGCAAACCAGCATACAAGTCCTGTCTTTGTCTTATACTAAGACAACAATTTTTTTTAACTTCCCAGTGCTCTAGGCTCTAAAACTTTAAATTACTAAAAGATGTCAACCTGCATTGGTGAAGGGGGTTTCCTCACTTAGGATATCCCCATACCAGCAAAGTAATTAGAAGTCCAGAGCCTAATCCTATCCTTCAGGATCATCTTGTTCTATGGTTAGTAGTCACATAGCTTCACTGGTAAAATACTGGTATTGGAAAAATGTGTTCTTGTGTCAGGAAGTCACCCCAGTTCATAAAGATTACTGAATATTTTCACAAACTCAGTGCAGCCCATTGTATTCTCCTATTAAATTTTGGACTCAGCTCATTGTCTGCCTAAAATGCTTATGCAGATCATTCAAGGGATTGATATATGACACGGTAAGAGTACGTCAATAGTATGTCCATCAAACTGCATCCTTCTGATCAGATAAGCATTTTAAATTAGCCCAAGGTAAGATTTTCCATGAACATTATATGTATTCTTTGAATATTTTAAGCACAGATGGAGAAATTGGTATCTAAGTAGTCTTTCTACACTTAGTCATCATAATCTATTCTATTGCCATGCTCTTCCTCAAAGGATATGAAGGAAATCAATCATTCTGATGACTCAATTCTGACTCTTTTTCTTCCAGAATGAGTGAGTCATATATGATGAAATGCATCTCATAGATTTTTCTTATTATACTCAGTCTTCTCTCAAACTGGATCTATAAAAATATTCTGTTGATACTTCTTTCTAATTATATCACTTTACCTTTTGTTAAGTTTAAAACTTAGTATGTAACTCCCGATTTCCCTTAGCCATGCAGAATGTTGATTGTCTTGAAAGTGCTGAGATAGCACAGACTAAAGGATATTGTGTTTCCTTGTGATAGTGTTCATCACCTTATATAGGCTAATGATAAGCTAGATGCCTGACTGAGATGGCTGCACAGCTGTTGGACCAACTTGGAGTATCTAATTATGGGAATTATTGAGCTAATGCAAAGGGCTCGAAGAAACTAATGATGATTTTTCTTTTTTATAGTTTCTGCTTAAATCCAAAAGTCAAAAAATGGAAAACTAACTCAACTAATATCTAAAAACTAAAGTAATTTGCAACTGCATTCACTGAGTTTTGTTTAACTCTCTATAGACACAAAAACTGGATCAATGATTTTATTGGTATAAGGAATCCTCCTAAGGGAGCAAACTCCATTTACCAATACAGATTATCATCTTCATTGCAACTTATTGTTGAAAAAGCTGCCTATAATGTTATGAGGTTAAGTGACTTCTTGAGGATTACACAGCCAGTATATGTCAGAACTGGGAATTAAAACCAAGTCTTCTTAGGTATGAGGCCATTTATGAATCCAATACATGACATCCACTATATACCTATCTTTAGGTAAAGATAGCTAAAATGGAAATACAAAATGGAACGTCAAATATAACAACAAGCATTTAAAAAGTACCAATTTCTTTTTCTTTGGAATTTAGCTAAGATCCGAAAGATATAAATTCTATTACAATTAGTCAGTATATATTGAGTCAGTGATGGAATTGTGAGAAAAAGAAAACACTGGATTTGGAGTCAGAGGACCGAGGCTAGACCTGACACCAGCTACCTTTGTGACTTTAATCAATTTACTCTCTTTCTCAAGACCTCTTCTTTCTCACCTATAAAATAAGGAAGTTAAACTAGATGGCCTAGATGGCCTTCAAGAGCCCTTAAAGCTGAACATTTTTGATTCTGCGGTCTTTGACCAAAGTGATCTTTTCAGTAGGAATGTTTTGGAGACTGTGAAAGTAGCACCGTGCTTGCCAGATAGTAGATGTCTTGAGAAAGGATTATTGACTGACTAAAACTAGAAAAGGAAGAGATGTGATGGTTTCTGGGATGCCAGAAACTTGCTAAGTGGGTCTTCTCAATGGAAAAGGACTCAGGAATACATTAATAATGAACAATGATAGGAATAGCTTACACTAATTAATACCTGGATATTAATAAACTCAAATCATTCTCATTATAACTTTGTAGTGGAAACCATGCAACTCTTCTCACTCTTATTTGACAGATTAAGAAGCTAAGGTCTGAAGAATATAAGGCTTAAGTTCCCACAGCCAATTAGGAAGAAGATTGGGTTTTGAAGTCATGTCTTCTATGTTCAAAATCGAGAGCTCTTTCCAATGTCAAGTGTTATCAATAAAAAAGCAAATAATTTGGGAAAAATTGATAGCAAGTTGGAGAGTTGTATTTGGGTGAAAGGACAGCAAGTTCTGTCATTTAGTACCTGTGTTTTCTTAGTTATATTACAAAATAATCTGTATGATCTCATTTTCCTCATCTATCAAATAAGTAAGTTGGAACAGGTGATCTTTGAGATCTCTTTGGGTCATATTGAACTTGCCAATCATATACATAGAGAAGACAACCAAATTCATGAGAACTAATGAGATCACCAAATAAAGTAATAAGATCACCAATATATAATAGCCTTTCTTTGTACAATGACAAAAAAAGCTTCACTAAAGCTGGAAACTAAGAGAGCACCCATTAATTGGGGAATGGATAAACAAACTATCATATATGAATATGATGGAATAGTAAGTAAATGCAGTAAGAAATGAAGAAGGAATTTCAGGGAAAAGCAAAATATGGGAAGACCTATGTATACGAACTGATTAAAAAAGCAAAAAGAATTAGGAAAGTAATTTATGCTATAACTCCAACATGTTTTTATAATTATGACTTTTTATTGACAAAACATATGCATGGGTAATTTTTCAACATTGACTCTTGCAAAAACTTCCATTCTAACTTTTCCCCTCCTTCTCTCCACTCCCTCCCCTAGTTGAAAGGTAGTCCCATACATGTTAAATATATTAACATATATGTTAAATACAATATATGTATACATATTTATATAGTTATCTTGTTGCACAAGAAAAATCAGATTTAGAAAGATAAAAATAACCTGGGAAGAAAAACAAAAATGGAAGCAAAGAACAATAGAAAGAGTGCAAATGCTATGTTGCGGTCCAAGCTCATTTCCCATAGTTCTTTCGCTGGGTGTAGATGACTCTCTTCATTACTAATCAAGTGGAACTGGTTTGAATCATCTCATTGTTGAAGAGAGCCATATCCATCAGAACTGATCATCATACAGTATTGTTGTTGAAGTGTATAATGATCTCCTGGTTCTGCTCATTTCGCTCAGCATCAGTTCATCTAAGTCTCTCCAGGACTCTCTGAAATCATCCTGCTGGTCATTTCTTACAAAACAATAATATTCCATAACATTCATATACCACAATTTACTCAGCCATTCTCTAATTGATGGGCATCCATTCAATTTTCATTTTCTAGGCACTATAAAAAGGGCTGCCACAAACAATTTTGCACATACGGGTCCCTTTCCCTTCTTTAAGGTCTCTTTGGGATATAAACCCAGTAGTAATTCTTCTGGATCAAAGGGTACACACCGTTTGATAACTTTTTGAGTATAGTTCCAAATTGCTCTCCAGGATGGCTGGATTGGTTCACAACTTCACCAATAATGCATCAGTGTCCCAGTTTTCCCACATCACCTCTAACATCCATCATTATCTTTTCCTGTCATCTTAGCCAATCTGACTGGTGTTTTAACTCCAACATCTTGAAAGAAAAGTTGAAAGAGAAAAACTTTTTTCAACTCAATAATCATTTGTGAACCCAGAAGACTTTTGATGAAGTATGTTACCTTCCTCAGGACAGATAAATGGTTCAGGATAGAGAGTAATACATAATTTTGGGAGATAATCAGTATGAGAAATTGCTTTCCCTGTGCTATACTTATTTGTTCTAAGAATGTCCTTTTTCTCTTTTCCAAGTGAGTAGGAAATAATGAATGCTTGGGAATTGAAAAAAATTTTAAATGTTGCCTAACTATATCTCCCCAATCTAATAGTTTGGTAATCTGTTTTAAACTATGTTGAACTTTACATCTATCTTACAATATGATGCTTTCCAGAAAGAATGGGACAAGCACATAGAGTGGATGCTATTTAGGAAAAGATATATCACTATAAGCAATACCATTGCTCATGCTACTAATATATAAAAAGTCCATCTTTTAAATATCATTTTTCTGGTGGTGTCACATGGAAAAATCACAAATACAGGCAATCCAATAACTGAAGAAGTGACACATGGCAAGCATGAGAAAGGAAGCCTCAAAATATTGCCAAGGATGACTTTGACCCTCAAAGTGGCAAAAATTTATCAAGCAGAAGATACCGATGGCTTTGGATCAAAGGAACTAAGATTAAATGCTGGCTTGCCAAATTATTACCTGTATGAGCTTGGGCAAACAACTTGGCCTCTGTAGGAATCGGTTTCCTCATCAGCAAACAAGAGGTTGTTATAGATGATCTTTAATATCACTTCTGGCTCTAGAGTTCTGACACTATATCTGATTAGAAAGGATTTGTGTTGGTTATATAGTGAGAGAAAAACATGGACAACCCTACTACTACTATATTAAGAAAACATTTAGAAGAATGCCCTTGATATGTAAGGCTCCCGTGTGGGAAACTCATATGAGTGGGAAGGATCACACTAGGAAAAAAACTACAGATTGTACATATTGTATAGATTGTAATCTGTATCATTGGAAGGAATAATCCTACAATGATGAGATAATGAACCTATTGAAGTGTATCTCATATAGTCAATCTCTTCTTATTAGATCTAGACCATTATGCAGTAATATTCATTCTGATTCTATGATCCACTGTTAACTATTCCTTCCTGTAGGCTGTCCTACCTCAACCTTTAAAATTCTACACCAACAGAATTAGATACATTGTAAGAAAGTAATCTGAAAAATCCCTTAGATAATTAGGATCACAATTTTAATTGTGTGTATGCATGTATGTATATGTATATGTATATAATCGGTACTATATAGGAAAACAATTAGTAAATGCCAGTTACTTTTCCAAATTGGAGACATTGGAGGAATTTGGAACAAAATCTTTGATGAAACAATGGGATTAAGCTTTAGAAAACACACTGCAACAACATGTATAAACTTGAGGTTGGATAAGTTATTGTTTTCATAATAGAAGCATGGTTTTGGAGAGGGACATGATGCTAAAAGTCATCTTGTCAAGTCTTCATTGTAAAGATGAAGAAAATTGAAACTCCAGAGCAGTTACTTAAACAGTCATATAGCTAGTGAGTAATAGCATTGGGATTTGAACTCACATAAATTATTTTAATAATTAGTATCTTAATAGTATAATTTATTCTGCAGCTTCACATTCTGAAAATATAAATTGTGTTTGTCTTATGGAAATTTGTTAAATATGGCATTCATATCTTCATCCATCTCATTGATAAAGATACTTAACAAAATAGGAACAATAGATCTCTGTGACATTCCACTAGGGATATCATCTGAGGTGATATAAATAATTCATTAGTTTGATTATTCAACCAACTCCATTCATCTGATGAATACAATGATCCAAGAAAATTCTAAAGGACTCACTGTGAAACTGATAAAAAATTCAATCCAGCTCCAAAGAAAGAACTGATGAAATTTGAGTGCAAATTGAAGTATAGTTTTCTCACTTTATTTTTTTTTGCATAATATGGCTAATATGGAAATATGTTTTGCAAGATTTCACATGTTATAATTGAATTCATATGGCTTGATTTCTCAGTAGGTGGGAAAGGTAGGAGGGAGGGAGAAAATTTGGAACAAAAAATTTACAAAAAAGAATTAATTTTTTTCAGGTTTTCAGATTCAATGATGAGTTCTTTAACCTCACATGTTATGAAAAATGTAGACCCCCAAATTTTTTCTTTAGTTTTTAATTAACTTATGTGTGTCTAATACTAGCCATAGCTAGGGAGGTAGATAAGGGGGGAAAGGGGAAAAAGAAATTCACATGATAATTTTATTATATATTTAAAAGGCTAGTAAATTATAATTAATAGATTTGTAGTTTCATGTGTAATTATCTTTTTATTATACTATGTAATGGAAATGCTTGTTCTATTTGAAAAAAAGATAATAAAAAAGGCAATAGAACACCATTATCATTACTATAACTCATTAAAAGCTAGTAGAAAAAAATATCTTATTTTGTAACCAAAGAACCAGCGTTCCAATCCTGGTCCTTCCACTTATTCCGTGTAACTTTGAATGAGTTTCTTAACATCCCTGTGTCTCCTTGTTTGAATTTTTTGTTTTTAAAATGAAAAATCTAGATTAGGTGACTACAAAAACTCCTTCTATCTTTGTCCAAGATATCATAATGCATTTTTTTTTTCTGCATAGATCTTTCTATTGACTTCAAGCCTAGGGAACACAAGTTAAAAACCATAAACAAACTTGTAAATGAGTATAATGGAATAATATTATGCTGAAAGAAATGAAGGACATTATTTCAGGGAAACATAAAACTTGAGAAGATCTAGAAAAACTAATGAATAGTGAAGTAAAAAGAACCAGAAAAGCAATTCATACTATAAGATCAACATTTTTGAAAGCAAAGTTGGAAGACAAGAACTCTTTTCAACTTAATGATCATTTGTGATCTCAAAGGATCATGATGAGATATGCTACTCACTTCTGGACAAAGAATCAATAAACATTTACTTAGTTCTAACTGGTATTAGGCTGACAGGTTCCCCCGTTAGCTGCCCACAGTCTACCGAAGGAGGTGTATACAGGTAGATAGAGTCAAGATTATAGAGTAAAAGCAGGAATTCACCCCAACACTCCCCCAAAGTGTTCCAAATTCCATCAAATGACTTTAAACAAATTTGCGAGTGTCAGAACACTCAATAAGATGGAGTAGGAGGTCTATGCAAAGTCCATAGTTATAAATTGACCAGCTAAATTATACCATCTTTGATATTCTCTTGTAAATCCTACTTGCCAGTTCCATAATTATTATTTCTTCTTTGTTCAATAGACTTTACTTTCTTCTCACCCCTCTTAATATAAGTTGTCCCAATCTATACAAAGGACTTCAATGACAAGAATGTTAAGTATAATATGATGCTTATTTCTTGGATCTTCCAAATCATCTTTTTAGGAAGTTAGAGATCCTAATATAATTTTTACCCATTTATTAAATGGATCACTTTTCTAAGACTATACCTTATAGATGTGTTCCCAACTCTATTGGTGGAGAAAGTTCTTACTGAGGTTTTGGTGGATTTTTCAAACTATATCATCATATTTTAGGTTTATTCTGCTTGTGAACCATGATGACCTTTTTTTCTCCTTCTGTACTCAACTTTACATTCATGTCCAAATTTTTGTCTATTTTTATTAGTGAACCACATCTCTTTTTTTCTTTGAAAGCACATTTGTTTAAATATGTTTTCAAGTATTTTGAGGGAGAAGAGGGGAGGATAGTGTGGGGATCAGGTAGTCTACCTAATGGGAGATTTCAGCAGTTACTAAGAAAATTAATAGTTTGTTTATATAAATGTTTTCTGTCTTTTTAAAAAATAGATTTTTTTTATCAATGTCTTTTGTATTTATATCACAGGTTTCTGTCTGAATCTACTTCCCACTAAAATGTTATTTCTTATTACAAGAAAATTTAAAAATAGACTAAAGAGTGAAAAATTCAGTAAAAAATTTAAAATGAAAAAAACTGAATCTAATATTTTATATAATTACTTAGTTATGAACTTTGCTTCCCTTTGTTTATGTAAAATTATCATTTAAAATTATCTTTAAAAGATAATATTGGTGAGAGCCAAATTAGATAGCAAATAAATCTAATTTAAAAAATAAGAGTGTCAGAGTTCCAGAAAAGTGGCTGAATGAAAATTTATTACTTTTATTTCCCTTCTATCATCTCAAAATAGAAAGAAATGTGCAAAATAGAGTAAATAAACTTTAATTAGAAAATTAGAACAAGAAAAAATAGCAAAAGAAACTGATGAAATGAAAAATCTGTAGACAACTAAAAAGAAGCTCTAAGACAACAAATAAATACTATGGAGTAAAAGAAAAATTATTGATGAAAGGGAAAATACTACAACTAGAAGTGATAGAATAATGGCAAGAACTTCCATGATGGTTCAGAAGAACCATAAAATCATAAAGGAAAAACTGAAGAAGAAAAATAGAGTTTATAAAGAAAAGCAATATATATCTTACACCAAGTCATAGAATAATCTCTGCAAAATATTGAATTCTTTGAAAAAATAGAAGTTTTGGCACTGTAAAATGACAAAATGCCAAAAACTAATTTGGAGCAAATCCATAAGCTCAGGCAATTAAGCTTGAAAATAAAATATACAGAAAAAACTTCGGAATTATAAATCTTCCAGAAAAAGAAACACTGAAATAAAAAGCCTAAATGCCACATTTTAGTAAATAACTTGATAAATTGCCCATAAGAATTGAAAAGAAAGAAGACTTTGGAAATAACATGTAATTTGGGGTCAAAAAATTCTAAGTTCAAATATGTCCTCAGATACTGTGTATCCCTAAGCAAGTTATTTTTATTTCCCTCAATTTTCTTATCTGTGAAATGGGGGTAATAATAGGAAATACCTCACAGGGTTTTTGTAAGGACCGAACAAATTAATACATTTAAAGCACATTGCAGACCTCAAAGTGCTATATAATTGCTATCATTATTAATCGTGGTGATGGTTGCAGTGATATGTAGAACAACAGAAAATCTACCTTTAAAACTCTCACATAAATATTGTTGCTATGTTCAATAAATTAAAATTAAAAAAATAAAATCTTTCAAACAGCTAGAAAGAAATCCTTCATATATAAACCAAAACAATCATGCAAGACTACTCTTCATTCATGAGAAATGAAAGAAAACTTAGAATATTAAGTCTCCAAAGCATTTAAAATGGATTTCTTCCTGAGAATAAGATTCTTTAAAATTGAGTTTAACCACAACTGAAAAAATATGGGCTTTCAGCAAAAGGGACCAATTTGTGTCATTTACTGTGAAAAATTGCAGCAGTCATTCAAAATATAATTCCACAAAGAAAAGAAACTTAAGAAAGGTGAAAAGGTCCACATAACAAAAACAGACTTAGTAGACAAACTGATATTTATACACTTTTAAAACTACAAAAATATATTTTTTAAAAACTCTTACCTCCTTTGATGGGTGTTGAGAGATAAGGAGAAATTATTTAAAATTGAACTTCAAAAGAGGATAACTAGGGGAAAGTTAATTTTAACCTATGATGCAATCTTCCATCATTACTTAAAATTTCTAAGAATTATATTTCATAGATGAAGTCATTCTAAATATACAGGTAGGGAATTGAAGAGTAGGGTGGAAAGATATGGAAATGTACTATTGGTGCATCTATAAAAGGTAGGTAAATGGAGCTGTTGCATTTTCAATTTTTTATCTTGACTAAAGGTCATTGGAAGAGGGAGAGGAGAGGCAGAAGAGAGAGGGAGGAGAGAAAGCAGAGGGAGTGGTATTTCAGAGTAGAAGAGGAATCATAGATTGCTCCAGAAAAGAAGATATCTGATGCTTGATTCTTCTTACTAGCAATAGGAAGCAACTTCCATTGTACCCCATTATTTTCCTAATCAATTAATATTTTCAAGAATGGAGTTCAACCTACAAAGGGAGAAGAAGGGGACAAGTGATTTGAAAGGAGAGTAGAGTAATGAATATCATTGAACTAGTTATGTATGGAGTCAAGATTAAAAAGGGATAAAAGTGAGACCAGAACTGGGGTGATAAACTGGGAAGCCATGGATGGGTAGGGTGAACTAGAAGCCATACTGAGGACAAAGAATTTAGGAGTGGGATAAAGTGAGAAGGAAGAATAAAAGCTTATTGTGTGAGAAGTTAATTTCAGGGTTCTACATCTTGATGTTTGAACTGTGACTGATGGCAGAATGAGGAGTATACATTTCAGACTAAGGCAAAGATTGTGGGAGTTAAGGGGGTTAAAAAACTAGAGTTGAAATATAGCAACATAAATGAGTCCTTCTTAGTGTACAGAAAGCAGGTGGAAAGATCATGAAAGAAGAGGTCTAATAAGAAATGAAGCTTGTTCACAGAAGAATTAACAGAGGAGGTGAAGAGACAGGAGGAATAATTGAAAAGGAGGGGAGAACTTGGAATATATCAGGACTGTTAAGAACTATTTGGAAACACACATCTTTTTTCCATTAAGAATCTGTTATCTTGAACATTGTCATAATAGCTAATGAATAAACTATTCTCTAATGACTCAGAAGGATACAGCTGAGAAGGACAGGTGTGATTTAACTTGGGATGAGTGAGTTGGGAGTGCTAGGTACAGAGGAAGGTAGGGGAGCTCTCACCTAGGCAGTTTTCCAAAATGAATCATAAGAATGCCAATGAGAACAGATACTCACATTTAATTCATGCAGTTCTCAGAGGAAAACTCATGTTCCAAAAACATTCTAACAAAATAGAAAAATGGAAGTTTACCAACTTGAAAATGAAGTTAAAAGTTGGCAAGAAATTCAACAAATTAACCATTCCTAAATTAACACAAAAGAAATTATTTGGAAAATTAAAGGATGAAACCAAAAATGACTATTAAACTGAAACAAAGACCTATTTTTTGGAAAGCCTAGAAAAATTGTTAAACCACTCCTTTATTTGATAAAAAAAGAGAAAAAATGTAAATAATCAAAATATAAAACATAAAAGAAACACACCCTAAACTTTTGTTTAGAAAATAATCAAAAATGATATTTAATTATGTGCCAAAAACTGAAAATTTCAAGAAAATTTATATATACACATACATACACATAATTTTGCCAAAAGATAAAGTCACAAAATTAATAAAGCAATAACAAAATCCAGGAAGAGAAAATAGTGACAGTAATCCCATTTAAAATAACTGGAAAATACTTAAAATATTGAGGAATTATTATTTTTTTATTAAAGTATTTTATTTACAAAACATATGCATGGGTAATTTTTCAACATTGACCCTTGCAAAACTTTCTGTTCCAAATTTTTCCCTCCTTCTCCCCACCTCTCCCCTAGATGGTAGGTAGTCCAATACATATTAAAAATATTAAAAAATTTATCTATAAATATTTATACAGTCATCTTCCTAGACCTAGATGGTAATAGTGGGCAACCTAGTTTCATTCCTGATCTTATTGGAAATGATTCTAGTTTATCCCCATTATATATGATGCTTGTGAATGGTTTTAAATATATACTATTGTCTCTTTTAAGGAAAAGCCCATTTATTTCTATACTCTCAAATGTTTTTAATAGGAATGGATTTGGATTTTATCAAATGCTTTTTGATGGCCACCTCCTTCAGTCTATCCCTTTCCTCTAATTCTTCTGTTTTTCCTTCTAATAGTCTTTCCCTATCTTTTCCATCTTTCCGTCCTACTTCCCTATAATGTGAGATGAGTTTCTTTATGATATTAATTATGTCTGATATTTTTTCTTAGAGCCAAATCTGATGAGAGTAAGATTCACACAATGCTCATCCCCCTCCCTTTTCCATCAGTTATAATACATCTTCTTTGCCACTTTGTGAGATGCAATTTCCTCTATTTTACCTCCTTTTCCCTTTACTTCCAGTATAAATTCTCTAGTTTCTTTTTCATATTATCATCATAAATCAAATTATACCTACATTCTCTAAGTATACCCATAACAGATATATAGTTCTCAAGAGTTTTTTTCCTTTTTACCTTGTTATGCTTCTCTTGAGTTCTGTGTTTGGAGCTTAAATTGTTTGTTCAATTCTGGTCTTTCCATTAGAAATAGATGAAATTCACCTATATCATTGAATGTCCATCTTCTTCTCTGAAAAATAATGCTCATTTTAGCTGAATAGCTTATTCTTGGCTAAAATCCTAGTTCCTTTGCTTTTCGGAAGGAATATCAGATTCCAGGCCCTTCAATCCTTTAGAGTGGAATCTGCTAGGTCCTGGCTAATCCTAATTGTGGCTCCTTGGTATTTAAATTGTTTCTTTCTGGCTGCTTGTGATATCTTTTCCTTGGTTCTGAAATTCAGTGATGATATTCCATGGGGATTTAATTTTGGGATCTTTTTCAGGAGGTGATTGGTGGATTCTTTTAATGTGTATTTTACCTTCTAATTCTAAAATGTCAGGGACATTTTCCTTTATGATTTCCTTCAAGATAATATCTAGGTTCTTTTTTTTTCCATCATGTCTTTCAGGAAGCCCAATAATCCTTAAATTGTCTCTCCTAGATCTCTCTTCCAAATCAGTTATTTTCCGTAGGAGATATTTCACAAATTTCCTCTATTTTTTCATTTTTTTTTTGTTTTTGTTTGACTGATTATTGAAGTCTTATTGAGTCATTCACTTTCATTTGTTCAATTCTAATTTTTAATGTATTATTTTCTTCAGTTACCTTTTTAAGCTCCTTTTGTAATTGGCCAATTCATTTCTTTTTGTTCATTGCATTCTTTTTCCATTCCTTCTTGCAATAATCTCATTTCATTTCCCTATTTTTCTTCTAACAATCTTTTAAGATCCTTTATGCAATCTTTGAAAAAATTCTTGTGAAATGGGGACCAGCTTATGTCTTTCTTTGGGGCTTCTTCTGGAGTTCTTTTGCCTTTAGGAACCTCAGGATTTGAGATTTATTCTTCTCTCTCTCCATAAAAGCTGTCTATGATGAGAGTTCTTTTTTGTTTTTATTCACTTTTAAAGCTTGAGGCCTGTTCTATGCAAAGGAGCAACAGCTGCTTTAATGTGCCTTGGGGCAATTCTGCTGATTGATTTCCAGTGCTGGGTAATTGTGGCTAGGTTCAGCATTCTTCTGGGGCTAAGTAGTTTACAATTTTACAAAAGGCAAATCTGCCAAACCACCTGCTTGCAACCAGGATAGAGTGGCCTAAGAGGCTCAGAGAAGATTTCCAGGTGCAAGTATACTACAATGCTTTGGCTCTCTGCTCCAGCTTCTTGCCCAGGTCTCCCTATGCTGTGGTCTAGGTCTGGCTGACTGGACCCCTGCCAGATTGAAACAGAACTGTTCTGAAATTCTTCCAAGGTATCTTTTTCTAGAAATGAGTTGTACTCCAAGTATTTGTGGATTTTTTGACTTTAAAATCAGTTTAGAGGCTTAATCTGCAGTTGGTTTGAGAGAAGGTTAAAGAAGGTTACAGAAAGTCTCTCTCTGCGCCATCTTGGCTCTGGCCTGGAAGTCTGAGGAATTATTTCATGAAGAAAGCTAGGAATAAATATGAATGAAATAGACTTGGCAAAAATAAGGAGAGGGGCCCTAAAATTGAAGATGTATTCAGTGTTCTTGGTTAGGTCATGTCAATATAATGATAACTAACATTTATGTAGTACTCTAAAGTTTGCAAAATGTTTTACCAATATTATCTCATTTGATCCTTTTTACAATCCTGATAGATAGGTCTTATTATAACCTGATTTTACAAATTAAGATACTGACCTAGATATAGATTAAGCAATTGATTATGTGGGGTCAAAGCTAGTAAGTATTTAAAACCACATTTGAACTTAAGGTTTCCTGTCTCCAGAATAAAAGTTTTATTCACTGTACTAAAAAGCTGCTATTATTTAATATACATTAAAATACTACACACATTAATCTAGTGTTAAACTAATCAAATGACTAAGATGTTAACTTTACAGAACTAAAAGAATGTAATAAAATTAATTCAAAACAATAAAAGATTAAGGATTTTAAAGACATTTATTAGAGAAGAAAAGAAGGAAGGAAACCAAGCATTATCAGATCTCAAAATAAATTATAAATGAGTAATTTTCCAAATAATTTATCTGACTTTAATTTTTTTCATATTTAAAAGTTAATGATTTGACTGAAAATTCCTAGCACTAAAATTCTATAAATTCAGAAGACTTAATTTAGTCTTTTTGTCCCTTCAGATCTTCAGCATAGCATAAATCTGAATGGTGTGATAGAGCCAACATTCCATTTTGGGAATCTGCTTCTCTCTGAGGACATCTGAGATGGTGTAATATTTATGTGCAGAATTGTACCTTAATGGAGATGAAATTTGGTCTAACAGACTGTCTTGTGTATACACACACACACACACACACACACACTCAGGGCTCTTAAATAAACAATATTGGATCTTGATCTCTATCTGTAAAGCAGTCAACTTCTTTCTGTGGAATCAACATTTCTCTATAAGCAGGTACATTCTTCATGGAGATGCCTGGAGTCCCAGCTTGATCCTCAGCAAATATTTTAAATGTTTTCTCCCTTATTGTGATACCTTCTTTCATAAAAGCCACAATCTAATGGAGAAAAGAGGAAAATGGGATTCAATGAGACAAAAACTTGAAATTAAGTCATAATTGACAATATTAACCACTTCTTTTTCACTCAGTTATTACAGTGATCTTCTTAAAGTCCAGTGGTTCTCTAACACCTCCTGAATGGAATAGAAAATACTTTGAAGGGCATTCATCCTCTACTCACATCCTAGCATTCCTATCTGCTTAAGCTTTATTTCCCTCTACAAACTTTGTGATCTAGTAACACTAGCTTCCTTATCTTCCCTTGCTCAAGGCTCCACATCCTGTCTATCAGCATTTAGCCTAGCTGCTCCCCATGCCTAGATTGCTCTCATTTCTTGTCTCTACTTCTTGGTTCCCTAGACTTCTTCCAAATCCTAGATCAAATCCCACCTAATATTTCCAAATATTCCTTGATGATATTGCCTGTTCTCTCTTGATTATCCAAAATAAATTTTATCTCATTTACACATAGCTGTTTGTATGTTGTTTCCTCTATTCACTCTAACTTTCTTGGAAGCAGACAATTTTTTTAAAAAATTATTTTATTTTTAATTTACAAAATGAACCAATCACTTCCATAACATAGTGCAATAAAAATGATTGTACATGAAATTGCAATTTCTACTATGAACATCATGCCATTTCTTTCTATAATGCCACAAAATTATCATATAAATGTCTTTTTTCTTCCCCCCTTTCATTTTAGAAATAGCTTCCATTTGACTCAAGTAGGAATATATATATATTAAGATATGTAATATTATAACATATTATTCTATGAATATTTATATTTTTCAGTTCTTTCTCAAGATGCAGGTAGCAGCTTTCTTAATACATCCTTTGTAGTTAATTTGAAATTTAAAATAGTCAACTTAACTTATTCATTCAAAAGCATTTTTAAAACAATATTGCTATTACTATATACAGTCTTCTCTTCCCCTTATTTCACTCTTCATTATTCTGAGCAAATGTTTCTGTGTTTTTCTAAGATCATTGCACTCATCATTTCTTATAGCCCAGGAATATTTCATTGCAATCACATAACACAAAATGTTCAACCATTCCCAAATTCATGGGCATCTCTGCAATTTCCTGTTCTTTGTCATCACAAAAAGAGCTGCTATAAACATTTTAGAACACATAGATCTATTCATCTTTGGAAACAGACCTAGTAATAGTAGTACTGATCAACGGGTATAGGTACAATAGGTATAACTCTTTAAGCATAATTCCAGATTGTTTTCTGAAATTACTGGATCCTTTTACAATTCTACCAATAATGAATCAATATTCCAGATTTTCCACATTTGCATGTGATATATAGGAATGCTGATGATTTATATGGATTTACTTTATATCCTGTTATTTTGTTCAACTAACTTTTTAGTTAAGTCTTTGGGAATTTCTGAGTATATCATTATGTCATCTGCAAAAGAGATTGTTTTATTACTTCATTCCCTATTCTGATTCCTTCTGTTTTATTCTTATCTTATTATTATTGCTAGGGTTTCCAATACAATAGTCAATAACATTGGTGACCATGAGTATCCTTGTTTCCTGCCTGATCTTATTGGGAAAGCTTCTAGTTTATCCACATTACAAATAATGCTTATTGATTAATAAAAATGGATAAGCCCTTTAGGAGCCGAGTTTTGCCCTAAGTGAAGGGTAGAAATGTCCAGTGTGACTCTACTTAGTTAACAGCAGGCTCCAGACTAGCTCTGGCAGAAAGCAGGATTGCCTCAAGAAATTTTTCCTCAACATTTATCTCACTTACAGCCTCAAGAAACTGTCATCTCACTGAGTGAGTAGAAACAAGGGAACATGATACATGGCAACAACAAGATTATATTTTGATCAATTCTGATGGCCGTGGCTCTTTTCAACAGCAGGGTGATTCAGGCCAGTTCCAATGGTCTTATGATGGAGAGAAACATCTGCACCCAAAGAGAGGACCATGGGAACTGAGTGTGGATCACAATATAGTATTTTTACTTTTTTTGTTGTTGTTTACTTTCTCATTTTTTCCTTTTTGATCTGATTCTTCTTGTGCAGCAAGATAATTGTGGAAATGTGTATAGAAGAATTTCACATGTTTAACATATATTGGATTACTTGCCATCTAGGGGAAGGGGTGGAAAGAAGGGAGGGGAAATTTTTGGAACACAAGGTTTTTCAAGAGTGAATGTTGAAAATTATCTCTGCATATGTTTTGAAAATTAAAAAAATAACATTAAAATATAAAACAAAATTTATTTAATGTTAAAAACAAACTTTTTTCATGACATTATATCTCACATCTCAGGAATGTTCACCTCATGAACTTTAAAAGTTTTTATCTAAGGAAAAACAAATGGCTAAGTGGGAGAGTATAAAGGACAGGAACTTTGGAGAAATATACTTAAGGATCAGTATGAGTGATTTAAATAAGGTGTTAACTCAGTGGAATTGATAAGACAGTGGTTATCTAGTTTAGCATGTGAGTTCTCTAGTTTAGTATGATTGCCCTAGTGACATAATGATTGATTTATACTCAGTATACAGTAATGATGTAAGTGTAATAGAGCATATGAACTGAGACAAAATCAGCCAGAGATGGACTCAGAGAAGACAGAGAACTGGAGGCTGGAGCTCAAGCTATCGGACAGAGAGAGATATTTCGTATTCATCAGCCTTATGGTGGCTCTCCTGCTTCCTGCACTTTAACAAAGAAGACTTGACCAGCCTGTATTTCTCCACGAAGGCCAAGGTCCATTCGAAGGCCTCCAGAAAGGTAGCCCGGGCCCCAGGCAAGGAGACAGGCTGTGAAGGAGACAATAAAGACTTTTGGATTTTATCCCTGGCTATTCTTGTGGTGATTACTCAGCTGAAATGATGGCTGTTTCCAAGACCTCCAGAAAGCTAATCAGAACATTACAGGGGAGGACTGAAGAACCTTCACAATAATTTTTCTAGGAACCAGACCCTAGCAGTGCTGACCAGCCACAATTTTTTGCCTTTCTAAGTATCTTTAGTGCTTACCACCATCCCTGGTTCATAGCAGGTGCTTAAATTATTTCGAGTAATTAATTGTCTGAAGAGGAAACTCAGGGGAACAAATGGAAAGTTGGCCTTGAAATCCAAAAAAAAAAATACTGTTTTCAAATCTGACTTCTGACACAACTGGTTGTGTAATGGTGAGCAAGTCATTTAACCATTTAGTGCCCTAGGTCCTTCTCAAGATTTTAAGATACAAAATAGATGTGAATACGCAATGGTATGGGGAATTTTCAAAGTAGAACTTCACTATCCTGATAAAATTTTAAGTCTAGTTTAAAAAAAATTCTTTCTTTTTGGTCCATGCTCTATATTTAATTTCTGTTTCTTGGTAAAAACTCATCATGTAATACTGAAAAAAAACATGCTTTTACAACCAGACTTACTCCTGAAACTTTGAAATCCATTTCCCTATTTAGACAAGCTGAGTCTTCAAACTCCTCTCCCTTACAAAACTTCTCTTCATTTTGTCCTGGTAATTAATCTCAAACACGAAATATTTTATGTTTTGGGCTAAAATTTTAATATGGAAGTTTTATCCTAAACAAAGGCAACTGAAGTAAGCTCTTTCTTTTCAGGCTTGAAAAATGAGCTGTACCTTTTTCTGGCATTGGATGATTCTGCATGTGGTCTGGGCGGTAGGTGCCTCTGACTGTCTTGATTTATAATTGCCATGATAACATTGATTTGGCTGTCATTTCAGTTGTGGGAAACTTGGCTAGCATGTTAAAAGGTTCTTTCTGACTCATGATTAAGAAAACATTTTAAAATTAAAGAATCTAGATAAAAACAGGAGATAGAAATCTCACCAACACTTTAAATCATTCTTTTCTGCACTTTGAAGCAAGCTTACAGCAATTCAATATCACTTTCTTTCTCCCTTACCCCTATCACCACCCACATCCATAGTCATAAATCCTATGTGATATTTAGATCTACCAAAAGATAAGTATGACTCCATCAGAAACTGTCATTGACAGAGCAAGGAAAGAAAAGAATTAAGCCCCTGGCTAGGATACTGAGGACAGCAAGTTGTGGGGAGAAAAGACATAGGAGATAACTCAGCAGCTCTTCTGGATTTTACTGGATTATTTATGGATATCATATGACTAAATTTTGGCATCTTTTATTATATTAGAATGCATATAATTATGTTCATGTATAGGTAAAGTCTTGATCTAAATGATTTCTAAGTTCTCTTGCAGTTCTTCAGTTCTACTTTTATAGTATTCCCCCTCTCCCAACTGCTTAGCCTTTATTAACAGTTATTTCTATTAAGCCATTGTTTGGACAGCTCCTGTGATTCTTCTCACAATTTTTTCCACAGTTTTTTCACCTTTTCTTTTTGGTACCTTGATGGTAATTGATCTTTTTTTGGAGATCAAGGTAATTTCTGATCGACACTATTTGTATAATTAGTGATTTTCATTTTGGATATGGCAAAACTTAGGCACCCCCAAATGCCTACCAAATGAATGAATAATATTTCAACTAAGTGTTTTTCCAAGTACAACTTTTTATAATTCATTTTACAAGTACTTGTAATAATAATTATTAACATTAGGGTTTTTTTTTTTTATTTTGAGTTCCAAGTCCTCACCTGCTTCTCCTTGAGAGGGCAAGAAAATTGGTATTGATTACATATGTACAGTTATGGAAAATATATTTCCAAATGACCACGTTCCAAAAGAAAACACAGATGAAAAAGAGAAAAAGAATAATTTCACAAAGTATGTTTTAATTTTCCATCTTCCTCCATCAGTTCTTTCTCTGTAAGTGGATGGGATTTTTCATCACGGATCCTTCAGAATTGTCTTGGATCATTGTATTACAGAGAATAGCAAAGTCATTAACAGTTGATCATTGACTAATATTTCTGTTTCTGTGTGATCAATGTTCTCCTAGTTCTTCATACTTCACTTTGCATCAGTTCATGTATGATATTTTGGTTTTTCTAAAATCAAACTGCTTATCATTTTTTCTTTATGAATTTTTAAAGTTTGGTGTTTTCCTCATAGTTTCATGTGTAATGGGCTGAAACTGAGCAGATGCTTTGAGGTCCAAGCACTTAAGGCTAATTATCAATTGGACAATACTCTATTTGCATTTGCTTGGAAAATGGCCTGCCCCACCATTCTGTGCAGGCTTGATCTGTTGGTGTATAGGAAGATGAGGAGGTGGGATCAAAGGAGTGGAGTAAGAAAGTCAGAGTGACTCCAGGCAGGATTCGTGTTGCCATCGCTCTCACTTCATATCACCATTCTGTTCATGTCCACAAAAAATAAAGATCAAGGATTTTTGCGAATCCTGATTCCAGCTGATTCTAAAGTATCCACGGTGCTAACACGGTCATCACATACATGTAAACACAATTTTTAAAATTTGTTTTTAAACTTTGAGTTTTATATTATTTTTCTTTCTTGCTCCTCACTGTATCCCTCATTGTGAAGATAAGCAGTTTGATAAAGGTTATGCTTGTGTAGTCATGTAATATTTCCATATCAGTCATGTTGTGAAAGAAAATAGACCAAAGAACCCTAAAGAAAAATTAAGAAAATAAAAAGTATACTTCAATCTTCATTCAGACAATATCACTACTTCCTCTGGGTATGAATGGCATTTTTTCATCATAAATCCCTCATTATATTTTCCTTGGTTTTTCAGCTGGTACTTTTGGAGATGTTGGAAATGTTTTATGAACATGAACACAGGAAATTTATAAAATAGCATATCCTGCCTACAAACCTAGCTACCACGTCTGTTATTTTCATAGGACAGGAACTGGATCTACGACTCTTTTGGCAGAAGGAAGTCCTGGGTGAGGAAATCTGCTCTACAATAAATATTGTCATCCTCTTTGCAATTTACACTGTTAGCAAATTATTTAGAAAACTGAGGGATTAAATTATGAATCCAGGGCCACAAGCCAGTATAAATCAGAAGTGGGTCTCAAGTCAGCAAAAGCTTCTTGATTTTAAGGTTAGCTTTCCATTCCCTATGACACTATTTAGGGGCTTTTCAAACCAAAGTGTGCCTCTAGCTTCCTGTAATCAAGGAGAAACATCTCAGTCTCAGAAGCATGTCAGATGAATTAAATTCAAATAAACTTTTTTAAAAGGAAAGAAATATTTTTTTACAAAGCAAATCAGTATACTAAGCTCAGGAGCAAGGGATAATAATAGCTGTTATCATCGAATCGTTAGTCTATCATAATTCTCTGCTTTCAGATGAATGGAAGCTGTTTACCACATTTTGTCCTTCAGAAACAATTTCTTCCCTTCAAGCATGCCCAATAAGGGCAAAGATTATAAGAATCAGGAAAATATCGGGCATATGAAAGGGGCATTGATTTTCCTTTTCAGTTTTTATACTTTAACCTTGACTTCTAAAAAGTAACCCATGGTTCACATCTGAATTTCTGGGTTTACATGGATTGGGTCCAAATGAGACTTCCTTACTAAAATCTCTCTCATGAAACTATCAAAGAGATCCCATAGGAAAGTCAGATTTTGGTTCATGCATAGATGTTCATAAAAGAGATTCCAGACCTTACTTCTTAAGCAATCATGAGGCAAACAAAGTATTGATTATAGAATAGATTTGTTTTTATTTCCATCACTATCACCCCCAACAGAAAAAAAGAAAAGCAACATTAAAATGACTGACACTAAAACTCATAACTAGCACAGCTTTTTTTTTTTTCTCTCTAAGAGATCCTTTAACTCTTTTGGGAATCTAGATAGTCCTGCCAATTTATCCATTTAACGCCATGACCCAGAAACCACTCTTCTCCACATTCAAGTAGAAAAATACTTACTCTTGTTTGAGGAGGAAGAAATTATTCATTCTGCTAGACTATACATTCCTTGTAGCCTTTTAGGACTGTGTTGAAGTCCCCAATCAAGGACCTCAATTTTAACAGGGTTCCTAAAAAGTCAGGCAACCATTTTCCTGGTAGAAACTTATCAATATATTAAAAAAGAAAATTATGTTAAGCATATATACACACATAAACCCTTCATACTTCAACTGTGTAAAAGTAGTCCTGGGGGGAAAATATGCACAGGAATATTCTGTGTGGAGAAGGACATTGAAGAATCAAACAAACATATCTGGTGTGACATGTTCCACTGAGTTATCATTTAGTTGTATGTGTGTATATGGGTGGGTGTTTATAGAATGGTTTTATTACTAGTTTTCAAAGTTACAAATTGATAAAAAATTACAAATTTACTTTTTAATTCCCCTTAAAATTCAAGGCCTGTGGATTCCTGTGGATTTAGGTAGGGATTAAGGGAGATTATAGAGATTGAGGATTTAGGGGTGAAAGTGACCAAGTTCTCTTTTAGAAGATATGAGTTTCATTGAAAATTTACCTGATGGGGCAGCTTGTTGGTATAGTAGATAGAACCCCAGTCTTGGAGGCAGGAGGACTTGAATTCAAATCCAGTATCAGATGCTTTTTTTTTTAGCAGAGTGACGCTGAACAATTTACTTAACCATAATTGCCTCCTAAATTTGTAATTGAGGTGAATACAAAAGGATCAGGAAAACCCAAAGTTATAGCTTTCTTTCAATGATATTTCAACTCAGAGTTACCAAGACCCAATTTTAGTCTAAAAAGAAATCTTTTTTCTTCAAAGAAAAATTCAGGAGAAGATATTGATTTTCTGTAATAATTCTAATTAATCATTTCTGAGCTATATATCTATTCACTAGATATAGATACATTTTTCAATAAGTCATAAATCACAAAAAATAAGAAACTAGGAAATTTAATATCCTGCACCCCCATCTCCTGACCTATAAAATAAATAAAAAAAAACATAGCTAGACCGCAGAAACTAATAATCTAAAGTCCTGCTTCACTTCCTCTTTTTCTTAGCTTTCTTTCCAAACTATGAACCTCCTTCCTTTTCAATTAATGCTGCATTGCAGCCAAGTTTCTCCTTTGGTTGGCTTTTATCTTTATGAAAGATTTTCCAGTTATCAAATCATTGTCATTTCTAAGGAAGACAATAAGCAATTTCTGAGCAATCTGATTTGCTTAAAGAAAAAATAAATCTATTTAACATCTACTGGTCATCCTGCCATTTAGGGGAGGGGGTGGGGGGGGTAAGAGGTGAAAAATTAGAACAAGAGGTTTGGCAATTGTTAATGCTGTAAAGTTACCCATGTATATATCCTGTAAATAAAAGGCTATTAAATAAAAAAAAAAAAAAAGAAAAAATAAATCTGCCTCAATGTAATGGGATATTGGACTGGGTGGTAATGTTCCCCCAAATGGCATAGTTGGAAATTATGGATCTCAGAGGCAAATTTATCTTCAGTTGATCCTCTGAAGGAACTGAATTCAAGGTCTACTGAAGTTTTAAGAGTATAGAAAAAGGGGAACATTTTATAAAATCACAGAATTTCAGAATTATGAAAGCCTTCAGACCATCTTATCTAACCTGTAGGAAACCAAGAATTCTTTCTGTCACATCTCTGAAAAGTGTCCAATTGACTTCTGTGTGTGGACCATCTCCAGAAAATGGAAATATCACTTTGGAGTGGCTTATTGTCACGGAGAATTTCTTTCCTTGAACCTTAAATTGGTTTCCTTGTAACCTCTACTAATTGAACTTGCTCTTGCTCTCATCAGCCAAGCAAAATAAGGCTAAAACCTTTCTTATATGAGTCTTTCTAATATTTAGAGATAGCAGTCAAGTCTCCTAGGTTCTAGGGTTTTTTTTTTCTCTAGGTTTAATTTTTTCTCCAGAAAACTCTTCAGATTTCCTTCAACTATCTGACCAAGTTGGACTTTTCTCTGTTCCCTATATACACTGATTCATTTCCCATTTATGTTCCTTTTCACCATCTGCTCCCCATGCTTGAAATAATACTCCTTCTGTCCTCACCTTTTAATCATACTTTCTATTTCTTCCTTTAAGATGCAGCTTAAGCACCATTTTGCATGTGATAGAAGGATTCCTGATATTCCCAATTAATAAAACTCTTCCTCTCTAACTATTTGTATTACCATCTATTTATTTTGTTCTTACTTTATTATGTTTCACATTTGTTCTTTTTTCAGTGTCTCTGTCTTTATATCCCTATTTCTATTTCTCTGTTTCTCCATAGTACATAGATATAAATATATAAATATTTGCAGTAATTATTTGTGGCATTAGAATGGGCATTTTTTGCCTTTTTGATATTAGAATAGTGTCTTAAATGGGTGCTTAAAATGCTTGTTGATCGATGATTGATTTTTATGCAATATGACCTCTAGGACCATTTCCATCCTGGTTGGATGACGAATGCTCTTCATCTTATTGATTTCCTTCTTAGATAATGGTATTTAGAACCAAACACATTGTTTCCGTGGGTCTGGGCGGGACAAGAATATGATGGGGCTACCCCATCTTCTTGGCCATCATACTTGACTTTTCTTGATACAGTATTTGCTTTTCTTTGGCTCTCCTATCTTACTGCTGATTCTGCCTATTGACCTTCTGGTTTATGAAAGGTTATCTATTCATTTTTCAGAGAAATTGCTGTTTCTATGTTTGTACCATTTTGTATTTGCAAAGTTGTTTTTTTAATCTTTTCTTTATTATTATTATTATTTTTAATTATAACTTTTTATTGACAGAACCCATGCCTTGGTTATTTTTTACAACATTATCCCTTGCACTCACTTCTGTTCCGACTTTTCCCCTCTCTCCCTCCACCTCCTCCCCCAGATGGCAAGCAGTCCTATACATGTTAAATAGGTCACAGTATATCCTAGATACAATATATGTGTGCAGAACCTAACAGTTCTCTTGTTGCACAGGAAGAATTGGATTCAGAAGGTAAAAATAACCCGGGAAGAAAAACAAAAATGCAAACAGTTTACACTCATTTCCCAGTGTTCTTTCTTTGGGTGTAGCTGCTTTTGTCCATCCTTGATCAATTGAAACTGAATTAGATCTCTTGTTGAAGAAATCCACTTCCATCAGAATACAGTATCTTTGTTGAAGTATATAATGATCTCCTGGTTCTGCTCATTTCACCCAGCAACAGTTCATGTAAGTCTCTCCAAGCCTCTCTGCATTCATCCTGCTGGTCGTTTCTTACATAGCAATAATATTCCAAAACATTCATATACCACAATTTACCCAACCATTCTCCAATTGATGGGCATCCATTCATTTTCCAGTTTCTAGCCACTACAAATAGGGCTGCTACAAACATTTTGGCACATACAGATCCCTTTCCTTTCTTTAGTATCTCTTTGGGGTATAAGCCCAAGTAGTAGCACTGCTGGATCAAAGGGCATGCAAGGCAAAGTTGATTTTTTAACCCAAATGTAGTACTTCATATTTAACCTTATTAAGTTTGTTTTTAATTATTTCATGCAAACTAGAGACACACTTGTGATTTATCTTCAGTAAGATTAGTCACTGATAATTAGCTGGTTTAATGGGCTCAAGTTCTCTAGGTCAATAAATGATATTCTGGTAAT
Source organism: Sarcophilus harrisii (assembly GCF_902635505.1). Lineage (NCBI taxonomy): Eukaryota > Metazoa > Chordata > Mammalia > Dasyuromorphia > Dasyuridae > Sarcophilus > Sarcophilus harrisii. The sequence goes on along the minus strand of NC_045426.1, from coordinate 17,321,696 downwards.
CTTGAATGATGTTTTATAAATATTGCTTATGGCGTTTAAGGATTTTGTATTATGACAGCTCTATTTAGATGGCTCTTTATTATTTCCAAACACTTTATTCACCATAGTCCTGTGAGAAAGGTCATAGAGTACACATATCATTGTCTCTATCTTATTGATAAAGAAACCGAGTCTTAAGGAAGTTAATTCCTCAGTGTGACACTGAGTAAATGACAGAAGGGGAATTTAAGCCCATTTTTTTTCTGATCCCAAATGTCCAGTATTTTCATACTCCTTGAGGCAATGGTTACTTCACTTTTCTCCTTGTATCCTTATTTCCCAGTACACAAACATACTTTAAAAGTGCTTATTTATCAATTAACTTATTGAGAAGATTGTATTAATACTGAAGTGCCCATATAATGAAACCCAGAATCCAATGTTAGAGTTAGGTGGGAATTTGGCAGAGTGAGTTCAGCTCAGAGAGAGGAGAACCAGACTTCAAGTCCTTCAAGTTCAAGCCATTTAACTGCTTGCTGTTACCCACAAGCAACTCTAAGTGTTGAAGATACTTATCTAAATTGGTAGAGGTTTCTTACTGGAACCTCTTCCCGCCACTAATGAAAACACAGCATCATTAATTTTTTAACATAGAGCTAAGAGTGACATTAGTTATTGTCTAGTCCAACTTTCTTATTTTTATGAGATAACCAAGGCCCAGAGAAATCAAGCCATTTGTCTAAGTTGTATAGCAAGTTAATGACAGAGCTAGAACTATCTAGCCCCAAGTACTTCTGCCTTCAGATTCCTAAACTTGGGCCCCAGTAGACTGACTTGATGTGAGGCAGCTCATCCCCTGCTATGGAAGCAACAGTAGAAAGTCACTTTTCTTCCTACTGGGGTCCTAAAGCTTAATGACTCTTCAGTGTAGTGTAATAACTAATGCCTTGTGCTCTTCAAAATAAAAGTACCATACAAATTTATAGGAATTTCCTTGGCTGTAACTCTCCATATAGACACAAATAAAACAAAATGGGATATTTCTAATTCTAGAGAAGTAAGGTAGTGCAGTGAATAAAGAAGTCAGGAATATCTGAATTTAAATCAGGCATATATATATATATATATATATATATATATATATATATATATACACACACACACACACACACTAGCTGTGTGACCCTGGGCAAGTCACTTAACCCTGTGTGCTTCAGTTTTCTCATGTTTAAAATGATTTGGAGAAGGATAAGACAAATCATTCCAATGTCTTTGCAAAGAAAACCCTGAATGGTGGTCATAAGGAACTGGACATGACTGAGAACAACTGGACAAAAACAATAAATTTTTAAGTCTAACAGTTTGGCATGGGGTAGAAAGATCTGAGGCTTAATGACCAAGATTTGAAGCACGGCTCTGCTTTTTATTGCCACAGGGTACCATGGAAATGAGTGTGGAATTGTAGCTAGAAAACTTTCTTGGAATCTCAGGTCTGCAATTTGATCCCTGGGTGATCTGGGCAAATCATTTACTTTTGGGGCACTAGGTTCCTTGTCTGTACAAGGAGATGGTTGTACTAGTTGACATTATAGAGACATTTCTCCCTCCTTTCCTCATTCCTTCTTTTCCTCCTTCTCTTCCCTCCATCCCTCTTTTCCTCCCTTCCTTCCCTTTCTTTCTCTCTTCTTTCCTCCCTTCCTCCCACCCTCTTTTCCTTCTCTTCTTCCCTCCCTTCCTTTCTTCATTTCTTTCCCTCTCTTCTTTCTTCCCTCCCTCCCCTTCCCTCTCTCTGTCCTTCCCTCCTTCCCTCTCTCTTCTTCTTTTCTCTCTCTCTCTCTCTCTCTCTCTCTCTCTCTCTCTCTCTCTCTCTCTCCCTCCCCCCAGTTACATATCTCAGAATATGAGTTTATCTACAAAATGAGGATAATAATAATGCTTGTGCTGTCCACTTCCACCCACAAAATTATTATCTTATCTATGAAAATCATGCATTGCTGCCCTACAAGTGAATATTCCAAACCTTTTAAAATAGTTGAGTCAGTGGCTCCCTGTTGACATGGCCCCATTGACCGTTTGCCTGCTCTAGTCTTTACTGAGCAGTGGAATGATTCCTCCTGACACCTGAAGCCAAAGGCAGAATCATCCTGTTCTCAGTGACTATAGGCAATTTTCTGCACCCTGTCAGTCAAGTCTGTGCTCCAACCTCTGTTGACCTCATTCACCATCACCCAGAAATCATGCATCCTAAATGACTGCAGCTCTCAGCCTGAGCTGAAATCCTTGAAAGGCAATATAGTAAATAGCTGACAAAGCTAGGTAAGTCACCTTCCCTGTATTTCTATCAACCTGCCATTCGTAGTCTGAATTCAGGACCCTCCAAGAATCTGTTCTCATTGAGAAGATTGATGTCGGGTATGAGAGCCTTTAGCCATTGGAGTAATGCAAGTGATGGGATAGCAATCACAAAATAGGCTGGATGATCTGAAAAGTTGTAGGAATGACTTGGGTGACTTGGAGGAGGAGCCCTCCCATTGAGGAGAAGCCATGGGATTACTTTTGTCTTGAATTATCTATTTCATTTTTTTTATTAAGGATCTAAATTTAGTTAAAGGAGCTTTTATGTTTTCAAATACATGTTCATAGGTCCTTAGAGCTAGAAGGAGATTTAGAAACAATCTAGTGCAAACCTTGCAGTTAAGTAATAATGAACCCAAAGTCTAGAGAAATGGCATGGCTCCCACAGTTCCTCATTCAGTTTTAGTAATAGAAATCCCAATTTTTCTTGCTCTAACCCAATATTCTTTCCATAGGTTGGGTTTCTTGGAAACTTGAGCAAGTGGGGAATTTGAACTGATCTGCTTTAAACTGCTATTCCTCACAGATTTCACCCCATTTCTTCTCCCTGTATGTTTGTATTAATTGTACCCCCTGCTTTCAATGCATCTTTTAAAAAAAAATTACTACTAATTTTATTCAAGATTCATCCTAAGTGTCACTTTTTGAATGAAACATCTCTTGGTTCTATTCCCTCAGTTGTAAGTGCCCCCCAAAATGTTACTTTTGTATGGAATGTAACCCTCTTTGAAGGCAGAGACTATGTCACTTTTTTCTCTATCCCCACTCAAGTATATAGTAGGTTTTTAATAAATTATTTTCAACTGATTAATTGATAAAAGTCCTAAGACCATAGATCAGAGAATCACTTATGAAGTGATAGAAGGGACCTTAGAGCCCAATGAGTTCAACACCCTCATTTCACAGATGAGGAAACTGAGGCAAAGGTGTTGCTCAGGATCATACAACTTTTAAATGACTAAGGCAGGATTTGAACATTTCTTCTGGACTCCAAGTCCAGCATCCTTTGCCTTATGTTATACTGCCTCTTAAAAATGAATAAATCCAAGTCTAAATATTATACTGACAACTCATATTAAAAGGTTAATAACTAAAAGACATAACAATAATAATGAAATCTGATTGTAGGTTAAGGTGGATGCTCTAGGGATTGCAAGACAGCATCTATCTTTGCATTTTTGTTGTTTTTGTCCAATTCATGGTCAAAGAAGTATAACGAGTGATTCTGGACTCCAGGTTTTCAGGGACAATGAACATTCCTTTAAAAACTAAAAGGAGGCCTTCACTATTGAAACCAAAAATAAAATAAAATTTGAGAAGGATTTCAATTAGTATCAGGAGGTTAGAGTTTGAAAAATCATCACACAGAGGAAAAAGGGGAAAAGGAGCACTACTTGGAGCTAAGAAACAAATAGCTTTTTTCTATAGGGAGAAACTAGCTGTGTTAAATAGGAAACTGGAGCATTTCTCTCTAAGGAATAATAAAGTATTCTCACATAAGCCATCAGGTAATGAATATAATACCAGCTCATGAAGAGGAGAATAAGGGTGACACCCTCTTCAGGAGAAGAGAGCATGCATTTGTTAACCTGGTGACAACAGAGAGGGCCATTGTCTTCTGAGACAATGTGTGTCACACATTAATGTGATAATAATTAGAATATATATGGGGTTTTGAGGTTTTATTTTTTTTTTATTTTTTTTTGGTTTTGAGGTTTTCAAAACACTTGACCTACATTATCTTGCTTTATTCTCACATCATCCTTGCCAGGTAGATGCTATTATTATCACCACTTTACATAGAAGGAAATTGAGGCAGAAGTTGTGATTTTCCCAGGGCCATACAACTTAATAAGTGTCTGAGGCAGAGTTTGGACTAAAGTCCTCTTGATTTCTAATCCAGTACTCTATTCATTATTTATTGTATCACCTAGATATTACTATCCTCCCCAAATGAGTCAAAATATAACCACTACCATAGCTGGTTAGTCACATATGCCATTGCCATAAGGAGTGTAGAAAGCATAGCCAAATATTGCAAAAGCTTAGGCAGGAAACTAATTACCGTAGGGACAAAGGTGATTTTTTTTTTTTATCGTTGCTACTAATGTAAGAGCGAACAGTTAGCTAAAAAGATAAAGTCTAAGAACTGGGTTCGGATGTTCGGACTACAGCTTAAGATAAAGGAATGATGGGCTCCTGGCCAGGGATGAAGCCTGCCTATGAAAGAGCTAGTGAGAATAGATTTTCCTTGTGACAAAGAAGCTTTAAACTGAAAAAGATGAAAGGCTGGCAGAAAGGTACCTATATATGCACCAAAACTGTTATCACAGAAAGAAGCTACAATGTAAGAAAAATAATGAGACATTCAGAACTAGATAATGGAGCAGATAGAATGCTGGACCTTGACTTGGACTTTTATTTTCTGTGTGACTCTGGCCAAGTCACTTAACAACTGTCTCAGTTTCCCCAACTGTAAAATGGGATTTTGAAAGCACCTATCACCCCAGGATTGTTGTGAAGACCAAATGAAATAATATTTGAAAAGCAGTTCACATAGTGCCTAGCACATAGTAGATTCTTAATAAAAGCTCATTTCCCTCCTTCATTTATGGGAGGTAAAATCCAAGAAATAGACCAGTAGTCAAAACCATGAGCTCAGGTGTCTAAATTGATTACAGCTCACACACAGACTGCCTCAAAACTTGTAAAACATCTCATATATTGATTTTTGTAACAATTCAGTGAAAAGGTGCTATTATTAACTCCTGAGAAAACTGAGGCTTAAAAGAATTAAATGATTTGGTTAGGGACACACAGTATCAAAAGCAAGATTCCAGCCCAGATCTTTCTGACTTGAGTTCAATTCTCTATTCTCGAACCCATTCTACTACATGTAAATACCCCCATTTTTAACTATAAAGAAGGTAAAATAGTAGTCCTAACTTAAGGAGGTAAATATGTCCTCATAGATACCATTAGGATTTGATGAGATGAGAACCAAGACTGAAAGATGGCTTTGAATGGAAGCAAAGTGGTGCAGACACATACTAACTATGTGATCCTGGGCGAGACACTTAACCTTGTTTGCCTCAGTTTCTTCCTGTGTAAAATGAGCTGAGGAAGGAAAAGGTAAAATACCCCAAGATCTTTGCCAAGAAAACTGAAAATGGAGTCCTGGAGTTTCTATCCAAAAATTACATGATGGAGGAACAGCAACTTAACTATATTTAAAATAATAGAATAGATAAAGGGGTAGTGGGGCTCTTTATTGCTCCTCCTCATTGGAGCCTTGTGATGGAGATTGGCTCACAATTTGTCAGGTTAAGATACCATTCAGTGTTCAGGGAGGGCATTAGATTGGATGGCCTCTGAACAGTTTTTCTCTATCTGAATTTTAACAGTTCTATTTCTATTTAACATAAAATTTATAGAAAAGAGATCTTGATAGTATTTGAAGGGAAATTTGTGGTCATTTCATCCACCCCTTTCATTTTCCAGATAAGGAAATAAAGGCCTTAGATTTTCATACATTTTTACAAATCTTACTACTTAAGAAGTAAGTGACAGGGCCAGGGTTTGAATCTGGGCCTGATTACCCAGGATTATTGATTTAATTGCTGATCATTGTGTTCTGCTGAATAGCAGAGTCCCTCAAAACAACATTCTCTTTAAGTGGTTGCCTTTAATCTCTACATTCATAGCTTCTAGACCTAGAGCTAGAGACACAAGAATTTCAAAGTTCACCTAACCCAACTCCCGGATTTTGGAATTAAGAAAGTTGAGGTTCAGGAAAGCCGTGATTGGCCCAAGGTCATACATGAGTGGCAAATATTAAAAGTGGTATTTGAATGCAAATTATTAGACTTCACAAACAATATTTGCTCTGCTATACCATGTTGCCTTATTAGGGTAGAATGGAAATCACTGGTGTTTATTAATTTTTGGAATAAACTGAGGTTATACAGTAGCTTTATATTATTTCTCATTATTGGTGGGAAGAGGAATGTGTTAAGATGGGATTTCTCATTTGACTGTCTGGGATGGATAGGGAAATGCCCCTCTCACTTCATTCAGGCAGTCCCTGGATTTTGAGAGAGAAATCTAAATCTCAGTTAGCTGTAGTGTGGTGAGGAAGAAGATGAGAAAAGACTCTGATAATTATATAAAATACCTTTAAGAGTCTAAAAGAGAACTAGGGGAAATCCAGAGTGTCATGTGGGCTGTTGATCCCAACAAAGGTGCCCTAAAAACATTCTGGGCCAACCAAGACCTGCATAGGGAGAAAAAGGTCCCGTAATCACCTCGATTCTGAATTCAGCAAAGCAAAAACCTTTTATAGCTGGCTGGTAAGACTTCTGAAGGAGTGAAAGAACAAGTAAACTACTCACATAAAGAGTTTCTAGGGGCATTGAGTTAAAAGGTAAATCAAGAGGCATAATTTTGAGAGTAGTAACTCTATAGGGGAATCTAAAGCCTATTACTTGGTCAAAGCAGCAAAAGAGCTGTCAAGATGTTTTAAATACCACACAAGAAAAAGAGAAGTGAAAAATAGTTATAGCTGTACTGTGTGGTAGCAAAGAACTAGAAACAAAGTAGATGCCTAGGGATTGTGGAATGGCTAAGCAAACTATGGAATATCAATCCAATGCAATAATAGACAGCTATAAGCAAAGATGCATGGGAGGACATCTGAACTGAAGCAAAGTGAAATCAGAACAACCAGGAAAAGAATATACAATAGCAATGGAAAGAACAAAAACAAGGAAATCGAATGTGGTTTAAATATAATGACTAGGGAAATATAGCATTGGAAAGAAACTCTGATTTTGGAAGAGAAAGGGGAGAGGATAAGATGAATAAATAGTATTTTGGAAACTGTGAATATGAACTTTGATAAACTTCAAGAGATAGGGGAGGAGAGAAGGATGTGGTGTGAAATGGTTCAATGGAGTTGTGAAGATCAGACCACAATTAAGCAACAACAGCAAAAGTTTGACTCAGAAGAAGGTACTGGAAAGTATACAACCCTCCATATTTTTCTTTTTTAAATTGTTTTCTTTATTTTTCTGGTTACACATGTACATTGATTTTTTTTTACAATACACATTTCTTTATGAATTGTGTTGGGAGAGAAAATAAGAAAAAGAAAAAAAACACAAGAGGAAAAAGAAAAAAGTGAACCAGTATTTGTTGATTTATATTCATTCATCATAGTTCTCTCTCTGGATGCATATGATGTTTTCTATCCAAAGTTTTTTGAGATGGCCTTGGATCACTGAACCCCTAAGATGAACTAAGTCATTAGTTGATCATTGCACAATCTTACTATTACTGTATACACTGTATTTACTGGTTCTGCTTGTTTCATTCAGCATCAGTTCATGTAAATCTTTCCAGGTCTTTCTAAAATCAGTTTGTTCATTATTTTTATAGAACAATAATATCCAATTACTTTTATATACTATAATGTATTCAGCCATTCCCCAATTGATGGGCATTTATTCGCTTTCCAATTCTTTGCCTCCACAAAAAGTGCCACTACAAACATTTGTGCACATGTGGGTTCTTTTCCCTTCTTTATGATTTCCTTAGGATACAGACTCAGTGTAGCACGATTGGGTCAAAGAATATGCAGTTTTATAGCCCTTTGGATATAGTTCGAAACTGCTTTTCAAAATGGCTGAATCATTTCACAACTCCACTAACAATGCACTAGTGTCCCAGTTTTCCCACATACCCTCTAATATTTATCATTAACTTTTCCTGCTATCTTAGCCAATCTTAAAGGTATGAGATGGTATTTCAGGGTTGTTTTAGTTTGGATTTTGCTAATGAATAATGATTTAGAGCATCTTTTCATATGACTACAGATGGTTTTAATTTCATCATCTGAAAATTGTCTGTTTATATTCTTTGACCATTTAACAATTGAGGAATGACTTGTATTTTTATACATTTGACAATGTTTTGTATATATTTTAAAAGAAAAAGTTTTATCAGAAACACTTCCTGTAAAAATTTCACCCTCCATATTTTTAAGATATAGGGGATAGTGGGTGTGGACTCTGTTGATGTGCTTGTTAGTTTTGCTAACATTTTTGGGGTTTCTTTCTGTTTTATTTTCTCTCTGTGTCTCATCTTTCTGTGTGTGTCTCTCTGAATCTGTCCTTCTCTGTGTGTCTCTATCTCTCTGTGTGCCTCTGTCTCTGTTTCTCTTTATCGCTATTTCTGACAAATATTATCTGGGTGACAAATTATTTAAATTCTCAGTGATCCCTGAATTATAACTAATTCTCTTTTCAACTAATATTTATAAGGTAATTAATGACAAATGATTTGCCCATTTTCATCAGTTGAGAAAGTTTCTACATTGAGAATTTTCTGTACTAATAAATTTGCCTATTTAATGCTTCACATTAAACATATATAAATACATTGTATTATCATAAAAAGAGAACCTTTAATAAGATAAAACGAAAGCAATCTGTAAACTAGGATAGCTATTAAATGTAAGTGGCTCTTCATTTTGGCTTTATTCAATAAAGATTTTGAAGCACCTTCTATGTATGATACAGTGTACTAGTCTATGGAGACACAAGGTCAAAAAGCAAACCGTCCCTCTTCTTAAAGGACTTATTTGGAAAAATGTCAATAGTTAATAATTTATTCCTTGTTGTTATTCAGTTGTGACTACATTTGGGATTTTTTTTGGCAAGAATATGCTAATGGTTTTCCATTTTCTTCTCCAGTTTATTTTATAGATGAGAAATTCAGTAAAACCAGATTAAGTAACTTGCCCAGAGTCACACAGCTATAAGTATATGAGGACAGATTTGAACCTAAGAAGAGGTCTTCCTTATTTCTAGACCAGTGTTATATCTCCTACATAACTTACTTGACCTAGTTTATTACTAGATGAATAAAAATGAAAAAAAGGAAAATCAACCTAGAATTCTCTTCCTTACACAACTTAGTAACAAGTGATTCAAGTAGTTGTTGAAGTGATTCAGTGCATTCAAGAAAACTATTGCATGCAATTATATATTTATACCTCTAGCTCTATATCTATGTATCTTTCTGAATGGATCAAATGGATAGATATTCTATTCCCCTGCTTAAAACTCATCTTCTTCTATGGTCCTGATGCCCTGTTTTTTGCATTTCCCTTGCCTGCTGTCTTTCTTGGTAGCAATTCTTCTGTTACTGACATAGGACTCAAGAGAAAATGCAGAGGTGACCTTCTAGCTGATTGTGATTCTGGCATGAAGTATAGAGAACATGGGCTTTGGACTGCAAAGGTCTAGGTTCCAAATCTGATATCAATATTTATTATTTATAAATACAATTTATTATTATATAATAGTTATTATATGAATATTTATTATTATTATATGGTTATGATGATTATCATAATCATACTATTATATGATATTTATTATCTTGGGTAAGCTGTCTAACTTTTGTAAGTCTTCTTTTCCTTATCAATAAAAGGAGGACTTTTGATTTGATGATTGTTGTGGCACTGAACAGGGACCTAGCTCCTACATACAATCTTTTCTAATCCTGGCAATTATGAATATTTTCTCTCTACTGAAATGATTCTGTGTTTGTTGTATTTCCCTAGTAAAATATAAGTTTTTCAAATGTAGGGATGTGGGTTTTTGTAAAGTGGTGTTTGATATAGAACAAGTACCTGAATAATTCTTGTAAACTGACTGAAGTGAATTCACTCTCTACTTCTGTACATCTAGAAATCCTAGTATAAACTCTTTTATATAAATCTCTGGCCAGAGAACTACCTTACTTTTGTTGCCAATATTTCAGCATCATAAAATGTTAGAGATGGAAATTTCTAGTTTCAAGATCACCTAAAACTCATTATCTCAAGGGCCATCCTTCTTGCACAATGCTGCTCTGAATTTAGACTTGGATAAAAGATACTATATTTCATGGAAAAAAAAAAGAGAGAGATCCTGGTAGGGTAAGTGACCCACTGATTTTCACACAGGAAATTATTGTCATCTCTGATCACAGCCCTATTCCTGCCTTTCTCTGGATTTTAACATCACGCCTCTACTACTCACTCTACTGCTGTCTTGTCCTGGAACTTCCTACAGCATATGGGCCTTCCTCTCCCTGAAACATCCTACCGCCCAGACTACTCACTCTGGAATATCACTCTGCAAAGCCTGCCTAAATTCTCCTGTGGGTGAATTCTTCCCAGAGTCGCCATTTTATGAAGTGGTTAAAGTCCTCTTGCCTTCATTTCTCTCCTAGTCCCATTCCCGACTTTCCTATGTCACCCTGCCTCACCTTTTAGCTCCCTTTTGTACATTGTCTTCCAACAGGAAACATAAGGTCCTTGATGTCAGGGACTCTTTGTATTTGCATCCCTAGGACTTTCAGTGAAGTCTTGAATAGTGTGTTGGACAGAGAGAAGATCGTTGGAAGATCGTATTGGACAGAGAGAAACTAAATAATTGATTCCTGAGGCAAGCAGGGAGAAGGCACTGATAGAGATCAGTTTCAGTCGATAGTCCCAGCCTCTGGGGAGGTCATCCAGTCTAAAATTCAAGTTATGTCACACCCCTGAGATCTCCAGCAGTCTCACCTTACCATATCCATGCTCTGTTAGAAATCCCAATCGTTTCTCTGATGCTAAATTTTCCCAATAAAAATAAAATAAATAAATAAAATCTATTTGTGGCCCATCTCATGGCTTCTGCCTTTCTTTGGGTCACTCTGCCTCGTGGTGTTTTTCCCCTTCCCCTTCCTCCATGCCATGTGGTATTTCTCCTAATTCCATTATGCTTCTCAACCTCATTTCTCCTCCTTTCAGCTAACTTACTCTTTAAGGTGCTAATCCCTTTCAAAATCTACCCTGCCAGCTAAGGAGATGCCCTAACTTCATGGGGTGCATCCTTTCTACTGCATAACTGTGAGGTCCACTGAGGAGCTTGCCTTTTATATGCTCTCCCAAATCTATTTCGTATTCACCATTCTCAGGGTCTATTGTATCCCTTCATTTTATCTTTAATGAATTCCCTAAATAAATCTACCTTTTGCCAAAGAGAATGTCCATTGTAAAATCTTTTGGTGCCTACCATCTGGTGTCTACCTGATGTTGGGCTCGAACCACATCAGTTAGCTAGGAGTACAAGTAATACCTGATATGGAGCAAGTGCTAATTAATGCATGTTTTCTCCCTCCCTTTTTCTTAATCCTGAACCTTTCAACTCTATCTCTACTCCCCAGAGGTTCTTTCTCTTTGAACCAAATTATCTCTCATCTGAGATCTTCTTTCCATAGGTTTATAGCTATCATGAAATGTGTTCAAAAAGCCCTTCTTCCCTTTGACTATTGTCTAAAGCCATTTCTTTTACTGTTGACACAACAGTAAGCTGTCAAGATTTTATCAATTCTATCACTATCAAACATTCAGTCCCAAGGGAGATCTGTCAAATTGTGTTAACACTCACAGAGTAACAGAGACAGACAGAAAGATAGAGAGACAGATACAGAGAGAAGGCTCTGTTTGGCTATTTGGGTGAACTATTTTTATTTTATTCTCATTCCTCTTAGTTTACATTTAATGGAGTCCAAGTAGAAACTGCCCTAGGAAAAGTTGTTATTCTAATGTAACTATTTTATGTCTTAATGCTCAGCAGATTATTGGAAAAGACATAAAATGAATATTTTAGTGACTGAATCAATGTTTTAGGTGTAAGCACAACCTCTGAAAGGATCACTTAAAGCTTCTTTGGGACCATTCCAGATAGGGTGATAGAGAGAACACATACCCCATCTTGTCCTCATATGGTTTGGGTTTCTTCAGCTGGACTTGTATATTTTAGCAGGTTTTTTTCATTCCATGCACATGGAGAATATGGGTATTCTCTATAGCAACATCTATTAAAATATTCTTCTAAAATCACTGTGGGTCAGTGTTTTGTCCTGGTAAACATAGGCAACAGTGTTGTCAGTTCCAGTATAACTTATTGTTGAATTTTAAGAATATTTTGCAATCGGTGCTTACAGCACAGGGATTAGACATCATTTCATTTATGAAGGACAGCATGCTTCTGGTGTATACTTATGACCTCCCCTTATTAAATTTCATATTAACACAGCTCCTGGTGAGCAAACACACAAAGGTTACTTCTGGACAAAATAAAAAAAAAGCATCAAACAAAATAACATAAAGTTATGCTCCCAAGTATAGAGTATGAAACTATATATATATTTTTTCAATTGCCATTTGTAAAGATTGTGTGCTTAAATTTTTAATAAAGTAGTGCCAGTGTCATCCATTCCCTGCAACCTGAATTTTGTTACTGGTCAAAGTTGCCTTCAGTTTCAGTCAAGCCATCAGTATGCACAATGTTCTTTCCTAGCCTTTCTTCGTTGTTCATCATTTAATTCTAGTCTTCTCACATTTCTTTGAATTCTTCATATTTATCTTTCACATTTCTCAAGGTACATATTCATGTATTATATTAATTAATGATATTAATAAGCTATAATTTTTCAGGCATTCTTTAATTGATGGACAAGTGGTTTGTTTCTAGTCTTTTCCAATTAAAACAGTAGTTGTGTATATTTTTGTACAGCTAGATTTTCCTTCCCCCACATATAGCTTTGTAAAGAATAAAAATCTAGTAGTGAAAATGATGGATCAAAGGGTATATGCAATTATATAATTTTCATTATATAATTCTATATTGCTTTCCAAACATTTGAATCAATTCCCAGCTCTACTGGCACTGAATTAATATGTTTTTCCTCTGCTATTTCAAGACACCATTTTAATAACTTGTTGATTTTGCAATTAGTCAACAGATTTGCAAATTTTGTGTTCAGCCTACATGACAACAATTAAACTAATGGATTCCTCAGTAAGGCTGTATATGCAATCATTTTGATAGGTGAGCTTTCACCTCATCTTGGTTAGAAGTAGGCCACTTCCCAGACATCTCCAAACCATGACACTTACACTCTGGATCGCTTTGCCCTCCTGTCAGAAAAATAACTTTAGTAGCTACCATGAGTAGGGACTGGGAAGGGGAATGACTGGAGGAAATGAAACTAATCAGGAGGTGACAGAAATAGTCTAGGAGAGAGCATGGAGGGCTGAACTAAATTTTGTGACTTTGTGAATGGAAATATACAGAGGTGGGGAATGCTTTGGAATTAGAATTCATATGACTGGACAATATGATAGAAGGCAAAGTAATTTGGGAACAGAATTTGGGAATCAGTGGTACCTTTTCTTTCCTTCATCCACAGAATTGGCTTCCTCTTTTCTAAGTCTTTGGTGATGATCAAAGCATTCAGGCTTGACCCGCAGCATTAATGACAAAAAGAAGGAAGGTTTTATGGAGGCCATTGTTTTCTCAGATCCCCTTTGGTTCAATTTTTATGGGAGCCTCTGGACCCTATTGACTTGGAGAGGAGATTAGAAGACAGATAACTTTTTAAATTAAGGCCTTAATGACCTCTCCTGTTGGCTACATATAGGACAAATATCAGTTTTTTACTTCATTTTCACTCTTCCAATCTCCTCTCCATTCCTCTTCCTGTTCTCTACTATCAAGACTTCTGCAAAGCTCTCATCAGACCACTTGGTGGCTGGTGATATGTTCTGATGTGGCACTCCAGTTACTGTTCCGGGACCCAGGACTCCTGGATTCTTGATTGGTGAGAACTTTTTGCATCCATCTCAGAACCAGGCTCATCATGCTCCTCTATAACCATGTTCATGTCATGCTGCTGGCACTCCTCCTCTACCCACAATTTCCACCTTTATCTCTGAAAACAGTACTCAAATTAACAGTACAATTTCCGGAAAGAACAAATTGTTCTGCGATTCCACTCACCAACCCTGTGACTCCCAAGACAAAAATTCCCTTCCAGGATATCTGCTCCCTATGAAATTGTCTGTATTGTGTTCTCCCATTAGAACCATAAACTTCTTGAGGTATAGAATATTTCGAGGTATTTTTGTATTTGTATCCCTGGAATTTATCAAAGTCTGATCCATAATAAGCACTTAATAAATGATTATTTTTATTCCCTTAGTAAGGAACAATTTCTAAAAGGAGCATATTGGAAATAGAATATATGGGAGGGATGCAAGAATGCCAAATCCCAAGGAACATAATTAAGAATGGAGGCTAAACACAGTCTATTAAGAAGAAACATGAGAAAGGTAACACAATCAAGACAAGGCAAACAATGGGGGACCCAAATAGTTAGTTGTTGGAGACTAGACTCATGCAGTACCATGAGTCACAGTGATTACGAATTAGGACCAAGATGATTATCCACAAAAGTCCATTGAATAAAGGACTCATGAGGTGGTCTTGTAACATAGAGAAGAGGTCATATACCAGTAAAGACTAAAATTGTCTTTATTAAAAACCTTCACTGGCTCCTATTTATCTGGCTGAAGGAGGCCAACTTTTGAAAATGATTTCCCAGGCTGATGTGATTCTATCCTAACTTTTTAATGAGTTGCTCATGACAAATGTCAGTCAGGTCTGAGCCCTATGACTTTATAATTTCAGAAAATGAAATGGAATTGGATAAATGGATTGATTCTCACATTTTGCATGTACCAGTTCATTTGGAGCACTCCTATTAAGCATAGAGAACTAGAGAACAAATATCAGCTTAACATAAAGATCTTTATGTAACCAAGTCATGTCAGAAACTTCAACAATGACAAAATAGGCTAGGCTTGCAGCGGTTCCATGGAGACTCAGGAAAAAAGCTACTTAGGATCAAATTGTTTTGGTTTAATGTATTTATGCAGGAAGAAAAAGATGCTAATAATGTGAGTTAAAAATAAAAGGCAGCCAAGAAATGGAAAATAATCTATTAAATTTAAAAGTAAGGTAAAGAAGAAATTAGAAAAAAATAAAAGAATATTTAAAATTTGATAACCTTAGTTCCTTATTGTAAAAACCATGGGATAAAGAAAAGGTAGTTCTTGAAATCAAATTTATAGCACTGAGTGACAATTGTATTAATAAGAAAGAAAAGGAGAAATAAGAGAATAAAATCAGCTACAGTACCAAAGGAACAAAAGAAGAGAGAGAGAGATTCTTAAGGAAAACAGATCCAGAGACAAAATAAAGTCAAAAGGCATGAGAAGATAGAATCAAATTAACACTAGAATATTTTTCATGTGTATATCAATGATTTATGCTTCTTTTGTTGTTTAAAATATATCTATTTCTAATCTTTGGTCACTTAACCCTTGATGAATATATAATATATTCTTATAATTTGGATGGGCATACAAAATTTAAAATATGCTGAAAATTTATGAAATTTCTTATAGATTTTAAATGTCAGGCTTATCAGAAATATTTCTCAAAATATATAGTTTTATTTTTTAATTTGGGGATAAAATGATTTTCATTAGAAAAAGTTCATTAATTTAAAAATCAAATTTATCCAGTATGTTCTATAATTTATTCTATTAATGCCTAAGAATTTTCCACTTCTTCACCACTATAATGATATAATCACCTATTCATATTCATTATTATCTAGTATTTTGTGCTTTTAAAATTGAGTTCATGTATGATGCTATTCAAACATTCAAAGAAAACATCCATTATTTTAATTAAACAGGCTATCAATCAGGACTTGTTAAGTAGTTACTATGTTCCAGGGATACTTGTTATTCATAAACAAGAAAATGGAAAGCTACAAAATATTTTTTATGGTATTGATTTTAGATCTTAGGAAAGTCAACATTTCAAGAAAAGAACATTATAAATCAATTGCCATTCTGAATATAGTTACAAAAGTTCTAAATAAAATATTAATGAATATAGTGAATACACACATTTTAAAATTAATAATCATGGTCATGAAAAAAATTATCAGCTATATAAGCCTAGGAATTTGTTAGTGCCCTATATAATCCTATAGGAATATCATTACAAGATGGGGAAGTTATATTTTTTTAAAAATATTATTTTATTTCCCCCAATTACATGTCAAAATGTTTAGCATTCATTTTTACAGGATTTTGAGTTCCAAATTTTTCTCTCTCCCTGCTTCCCTTTCCTTCTTATGAAGATGGTAGGCAATTTGATAATTTATACAGGTACTATCATGTAAAATATATTACTATATTAATCACAGTTATGAAAGAAGAAACAGATAAAAAGGAAAAGAAAAAAACACAAGAAAGGATAAAGTGAGTGGAAAAAAATTCACTTCAGTCTGCATTCTGAATTCATCAATTCTTTATTTAATTATGGATATCATTTTCCAGTGTTACTTCTTTATTCTTGTCTTGGGTCATTGTTTTTCTGAAAAGAGCTCAGTCAGTCATAGTTGACCTTTACACAATATTGCTGATATGGTATACAATGTTTTTCTGGTGCTTCTCATTTTACTTTGTATCAGTTTGTCCAAGTCTTTATAGTGTTTTTTTTGAAATTTGCCTGTTCATCATTTTATTGCATTATAGTATTTCATTATATTCATATATTGCAGCTTGTTTAGTCATTCTCCAATTCCCAATATTTTTACACCACAAAAACAGCTATGAATATGTTTGCATATATAGGTCCTTTTTTTCCTTTTTTAAATGATTTCTTTGGAATATCAACCTTGGAGTGGTATTGCTGGCTCAAAGAATATGTATAGTTAAGTTGCCCATTAGGCATAGTTCCCAATTATTCTCCAAAATGGTTGGATCAGTTCACCACTCTTTCATTAGTGTCTGAGTTTTACCCCATCCTCTCCAACATTTATCACTTTCCCTTTTTGTCATATTGCCCAATCTGATCAGTGATATTTCAGAATAGTTTTAATTTGCATTTCTTTAATCAAAAGTGTTTGGGAATGTAGAGGGTCACAGACAGGAGGGAAAGTCTGGGTAAGGTATAAGACCTTTCAGCCCAGAGGGAACCTGCAAACAATGTCTGGTTCGGCTCCCCATCTCCCCTCAGGGCTCTTGGCCTTCCTGAGAAGTCAGGGGACAGTGACAATCTGTGTTGTGACTGAAGCAGAATGATATCAGGTGGCAAACCACGTATAATAGCAAGTTTTTTATGTGGTCCCACGTGCACATGCCCAATGTTTTTGTTACTTAAGGATTATGAGGGTACAAAAAGGGGAAAGTCCTTGAAATAAACAGACTCCAATTTTCCACCATCCTCAGGACCCCGCCTCATCACTTTTCCACTAGGATGGTATATTTTAATCACCCCGGCATATGGCCTCTAGAAAGCACTGGAGCATTTTGTCATCCCAACTTGGGGAGTCTAGAAAGCAGGATATTTAATCACCCCCTTGTGGTTATTCTAGAAAGCAATGTTACATTTTGTCACCCTCACTTGGGGGCTCTATAAAGCAGGGCTGAGTATTTTATTCACCCCAGTGTGGGAACTCTAGAAATCAGGACACAACATTGGAACACTTCATCATATGCCATAAATGGCTTTGATTTCTTTATCTGAAAACTGCCTCGTTGTATCCTTTGACCATTTATCACTTGATGAATGGCTTATATTCTTATAAATTTGGCTCTCTTTTCTATATATTTGAAAAATGAAGCCGTTAACAGAGATACCTGCATAGATTGTTTTCCTGCTTTCTGTTTTCCTTCTAATCTTAGTTGTATTAGTTATGTTTGTATTAAAGCTTTTAAATTTAATATAATCAAAATTATCTATTTGCTCTCTATCTCTAGTTTTCTCATGAATTCTTCCCTTTCCCATAAATCTCACAAATGGATTATCTCTTGCTCTTCTAATTTGCTTATGGTGTCACACTTTACCTCAGTATATGTTGTGAAATGATAGTCTAGACTTAGCTTGTATCCTATTTTTTTCTAGTTTTCAAGTAGTTTTTGTCAAATAGTGATTTCTTTTCCCAAAAGCTGAAGTCTTTTGGTTTATTAAACTCTAGGTTACTATGGTAATTTCCTACTGTGTCTTGTGTAGCAAATATATTATACTCATTCACTAGTCTATTCCTTAACTAGTATCAAATAATTTTGAAGATTACAGCTTTATGATACAGTTTGAAATCTGGTACCGCTAGGCTACCTTCCATTACATTTTTTCCATTAATTGTTTTATATTCTTGGTCTTTTGCTCTTTCAGATGAATTTTGTTACTATTTTTTCTAGCTCTATCAGATAATTTTGGTGTAGTTTAATTGGTATGACATTAAGCAAGTAGATTAGATATGGCAGAATTGTCATTTTTATTATTTGGATCTGTGTACCATGAGCAGTTGGTATTTTTACAGTTGCTTAGATCTGGCTTTATTTGTTTGAAATTTTTTTTTTTTTTGGTAATTATGTTCATATATTTCCTGGATTTCTCTTGGCAGATAAATTCCTAAATAGTTTAAAGAAAATGGGATTTTTCTTTCTATCTCATGCTGCTGGGCTTTCTTAGTCGTATAAAGAAATGCTGATGATTTATGTGGTTTATCTTATATCCTGAAACTTTGCTGAAATTGTTGATTATTCAAATAATTTTTAGTTGATGTTCTGGACTTCTCTAAATATATCACCAGCAAGAGTGAGAACTGTGTTTCCTCATTACCTATTCTAATTCCTTCTATTTCTTTTTCTTCTCTTATTTTTTTAGTTGCATGCCCAATTCTTTGGTCTCTTCTTTTTCCATTTTTGATGTAAAAATATAGAGAAATGAATTTTACCTTAAATACTGCTTTGGCTGCAATACCAAATGGTACATTGTCTCATTGCTGTCATTTTCATTGATGACATTATTGGTTGTTTTTATGATTTTGTCTTTGACCCATTTGTTCTTAGAATTAGATTAATTATATTATTATATTATAACATATTATATACTTTTATATATTATGCAATATAATATAATATATTGCAATATATAATTTATTATGTAATTCTATACTTAGAATTGAATTATATTTGATTTGGAGATTTCCATGCCCTATTACATGGTCTATTTTTGTATATGTGCCCTTTGTTGCTGAGGAAAGGTATATTCCTTTCCATCCCCTTCAGTTTTCTCTAAACGTCTCTCATATATAACTTTTCTAATATTATATTTACCACCTTAGTTTCTTTCTTGTTAAGTTTTTTGTTTGATTTATGGAGTTCTGAGAGGGAATAATTGAGGTCTCCTACTATTATAATTTTGCTGTCTATTTTTTCCTATAATATTTGACTTCCTTTTTAATTATTAAAGTTTTTTTATTTTCAAAACATATGCATGGATAATCTTCAACTTTCACCCTTGCAAAATCTTGTGTTCCAAACTTTTTTTTTCCTTCCTTGAACCCATCCTCTTCCCTCAGACAGCAAGTAATCCAATATATGTTAAATATGTGCAATTCTTCTGCACACATTCCCACAATTATCATATGATAATTATCACAATTATCATATGATAATAATGATAACGAGAAAAATTAGATCAAAAAGGAAAAAAATTGAAAAAGAAAACAAAATGCAAGCAAATAACAACAAAAAGAGTGAAAATGATCCACATTTAATTCCCACAATCTTCTCTCTGGGTGAAGATAGGTCTCTTCATCACAAGACCATTGGAACTGGCTGAATCATCTCCTTATTAAAAAGAGTCACATCCATCATAATTGATTATAGTATAATCTTGCTGATGCCATGTACAATGATCTCCTGGTTTTGCTCTCTTCACTTATCATCACTTCGTGTAAGTCTCACCAGGCCTCTAAAATCATCCTGTTGATTGCTTCTTATAGAACAATAATATATACCATAACTTATTCAGCTATTCTCCAACTGATGGGCATCCACTCAGTTTCCAGTTTCTTGCCACTACAATAAGGGCTGCCACAAACCTTTATGCACATGTGGTTGATTTCTATAAGAATGTGGATGCTATGCCAGTTGATGCTTGTATGTTTAGTAATTATATGGTTTCATTTCTATGATACCATTTTAACAAGCTGTAGTTTCCTTCTTCATCTCTTTTAATTAGGTGTTTGTTTTGCTTTCTCTTTTTCTGAGATCAAGATTGTTATCCCTGATTTTTTAAAATTTCATCTGCAGCAAAATAAATTCTGCTGCAGACCATTACCTTTATTCTCTGTATGCGTCTCTGCCTCAGGTATGTTTCTTATAAACAAAATATTGTAGGATTCTGTTTTTTGATCCACTCTGCCATCCACTTCCATTTTATGGGAGAGTTAATCCCATTCACATTGCTTATGATTGCTACTTGTGTATTTCCCTCTATTCTATTCTTATTCCTGGTTGTCCAATTTCTTCTTTCAGTCTTTCCTTCTTCATCAGTGTTTTGCTTCAGTCTGCTCCATCCCCTGATCTGCCCTCCATTTTGTCAGTCTCTTCCTCCCCTCTTTACTTAGTCTCCTTCCCTCATACTTCTCTGTTGGATTAGGTATTTCTATATTCAACTAATTGGATAAATTATTATTTCTTTCAGTAAATATTCATCAGAATAAGGTAAAGTGATGCTCATCACTCACACTCCCATCTTTCCTTCCACTATAATAAGTCTTTTGCACCTCACAATGTGAAATAATTTATATAATTCTATATCTTCCTTCCTTATACATCCAATATATTATTTTATCTCCTCCCTTAATTCTGTAATGTCATTCCCTCACATTCATCTTATAACCATGCCCTCTGTGTATGTATATTCCTTCTAGTTGTATTCTCAGTGATACAATTTTTAAGAATTACAAGTCATCTTCTTCTGTACAATTGTAATTTACTTAGTTCTATTAAACCCATTATGCTTTTTTTTCTTTTTAACTATTTATGCTTTTTAGGTCTTGATATTGAAGATAAAATTTATGGTTTAATTTTGGTTTTGTCCTTATGGAAGCTTGAAATATTTCTGTTTTATTGAATGATCATTTTCCCCTTGATGTATTATGCTTAATTTTGCCAGCTAAGTGCTTCTTGGTCATAGTTCTACCTCCTTTAGCTTCTGGAATATTGTGTTCTATGATCGTTGATCCTTTAATGTTGCAGCTGCAAACTCCTGTGTAATCCTGATTATGACTCCCTGGTATTTTCATAGTTTCCTTCTGGATACTTGTAATTTTTCCTTTGTTCTAATAGTTCTGGAATTTAGCTACTATGCTCCTTGGAATTTTTATTTTGGGATTTCTTTTCTGGGATCAGTGGATTCTTTCAAATTTTATTTTGCTTTCTATTAAAGGACATCAGGGCAGCTTTCCTTCATAATTTCTCAAAAGATGCTGTCCAGGCATTCCTTATGATTATGATTTTCAGATTCTCCAATGATTCTGATATTGTCTCTCCTGGATCTATTTTCCATGTCAGGTGATTTTCTCATGAGGTATTTTAAATTTCCCCCATTTTCCCCATTCTTTTGAATTTGTTTGATGAATTCTTGATGTTCCATAAAGTCATTAATTTCCATTTGCCCAATTCTTACTTTTAAGGTATTGTTTTCCCAAATTAGCATTTATATTTTCTTTTACCTTTCACCAATTATACTCTTTCATGATTTTTTTCTTCGATGGATTTTCTATCTCCTTTTTCATTTGGCCAATTCTACTCCCATAGGTGTTTTGATGTTATTGTCCTAGCCTGAGTTGGTGTCTTACTTTTCCCTTTCATCACAATAACTTTGTATGAGCAGATTCTTTTTCTTCTGTTTTGTTTTTTGTTCATTTTGGGGGAGAAACATTAAGGAAGGATTTTTTTTCTAGCTTTTAAATTTGTGCTCTGATGAATGGAATTCTGTCTCAAGTATTCCTTCATATCCTGGGATTTTGCCCAGTATTTCATTTATGTTATCTTGGCCCATGGGAGACTCTGGTGCTGAATTGATAGGGTATGAGGTGGAGTGCCTTGTGCTGCTGAAGGCTATAGAAGTTTACCTGGTACTGTGCTTGGGTTCTAGTGATAAGGATTGATATGTACTGAGACCTGGTGGGATGTTTCTGCAATTTTCCAGAGCTACATTGAAGCAAATATTGATCTGGTACTTGGAGAATACTTGCCTGCCCCGGGGCAACACTGACACATGTAGTAGTTTCAGCCCAAATCCCCTCGTCATGTTAAGGCACATGGGGGGTTATATTATTTGCATTTGCCCACTCCACCACACTGGCACTCAGAATCTCCTGCTGGTTTGCTGAGCTAGGGATTGATGTTGGCTAGCTCAGAAGTTTTCCTATCTTGCACTGTTCCTTCCTCTTACTTACCCAAATGAGATAAGCTCCTCCTGCTGATCCTCCAAGTTTCCTGGCTAAAAGACAGTTTTTCCCAATCTCCTTGTTAGTTCCACCACTCACAACCTGTCTTGTGATGCTATTTTATGATTGTCCAGAGGTTACTGTGGGAGAACTACAACTATTCACTACTTGGTACACCATCATTTATGCTTACTACAATCCTGGAATGCAATAAAAAGTTTTTTTGTATAATACCAAAATAGATAGATAGTTAAATATAATTATATCAAATGAAATTTTTTTCCTCAGTTATTAAAAGCATCTACTTGAAATTGATAACCAATGTTGTATTGCAGTGGAGAAATATTAGAATATGCTTCACAAAGAACAGACACAAAACTAGGATGTCCATTTGTAGCACTCTGTATTTCATATATTCAATTTAACATTGAATATATATATATATATATATATACACACATATGTATATATTTTTGGAAATTGTAAATCCATCAAGTTCAGTAAGAAGAAAATATTAAATGGATTAATGCTGAAAATTAAATCAATATTATATAGATACAATCCTGATATGATTATTTAGAGACAATAATCCATATGATAATGAATAGAAAATCCAATTATTTCAGCACAAAAATCATTTGAGCAAATAATGATGAGCAAAATCTTAACATGAAATATAAAGTTATTTACATTTATATTCTATTCCTGGTTTCTGTGGGAGAAGATTGCACAAGGAAAAAGGAGAACTTTTTCCTTGAAAATTTTGGTATGTTTAGCGGTAGGTTGATGGATAATGGCAGAGATTGAATTTGGGGAGAAAAAAATTGGAATGATTTGTGAGAAAAATGAAGAAGATCGTTTGTTGAAAGAAAGCTGGAGCATAATTCCATCTTAAGGAAGACACAGGTTGCCTTCTCTCTCTAAAGCCAACATGTGTTGTATTCAGAACAAGACCATGCAGAAGGCAATCACTATTCCTACCTGGGCAATGATTTCCACACCAAGAAGCATCTGTGCAAGGAGAGCACCATCATCCCCAGCAGGAAGTTGTGCAACAAGATGGTGGGATATGTTACACATCTGATAAAGCAGATTCAAAGAGACCCTGACAGAGATATCTCTGTCAAATTGAAAAAAGAAAGAGAAAGAAGGGATAACTATATTCCTAAGATCTCTGCTTTGGGTCAGGCGATCAATCATTAAAGTGGATCCTGATACCAAAGAAATCTTGAAATTCTTGAACTTTATCAATTTGTCCAAACTGAAGTTACCAGGTTCACAGATGGGATGAATTTCAAGGGACCAAAATGAGCTGTTTAATATTTACTTTTGCATTCTTTACAATGAACTTGGAATGGAAAAGGAAGACAAAGATTTTGAATAGGGAACTAAAGCGGATTCAAGGGTTGGGGGAAAAAGAAGATTGCAGAAAAGGCAAGATACCATAAAATTGTTAAATAAAGTCATGTGTTTAATACTTGAAAAAAATAACTGCTAAAATGATCAGTCAATAAACATTTTAAGCCCCTATTATATACCAGAAACTGTGAGAAGTTAGTAAGAAAAAGTATAAGGAGTTGGGCTTGGTTGTATATGGTTAACAGGTGATAAAATAAGGTAAAAATCTCAATTTTTGAGGTATATTGATATTGAAGGTAAATTAAAACATCCATAAGTGCATAAAAAACAAGATGGAGAACCTCAATCAGTATGGGTAACAGGAATTTTTTTCAGATAACAAAAGAGGTTTTTATTTCTATCACAATCAAGTGACATCTATTTGTGCTGGTTCTTGAATTTACTCCAGATTATCTGGGACAATGGAGTGCTCCAAATAAAGAAAATAAAAGGGAAAAAAAGACTTTAATGGGAGGAGAGGGTCATGTGAAGTCGAAGAGAGGAAATTTGACCTTTTCCAGGAGTTTGGAAAATGAGAGGATGTCTTATAAAATAAGAAAGAATGGAATTTGGAACAAAAAGTCAAACTGAAAGCTCTTCCTGAAGAAGAAATAGTTGAATTATCCAAGAAGGACGCAGATGGTTTAGTCTTTAAAAAATGATAGAATATCATCACCATGATCTAGTTGGTAGTCAGAAAAAGAAAAGAAGGTTGGTGACTCCCTATTCAGAAATAGTGAAGGAGGTATTGGTTGACCTTATAATAATTGAAGAGTCTATTGTCTTTCCGAGTTACATATCCAAAATCTAAAAGAAACCTTTCCCTTCCCCAAGACTTGTCCAGAGTGGCTCTTTTCAGCAGTAAGGTGATTCAAGCCATTTCCAATGGTCTTGTGATGAAGAGAGTCACACACATCCAGAGAGGGCTGTGGGCACTGAGTATGGATCACAGTGTAGTATTTTTAGTTTTCTGTTGTTTGCTTGCATTTTGTTTTCTTTCTCTTTTTTTTTTCCTTTTTTGATCTGATTTTTCTGGTGCAACTTGATAAATGTGGAAATATGTTTAGAAGCACTGCACATATTTAACATATATTTGATTACTTGTCATCTGGGGAGGAAGAAAAAAATTCCAAATATAAACTTTTTCAAGGGTGAATGTTGACAACTATCTATGCAAATGTTTTGAAAATAAATAAAAAGCTTTATATAAAAAGTTAAAAAAGACTTGTCCAAAGGCACAAGTATGACCAGTTCCAAGTGATTCACATTAACACAAATACTCCTACCAGAAGCAACTAAAAACTATGGAATCCAGATGGTGCTTTATTCATGCCTTCTTATTACAGACAAGGAAACAGAAAGGAAATAAAAATTTGAGCAGTAAAGAGCTAACTCAAATGATATCTGACAATGGGATATGACCATTAAAGCTAGCCCCTTGACTCTGCCTGTTAAAACAATAATTTGTCAAGGTTAAGAGAATAGAAAAATGGCCAGGCAGAGAGACACTGGAGTGTGTGGACATGACAATCTTCCTGCATCTTTGACTTTTTTCAACAAAGATAACAGAAAATCACAAACTCTAAGTGAAATAAACAAAAGCTTATGTTGCTCTCTAGTGAGGAATATTCCTTTGTACACAATTCAATATTTTTCTCAGTGCTGATTGACCAGAGAAGGCATACAGCTTAAGGCACAGGCAATCAATAAATACATCTCCTTCTCTGAGTTTTATTCTCTTTTCTTTGCCCCTTTTGTTCAACTTTTTCTGCTTCTCTTTCCAAAAGTAAGTTTCCCTCCATGGCGCAGTTTCCAACTCTCAGCTCTTTTGTTTCAACTTCTAGTCCCTTCTTGCCAGAAGTTCTTGTGCCTACACAATGCAATTATTTAAAGTTGCTCTTTTGTAATAATGATAATGATTTAGATTATTTAAATTTTGGGCTGATTATGAGAACAGAAAAGTAGAACTAAATATACTGACATGTGTTTCATAAAGCTAAAATGCATGTTTTACACAATTTAGGGGCTACATAATTATGTGCTAATTAAGCTAATTTGGAGTTATTAGAGTTATTTGCCCACAATCACCCAGCTTTATTTGCTACTCAGCGTGTGGTCTGCTGAAGAAGGGAGATTCTGTACACCATAAAATCCAACTTACTAATTATTTCATTCAACAATTTTTTTTCCTACTGCCTTCTAGGCCATCATCATTTTTTTCAGTTAACAAACTCAACTGAACAACTTTTTAAAA
Source organism: Sarcophilus harrisii (assembly GCF_902635505.1). Lineage (NCBI taxonomy): Eukaryota > Metazoa > Chordata > Mammalia > Dasyuromorphia > Dasyuridae > Sarcophilus > Sarcophilus harrisii. The sequence goes on along the minus strand of NC_045426.1, from coordinate 17,295,499 downwards.
TAAATAGTAATGATATCAACATGGTATTTGAGAAGAAGGTTATGCTTTGAAAAGTGTCTTAGACTTGGAGTTAGGGAAACTTGGCTTCTGTAGCTACAGGGAAATCACATAATCTATGAGCTTTTGGCAGCTTCCAAGGATGTAATTGTTATCGTACAGATACATCTTCTCTGCATAGTGTCCATTCTACAGTACCTCATGGGAGCAAGATCAGCTAATATTTGTATTCACGATTACTAGTCACCTTATTTATGTAGAGCATTCCACTTGGTTTTCATATCAACTCTAGAAGGTAGGTACCATATACATTATTTCTATTATACAAATGAGGAAACATGCTCAGATTACCTACATTTTGGACTCAATGGCCTATCAAATCTCTTCAGAATTTAGATCTGGTGCCCTAAGACTATTAGTTGTCCATAGTCACACAGCTATTCTCAGAGTCAAAATTCAAATCCAGGTCTTCTTGATGTTGACTTCAAAACACCACCATTACATGAGGCTGTCTTTTTATTTAAAAAGAACAATGCTTCTTTCTTTTACAGATCACTCAGAAAGCCATAGGATATACCCTCTGGATATATTTATTGTGTGTGTAATCTCTGTACATTTCCTTTTATCATAATTATATTTAGCATTTGTATAATACTTTAAAGTTTGAAAAATACAATATTCAAGCATTTATACTCTTTCTGTTATTGTTTGCTTGCATTTTGTTTTCTTCCCATGGTATTTTTACCTTCTTTCTAAATCTGATTTTTCTTGTGCAGCAAGATAACTGTATAAATATGTATACATATATTGTATTTAACATATACTTTCACATATTTAACATGTATGGGGTTACCTGCATCTAGGGGAGGGTGTGGGGGGAAGGAGGGGAAAAGTTGGAATAGAAGTTTTTGCAAGGGTCAATATTGAAAAATTACCCATGCGTATGTTTTGTCAATAAAAAGCTATAATAAAAAAGACAAGTACTATATGCATTATCTCATTTGAGCTTTCCAAAAGCCCTATGCAGTAAGTACTAATATTATTCCCATTTTCAAATGAGAAAACTGAGGTTGGTAGAGGTTAAGTGACTTGGCCAGAGTCACACAGCAAGTAAATGCCTGAGGCAGAATTTGACTTGTCTTCCTGCCTCCATATACTATGCCAAACTTCAAAATCTCTGCAATTCAAGAAATTTCTTCAAAAATTTGTACTTGTCACAGGTCAGACTGAAGAAATTGAAAAATATTGATGTGTTCTGAAAGCAAAGTTTAACAAAAGAGTAATTCCTATATAAATAGACCTCATCCATAGAAACAAATAAAGACTTCAAGCTTCACTTCATTTTTAAAAGCAGTTCATATATTATTGAGACATATTATGTGATAAAGCATCTTAGCAATGACTGATCCATCCAATTCCCACCTTATTATTGTGATCTCAATGACATTTTAGTCTTAGTTTTCTTATTCATTTTTCCTACTTCCTTACTTCCAAACCCTCTTCCTAACTTCACTTTTGTTATTGAAAGCACTGCCATTCTCTTAGTCATCCAGCTCATGGCCTCAGCACAATCCTCAACACATTTTCTCTCATTTTGTGTATTCACTTTCTTGTCAAGATATTATTAACTCTTTGCCCCCCTCTCCTTTTGACACTACCACCACTGCTGCAGGCCCATACATTCATGAGCTATATGACCCATCAATTATTACAAATAGTACAAAGATCAGTCAAGTCATGAAGAATTCCTAGGAATGAATGGGCACAAACAGTTTTATATTCCTCAGAAAACTTGCAAGGACTTCATTCTTCTCTGTGAAGTGTTTCTGGGAGACTCAGTATATTACTGATATTCAGAACAACTGAGTCTATCTGCTACAAAGGAGGAATTCTTATCCCGAAGTACATAGTCATTCAAAATATAGATTAATAGATTGATAGATAGAAGGATGGATGATAAGAGAGAGAGACAGAGAGACAGGGAGAGAGAAAGAGAGTGAAACAGCAAGAGAAAGAGAGAGAGAGAGAGAGAGAGAGAGAAAGAGAGAGAGAGAGAGAGAGAGAGAGAGAGAGAGAGAATTGTATTTCAGCATAACAGATTTCCTGTGTATTTTATCTTATGGACTAAAAACATTTTGAAAAGAGACCCATAGTCTTCAATTGATGGAAAATAAGGTGCATTACATGTAAAACATTTTGAACATCTGTTGTAGTACATTCTGTTTCCTTCCTGCAATGTTTTAAACATTCTTTGGGTTGTTCCTTGCTCCTCTGTAGTCTAGCACAGTACTCAGAAGAGTACTTTGTTGGGGGTGCGTATAGCTATATAACCCCCTTCACCAGTGTGATGGTTCACAAGACCTAATGCCAATGATGTCAGGGTCAGGGATGTCAGGAGGAAATGATATAATAACCAAAAAAATCTTTGCGTTGTATGGCAGACCAGATTCATGGAGGGAGCTGGAGAGGCTTGTAGAGACTGAATAAGGAAAAAAGTTAAGTATCTTGGGGAGAAAGGGACAAAGTCCAAACAAAGAAGAGACAGCAAATGAAGAGACAAAGAGTTGGAGAGAGAAAGAATTGGAGGGAGGGAGAGAAAGAGAGAGAGAGAGAGAGAGAGAGAGAGAGAGAGAGAGAGAGAGAGAAAACTGTGAGCATTTTAAGTCAAAGCCCAGAATTTACTGGTTTGCAGATAGAACACTATATCAATCCAGTATCAAAACCTGGATTGGACTAGGTGGTGAGAGAAAGGAGAGAAAAGAGGAGAAGATGGGCATCTTGCACAGAGGGACATCAGGCAACTAAAAGAATTGCAGGATTCTGACATTAAAAGTTCTCACAGTGGTCATTGGCATAATGTATATACAAACAAGGATTTCTTATCTTTGACTAGGGTGATGGAGAATTCTCTAGCTTCTAAGGCAGCCCATTCTTGTGATAGTTTGCATTTTTAATAAGTGTGCCCTTTGAGCCAATGAAAATTTGTCTATCTGCAGATTCCTATTTAATTCTTCTCTTAGGGACCAATAAGAACAAATTGAATTTCTCTTGCCAATAATTAACCTTGACGTACTCAAAGAAAAACATCCATTCCTCCATAAAGAAGTGTAGGTCAGTCTAGTAAATTGCATTTTATATGGTTTGGAGATATTTTGTGAATTTTAACATCTGAATAGTTAATCTCTATTCATGTCCCCGTGCCAAGTTTGTGATGGAAAACTAAAGTTTTGTCATGGAAAACTCAAGTTTTCTTTCCTTTGATGACTGTAAAATCACAGAAGAAAATCACAGTTAAGAAATATATAGTTGCACTTCTATTTGAATGAAATTTACCTCAAATATACCCAACAAGAGTCCTCTAGTAATTTTACAGAATGGAGTGCTTGGGGCTGGGGAAGGAGATATAATTGGCTTTGTCTCTGACTGTTTTCAGACAGAGGCTGGATGGCCATTTGTTTGTGTCATAGATGGGATTCTTGTTCATTAATGGAGTTACACTATATGACCTCTGAGCTCCTTTACAACCGTGCCATTGTGTGATTCTGTAATTAGCTTATCTATGAGCTCTCTGTCAACGTGAACATCCTGGAATTCTGTAATGTTTTCACATGTTAATACCGATGATCAAGGCCTAAAGATTTATTCAAATTAGCAATTAACTTTCAGAACTGTCGTATAAGCAAAACGGTAATTAACAAATTTGCTGATCTCTCTTTCTTGCTTTGAACACTATTCTTCCCCAGTGATGTGTATATAGTTAAGACTCTTTTACCAGGATAAGAAACCCGATCTAAAAAGGAAAAGTTCACCAATTGCCCTTTTTAAATATTTCAGCACTTTTCATGTATAACAGATTCACTTACTGTTGATAGAAATACCATTTTCCATTTTAAGCTGATGTGAATGTGAATGGGTCATTATCTTTCTTGATAATATATTAAGCATGTAGAATCTGCCCCAGTCCCTGGTGGATGACCTGGCATCTGAAATTCTATAGGATACACAGCACAGGTGAATAACTTAATGGAAATGACCCTTAGAGTTCATTGCTATTTGTCCCTTTTCTTCTTTCTTTGTCACTTGTTATAGCCCAAGGAGCCTACTTGACTGTATGAAGTTCTCTTCCCTTTCCTTATTCTCTTCTTTCTTCTCTTCTCCTTTCCCTTCTCCTATTGGCTTATCCTTTTTTTTCCTTTTTTCCTCCTTTTTCTTCACTCCTCTCTTCTTCTCTCCTCCTCTCTACTTTCTCAATGCCTGTCAGTTTCTTGGATATAACCTTACGTTGACATGAGATGTTGGCCCCTAGGAACAAAAATAAATTTACAAGTGGTCATTTCTAGCAAAACAAGTAATATAATTTGAATCCTATTTTTGAGCACAAAACAACAATGCATTCAAAATAATATAAAACATCATTTTCCCAGTGTCATCATTAAATGCACTTATTCATAACAGTAAATATAGAAGAAATATAAAGCTTTGGCCTTTTGGTACCTAAGTCGTATTAGCTACTTTTAATTGATCTCTTTTTAAACAGACTATACCTTTCTGCCACCTAAATCAGAGTTACAATGAAAACAATTGTTTGATTTCAAACAGAGTTTACCACACTCACATGCTAATGAATATGGCAAGGGACTTTAAAAAATAATAGCTTTTTATTTTCAAAATACACACAAAGATCATTTTCAGCATTCACTCTTTCAAAACCTTGTGTTCCAAAAATTTTCCCTCTCTTCACCCCACCCTCTTCCCCAGAGAGCATATCATCCAATATATGTTAAATATGTGGAGTTCTTCTATACATATTTCCATATTTATCATGCTGCACAAGAAAAATCAGATCAAAAAAGAAAAAATGAAAAAACCCAAACAAACAAAAGAAAAAAAAGATGAAAATACCATGTTGTGATCCATATTCAGTCCCCATAGTCCTCTCTGTGGGTACAGATGGTTCTCTCCATCACAAGCCTATTGGAATTGGCCTGAATTACCTCATTGTTGAAAATAGTCCATTCTATCAGAGTTGATCATCACATAATTTTCTTGTTGCTATGTACAATGTTCTCTTGGTTCTACTCACTTCATTTCATCACTTCATGTAAGTCTATCCTAGCCATTCTGAAATCATGCTACTGATCATTTCTTATAGAACAGTAATATTCTGTGATATTCATGTACTATAACTTAATCAGACATTCCCCAACTGATGGACATCCTTTCAAGTTCCAGTTCCTTGTCACTACAAAAAGGGCTGCTACAAACACTTTTGCACATGTGGGTCCTTTTCTCTTCTCTCCTTTATGATATCTCTCGGATATAGATCCAGTAGAGACTACATGAAAAGGCATGCACAGTTTGATAGTCCTTTGGGAATAATTCCAAATTGCTCTCCAGAATGGTTGGATCAGTTCACAACTTCACCAACAATGTATTAGTGTCTCAGTTTTCCCACGTCCCCTTCAACATTTATCATTGTATTTTCCTGTCATCTTAGTCAACCTAAGAGGGTGTGTAGTGGTACCTCAGAGTTGTCTCGATTTATATGAGCTCCAAGGTGTCAGTCTCTGCTTCACTTATATTTCTCAAAATAGTGATTTAGAGCATTTTTTCATATGAATAGAAATGGCTTTAATCATCTGAAAATTGTCTCCATTTCCTTTGATTCAGTTTGATTCAATTGGAGAATGGCTTGTATTCCTTTTCCCCAGTTTTCTGCTTCTCTTCTAATTTAGTCTATTTTAGTTTTGTTTTTATAAAACTTTTTAATTTATTATAATCAAAATTATCTATCTTGGACTTCACAATGTTCTCTAGTTTTTCTTTGGCCACAAATCCTTTCCTTCTCCACAGATCAGAGAAATAGATTATCACTTGTTTTCCTAATTTGCTTATAGTATAACCCTTTATGTCTAAATCATGAACTCATTTTGATATTATCTTGTATAGAGTATTAAGTGTTGGTCAATGTTTAGTTTCTGGCAAGTGACTTTGAATCTGTTGTTGCAAATATCTATCTATATATAAATATTTGATGAGAGAGAGGAACACTTACCATTTACCCAGATGCCATGTTCTCTGCCTTATTGGAGAAACTTTAGATACTTGCCTAGTATACACATAGCTTTTCACACCCTGGCACCTTCCTAGCTTTCCAGTCTCCTTACACCATTTTGCCTGCCAAGTGCTCCCCAATCCAACACCACTGGCATCCTTGTTGTTTCTTGGACAAAACAACAACTCTCTAAACAAAAATTATAACAGAACCAAGTTTCATTTGCATTATGAATATTTTCTCCACCATTTTCTTAAGTTTAGTTTTCTAAACTATTTCTAAACTAGTTTTCTAAACTGATGATGTTTTCATCAACAACAAATCAAGCCCAGATTTGTAGCATTTGCTTGTTTCCCAGGTATAAATATTTACAATGAAAATTTAACCATTGACTTATGGCACAGCTGTCTGGGACACACTCCTGGCTCCCCATAACCCCCTACATGTTTCTAGTCTACTTACTTTTTATACCTCTCCATGTACTCTGTGATCCAGTGAAGTTGGCTTCCTTACTATTCTGCCCCTATTCCCTCTCCTGACCTTGGACATTTAACAGGCTGTCCCCATGGAAATTTTTTCTTCCTTATCTCTATTTCCTGGCTTTTACAAAAATGAGGCTGTATTCCTAATATGCTCTAGGTTTGGTCCTGATGACATGCTCTTTATCCCCAAGGGAAAATAAAACCTTTATTAATTCATAAGGATGTCTGTTACATTTTGCAAGGAATACAGATGTCAAGAAGAAGAAATTGAATCAAAGATCTAAAGCTGAAAGAAACTTGAGAATCTAGCAAGTCCAACCCTCTCATTTATTTTGTAATGAGCAAACTGAGGCTCATAGAGTTTTGGTGACTTTCCCAGGGTTTCACAAGTAGTAAACATCAGATACAGGATTGAAAGTTGGATATTTGTCACTCTAAAACCAATGTTCTTTCAACTATACCAAAAAGCTCAGAATAACTTCCACTGTATCAGCTTGTTCTTATGGGGTCCCCAAGGAGTCATCAGTGGGAAGGGTATAATGATTGGATGTCAACAGTGTGGTCAAGATATGGGTACAGGTATGATGATGATGTGGCTGATAATTGCAGAGTGTAAGAGGATGCTTGGTTGGGTTAGTTTTGAGTTAAAACTAGTGAATGATGACCAGAGCTGAGAGGATGGGAGGAGGGCAAGTAGGTAATGGCCAACAGAAAGACTCATGCTCATCTACCCAAATAAGTGACAAGTGCCAGGATCATGATTCCATAAGAAAGCTAATAATAGTATTTGTAAATGTGTTGCAGGGGACAATTTATACCAACAGAATGACTCTTCAGAGAGTGGAGAATCTTGGTAGCTATTACTCTTAAGGGAGTATTCCATGAAGTGTTATCAGTCCTCATTAGTGTGACATCTTTAGTTTCTTTGTCTCAAGAGTGCTCTGTGAGAAAAGAGAGTAGGAGTTGTTTAGAGAAACCAGATTCTGGAACTTGTTTCCCATTCCTCCTGTGGCCTGATTCACCTTCTGTGACAAGAAAGTAGAGAGAGAACAATCATCCCTGGACAGACCTGGATGGAACTAAAACTGGATCCCAGAGTCCATACTCTCTAGCTGCAGTTTTTGCCCAGGATGGTGTTATTTTATCCATATTTGCTATCTTCATTGCTGCACTTCATTTCTTGAGATGGCATATCAGTAACCTTTTTATGTGTCCCAGCTCCAGGTTGGGACTTCAAATGGGATTATGTCCCATAAAACTTGATTGATGTAGCTATTAATTTATTGCTGGTATACAAGCTCTTCTATAGTAGATATAAGAAAAGGAACCCATGTTTCCTATGCTCCAATCCATTCAATATGCCTTCTCATATAAGGAAATATAACTGCACAACTCCAGTCCAGTCCTGAACTTATTCTGACCTATAGCCTTCAACAGATAGCAATATCAATGTATAAACCATTGCTAAGGAGAACAAGGGGAGCCAGATGTCCTTACACATATATGTCTCAGATAAACAGACTATAAGACCTGTTGCATATATCAATTATGAGTAGAACAGAGAGGGATAAATAGAGGGGGACATAAATCCCCCTTGTTCAAGGGCTGCATATTTAAAAATATTAATCATTTTATCCGTTTCTGTCTTTAACCTATGACAGAGAACTTCAAGTTCTAATTTTGTGTGTCTGCTCTCCCCCAAAAAATCATATTTGTTAGGTTTATTTTCCACAGTTTACTTTGAGAATGTCAAGATACAATCTATATTTAGGTCTCCATAGAAGTGAATAAGAGGTCTCTAGTTTTTATGCAAACACTAAAGGTAATGATGTATAAAGAGTACAGGAGAGCCTTTATTTCATCGCAAAAATACAAAATGCAGAAAACAGAGCACTCAGAATAATCTATTTAAATGATGCTATTCTCCTTCTTTCTAAAGCTGCTATCTTTACTTCCCCTCACCCAAATTCATGTAATCCTTTAGATGCATAACATTACCCTGTGGTTCATATTTCTCTTAAAAACAATAACAATAATATTGCTAGAGAAGTAAACCTTTAATATTCCAATGAGTACCACCTTCACTTCAAGATTCTATTAGGCTTCTATAATCATGATATTATTATGAGGATTGGGACTCCCCCTGAAAGCAAACAAACTTGGGGCTAGAGAGGCAAATTCCTTCCTATTGGGCATACACTGGACAGAAGCAGAGGATAAAATGCAGATCTTCACTCACAATGCAGGGGCTCAGGTCTTTCTTTCTTCTCCAAAACTGAAATCACAGTCCTGATTCTTTCCTCTTCAAGAGGCTGGGGCTATATTGTAACTTCCTTTTCTCTGTCTAGAAGGATAGACTTCTGAAATCTCCTTAGAAATAAGCTTTTTTTCAGAAAATTTCTCCTTCTCTATGTAAGACGTTGATCAAATGGTTCCATTTTCTCTGAGAACATTATGAGAGACTTCTCCCCACTTAATATTATTGTTAATAAACAAGGAGACTTTTTATATGCAATGAATGTCTCCCTGGGACCAGAAAGTCTTATGTTCTCTAGTCTGGGCTCCAATCTATATGGAAGTTCTGAAAAGGGGCCAAAATAGGTCTCGCAGATCCTTGATATATGCTCTATGCAAAGGGGTAGCTCTGGTCCTTCACAGTTTATGTCAATCAATCCATCTTCAATCTCATTCAAACTTGATCATTCATTCTCTCAGACACAAATAAGTCCCAATGATAGACATATCCATATAGTCCATTAGAAGATAAAATCCTAAAAGTTCAACTCACTGAAAATTCATCAGGTTTACTCAATTTCCTTCATATTTAACTAACCAACTCTTCCTTCTAGGTCCAAAGTTTTCATCTAAGTGGACAACATCATTATTTATGTGTTTATATCTGAGAGAGGGATTCATCCCCAGTGATAGAAAATATTTACAGTGAATGAATCATCAAGGTGGAGCTTATATAAAGATGAGACATTAGTTCTACGAGATCTCAGTATCTTTGTCATTTTATTTTTCAGGGTTCCTTGGAGTGAATAGTCTGAAAGCTGGGATAAATGCTGTCTTACGTGTGGAGAGGCTGTTTCCAGGAAGCATTTGCTCAAAGTTAATGACATTGAAAGAGGCTCTTGTTTGGGCCCTGAAGATGTCATCTCCTGTGAGATAAAAACATCACAAATGATAGCACACTTGAGACTCTGGGCAGTGTTGTTGTCTTCCTAATAGGAATGTGATCAAGTACCCTTACCTTTTGGTACTCTTTAGTCTACTGACACCTCATTGAGAATGATTGACTAGGTCAAGCCAGTAATATAATATATCTGAGCCACAGGCTTCAACTTGTCTTTTCAAAATGAGAGTGTACAAAGTTGAAATAGAAGTCAAGAGCTGAGAGAAACATATAGGGAAGGGACTATGTGAAGAGATTTGAAGACAATCCCGTACATCTTTCTGACCTTTTAGGGTACTGATTACCACATATTTTTAATCATGTGTCTTTTACCCATCAATACATTTTGTGTATATTCCCCTATACATAGGTATATTGATTATAAGCATGTCCCACTTTATGAATAGTTCTGTAATTTACTCAGAATGGGAAGTAAAAGAAATAAAAATGTGCTAATGAGATGAGAGCAATAATTTGTTTATTAGGGGACAGATACTGAAGCTACTGATTTAATTCATATTAATAACTGCCAAGAAAACTTCCTTAGTCAAGGTAGGATGGCACCTTCACTAGGACTTACACTCATGCCTAGAACAGAGGCATCAAACGGGAAGCCCAGAATACTTCTCAGTTTTAAAACAGATTTAAATGTGATTGAGAACTACTTAACAAAATTAATAAAAATATAGTAGATCATAGATAATATTAACATGTAGTTTTCTAAATCAATGTACTGTGGGAAGTTTAGTGGCTCCTGTTTTTATCTGAGTTTAACTCTACCGGCATAGAACCTCAAGGAGTAAATAACTTGTTCATGGTCACAGAGCCAGTGAAGGTCAGAAGCAGGACATTATAAGTCTTCCTGGCTTTGAGTAAGCTTTTCTATGTACTTCAATATATTGCCTCTCAATCTCTTTATTCATGGTACAAAACCCTAATAGATCTCATCAAAATATTATTAGCAATAACATTTTAATGAGTACAATGTGTTTGAATAGGCTTTATTTTGTTAATCTTCTTGTTCTCTAGCAATCCAAAGAATTGATTCTAAATTCAATTTATTTTGTTAATTGGCATTTCTCTATCAAAGTTCAACAACAAACCTCACAAGATACATAGGTTCACATAAAAAAATAAATCATTGGCTGAACTTATTAGATCTTGCTACTCATTTTTCTATCTAATCCACCAATTATGTAAAAGTTTGTTGTTGCCGTTTTTACTGAGTTTCAGGCAATGAATTTTCATGTCCCTGATGTCAATCAATTGTTCTTGTAAGTTAATCACTATATGTGACATTTTAATGATTTTTAACTAATGAGCTCAAAACCTTCTGACACTTTACTTAGAAGATATTTAAAGAGGCTATAAATTGTCTGTAAAACTTAAGTATGAAGATATAAGAAGTTTTTATTTTTTAATGAATGACACAGACATCATTTCTCCAACCTAGAAAGGAAAGAATTAAATCTCCAGAAGGGGATATAAATGTCAAATATTTCAGAGAGGTTAATAAGGATGAGGGCAGAGGAAAGCTAGTACTATTTAACAATTAAGAGATCACTGACAACTTTGGAGATGGGTCATGGAGATGAGGGGAGGTGCAAAAGATAATGTGAAGATTGGGAACTGGGGATGTTTGTAGGATGGTGGTGCTCTTGGGGAAAAACTCAGAAAACAGGTGGCTTGGAGGGAGAGGGGAAGAGAGAGAGAGAGAAGGAGGGATGAAAGAAGGGAAGAAGGAAAGGAGGAAGAGGAAGGGAGGGAGAGAGACAGAGAGACAAAGACAGAGGCAGAGAAAAAAGAGAGAGAGACAGAGAGACTGGGATACAGAGAGTAACAAAGATAGAGAGACACAGAGAGAAACAGTGACACACACACAGAGAGAGAGAGAGAGACAGAGAGAGAGAGAGAGAGAGACAGAGAGACAGAGAGATAGAGAGACAGAAATACAGAGAGAAAAAGGAGAGAGGCAGAGAAAAAAGAGAGACAGAGAGACTGAGATACAGAGAGAGACAAAGACAGAGACACAGAGACAGAGACAGAGACACAGAGACACAGAGAGAATGAAAATTTTTGAAATGTCAATGAGACTGACAATGCAAAGCCCAGTCTAACCATGTTTGCATATTCTATTCTACTCACTCTTTCCAACTGAATAAAAAGGAAAGGTGTGCGTGTGTGTGTGTGTGTGTGTGTGTGTGTGTGTGTGTGTATGGATGTGGGTGTATGTGCGTGGGTGTGTGTGCACACACATGAATGTGTGTCTGCATGTGTATGTTATAGGGAATGGTTTTGCCCACACTGAGGTGTGCCTATGGCAGCCATGAGATTATCCCAGGAGCAGGAAGTGGGGATATTGAGACCTGAGTTGGGGGAGAATGAATGGGATGCAGTTACTCTGGAAACCAGAGAGGAGAGAGTCTATCTGCTCTGGAGGAAGGGGGCCCCATCTTCAGAAGCCAATTGTCTGAAAGCAGATAGTGGGAATATTTAGCTATAACAGGTAAAAAGAATGGTAGATTCATGTCAGAGACAGCCTTATGATTGACCATGAAGGAAAATGAGAGACAGACCTTGTCTTTCCATCCTTTGTCAATTTACCCCAAAGCTCTTGGGACCTTCAGGACTGAGTTCACCACTTTGGACATTACTTTAGGAAACCATGTGACCTTAAATGAGGAGGAAGCTAGTTGGCCAAAAGTGGTGGAGGCAAGAATAATTGTGAAGGTTTGACAATCAGAGGAAGAGGCCTGGTGATAGGTACAATGGCAGAGGTGCAGCTGAGGGGTCCATTAAAAATGGAGAACTTCCAAGGGGCTTCCTGTGCTGAGGAAGAGTTTACACTCCATGCCAACTGGAGAGAAGAGAGATTCCTGTACAATGAATGCATCAGCCACTAACTGAAAAGGAAGCATTTATTGAGCACTGTATAACAGGACCCGTATAAAGCCCTAAATATACAAAAAAAGAGGGAAAAACCTACACTGGCATAAAAGGCCTACCACAAAAGCTTTGGAAGAGGCGCTCCAAGAAGCAAACAAAGCTTTTGAATGACTGCTTGGAATGGAGCCCTGTTTCTTCTCTTGAAAACTTGGGCATCTACAGCCACTGGCCATGGATTTCAAAACAGGAAAAAATATAAATCAGAAAATATTAATTTAATATGAGAACTCATCATCACATTGGTGATTTGCTTTTGAAGCTTCTATTTTGTGGAAGGGTCTAGACCAATTTGCCTTCACTCCATCCCAGGCTCTCTTCTTCATTTATTACCCTTCAAAAACATACTTCAGTCCTTCATCCCTTCCCCCAACTCTTACCCCTAACCCTCGGGGAAACTAGAGGTGTCACATACTATCTCTGGCTGGATTGTTAAACTTTCAGTGGAAACATTTAAACCTTAGAGATCAGCAAACATAACAAATCACAGTTTCATTTAGTGTTTGTTTAGTTTTTTTAATTGATTTGTCAACTTAAGAAAGTCATGGAAAAACATAAATGATACAGATTAAACTTAAAATTTTGCTGAGTGTTTTTGGGAAAATGATCATTACATATTTACCAGCAGGCCACTGTCTCTCCTTCCCTTTTCAGCTGGTTTTGGGTATCATGTTTAAAATAGTGCCTGGTACATAAGTGCTTGATAAGTCTTTCTTTACTCTCTCCCTTCATTCCTTTCTTCCCTTCCTCTTTTATTCCCCTTTTCCCCGTTCTTTCTCTCTTTTTTATTTCCTCCCTTCTTCCCTTTCTCTCTCCCTTCCTTCTTTCTTCCTCCCTTTCTTCTCTTCTTCTTTCCTTTCTTCCTTCTTCCCTCCCTACTTTTCCTACTTTCTTTCTTCTAAATGAAGGAGGATATATGTGTATGATATGTGTATTATATATACATTATACACATACATGTGCATATATAGGCATACACGCATACATATGTATATGGTAGTTATAATACAAAGTAGAAGGAAAATAACCTAAAAAGGGAAAGGACTATTATCTAGAAAGACTTGGAAAGGCAACCTGCAGAAGTGATCCTTGAAAGAAGTCAGCAAATTCAAAGGTGTAGAGGGACAGCATTTTGGGCATGGAGGACAGCCAGGGCAACCAGGAGACAAAAGATGGAGTGCCATGTGATAGGAACAGCAAGTACTTCAGTATAGGTGGGTCATAGAGTGTCTACAAGGCAGGAAAGGGCAGCTTATGTGGTGCAGTGGATAGAAGGCTGTGCCTAGAGTCAGAAAGATTCAACTTCTGAGTTCAAATAATCAAAGTCATTGTTTGCCTCAGTTTTTTCATCAGTAAAATGAACTAGAGAAGCAAATGGCAAACTATTCTAGTATCCTAGCCAAGGAAACACCAAATGGAGTCATGAAGAAACCAAACATGTTCAGGGTAATAAGTTGATCCTAATGAGAAGGGAATAGCCAGTAGTATAAATGTAGTAGTTGACTATTGGGCCTCTCAGCTGGTTGGGAGGAATGTACCAAGTGTAAGGAATCCATTTTCTGCCTCTTTCTTGTTCCCTTCCCCCTTCAAAGTCTGAGGAAACTCTTTAAACCCTTACCATAAAGAATCACAGTATTATTGATTTAAAGTTGGAAGAGACCATAAAAGGACAAGTAGTCTTCCAACTTCTTTTTATAGATAAGGAAACTGAACCACATATTTATTAGCTGAGCCACATATTATTTGGCTTGCCCAAAATGACAGTGACTTGACCCAAACTAGCTTAAGGAAACAGCTTCTTATAGAGTTTGCTTCTTCAAAGCCACTTTATGAGGATTTAGGGCTTTCCCTCTCTAGAAAAAAAATCCCACCAACTCTTCTTTCCCTTTATTAGATCAAGAAGAAAAAAATTTCACATTTCCAGCCAATAAATAAAAGTTATAGAATTAAAGGTAAGGTTAGAGTGCTTGAAACACTACTATTTTCTCTTTTTCACCCTTTATTCTAATTTCCTATTGATATTCAAACTTGCTCCAGTGAACTGATGCCCTGACTTCACAAACAAAGCTGATTGGGAAATGATTTACAATTTAAATCGCCTTAAAAATCTCTTCTTGAAGAAGTGATTTTAACATATAGCTATGAGACTTTTGAAGTGTTTGCAAGCATTTTATTTAAGTTTGCTAGTTTTGAATCATCTTTTCATCAACCTCCCAAAAGACTGTATTTCCAGCCAAGTCACCGATCACTAATATATTTGCTGACTTGGCTTGGTCAGGTTCTTCCCAGAATATTTCTCCTTCTTTCTTTGAGAAAGGTGTTGATACATAAGCTTCCATTCCTTTCATGGTGACTTTTTTTTTTTTTTTTACTTGGCATACATCATATATTCTATCAGTACTGAAGGCTAAGGCTGCCGCAAAATGATGTTTACTGATGCTTCGGGGTAAACAGTGGAACCCTGAGTTGAGAGCTGTCTATGTATCACCATCCATTTGGGCACAAATTCATTATCTCTACTGGTTCATTTTTGTGATAATGTCAGCATTTATAAGCTCCCATTTCTCTAGTTGCAGACCAATACAGTTAGAGTACCAATAGTTTCATGAAGAGCTGTGTTGTGCTAGAAACAAAGCAATGATTGGTTATTACAGAAAAAAAAAGTGAGATGTTATCCATCTTTCATCTTCTAAACTGTTGATCATACACCTCTTGGAGTCAACAGGGACCAAACTGCAGTCTTGGATGTTCTAAGGAATCATGTGACCTATGGAGAGGAAAAAAAACCAAATGGTCCTAATCTCTTTGACAACCATTTAGGGATCCCTTTTGCTTTATTCTCTGGCCAGAGGAGCTGAAGGAGGAGCAGTGGACAGTGGAGGTATTTTGCATTTTTGTTTACTTGCTCACTTCATAATATTAGATCAAGTTTATATAACATTCTAAAGTTGACAAAGAGTTTTACACATATTAAAAACAAGAAGATTGGGAAATGAATAGAAAGTTGGATTTGGAGCCAGGAAGACCTGAGTTCAAATTTTGTGGCAGGCACTTACTATTTGTGTGGCCCTTGACAAATCAATGTCTCTTCCCTTCGAACTCATTTTCCCGTCCAGTCTAGCCCCAGACCTCTCACCAGTGACCTTGCCCAACTAAGAATGACTACTAGCTAATTGGTGAGTCACTGAAGCAGATTGCTAGATCTTGTTGAGCCCCACCCACGTTGCTGTTCACTTCACTTCCAGCTCACTGTCTAGTCTACTCCACCTCCTCACCAGCTGCCTGAGCCTCTTTCCTACTCCCTACTCGCTATCTCTCTTGTAGGTTTTATCTTCTTCTATTAGAACATAGTATCTAAAATGTACATAGCTCTAGGAAGTCTGCAAAATGCTTTAAGTATTCACTCACCTTTTCTTCACAATAATTCTCAGATGTAAGTTTGTAGATGCAAAAACTGAAAAAGAGAGAAGTTAAAGAACTTGCCCAAGGTCACACAGCTTTTGTGTCTCCATCAATCCCTGGTTCCCTTCAACATATAGCTCAAGTTCACTTTCTTCACAAGATCTTTTTCTGTCCTTCCCCCTTCCAACTCCAACTCCAGTATCTCAGAGTGGATTTGAACTAGCTCTTCCTAACTCTCAGTTTTAATTGTTATGGCCATGTTATGTTATTTATATATAATTTTAATTGTTATGGAGAATCACAATTATTTGACAAAGGCTCTGTCTGTTTGTACATATATCTGTCTCCTAGTCTCAGTTTCCTCATTTGTAAAATGGAAATAAGAATAGTTCTACTTCATAAGATTGGTGTGAGTAAAGCATGGAATAAAGGGCTTTGAAGACCTTGAAGTGCTATTATCATCATCATCAATTATTTCATTTGGTCCTTACAACCACTGAGGAAGTAAGTGCTAGATTTCCTTGGTGTAGAAACCTCCTCTACCCATGTACATTAACACCTGCTCTTCAGTGTATCATCATGGAAAATCAAATAGAGGATGCTAAGGGGTCTGATAACTTGCTCAGGATCACAAATCTAGTACCTGACATCGGACTGACCTTTGGGTGAAGATAACCAAGCTGGTCAGCACGATGAACCCAGAATTCATGAGGAGGAGTCATGTGCAGTAAGCCTGGTGAGGCAGAATGGGTCTAATTGGGAAGACCTTGAAATGCCAAGTTCAGGTTTCTATTGTATCCCAGAGCTAAAACATCACCGAGTCTTTCTGGAAGCTCCTTGAGGGCAGGGATTGTTTTATTTGTGCCTTTGTATTCCCAGACCCTAGCATGGTGCTTGGGCACATAGTAAATGCTGACATAATCTGATGGACTAATTCCGTGAGTTCTTGGGAGATTTGGGGCCCACTTGTTTTCTTTATGGGAATAGCATAATTAGTCGGCAAATGAATAGCATCAATGATCATTAGTACGGGGTTTCAGAAAAAGGCCAGGGCATCTTTCACCTTGGGCTCAATGTGATTTTCATATAGAGCAGGTCTGATTATTGTACCTCCTGTTCAATAAACTCCAATGGATCCTTGGAATCCATGGACTTGCTTTGGCATTCAGAGCTCTTTCCATTCAGTACTTTTTGTCCTTTCTCCCATCTTACACCATACTATTCTCCTCCACATACTATGCAGGCCAGTCAGACTGGAATATTTCTGATTTCTCATGTTTTCTATCTCCATTCCTCTCAATTTCTAGCCCTTAATTTTAGAGAATGTTCTCTCTCCCCACCTCTACCTCCATCAATCCCTGTTCCCTTCAACATATAGCTCAAGTTCACTTTCTTCACAAGATCTTTTTCTGTCCTCCCCCTTTCCAACTCCAAATACTTTCCTCTTCCAGATTGCACATCTATTTTCTATCTACATACATTCACACAGTGTTTCCCTTCTTAGAATATGAGTGTCTTGAGGACAGGCACTGATTTATTTTTGTCTTTGTCTCTGCAGTAACTAGAACACAGCAGGCACATGCTAAGTGTGTGATGAGTGATTGACTGCTTCCAATTGGGATGGGTATGCTAAGAGAAGAATTTATATAAAATATAGGATTGGATCTAGGTCTTCAAGGAGAGGAGTCTGAAAGGAATAGAAACCAGGAAGCAAAAAGGAAAAAAACATAAAGCCAAAGTCAACTTTGGAAGGCAAGGAATACACCAGTTTAGTTAAGATCTGAACAGAGAGATGGGGGAGATAAAGAGAACTTGAGAAGCTGCAAATTGGGAGTAGGCCATTTTGGTTTAGAGAAAATGGAGTTAACTACATACATAAATAGATATCAACCAGTTGAAAACATGCCAACAGAGATCAGAAAGTTCAGGACTTAATTTTTTTATTTGAAAACCATGCCTATAGTAGTAGTTGTAGTAGTAGTAGAAGCTGTGAACCACAAGACTATCTTTGACCTTAGTGAGATTTGGGATCAAAATCATAAAATTTCAGAGTTGGTAGGTTCTCAGCCACCATCAAGGCCAACCAGAACTCAAACAAGAACCTCCCCCCCCATTTCCACAAATGATCATTCAGCCTAAAATTTAAGATCTCCAAAATGGGCCACCTACAAACTCTCAAGGCAACCTGGTCTGTCCACTAAGTACAAGACAGAATTCATTTTTAATTTGTTTTCTTTTTCCTGACAGCGAGCCTACATTGGCTTTTTTGTTATTTCCGTGATCTGCCCTCTGGGACCAAGGGATTTACTTGTTTCACTGATGGCCCAAATGAGTCACTGCCTAAAAATATCTGTAGTGAAGAGTTGGTTTCTATATGCTTTTTAAAAAGCCACTTCAAATATCAGAGACTCTCTTTTGTTACAGATTCAACTTTTTAGGCAGTATTAATGCCATTGGAAAATGACAAATTTCCCTGAAAGGTAATTTTTAAAAATTGGCTCTTCAACTCTTTAGAATTGATGTAGTTCTTTAAAAACATCATTGATTTTGCCATAATTTCTTCCCTGACAAGATTCTTCCCTGAGATGCACCAAACTAAGTCATATTGACTCTGGATAAATACTCTGCTTCTCTCTCTCCTCTATCCATCCAGGCAGCCCTGATCCTGTGTTTGTACAAACAAAATAGCAAAAAGGGAAACATGCATAAAGATTATTTTACATTTTCACAAGTCTTTATGGTTATTGCCTAGACTATTTATTGTGGCCATAAACTCTTAAGATTTAAGCAGCAAAATAAGATAAAAATGTTTTTACATTTGGAGTAAGAGATGAGTTCAGTTGTCAGTCTTCTGTCACTCCTTGTACGAGCATGGACAAATTCATTCCTTTTTCTGGGCTGCAGTTTCCTTTTCTTTAAAGAAGTCTGGGGCTCTAAGGCTTCTAAGGTTATCCAGATCTAAATAAATTGTCCTGTTCTTTTTATTTATTAGTGTGTATCAACAACATTCAATCAACAATCCACAAGAGTTTAAGCACCTGCTATGTGCCAGGCACTATCCTAAAAGCTAGAGATGGCTCAATATGTATATATCCAAGTATATACAACATCATCCTAAAGAGATCCATGGTGTTGGAGGTGGGGGTAATTGGGGGGGGGGAACAATCAAATAGCCAGAAAGAATACAACTTTTCTAATTCTCATGCTTGGGTTCATTGATCCAATGAGTCAAGCCATCGGCTATAACTTAAAGGTCCATATTTTCCATTACATTTTAAATTATCAATGCAAATAATAATTACAGGGTGATTACTAGCAGGTTTCTTGAATTTCGGACATTTATGGGAGCCAGGTCTCAGTTTCTTCTAATTCAGAAGGATAGAAAAGACAAACAATAATAAATAAAATCAAAGGGCTGGAGAAGAGAAGAATAAAACAATTGGACATGTATTTGGCAGGACAAATTGATATGTATCTTGAGAGGATATGTAGTTGCATTCATTTTAGATGGTTATCTTTCTAAATAGGTCCAACTTTAAGACTTGGATTCATTAAATTAATCCCACTCCACCTTGTATGTTGATTAGGCATTCAATTTGTTTATTTTTAAATTGACCATAAAATCCTACATTTGTGCTTCTAATCTTTACCAGCTGTTGCATCTTTCCCGTCAAATTCGTGATGCTGCAAGCTGCTTACAACTTATCAAAATGGATTTTCTCTTATTGCTGACATTCAGAGATAATGCTTACCAGGTCCTGGCTAGGTATTTTAAGGAAAATTTATAAAAATTGAACTTTCCTTTGCCAGAATGTCTTCCTCCCTTCCCTTTCCTCCTATACTTTAGTCCTTTTCTCAAGTTAAAAGGCCTCTTCTGAGAGACGAAACTGGGGAGAAGCAACAAGAATTTTACTACCTGGGAATGAATATAAGGGGCTCTTACAGGATTGATAATCTTTCTATAACAGAAACAACTGAGCTTAGCATCAAATTAGCAAAAACAATTTGTTAAAATAGGAAGCTATAAAAGGGAATAATTAGGGTACTTCTCCCATCCCCCCCTTTCCTTTTTCATTCTTTTTCTTCCTTCTGCCCTTTCTCTCTTCTCCTTTTCCTTATTTCTCCTTTCTCTTCTTCCTGATATCCTTCTTTTCCTTTATTTCTTTCTTCTGAGAGAAATGATTATTAAATAACTAAAAGCTAATATTGGGGAGACACAGATTTTTTTTCCTTTTGGAAACCTTATTAGGCCAAATCAGCATTTAAAAGACATTGTTATAATGACATTGTATTAAATTTCTCCTTAATCTTTTTCAGACCCCACCCAGATGGAGAAGCCCATTATACTCTACTCAGGTTTAGATGGTAATAAATTCTCTCATTAGATTACCTAAGACTAGGGGTGCTTTGGAAATAAATGGCATAATCAAGTCCTCAGTCCTCAAATAGAATAGATCCACCTCTTATTATAGTGTTCATTTTCTCTCATTACTTATTAGTTGATCAAAGTCAGTTGTCACCCTAAGGAATAACCACTCTTCCAAGGGCATATGAGCATTGAATGAGTTCGATGAGGGGGAATCTTTGGCATTCAAAAATGTCATTGATCCTTTTTGATAAAATTGATAACATGATTAATAGAATTATTTATTATCCAGAAATTATGTGTCTTGAGCTCTTTGTACATCATACTTTTCTTCCTTTTTCTTTTCCTTCCAATATGTATATAGCACTTATTTGATAAGCACAAAAACCTTCATTCAGTAATCATTCCTTCACAAGAACCAAGTTGTGAGAAGCAAGCACCTGGATAAAAATCCATTGTGGCATGTATCCTCATCCAAGGTCTAAATAATAAGAAAGTTATCGTGTCTGCAGGGAACATATGAACATCACTCTTCGACTCATCCCTATTTTAAGGAGAATTTTTTTACGTCAGTCTCAGGTTTGAGGACAGGGTTGGACAGCAAAGTAAATATATTTTATGAAATGGAAAATCATCTAGAAACAAATGTCAAAATGACATTGCTTTTTTCCACCAAAGGAAAGCAATGTGTTCTTTTACCAGAAAATAATTTTATAGCTGTGAATTTAATATCATGTAGGAAGGAAACATTTTCATCTCAATGTGACCTTTGAGCAATGCTAAAAACAGAAGATTGGCATGTCAATGCTCCCTTGCCTTAGGAGGGTATCAAAGTCTGGCTTAGTCAAGTGTTAGATAACGCCCAAAATTGACATTGCTAAATTCAGAGCATTTGGTATTATCCAAATCAGCAAAGATGAGGTGGAAAACTCCTGAAGCACAGATGTTTTAAAATCAAAGGGCACTCACTCTCTACCTGTTTTCCCCACAATCAGTCCACTGGAGAGTTCAGTTATCACTTAGGAAGGGGCGCTTGCAAGTCTCTGTCTCTGCAGAGACCCTTCTGGAATGCACATAATTAAGGGCAAAATCCTGAGGTGACTCTGAAAGCCAGGGATTTGAGGTTTTTCTTTCTGTTGGGAAGCTGTAGCTCCTTAATGACAGATAAGCAGCCAGAGCCAGAATGTAGTGTTTTAGAGGGACTGAGAGCTTTTCGTGAATTTTAATCACATAATCATTAAATATTGGTGCTGGAAAGAATCTTGACAATTAACTAATGAGTATCAGTACAAAATACAGGTATTGTAAGGATATTAACTGGAGATTGTTGCAAGATGTGATTTTTCTTTGATTTATTTAAACCTGGAAAAGCCACACTGGTCTCATTATATAATTCAACAAATATAAACTGCAAATATTAATAAGATCTCTTGATAGGAAATATATATGTACATAGGCACATATACACATGTCACAGATACTAATGTTTGGATATGCATATATTGTGTTCCTATGTATATGTGTATATACACATTAACTATGAAATTGATTAAGTATTTATTATGTACCAAACAATATTCTAAGCACTGGAAGAGTGTTCTTTTCCCAAATCCACCTTCCACACTGATATACGAAAAGCACAGTTCTGTGCTTATTAGTGCTCACCTTCTTATAAGAAAAAAAATCCTTTATTTCACATTTAAAGCCCTTGATAATATGGCTCTGACCTATATTTCCTGATTGATTTCATATTTCACTCTGCAATTCTATGTACATTTGCAATTCCCCAGTCAAGACAGTCCATCTTTTACTTGCATGTTTTGCACAGCCTAGACCCCATACCTCAAACTCCTTGCCAAGCTCTAAGAAGGTAAAGGGGGAAAATGAAAATAAAATCTATTCTCTAGAAGTTTACATTCCAATAGAAGAGATAATAGAAACTTATTTGAGCATATGTGAAATAAAGAGGATAAATACAACTGTATAGAAGTTATTTGCAAAAAGAAAAAAAATAAAAAGCAAAGATAAGCCAGAATACATGAGTAAAGATGAAGGCATGGCATCATACAAAACAATTGAAAAGGAAATAAAATGTGAAATGTGAAAGGAGGAGGAATGATGCAGGGTCTATAATTAGTTGGAATCTTTTTTTTAATCTTAAAGTTGAATTCAAATTGTGGTAATCAGGCTGAAGTTGTAACATGGGAATAATCTAAGGGAGTTGTCAGCTTGCACAGCTTGGCAATTGCTTTTTCAATAGGCATTTTCAGTCTGACATCCATTTGTGTGAGATGGATGAGTGCCCATGCAATAATAAGGTCATGGCATTGCCTCATGATAACTGTCCATGGTACTGAAGCTGATCCATGAATCATAATAGGGCAATAGTCTAGTGTGCGGCACGTGGTAGAACCATTTGACTCAGACCATTGTACAGTTCACACTGAAGGAGATAGATGACCCATCTTCATTAGCTTTTGCCTCCAAAAGGGTGGACATAGTCTAGGGTAAAATACTGAGATGACATTGGAAGCTAGAAATGCAGAATTTCTGAGTTATCTGCAATCCCCACACAAAGTGGGAAAATTTCTTTAGGATGTCCTAGGGAAGTATCTTTCTCATTAGAAATTGTCATCATTCTGAGGTTAAGAATAAGGGATTTTGGCTGGGTACGGGCCAGTCAGAGAATAATAGGCAGGAACATAACTGGAATATTTTTGTCCATGAGCAAGTAAATGAAGATTGAGGTTTCAAAGGACAGAGCTTATTCTTCCTAGCTCTAGAATCAGCCTAATTTTTTAAAGTGGGGAAGGTAATTGGTAGATTCTTCTCACTCCATCAGTTCAAACATATCTTTCCCTCATGGGTGATAGACATGTACATGAGTACTTTGTTAAGAACACAGTTGTCAATTTCTGATTAGTTTCCAATGAATGGACATGCCCTACAAGATAATTGACTGGCACGCAAAACAGCTGCTTCTTCATAGTAACTTTCCTTTACAGAGTCGAACAAAACCTAAATTCAGTTTCTTGAGGTTTTTCTTAACCCCTAAAAGGCAAAATAAACCAAAATGATCTCAGTAATATTGTGAGTGGTTTGGAGAAATATTTTTTTCTCTTGCCATGCAAAAAAATCAGAATGTCTTCGCATATACTTACTCTGTGATGAGGACTTGGATGTTGCTATGACAACAGCAACCCTCTCATCATGACCCAGAATTTACAACTGGCCTGTGTTACCATTAGGTTTCTTTTGGGAACATGCCCTTCAGAGCATCAATTTGAATATAGTCCTTCTAATATTAAAAATTGGGATCTTAGAGGTCATGTCATCTAGTCTAATCTTCTCATTTTACAAATGAAGAGTATAAATACTACAGAATTTAAGAGACTTGCCTGAGGTCATGAAGTTAATTAATGACAGAACCAAAAGGACAAGAACTAATGACTCCTTATTCACTGTCAAATATGATTTTTAATCCCCCCCATGCTAACCTACTTGACAACACACTTTACCAATAGTTGACAAACCTGAAATGCCTTCAGTTTTTTCCTGGGAAGAAAAGAGATAATTTGATCAATGTAGATTGTTGGGGAAGGAGAGGCATGGGAATAATCTTATGGCGTATTTAGGATCAAAGGATCACCAACAAAAATTATCTGCAAGCTGAATGAATGAAACATGCCATAGCCATGGAGCAGGGCAGGAGAAGGGGTAAATGATGTGACTTTTGTCAATTTTGCTACAGTTGTGAATTACTTAAGCAACATAAGTCCAAGGGAAGGAGGTTGCTTATACAGCTTCTATAAATAACCCCAGAGCGTTATTTATATTATGTGTAATATAGAATGAACTACTGGAGTTCATTAATATGTTCCTGCATCTATCCATGTACTACATTGTGTAGTCTGTGATAGTGAAGTGAATATTGTTCTATATCCAACACTCATATTTTATGGTGAGTGACTGCATGGAGACACACATAACTGGAGGAAGCCTAGAAACACGATACATCATGAGAATATTTAGAGGCATTCCTGAGATATTATAGAAGACAGCATTGATCCAAACAAGGAGATAACACATTAGACTTGACTCCTAAATATGGGGCCTCTTTGTGTAAGTCTGCTTCTTGGAACTTTAATCCTTCCAGGTATTTACTCAAGTTGAAGTACTTAAGCTTCCTGATCTTTGTAAATTGGTAAGGATCCTGATATATTTGTTCCTTCCTATAAGAAATCTTCCTTTCCTATTAGAATATATAGGACATAAGGAAATTATATAAGGGAGGTAAACTTGGCAACATGTTTTATTGCCATCTGTTGGAACTTTTGAAGAATTAGGACCTTTATCTCAAAAAAAAAAAAAAAAAAACAACTAGAAACTATAGATCAACTGCTAAGAACTTACATCACTCTTTTTATATAAAGCTTTTTATTTTCAAAACATGTGCATTGATAATTTTCAACATTCACCCTTGCAAAACCTTGTGTTCCAATTTTTTCTCTCCCCCCTCCAGATGGCAAGTAATCCTGTATATGTTAAACATGTTTAATTCTTCTATATATATTTCCACATTTATCATACTATACAAGAAAAATCAGATCATAAAGAAAAAAATGAGAAAGAAAACAAAATTCAAGCAAACAATAAAAATGAAAATACTATGTTATGATCCATGTTCAGTTCCCATAGTCCTCTTTTTCAGCGCAGATGGCTCTATCACAAATCCATTGGAATTGGCCTGAATCACCTTACAGTTGAAAGGAGCCAAGTCTGTCTGAATTGATCATCACATAATCTTGTTGTTGCTTTGTACAATGTTCTGTTGGTTCTACTCACTTCACTTAACATCAGTTTATGCAAGTCTCTCCAGGTCTTTCTGAAAGCATCCTGGCACATCGAAAGCCATACCCCAAATATTGAGCATCCACTCTGCTTCCAGTTCCTTGCCACTACCCAAAGGGCTGCCACAAACATTTTTGCACACATGGGTACTTTTTCCTTTTTTATGATTTCTTTGGGATATAGGCCCAGTAGAGAAACTGCTGGATCAGAGTGTGCACAGTTTGTATATACAAACTGTTATATCACTTTGTTTGACTTGTTTTTCTTTTCTATTAGGAAAACACTTCTCAACTTGTAAGTGTCTGAGCTCAGATTTGAATTCATGATGAGTCTTCTTGACTTCAGGCCTGACACTGTCCATTGCTCTATCTAACTGACCTTTAATCTTTAATAGAGCTGATTAATAAAAACAATACTGAGTGATTCAGTTCATTCACATTGACAGGCTGTTAGCATCATCTGCAGCTTATTAATTGCAGCTGGGATAGGGAAAGCACAGCAATTCAATGAAATTTGGAAGATGATCCCTACACCCAGCTTTCTTTTCAAAACCAACTTGGGACCATGACATCACAAAAAGTCAAAATTGCTGCTAGAAAGCAGTCAGTCTGTATCTGAATAAGAATTTCCTCTGTAAAGCCCCTAAGAAATGGTCATGCAGCCTTTGATGCAAGATACTCCTACCAGGAAGGAAAACCCCATTCTACTTCTGTTCACTAATTATTAACATATCATTCCTGCCATGAAGTCTAAATTTACTTGTTCTTATTCACAATGTTTCTGGTTCTAACTCTAAAACAATCCAGGACAAGAATACTTTCCCCTTCTCCAGGAGAACCCATCAAATCCTTGGAGAAAGTTATCAACCTGAACTGCCCTTTCACTTCACCTAAGGAAATCTTTTCCAAGATAAATATTCCCAATGCCTTTTATTGATCATCATATGACCTGTTCTCAAGGAAGTTAGATGGATAGCATTGGGAGTAGAGCACTGAGCTTGGAATTAGAAAAAGCTGAGTTCAGACTGTGCCTCAGATACTTATTAATTGTGTTTCCTTAGATGAATCATTTAATATCTCTTTACCTGTAAAACTGGGGTTTGGACTCAATGACTTCTGCAATATCCCATCCAATTCTAAATTCATGATCTTTCATTCTTTCTAATAACTACTTTGCTTCGCCTCCAGCTTATGAATGTCTTTATTAAAATGTGGTGATGAGACCTGAATATCACATGGTCAATGATAAAAGGGTTACCATTTCTCTTACCTCTTTAAAGTAATTTGAGTTTGTTTTATTTGGCCATTCTTGACTGATTGAATTTGCTGCCCCAACTACTATCCCTAAAAGCTAAAGAGACCTCTGACCCTACTTGGAGGCAGCTTTATTTGGAGCATTGTTCATATTTTCCCTGGCAATATAGATTATTGTGAACCTACTTCTTTTCTCTTTCTGGTGTGGAAGTTTTGCAAGACCATAAACTTAGGATGTCTTAATTGCACCATTCCTTCCACTAGGAACTCATGCTAACTATTTGCTTATATTCCACTCCTCTCTCTGCCCCCCGATTCACCCAGAATTTTTGAATGTCCATACCTGCCCCCCTTCTTTCTGCTCCTTCTCTTCTGAATTTTTGTAGTAAAACATCTGTTTTTCCTTTTTGGGTCCAAGATTTCAAGAACAAAATCTGGTTTGGAAATTTTTGCTAATGTTATCATGACTCTCAATTCATTTGTGATGGCAATGACAAAAACTCAGGTTCTATTTGTGGGAATGGTGAAAAGATGGACCTGTTGGGTTCATCTTAAAGCAGATTTTTGTAAATTAAGTGAATTCCAATCTGGGACTATATGGATGGGGGTAGGGCATTAGCCCTAGCCCAAAGGCTACTAACTAGGAAATGGAATATATATAATGGAAATGAAATATGTTATAATAAAAATAAAATATATTTTATGTTTTGGTCAGAGATCCAAGTCTGATACCAAATAACTCTTTCTTAACTAGAAAATACAGTGTCCCCTCTCCTGACACTCTGTAACTGGCTCTTGTACTAGCAAATAAAGGTCTATTGCCTGAGGAAAGGACAGGTTTTTCTCAGCTTGGGGTACTAACAAACAACAGTCTGCTATCTGGGAGAGGGAAAGACACTAACTAAACTGAGCCCTCTGATACAGATGCACAGTGCCCAGCTGACAAGTCCTGGAAGATTTTGGAATACCAATATTGAAGAATTGGAAAACTGCTGTGGCAGGAAGAATGGAGGCAAGAAATGAGGTGGGGTATACCAGAGATCCCCTTCCATTCCCTCTCACAAACTCCTCCCCTATTATATTCTGTCTCTGTTTCTGTCTTTGACTCTGTCTTTCTCACATTTAGTCTCTCTGTCTCTGTTTTTTTTTTTTTTTCATTCTCATTGCCTCTATTTCTTTGTCTATCAGTCTATCTCTTTCTATTGGGTTCTCTTCCTAACTATCTGATGCAACTATCTGATCCTTCTCAGTTGCCTTTGCTTTCACATCAAACATGCCCTTTAACCATGGGTGATCCACAGGGTTCTGTGCTGGACTCTTTTGTCTTCTCCCTGTATATGACTTCACTTAATGATCTCAGAAGTTTCCATGAAAATAATTACTATCTCTATAATGATGTGTCTCACATCCTATCCTGCCCCAATAGCTCTGTTGACTCCAGTCATCTCCAACTGCTTTTCAGACATCCCAAACTGGATGTCTAGTGACACCTTAAACTCGACATGTCCAAAATGAAACTCATTTTCTTTCCCCTAAACCTTCCCTCCCACTCTCTGCCTATTACTGGATAAGGCAACTATATCCTCCCAGTCCCTCAGGCTTTTAATCTAAGGACCTTTCTATACTCTTCACTCTCTCACCCCATTCCACAGCCAACCTATTCTGTCATTTTCTTTTACGTAACATCTCTGACATGTGTACCCTTCTATCCTCTGACACTTCCACCACTCTAGAACATCCTGAACTGAACTGTTATAATAGTTACACCCGAGCTATTGCAACAGCCCATTGGAAGATCTGCCTATCTCAAATCTCGCTCTACTCCTACCCATTCTCCACTCAGCCACAAAAGAGAATTTTCCTAAAGTGTAGAT
Source organism: Sarcophilus harrisii (assembly GCF_902635505.1). Taxonomy (NCBI): domain Eukaryota; kingdom Metazoa; phylum Chordata; class Mammalia; order Dasyuromorphia; family Dasyuridae; genus Sarcophilus; species Sarcophilus harrisii. The sequence continues at coordinate 17,267,101 of NC_045426.1, read as the reverse complement.
CTGATCATGTTAAGCTCCCATTTAATAAAAGCCTCCAGTGACTCCCTCTCACCTCTGGGATCAAATACAAAATCCTCTGCTTGGGGTATTCAAAACCCTTCTTAAGCTAAGCCATCCCCACAGGGTCACTGGCCACCTTCTTGTTCCTCAAAGAAAACACTTCATCTTCAGCTCCAGACATGTTCTCTGGCTGTCTCCCATGCCTGAAATGCCCTCTCTCTTTCATCTCCTCATATTGGCTTCTCCAGCTTCCTTCAAGTTCCAGCTAAAATTCCATCTTCTCTAAGAATCCTTTCACAATCTATCTTATGTCTGATATTTTCCTTCTATGAATTATTTCCTATTTATCTTGTTTGTAGTTTGTTTACTGCCTCCCCTATTATATTTCAAGTTCCTTTTGGGTAATGACTATGTCTTTTGACCTTTTTCTTGGTCCCAATACTTAGCACACTGCCTGGCACATAATAGGTGTTTAATAAATGTTAATGACTGTCTTTTGCTGTCTCTCTTTCTCTGTCTAAGCCTATCTCTTGTGTCCCTGCCTCTGTCTCCAATTCCTTTCTCTGTCCATCTATCTCTTTCTTCTTCTCTTCTCTTCATTTCTCTTTTCTTCTCTTTTCTCTCTACCTCTACACCCCTCTGTGTCTGTGTCTCTCTCTGTGTGTGTCTCTGTTTCTCTGTGTCTCTGTCTCTCTTTTCCTCCCTCTTTCTCCCCTCTCATTTTCAGTCTATTTATATCTGCCCATGTCTCTCTACACTTAAAAATCTCCCTTTCAGTCTGAATATCTCTGCACATTATCATCCTATATTTCTCCTTTTCCTTGTCAATAAATTCTTAAGAAAATCTGTCATCATTTCCTCCCCTTTCAGTTTCTTCTAAATCATCTGCAGTAACTTCTGACATTTTCAGCTGAAACTGCTCTCTCCAAAGTCACAAATAATCTCTTTTTCATTTAATTTTTTCAGTCAATAACCATTTATTTTTCTTTCTTCTCCTTACTTTTCTCCACTTGACAAGAAGGTGGGGATGGGAAGAGTTATCACAAATATGGATAGTAAGGAAAACAGTACTAAATGTAGTGGAGAATTCAAAGAAGATAGGGATTGAATAAAATCTATTCTATTAGACAATTAAGAAAGCACTGAATGTAAGAACTCCAATACTCTCTCAATTGCCAAACTGAATGATCTTTGTTCAATATCAATTCTCCTTAACCTCTCTACAACAACTGGTTCATTTGATGATCCTCTCTTCCCATATAGTCTCTCCTTCCTAGGTTTTCAGAATAATATTCTTCTTGAGTCTCCTGTCTCCCTGAATATATCCTTTGTCTCCTTTCCAAGATCTTCCTCCATTCTCTACCTATCTGTTCCCCTAGGCTCTTTCCTCAGTCCTAGTCTTCTTTTCCTGTGTAATATTTCAGTTAATGATCTCATTAATTATTACAAAGGTTCAATGCTTATCTTTATGTAGATTATTCTTAGAATTATATACCTCTATCTAATTTATCTTCTCAGATAGTCTCCTATTTAACCACCTCTTAGACAACACCAACTGCATATAATATCAGTTCAAGCATTTTAAATTCAATATATTCAAACACAATTCATTTACTCCCCACACACACATTTGAGTGCATATTTTGCACTCAAATACTCATGGATGTATGTGATCTCATGGATTTGATGTTCTCTCCATTCAAATAAAATGCATCCTATGCATGCCTTTCCAGCCTCTGAGACACTTGTCCATGTCTTTTCTTGATTTTGTCACTAGGGGTCCACACACCACCTTGCTCAAGACATTCCTTGCTTTCCCCCACATCACAATGATTCCACTGGAGTACTCTATTGTATATGAACAGCCTATCTTTTCTTTATGTCATATGTTTCTTGGATGACTTCTTCCATTCCTGTTCATATTTCCTTTTTATGCTCACATGCACTATAAGCCTTCACATCATCCTCTGGACAATGTTCATTTTTTCATAACTTTTTATTGATATTTTTGGTTTCTTATATCACCGTAATTATTTTAAGTATCCTCCCCATTATCTCCATATGAAAAATACTATATTTAGAGAGAAAAAATCAGTATTGTTTATTGATATATTGAAAATATCTAAAAACATGTGTCATCTGTAAAACTGATTAAGCCCATCCCAAAGAGATAATAAAGAAGGGAAAAGGACCTGTATGTGCCAAAATGTTTGTGGCAGCCCTGTTCGTAGTGGCTAGAAACTGGAAAATGAATGGATGCCCATCAATTGGAGAATGGTTGGTAAATTGTGTTATGTGAATGTTATGGAATATTATAGTTCTGTAAGAAATGACCAGCAGGATGAATACAGAGAGATTTGGAGAGACTTATATGAACTGATGTTGCATGAAATGAGCAGAACCAAGAGATCATTATATACTTCAATAACAATACCATATGAGGATGTATTCGATGGAAGTGAATTTCTTCGATAAAGAGAAGATCTAACTCAGTTTCAATTGATCAGGGATGGACAGAAGAAGCTACACCCAAAGAAAGAACACTGGGAAATGAATGTAAACTGTTTGCATTTTTGTTTTTCTTCTCAGATTATTTATACCTTTTGAATCCAACTCTTCCTGTACAACAAGAGAACTGTTCAGTTCTGCACACATTTATTGTATCTAGGAAATCCTGTGACGTATTTGATATGTATAGGACTGCTTGGCATCTGGGAGAGGGGGTGGAAGGAGAGAGAGGAAAAATCAGAACAGAAGTGAGTGCAAGAGATAATGTTGTAAAAAATTACCCAGGCATGGGTTCTGTCAATAAAAAGTTATAATTATTTTTAAAAAACTGATTGAGCCCTCATATCCCCAGAGAAGTATGTTGGGGCATGTCTTCTCATATTTTTCAATTGATTTGTTTTTGAAATTTATATTTTTGTTACATTTATTTTATTTTATTTTTTATTGTGTCATTCTTTTAATTCATATTTTTATAGTTTTTGTGTATGCCATTTTCTAGGAGTTGCTTATTTACAATGTAGCAGTTCATAAAGATCTTTCCCGGCTTCTCTGTATTCATCATATAATTTCTTATAACAGTAATATTTTATTACACTCATGAATCAGAATTTGTTTAGCCATTCCCCAAATGATAGGTATCTACTTTGTTTCCAGTTCTTTTCCATCCTAAAAAAAAGTATTTCTATAGATATTTAGAGTACAAAGGGACTTTCTTCTTATGAACTTCCTTGGGCATATTAACTCAGTAATGAAATATCTGGATCAAAGGTTATGGGCATTTTAGTCATTTTGAAAATTCCAAACAGCTTTCCAAGATGGTTTTACCACTTCACAGCTCCACTAAAAATATATTAGTATGCTTATCCTTCTATCATTTCTCCAATATTGACATTGTCATTTTTGCCAATTTGCTGGGTGTGAGGTAAAACTTCAGAGTTGTTTTGATTTTGTATTTCTCTTATTATTAGTTATTTGGAGCATTTTTCATGTAGCTGTGAATATTTTCCAGTTCTTTAAAAAACTGTTCATATCTTATCATTCATCTATTGGGAAATAACTATTAGTAATCTATGTATGATTACATATATACACACATATCACTTATCTGCCCTGTATCTTGGATACCAAATCCTGATCAGAGAAATTGAATACAAAGAGTATTTTTCCCAATGAGACATTTGCCTTCTTATCCAAAATACATTTATATCATTCATGCAGAAGTCTTTCAGTTTAAAGTTATCAGAGTTATCTGTATAATCTTTTATAACTGCTTCTGTATTGGTTAAGAATATACCTACTCATAGCTGTGAGAAGTACATTTTTTTCTCTTCTAAATTCTTTTCTAGTATATCTTTTAATATTAAAGTCTAATATCAATTTAGAGTATACTGTGGAATATGGTGCAAAGTGGTGATCTAAATCTAATTTCTTTGCAATTTTCCTACCAGTTTTTAGAAGAATTTTTTCATAGTTAATTTATGTTCTCCTGTGAAAACCATTCTCCACTATACAAAATACTGGATTATTGATTCTATAGTCTAGTATGTTCCACAGCTCTCTTTCTCTATTCTTTACCAATACCCAAAGGTTTTGATGACTGTTTTTTATCTTTTAGTTTGAGGACTGAAAGTACTCATACTCTTTGGATGCTTACTTCTTTTCATTATTTCTCTTAATATTCTAGATTTTTTTATCTTTCCAAATTAATTTTATTTTTATTTTATCAAGCTCTGAAAACTATCCTTTTGGTAATTTTGTAGATATAGTATTTTAAGTTGAGAGTAATTTGCAAAGTATTGTCATTGTTATATATTGGTATAATCTAGCCATGAGCATCCAATATATCTGCAGCTATTTGATCTTTTTCTTTATTTTTCTTTAAGTAAGTGTTTCATAATTGTCTTTATGAAAGTTTTTGGTGAGCTTTTGGAGGTGGTTCCCCAGATAATTTATTCATTTTGTGAAATTTAAATTCCTTTATATTATTGTTGCTTGTATTTTGTTATTATTAAATAGAAATGCTGTTGAATTTTGAGGATTTCATTTTGTAGTCTATAACAATGAAAATCTTACCTCATATCTATGCTAATTGTCCAAGATTTTTTAAGTAAACTATCAGCAAACAGGGATTTTATTTCCTGTGTACCTATATTTATTCCTTTAATTAATTTTACTTATTGCTGTTGCTAGCAATTCCAGAACTGTCAAATGATATGTGTATCCTTGTTACACTCCTCTATTTATTGGAGTAAATTCTAATGTATCCCCATTACATATGATATCTATTTTTTTTGGCTTAGAAAGATTTTTATAATATTAAACAGTATATCAAAATATTAAAAGGATTTCTCAGTGTTGATACTTTGTATCATGTAATTTAGAATTTTACAATGTTCTCCTGGTCTGCTCATCAGTGCATATAAGACTTTCCAGGTTTTTCTGAAATCTGTGTGCTTATCATTTCTTGTAACACAATAGAATTACATTACATTACATTCATATATCACAGCTTGTCCAATCATTCCTCAGTTGATTAGCATACTCTTCATTGCCAATTTTTTGCTACCATAAAAAGATTTACTATATTTTTTTTGTATTTGTGGGTTCTTTCCCTTGTATTTATGATCTCTTTGGGATACAAACCTAGGACTGGCATTGTTGGATCCAAGGACATGAATGGTTTTATAACCCTTTGGGCAAAGTTCTAGATTGCTTTTCCGAATGCTTGCATCAGTTCACAGTTCCACCAATGATACTTTGGTGTTCCAATTTTCCCACATCTCCTCCAACATTTATATTTTTCCCTTTTCATCATATTATCTAATCTGATAGCCATTCTGAGCTGTTTGACTTTGCATTTCTCTAATCAAATGTGATTTAGAAAATTTTTATATGACATAGTTTTAGTTTCTTTATCTGAAAACAGCCTGTTTATATCTTTTGATCATTTATCAATTGGGGAATGACTTTTATTAATACAAATTTGACTCAGATGTCTTTATATTTGAGTAATGAGGCTTTATGAGGAAGACTATCTATAAAAAATTATTTCCCATCTTTCTCCTTCACTTCTAATCTTAACTGCATTGACTAAGTTAAGGAAATTTCTTCTACCAATGCAGGTCAAAACCATCTCTGTGATTTATAGTCAAAGGAGTTCATCATATAATAATAACATAATAATAGAAAAAAGAATGGGAAGAATATTATCAACTCCCATTTGGGTTTATGGCGAGGATGGAAAAAATCTATGCAAGGTAAATTTATTATGTATATCATATATCTAAATACACTTTGAAAGTATATTTGTACACACTTCCTTTCATAATTTTAAATGATTCTTTTTGAAAATTTATTTATTTAATATTTTCCCCAGTTATATTTAAAACAATTTTTTTACATTTGTTTTTAAAACTTTTGAGTTCCAGATACTGTCCCTTATTCCAACCCCCAATTAAGAAACCACATGTAAAGTTATGCAAAACATTTCCATAAAATTCATACTGTGAAAGAAAAGATACCCTAATAAAGAAAAACCTCATGAATAAAACAAAGTAAAAAAAGAAGAGAAAAGAGAGAATGAGAGCGAGTGAGAGAGAGACACAGAGAGAGAGAGAGAAAGAGAGAGAGAGAGAAAGAGAGAGAGACAGAGAGAGGAAAAAGAAAGACAGAGAGAGAGGCAGAGAGACAGAGAGAGAGAATGTTTCAATCTATATTCAGACATAATCAGTTTCTTCTCTGGGTATGGATAGGATTTTTCTTTATAAGTCCTTCAGAGTAGTCATGGATCTTTGTACTGATAAGAATAGCAAAGCCATTTACAACTTGTCATCCCAGAGCATTTCTATTACTTTGTACACAGTGCATTTCATTTTATTTAAATTCATAGAGGACTTTTCAGGTTTTTTTCTGAGAGCATCTGCTCATCATTTCCCATAAACCAATAATATTCCATCACAATCATATACCATACGTTATTCAGCCATTCTCCAATTGATGAGTCTCCCTTCAACTTTCAATTTTTGCCGTCAGAAGAGAGCTGCTATAAATATTTTTTGTTCATATAGGTCATCTTGCTTTTAAAAAAAATCCCTTTTGGTATTTATGGCTAGTAGTGATATTGTTAGGTCAGAGGATATGAATGAATTTATAGCTCTGTGGGTATAGATTATATCTTTTGATTATTTATCTATTGGGACATGGCTTTTATTTTTTTAAAAATTTGACTCAGACCCCTCTATGTTTGAGAAATGAGACCTTGCTTCAAAATTCTTTTTACAATTACTATTGCCAACTCTCTTCTTCCCTCCATTTATTCTATTCTTTCCTTTCATCCAGTTCATTCTCAAAAGTGTTTTGCTATTGACCACTCCTTCCTCCAATATGCCCTCCCTTTTATCACCCTTCCCCTTCTTTTATCCCATTCTCCACCTATTTTCCTGCAAAGAAAGATTGATTTCTGGATCCATTATGCATGTATATGTTATTTCCTCTTTGAACCAATTCTGATGAGAGTAAGGTTCACTCATTTCCCCTCTCCTCCTACCTTCCCCTACACTATAGAAACTTTTTCTTGCCTCTTTTTATGGCATATAATTGACACTTTTCCTTTTCTCTTTTTCTTTGTACATTCTTTTCTCACCCTTTAATTTCATCATTTAAAAAAGAAATTATCCCTTCATATTCAGCTCACACCTGTGCCTTCTGTCTATATATGCTCCTTCTAACTGCCATAATAATGAGACAGTTCTAATGAGTTACAAGTATCATGCTCTCATGTAGGAATGTAAACAGATAAACCTTATTAAGTCCCTTACGCTATCACTTTCCTGATTGCCTCCTTATGTTTCCCCTGAGTCTTGTATTTGAAAATCTAATTTTCCATTCAGCTCTGGTCTTTTCATCATGAATGCTTAAAAATCCTCTATTTCACTAAATATCTACCTTATCCCATGAAGGATTATTTTCAGTTTGGCTGAGTGGATGATTCTTGGTTGTAATTCTAGCTTCATTGCTCTCTGGAATATCGTATTCCAAGTCCTCTGGTCTTTTAATGTAGAAGATGCTAAATCTTGTGTTATCATGACTGTGACTCCACTATACTCGAACTGTTTCTTTCTGGATGTTTGCAATATTTTCTCCTTGACTAGGGAGTTCTGGAATTTGGGTATAATATTACTGGAATTTTCATTTTGGAATGTCTTTCAGGAAGAGATCGGTGGATCTATTCTTTTTTTTCTTTTTAGTAAGTTTATTTTTAATATACATTGCTCTGTAAATTATGTTGGGAGAGAAAAAAATCGGAACAAAAGGGAAAAACTATGGAAAAGATTTTAAAAAACAGAAAAAAAGTGGTGAACATAGCATTTATTGATTTACATTCATTCTCCTTAGTTATTTTTTTTGGATGAAGATAGTATTTTCTGTCCAAAGTCTATTGGGATTATTTTGCATCACTGAAAAACTGAGAAGAATCAAGTATTTCATTATTGATCCTTATACATTCTTGCTGTTATTATGTACAATGTATTCCTGGTTCTTCTTGTTTCATTTGGTATCAGTTCATGCAAATCATTCCAGGCCTTTCTAAAATTGTTTATCATTTTTATGGAACAATAATATACCATTATCTTCGTATACCACAACTTGTTCAGCCATTACCCAATTGATGGGCATCCAATCCTTTTCCAATTCTTTGCTACCACAAAAAGAGCTGCAATAAACATTTTTGCACATGTGGATACGTTTCCCTCCTTTAAAATTTCCTTGGGATACAGACCCAGTAATAGCATTGCTGGATCTAAGGGTATGCACATATAAATCCTTTGGGCATAGTTCCAGATTGCTCTACAGAATGGTTGGATCATTTCACATCTCACCAGCACTGCATTCGTGTCCCAGTTTTCCCACATCCCCTCCAACATTTATCATTATCTTTTCCTGTCATCCAACCCAATCTGAGAGGTGTGAGGCGGTACCTCAGAGTTGTTTTATTTTGAATTTTTCTAATCAATAGTGATGTAGAGAATTTTCATATAGCTATAGAACACTTTATTTTCTTCATCTGGAAATTGTTCATATCCTGTGAACTATTTGTCAGTTGGGGAATGGCTTGTATTCTTAAAAATTTGGGAGAGTTCTATGTATATTTTAGAAATGAGACCTTTATCAGAAATATTAGCTGTAAAGATTTTTTTCCTAGTTTTTACTTCCCTTTTAATTTTATTTCTGTTGTTTTTGTTTGTGCACAACTTTTTTTTTTAACTTAATGTAACTAAAGTTGTTCCCTTTTGACTTTCATGATGTTCTCTAATTCTTCTTTATCATTTTTATATCCCTTCTCAAAATCTGATAGGTAAATTATCCCTTAGTCTCCTAATTTCTTTATGGTATCCTCCTTTATGCCCAAATAATATACCCATTTTGGCCTTATTTTTGATATGGACTATGAGATATGAAGAGTTTCTGACATATTATTTTCCAGTTTTCCCAAAAAATTTTTTGTCAAATAATGACTTCTTATTCCCGAAGCTAGAGTCTGGGAGTTTAGAAGTTTAGGAAATACTAGATTGCTATAGGCTTTATTCCACTGATCCATCACCCTATTTCTTAGCCAGTATCAAATGGTTTTGATTACTGCTGCTTTGTAATATAGTTTTAGGTTTAGCAGTTTGTTTGGTAAGGCACTGAACAAGTAGACCAAATTTGTCTTTGTATTATATTAGCTCAGCCTCACCATAAACAACTGATATTTTTTTCCAGTTGTTTAAATATAACTTTGTATGAGAAGTGTTTTGTAATTGTGTTCATATAGTTTTGGGGTTTGTCTTGGCAGATAGACCTGCAAATATTTTATTTTCTCTACATTAATTTAATTTAATTTTAATTTATTCTAATTTTTTTGCTGAGGCAATTGGGGTTAAGTGACTTACCCAAGATCACACAGCCAGGAAGTGTTAAGTATCTGAGACCAGATTTGAACTCAGGTCCTCCTGACTTCAGGGCTGGTACTCAATCCACTACACTAAGTAGCTTCCCCATCTACCTTAATTTTAAATGAAATTTCTGTTTGTATCTCTTGCTGATAGGTTTTGTCAATAATATATAGAAATGCTGATGATTTATGTGGATCTATTTTATGCCCTGCAACTTTGCTAAAACTTTGATTGTTCCATTAGGTTTTGGGGTGATTTTTTTAGGATTCTCTAAGTATACCATTATATTACCTGCAAGAAGTGATAATTTCCTCATTTCCTATTTGAATTCCTTTAATTTCTTTTTCTTTTCTTGTTGCTGAAGCCAACATTTCTAGTACTATGTTGAATAGTGGTGATAATGAGCATCTTTGTTTCACCCCAATCTTATTGAGAATGCATCTAGCTTCTTTCTATTACAAATAACTCTTGCTGTAGGTTTTAGATAGATATTGTTTATTATTTTAAGGAAAGCTTCCTTTCATCCATATGCACTCTACTTTGGTTAATAGGAATGGGTGCTGTATTTTGTAAAAAAGCTTTTTCTGCCTTTATTGTCAATTATGGTAATAGGTTTCCTGATATTGACTTAACCCTGTACTCCTGACATAAATCCCACTTGGTCATAGTGTATTATGCTGCTGATAAATTGCTGTAATCTCTTTGCTAATATTTTATCTAACTTTTTTGCATCACTATTCATTAGGGAGATTGGTCTATAATTTTCTTTCTTTGTTTTGGCCCTTCCTGTTTAAGGTTCAGTGCCATATTTGTGTGATAGAAGAAATTTGAAAGTGTTTCTTCTTTACCTATTTTCCCAAATAGTTTATATAGTATTGGAATCAATTGTTCTTTAAGTGTTTGGTACAATTCACTTGTGAATCCATCTAGCCCTATAGATTTTTTGTTAGAAAGTGCATTAATGACTTGTTCAATTTCTTTTTCTAAAATGGGATAATTGTAAGTATTTTGTTTCCTCTTCTGTTAACCTAGGCAATTTATATTTTTGTAAATATATATCCATTTTGATTAAATTGCCATACTTGCTGCCATAGAGTTGGGCAAAATAACTCCTAATCATTGCTTTAATTTCTTTTTCATTGGCATTAAATTCACCCCTATCATTTTTGATGCTTTGTGATTTGTTTTTTTTTTTCCTTTTTTCTGATCAAATTAACTAAAGGTTTATCTATTTTGTTAGTTTTTTTTCATAAAAACAATTCTGAGTTTTGTTTATTAGTTCAATAGGTTTTTTTGGTTTCTATTTTATTAATCTCTCCTTTGAATTCCAAAATTTCTAATTTGGTATTTAATTGGAGGGTTTTAATTTGTTCTTTTTCTAGATTTTTTAGTTGTTTGCCTAATTCATTGATCTCCTCCTTCTTTATGTTATTTATATAGCTATTTAGAGATATGAAATTTCTCCCAAGAACTGCTTTGGCTGAATTCCATAAGTTTTTTTTTTATTATTATAGCTTTTTATTTACAAGATATATGAATGGGTAATTTTTCATCATTGACAATTGCAAAACCTTTTGTTCCAATTTTTCCCCTCCTTCCCCACATGCCCTCCCCAAGATGGCAGTTAGATCAATACATGTTAAATATGTTAAAGTATATATTAAATACAATATATGTATACAAGTCCATACAGTTATTTTGCTGCACAGGAAAAATCAGACTTTGAAATAATGTACAATTAACCTGTGAAGGAAATCTAATATAGAGGCAGACAAACATAGAGAGATTGGGAATTCTATGTAGTGGTTCACACTCATTTCCCAGAGTTCTTTCACTGAGTGTAGCTGGTTCTGTTCATTACTGCACTATTGGAACTGATTTGGTTCATCTCATTGTTAAAGAGAGCCATGTTCATTAGAATTGATCATCCTATAGTATTGTTGTTGAAGTATATAATGATCTCTTTGTCCTGCTCATTTCACTCAGCATCAGTTTATGTAAGTCTCTCTAGGCCTTTCTGAAAACATCCTGCTGGTTCTTTCTTTCTTACAGAACAATAATATTCCATAACATTCATATACCACAATTTATTCAGCCATTCTCCAACTGATGGGTACCTCCTCAGTTTCCATTTTCTGGTCACTACAAAGAGGGCTGCCACAAACATTCTTGCACATACAAGTCCTTTTTCCCTTCTTTAAGATCTCTTTGGGATATAAGTCCAGTAGTAACGCTGCTGGATCAAAGGGTATGCCCAGTTTGATAACTTTTTGAATATAGTTCCAAATTGCTCTCCAGAATGGCTAGATGTTGAATCCCATAAGTTTTTTTATGATGTCTCATTGTTGTCATTTTCTTGGATGAAATTATAGATTGTTTCTGTGATTTATTATTTGATCCACTCATTCTTGAGAATCAGATTATTTAATTTCCAATTGGTTTTTATTTTATCTTTGCCTGGTCCTTTACTGAATGTAATTTTTATTGCATTGTTGTCAGAAAAGGAAGCATTCACTATTTCTTCCTTTTTGCATTTGATTGTGAGGTTTTTGTAAAGGTGCCATGTACTGCTGAGAAAAAGGTGTATTCTTTTCTGTCCCTATTCAATTTCTTCCAGGGGTCTATCATATCTAGGTTTTCTAGGATCCTATTAACCTCCCTACTTTTTTCTTGTTTGTTTTTTGGTTAGATTTGTCTGATTCTGAAGAGAGAAAGATTGATGTCCCCCACAAGAATAGTTTTACTGTCTATTTCTTCCTATTACTGGCTTAAAATCTTCTCTAAGAACTTGCCTGCTTTACCACTTGGGGCATCTACATTTATTATCTTTACTACTTCATTATTTAAAGTATCCTTTATCAAAATATACTTTCCTTTCTTATCTCTTTTAATAAGACCTATTTTTACTTTTGCTTTATTTGAGACTGGATTTGCTTCCCCTACTTTTTTTTACTTTAGTTGAAGCATAATAAATTCTGTTTCAGCTTTTTACCTTTACTCTGTATGTGTCTCTCTGTGTCAAATGTGTTTCTTCTAAATAACATTGAAGGATTCTGTTTTTTAATCCACTCTGCTATTTGCTTCCATTTTATGGGAGAGTTCATCCCATTCACATTAACAGTTATGACTACCAGCTCTGTATTTTACTCCATCCAACTTTCTCTTCATGTATATACTTTTGTTTTCTCTTTCCATTCTGTCCTTAGTCCTGGATTTTTTTTACCTACCCCACCCACAAGCTAATCTCCTCTCACCCCACCCCATTGTCTTAGTGTTTTTAACTCAGTCTGCCCACTACCTTATCTCCTATCAACCTTTCCCCATTCTTTTACCTTTTTCTGGGGTTTCTGCCCTTCCTTCTATCCTGTTCCTCCCTTTTCTTTCCCTCTTTCTGCTCCTACTTCTTTATAGGGCTAGATAAACTTCTATACCCAACTGAATGATCAAATTATTTCCTCTTAAAGCCAAAACTGATGAGATTAAACTTCAGACAATGCTCATCCTCTACCCTTCTTTTCCTCAATTCTAATAAGTCTTTTGTACTTCTTCATGTGAATTAATTTTCCCATTGTACCTCCTCTTTCCTCTTTCTCTCATTAAGACCTTTTCTCACCTCCTCCTGTCTTTTTCTTTGATGTCATCACATTAGGGACCATTTGTGAATGGTCCCTTTTGTCACCTCTCCTCTTTCTTTAATCTTCTTCCTTTCTTTTTTTCCCTATTGAGTAAGTTACATTTCTATAAACAACCGTGTGTGTGTGTGTGTGTGTGTGTGTGTGTGTGTGTGTAAGTGTGTATATGCACAGGCATCCTCTTTGAACTAGGTATGATGAAAATGAGGTTTAAGTGTTACCTGCCTTCCTCCATTTTTGCCTCCACTGTAATAGTTCTTTCTTGCACGTCTCTTTTATATGAGAATATGCCTCCCTCCAGTGCTTCTTCCTTTCTCCATGTCTTAATTTTCTGGGGGAGATTTGTCCAACGTAATATGCTCACATCACATCCTCTGTCTATGTAAACTCCTTTTAAGTACTCTAATAATGATTAAGTTCTTTTTAAAAAGGTAAAAAGATTATACTTTTATCCACATTCAGTATCCATAGTTCTCTTTCTGAATACAGATGGCTCTTTCAAACACAAATGTATTGGAATTGCCTTAAATTATCTTATTGTTGAAAAGAACCAAGTCCTTCCGGTTGGTCATCACATAATCTTGTTATGTGTGCAATCTTCTCTTTGTATTACTCACTTCACTTAGCATTATGTTTACATAAGTTTTTCCAGGCTTTTCTGAAATCAGCCTGCTCATCATTTATTATAGAATAATAATATTCCATTATATTCATATATCATCATTTAATCAGCCATTCCCCAACTGACGGACATCTACACCATTTCTGGTTTCTTGCCACTACAAAAGGGTTACTACAAACAGTTTTGCACATATGGGTCCTTTTCCATTTTTTACTGTCTCTTTGGGATACAGGAACAGTAGAGACACTACTGGATCAAAGGGTATGCACAGTTTTTTTAGCCCTTTGTGAATAGTCCCAAATTGCTCAATGATAAAGTTCTTAAGAGTTACATAGGATAGTTTGCCTCTCACATCTGTAGAGGAGGAAGGAATTTGTGATCAAAGAAGAACTGGAGATCATTGTTGATCACAAAATAGATGATTTTGATTATATTAAATTAAAAAGGTTTTGTGCAAACAAAATTAATGCAGACAAGAACAGAAGGGAAGCAACAAACTGGGAAAACATTTTTACATTCAAAGGTTCTGATAAAGGCCTCATTTCTAAAACATACATAGAATTGATTCAAATTTATAAGAATTCAACCCATTGTCCAATTGATAGTCAAAGTATATGAAGAGACAATTTTCAGATGAAGAAATTGAATCGATTACTAGTCATATGAAAAGGTTATCTAAATCATTATTGAGCTGAGAAATGCAAATTAAGATAACTCTGAAATAACACTACACACCTTTCAGATTGGCTAAGATGACAGGAAAAGATAATAATGAATGTTGGAGGGGAGGTGGGAAAACTGGGACACTGATACGTTGTTGGTGGAACTGTGAATTGATCCAACCATTCTGAAGAGCAATTTGGAATTATGTTTAAAGCATTATCAAACTGTATGTCCCCTCTGACCCAGCAGTGTTTTACTGGGCTTATATCCCAAAGAGATTTTAAAGGGGGGAAAAGGACCCACATGTGTAAAAATGTTTGTGGCAGCCCTCTTTGTAGTGGCTAGAAACTAGAAACTAAATGGATAACCATCAATTGGAAAATGGCTGTATAAGTTAATGTATGAATATTATGGAATGTTATTGTTCTGTTAAGAAACAACCAGAAGGATGAATACAGAGAGGCTTGGAGAGACTTACAGGAACTGATGATAAGTGAAATGAGCAGAATCAGGAGATCATTATACATGGCAATAATAAGATTATATGATGATCAATTCTGATGGGCATGGCTCTCTTCCCCAGTGAAATGATCCAGATCAGTTCCAATTGTTTAGTGATGAAGAGAGCTATCTACACCCAGAGAGGGAACTGTGGGAACTGAGTTTGGCTCACAGTATAGCATTTTCACTCTTTTTGTTGTTGCTTGCTTGCATTTTATTTTGTTTCTCTTTTTTTTCTGATTCGATTAGATTTTTCCTGTGTGGCAAGATAATTGTATAAATAAGTATGCATATATTGGATATATTTTTTACCATGTTTAACATATATTGGACTACTTGCCATCTAGGGAAGGAGGTGGGGGATGAAGGTGGAAATTGGACAAGGTTTTGCAAGGGCTAATGTTGAATAATTGCCCATAAGTATGTTTTTTTAATTATAGCTTTTTATTTACAAGATATATGCATGGGTAATTTTTCAGCATTGACAATTGCAAAACCTTTTGTTCCAATTTCCCCCCTCTTTCCTCCCACTCCCTACCCCAGATGGCAGGTAGATCAATACATGTTAAATATGTTAAAGTATATGTTAAATACAATATATGTATACATGTTCATATAGTTATTTTGCTGTAAAGAAGAGGCGGACTTTGAAATAATGTACAATTAACCTGTGAAGGAAATAAAAAATGCAGGCAGAAAAAAATAGAGGGATTGGGAATGCTATGTAGTGGTTCACACTCATTTCCCAGAGTTCTTTCACTGGGTATAGCTGGTTCTATTCATTACTGCACTATTGGAACTGATTTGGTTCACCTCATTGTTGAAGAGGGCCATGTCCATCAGAATTGATCATCATATAGTATTGTTATTGAAGTATATAATGACCTGGTCCTGCTCATTTCACTCAGTATCAATTCATGTAAGTCTCTCCAGGCCCCTCAGAAATCATCCTATTGGTCATTTCTTACAGAGAATAATATTCCATAAAATTCATATACCCCAATTTATTCAGCCATTCTCCAAATGATGGGCATCCACTCAGTTTCCAGTTTCTGGCCACTACAAAGAGGGCTGCCACAAACATTTTTGTACATACAGGTCCCTTTCCCTTCTTTAAGATCTCTTTGGGATATAAGCCCAGTAGTAACACTGCTGGATAAAAGGGTATGCACAGTTCCATGCATATGTTTTGAAAAATAAAAAGTTTTAATAAATGGAAAAAAAGAATTTTGAATTCTGTCAAGGAACAAAACATGTACAAGCACATAAAAGATAAATACAAAACAACATATCAATTGGGAAGTGGCAGATTGCACAACATGCAAATCAAGAAAGACTTCATGCAAAAATATTATTTTGGCAGAGATTTGATGGATAATAATCCTATGAGATTGGCATTATAAATTTTATTATCCTTATTTTATTCACAAAACTCCTGGACTCATATTAACAGCTCTTATGTGTTGTATATATTCATTTTGCATTTTATTTCCCTTATTAAGTCATATAGGAAACAATATCTTATTGTATCTACTTTTGCAACAAACTCAGTGCTCTACACTCAGTGAACAATAAACATTTGCTAAATTGTAAACAGAACCATGGTCACACAAGAAGTCTCAGAGCTGAGATTTAACCTATTCACTTTATGAGCAAGGAGATTGAGACCTAAACAGAGTACTCATTCAAAGTCACCTGGAAATGTTTTTGTGGCAGAGTGGAAATGAGACTATTCATTACCTTCTTTCCATTTTAGTTGAAAACTCTTCTCCTTTATTTTACCCACCTATCTCAACTTTGTCCTCTCTTCTTCAAATATTTATAACAGTTCAACAAGATCAGAAATTTATTTATATGCTTCAAATGGCATAGTGTCATTTCCAAAAGAACAATTAATAATCAAATTATGGGGAGAAACATTAAACTATAATAGTTGGACTCCTCAAAATGCCCTTTTAAAACCTAGACAAATCTAATACTGAGATAAAAAGAAAGGCGCTATTTATTAGAATAGAATTTGATAAAATATATGATATCTGTAATTATTTCTGAATAGGGATAGAAAGAATAGGGATTTATTTCTTGAATTTGCATTTTTTTGCAAAAAAAAGAAATGTTTCTTGATAAAGCATAAAAATCCAATAAATAAATGAAGAGTATGAATAGTACTCTTGATCACCATACATTAAAAAGTATAATCAATAAAAGGAATTGTAAAAATTCAAAATTTAATAAGAAATTATTTGTCAAGAATATATGGAATCAAAACTTACACTTGGGCATTACTGATAGCACAATAAAACCTATAGAACTAGACTTATTAGGAAATTAACACTTATTTAAAGAGGTAAGCAATGTAATATAGGTGTCTACTAACTATTTATGGAAAGGTTGGGAGGACTGAAGGTTAAGAAGAAAGAAATTTAGATAAGAAATATGTCATAGCTCTAAATAATGGCTTTGAATATTCACAAAAATAACCAAATTCATCCTCAAAGGATTTATTAGATTAGGCTATCAAAATATTCTATGAAGATAATAAAGTAATCTCAAGATAAAAATAGTATCAGAAAAAGGCAGAGTAACCTCTGAAAGTCATTTCAAACTTTATTATTACCAGATTTGACACTGGACACATAGGGGTGATACAAAGCACTGCTAAAAAGTACCAAGTCTCCTTAGGATGAATACATAGACATGTATCCTTTCTCCTCCAATTGTTTCCCAAGTCATCTGCCCTTAGCTTTGCACTGACTGCTGGCCATGGTGCTGACCACTTTTTTGATAGTTGAAAAAACACCAATGTTACATATAGAAAAGAACAGTGAAACCAAAAAAAAAAAAAAAAAAAAGGGAAAACAGTCCACAGAATCTCAGTAGAATGAAAGTTGTCAAAATCAAATTGAGGACATCTATATTGATTATAAGAATTCATTTTTTAAAAAAAATCTAACCCCTGTACCTATACCCACATACAATACCAAATAAATCACTGGTTATATCTATACTATATTACCAAAGGATCATTCATAAATTCTCACCAGTATTTATCCAAGGGCACTAAAATTTCTTTCTCAAATAATAACTCACAGCAACTTTGAAGGATTCACCTACAAATATCTTTTATAAAGGTGAAATAAATGAATTAGTATGTGTTTCCCTCAAACCTCCTTAATTTAGAGCCCTTTGGCCCTCCTCTGTGTCAAGTGGTCATTTCTCTCCTTTTCTGATCTTCTTAACTATTAAAGTCTGTTCTCAGAAAAGGATCTAATATCAGCCATTTACATTTAAGGCCATGTAGCATAATGAAAAGCAAGCCAGCCTTGAAGTCAAGACCTGAATTACATTTCTGATTGTGAACACATGGCTGTGTTCTCTTGGGTGAATCATTTAATCCTTCAATGCTTCAGACTAAACTAGGAGTAAAACTTCCAAAGAAATATAAGCAGATGGGGGTTTCTCACTGGGAATTCCTACACCAGTGAAATCACATATGAGTGTGTGTGTGTGTGTGTGTGTGTGTGTGTGGAGAGAGAGAGACAGACAGAGAGATATAAAGACATAGAGACAGAAAGACAGAGAGAGAGTGAGATAGAGAAGAGGGGGGAGAGAAGGAAAGTGGAGGGTAGCAGGAAAAGAAGGAAATGTGCTGTTATTTCCTCTCCCTTAAGAATATTTATATTTCATTATTATATACATTTATTTATAATAATAAAGGCCATAGTTGCATCTCAATGTGCTGCTTACCATCACTATAGATAATTAAGCCTATTTTGAGTTGTTATGGTTGCTGTCTAGGATGTTGTTCATTTTCCCAGAGCTTGATACAACCAGCACTATGTCATTATAAGCAGGAGTCTTGTGATCTGGAAGTTCTAATCATCTGTAGGGAATTGCAGCTCAATGTGGATTTCTCTGTAACTATGATAAATACCTTTGGTAAACACCTGGTTCCAGTTGCTGTGTCTTGCCTCATGTTAATCATGGTATTATCATATAGATTTAATGCTGGAAGGAACCCAAGAAGTCATCCAACTCTATCATTTTACAAATGAGGAAATGGAAGCATACTGGTTAGACAGGTACCACTCAACTAAGGTCACAATGGTGCTAATCATGTGAATTTATATCTTTTTCCTGGAATCATAATTTTTCCTGGGCTTATTTATCTTAGGCATGACTATTTCTCCAATAAAGGAATTATATATTTTGATTCTATCCTGATCTCATATTCTAAAGGAAAAATTTTATTTGTGGCTCTAGTCTAAGGGTCCTCTCCAAAAAGAGGAGCAGTTCTTTTTAGTGGCAAGGAATGAAAAACTGAGTGACTGCTCATCAGGTAGGGAAAGACTGGATAAGTTATGGTGTATTAATTTAGTGGACTATTTTTGTTCTATAAGAAATGATGAGCAGGCAGATTTCAGAAAATACTTCAAAGACTTACATGAACTGATACTGAGTGAATTGGTCAGAATCAAGAAAATATATATACAACCACACAAGATGATGTGATGATCAACTGTGGTGGACTTGACTTTTTTCAACAATGTGGTCATTGAAGGTAATTCCAATAGATTCTGGATGGAAAATGTCATCTGCATCCAAAGAGAGAACTATAGATACTAAATGTAGAATGAAAAATACTTTTTCATCTTTTGGTTGGTTTGTTTACTTTTTCATGTTTTTTCCCCTTTTGGTCTGATTTTCTTGACAACATTCAAATATGGAAATGTTTTAAATGATCGCACATATTTAACGGGTCAGATTGCTTTCTGTTTGGGGGAGGAGGGAAGTAAGAGAGGGAGAGAGCAAAATTTGCAGTATAAAGCTTTACAAAATGAATGTTGAAAACTCTCTTTAGGTATATTTGGAAAAATTAAATACTATTGAGAAAAAAGTGAGTTCTTGTCCCCACAGCTTTGGGTTTATCAAACACTAGATTATAAATTGATCATTTACTACTATGAACTGTGTACTGACTCTATCTCATTAATCCACCATTCTATTCTTTATCTAGTATCAGATTGTTTTCACAATTTCTACTTTGTAATATAGTTTGAGATCTGATAGGATTAGGCCACCTTCTTTCATATTTTTTTCCATTAATTTCCTTTTACCCTACTCTTTTTTGAACTCTTTCCATCTAGCTGCTGACTTATCTTTATGACTGAAGGCTCTTCAAACTCTAAATTTAAAAAATGAATTTATCCTTGTCTCTGGTAAACCTTCTCCTTTCAATATATTTACTTTGGTTGAGTTCCCAATATTCTTTGGATTTACCAGGTTTTCAAAATGATTCATGCTCAGCTTTTTCTTTTCACTATTCTCCCCTCAAATATGCTATAAGAACCTACTCCCTGGCTCAATGGATACAGTCAATTGCAAGACTCTATCATTTCTTTGCAATGGTTACTGCCCAATTCTATCTGCTTGCAAGGCCACCAAACTAGAATGCTAACTGGTGATTTACTTTCAGTGTCTTTCTTTTGCAACCATTGCCAAAGTAAGTTTTCAGAGTCACAATGCCAATTATGTTATATCTTTATTTGAGAACTTGCAGTACTCTACCATATATTCTAGGATAAAAGACAAACTAGTCAGCAAGACCTTTACAGTAATGGCTTACACATCCTGACTTCTGTAATATACATTTTAACATCTTTATACATATTACTTCTTATTTTAAACTTGAAAATAAAAATTTTTATCATAGTTTTTAACCAAAAAAAATAGGTCAAGGAGACCTTGAATCTATAATTCATTTAGTGTTGTCTCTTTTCAAATTGACAATAAAATGCAATATCATGTCAAAGAAAGCCTTGTAAGAGTCGTGTGTGATTAAGTACATATAAAGGAAGGGAATTTGGAACCTTTGCCACTTACCAGCCCTCTGACAAAGCATTCATTGTCTCTCTTGACCTTCTAGAATTGAGTCAAATGATGACTACATTGCAGTAAAATCCGATATTAGACAGCTATTGATTTTTAAAATTAAATAGGAAATTGGAAGGATGTAGTGTTGTCTTAGACAACAATTGTCCTCTAAGCACTATATGTACTAGATTTCTCACAGTGAGAATGCTGTTGGGCATCAGTTTCTACACTAGGATTTCTAGATCAAATGAGTCTATATAGAATACATATCTACACACATATATAGATATATACACATACATACATATATATAATGTGTTTGCATACACACAAATATATGCTTCTACACTGGGATGTGTGTATTGTATATAGTATATTCCATATGTTTATATGTAGCATACATACCATATCATATGTATACTATATATATTACTCTACATTATACATGTATATATTACATACATAATATATATACATATGATCTACATCAACATATATGTGTGTGTATTTTGATCTAGAAACCCTGTTATATATTATAATATGATTTAATATAAGTTAAATAATGATATATACACATATATGTGTGTATATGTATGTGTGTGTGTATATAGAGATCTTAAAACACCATATAAATACTAGCATCTTTTTTGTTGTTTTTGTTGTTAACCTGGAATTCAAAAGATCCTACAATGATGTAGACAGATTTTTAGAGAGAATCTGTGAACCTGAATGTAAAAAAAAGTCATAAAAACAAATGTTGAAGAACATTTCTGTAGCTACCATATACCTGATTTCCTACCTGCTAGATAGAATCAGTCATTTTCATCTCTCACATGGAAATAATAAATACTACAAGGGGATGAATTTAAATTTTCTTATCTCTATCATGAATATAAGATAAGATTTCTTATACTAATCAGGGAACATGGGAGATAAAAGAACTTTTCAATGATGATAGCTCTCCTGGGTTTGTTAGTTTCATAACCAATAGATTGTGTGTGGAAGTTGGAGTCAGGAAGACCTAAGTTCATACATATAGTGTTTTGTTAACTTTAAACTACTTCCTAAATGTTAGCTCTGACAGTGGATTTTGCAGCAAGGATAATAAGTCAAATAATTCAAGTATGATCTAAGGTCGTTGTTTCCCAATTAAAGCATTTAAGTAGGTTGTATTTCACTAAAATAGAGTTAGTAAAATACAAAAGATGTATCCGAATGTTGGTCATTATGGGGATTTTTCCATAGATTCAGACATGTTTCAGTGAGTGGTCTTTGTCAAAGTTCTTTGGCCAAATTTCTTGTTATAGATCTCTAAATTGAGTTAGACTAGTCATTTGCCAACAGATATTCAAATATTTATATATTGGTAAGGATGGTCAGTGTTTGTCATGTGCTCACATGCTCTCTAATTTTCAATGAAATAGGAAAATGGCATTTGAAATTTTAAATATGAAAGCTGAATTAGAATCAAATGTTTACAAGTAATCAAAATATTTAGTAGAGCAAAGCTAATAATGAATGTCAAGTTAGGAAAAAAGATAATACATTATATTTTATTGTATCTGCTTCAAAATACTTAGGTTGTTTGAACAAATTATAGATTTCATTAAAAACACAGCTCTAAAAGCCATTACTGAGAAGGATAAAAGATTATGAACTTCATTATCTTAGCTAATCATAAAAAACATGAAGAGGAAGAAGAACCTAGTGAAAATCAATTCATCCTTAGAGCACTATTTAGAGCAGAAATGGATAGCAGATGTGAAATCAAACAGTTCTGATGTTTTTATATAAAAAGTAATCCTCTTGTTAATTGCAAAAAGTAATACCACCACATTTGTTCTACACTACTGCAAAATGAAGGTTATAATACCTGTAGTACTTATCTCACAGACTAGTCTCATGTTTTCAAACTTTTCCTGAATATAATCCACTGTAATACATTGGGGCAGGCAGACCACCTGATGCAGTCCTGATCACATCATTCCTCTATTCTCAAACCTCCAGTCTCTCCCATCCCATTAAATTGTTATATTAAGGATCTATGACTTCATTAGTGGGAACTCACTCCAGCTATAAAGAGTGATCAGAATTCTACAATTGATTATTATCTTAGAAAGCTGTCTCAAGATGAGATATTTTTAAATAATAACATGTAATAGGCCAGAACTCTGGAGAAATATACTTGAGGCAAGGATTCTTACAATAAGGTGTTAACTCAGTGGAATTGGGAAGACTATGGTTATCTAGTTTAGCATGCTGATTAATAGTTCTCTAGTTCAGTATGATTGATTTAATATTACAATAAATAATGGTTCCCTAGTGATATAATAATTGACTTATACTCAGTATGATGAATGGATTTAATTGTAATAGAGTATTTAAGAGGTCACAGTCAGACTTAAAGGAGGATTTGAAGACAGAGACCCTCATGGTGGCTGGCCTGCCCTTCTTCACTTCTCCACTGAGACCAAGGCCTGTCTGAAAGTCCCCCAGAAAGCTAGCCCAGCCCCAGGTGAAGGAGACAGACTTTTAAGGAGATAATAAAGACTTTGGACTTTATTCCTGACTATTCTCATGGTGATTATTCTGCGTGAACTAAGGCTGGTCCCAAAACCTCCATAAAGCTAGCCCGGACCTTACAGTAATATAGTAAATGTTAGGGATGGGATTTGAATCCAGGTCCTCCTGACTCCAAGACTAGCATTTTATCCACAGCTCTATACCTTTCTTTAATTTCATATTACTTCCCTAATAAAGTAGAAACTCTTGATCTTCTCATTCCAGATGAACACAAAACTGGACTTGCATTCAAATCTTGCCTCTAAAAATCTACCCTTGTATTATTAATACAAGCAAATATCCCAGTTTTGTGTTTAGAAAAGTGTTATGAAAAGCTTAGAATCCCTTTAAAACAGTGGATTTTTAGAATGTTTTACCCTGATTTGTGACTAAATAATTGCTTATCATGTATGTTAGATTGGGAATTCTTTCATGTATGAACCACACTAAATGGATGTTGAAGTCCTTTCTGACTCTCCAAAAAAAGGAGACTCTTTTTAGTAGATAGAACACCAGCCCTGTGTCAGGAGGACCTGAATTTAAATCCATTCTTAGACAATACTTTCCAGCTGTGTGACACTGAACGAATCACTTGACTCCAGTTGACACACACACACACACACACACACACACACACACAAAATTCTTTTAACTACACAAGAGGAATTTTCTTTAGTAATCTATTTCTAATATGGGTAGATAGTTGTTCCCTAAATTAGAATCTTAAAGAATTGCTTAGGGAAACCAAGCAACACCTTCTTTTAGTGGCTTATCCATAATCTCATGGCCAGCATGTGCCAACAGCAGGACTTCAATCCAAGTCTTTCTGATTATACCAATGACTCTTTGGTCTATATTTCATTTCCTCTATCATGCTATTATTGTGTATTCCAAATTCAAGTCAAAGTATCCTGCTTTCTATTCTTTCTTCTCATTTCTCTCTATTTTTATTCTTGACAGTGCTTATACATCATGCTTGAAGTGGTATGGGATAAACACATATACTAGTTGTTTATTATTATTAATATTAAACAAAACATAGTCATTGATTATTATAAAATCATACATTCTTCTGTCTATATCTGAAAGGGCTATTAAAGAGCAGAAAGGGAAATTAAGTTTCTTTCCCATGATCTCACAGTATCTGAAGCAAAATCTGAATCTAAATGTTCCTGCCTCTAAGTCCAGTATCACTTCTATTCTGCTCTGTTATCTCACATAAAAGCTTTCAGGCCATTGGCTCTTTTTTGAAATGTAATTTGAAAAAGGCTTAGTCATATCAATTGTGTTCTTGCCGCAGGACTTTGCTATATGATCCTGCAAATTCTAGGATAATAGAAGGCTAGAGCTTGAAAGAAGCTACCAGGGAAAAACTAAAACCAAGAGTATTTAAGTCACTTGCTTAGGGAACACCTTAAATAATCTGGATTATACTTCTGATTTGAGCCTTCATTATACTAATCAGTCTGAAGAATGTCAGAATATAAAGCAGAATCTGGCAAGCAGCTAAGGAGCTAGTAGCTTTGCTGGTGACTGACCAGAAGTCAGATTGGTGTGTTTTGCAAGGTTCTCTGGGATGAGGGAGTGCTTGCTAAGAAGACAGATTTCCCCCTTTTGAGCATTGCTTTCTCAGACTGGGATCATGGCACCCAATCTCCCACTGGAGATGGAATTGTCAAAAGGGAAGGATATTTTCTAGGGATCCAATTTATGCCTAAGCAAAGGCTTATGATAAACCAGAGACATTGGGAAAAAACAAGTGTTTTAATAAATTCAAATGCCAAGAGTAATATATAATAACAATGGAAACCAATTCAATATTTCAATTTTATTGACAAATAATAGGGAAGAGTGAGAGAAAGGGGAAAGGACAATGTGGAGAAGGAAGGAAACCCCATGCATGTGAATATTGCTATAGAATAAAACTCATATAGAAGTAGTGTTGAATTGGGAAGCACAAGGACATTCAAGTGGTAGGAAGGCCTGGTCCCTCAGGAGCAGCATAATCCTTGGGAGAAGGAATGGTCTCCTGAAAAAAAGGAGATACATTCCAGAGTACTCTGCTAGGCGTTTTTACTTAAGATTACCTTATCTTTCTGGCCACTAGGACCTGACCAATTTTATGTCAAGTTTTGGGTACATGGGTGATTTTGACTTACACAAA
Source organism: Sarcophilus harrisii (assembly GCF_902635505.1). Lineage (NCBI taxonomy): Eukaryota > Metazoa > Chordata > Mammalia > Dasyuromorphia > Dasyuridae > Sarcophilus > Sarcophilus harrisii. The sequence goes on along the minus strand of NC_045426.1, from coordinate 17,241,640 downwards.
TGAAAAGGGTAAGACAAACTGGTGGTTGACAAGATATTATTTTTGGACACACAGCTGTTCTAATCCTAAAATATCATGATCCGTATTTTTCCATGGACTAAACAATGGTTTTCCATGTATAGATGCTATGCACTAAAGTCTTCCTTAAAGAGAAACTGACATGGTGGTCAAGACTATTCAGCTTTATTTTACAACCATGTGAGAATTATCTTTCTGAAGTGAGCTGCTGGAGGAAGATGGAAGTTAATTCTCTTTCTTTTCCATTTCATAGTCATTGGAATCTTAACCTTTATATTTTATTTAGCCAAATGAATTTAGAAGAACTTAGAGTAAGTCTCTGAGCACAATTCTCATTTAATTTATTTAATTTTCCTTCCTTCCCATTTCTGACATAAATGAAGCCTGAAAAGACTATTTGAGGAAATCTTCATACAAAAGACATAGGTAGGCAAAGAATTGGAGAAACCAATTATTTTTCTTTTCATAAATGTCAAAATGGAAAGTACAATATAAGCGCTGAAATCAGAATTTTCAAGCTGAAAGGGATCTTAGAGAAAATCTAATCCAACTCCCACATTTTACAGTGAAAGGAGCAGAGGCCCAGGAGATGAAGAACCTTTGATAGGGAGCATAGCCAAGGGAAAAGATTATTGAAAAGCTGAGATCATAGACTCTGATCTCTTATTTATTCGTTGTGTGACCTGGAGCAAAATCAATTAATTTCTTCTTATTCAGTTTCTCTCTATAAAAATAGGTGATGAATGATATATGTACTATTGTTTTGCAAGGTTATAGTGAAGAAAGCACTTTGAAAGTTATGAAGTATCAGATAAATGTAAACTTGGTACTCTTATGAATAAGCAAAATTGATAAGCTACTCCCATAGAGTTTAGAGGCACTGAAAGGTATGGTAGAGCCAATGATTTATCAGCTGACTCGTTGATCATGAGTCATTACTTTGAATAGCTGCTGTTTAAAATATGAACTTGTTATCTGGAAGAGGTAACATGTTGACATGCTGTCACCATTTGTAAAATATGAGCATCACAGACCTGGGCAGCTGGGTGGTACAGTGAATAGAGCACAGGGCCTGAAATCAAGAAGAATTGAATTCAAATCTGGCCTCAGATAATTACTAGCCATAGGATTCTGGTCAAGTTATTTAAAGCTATATTGTCTCTGTTTCCATATCTATAAAATGAGGGTGATAAGAGCATCTCATTTCCAGGTTTATTGTGAGGGTTAAATGAGATAATAATTGTAAAATGCTTAGCACAATGCCTGGTACATAGTAAGCATGAAAGAAATAGTAACTATTATTACTATTATTTATTATTATCTCCAAGTGCCCAAGGAGACTTCTAATACATTTGTGGGATCTGAAATGGCTAGCTTCTAGTTTTATAGGTTCAAGCAGAAGAATGGATGGGTAGAATATATCATAGCCTTCGGGATCAAAAAACAAGATTTCTTTGGGAACACAAACAGATCAGTTTTTAGGAAGGTTCATCAGACAGATTTGCAATTAATCTGGACATCTGTGAGTTTATTAATATTATTATTCTACTAAATGTTGTAGATACCAACCCATCCACATTGACCTTGGAGAATGACTGTGAGGATGCAATGAGATAATATATTTAAATTGTCACGTACATAAGCTGCTGTCATTATAATTCTCCACTTGGTCCTTTCTTTCAGCCATGTCTTTGCTCATCTGGTCATTTTCTGTCCTGCTAGAGCTGGCCATGATTACTAATTTCCAACATCAATCAACCTCGGCTCCTTCTTTCCCCATAGAAAGAAAGAGCCTGAACCAGTTCTTTACAGCAGTTATTCATCAGAGACAATATTATGGATGGGTCAGCAAAGGCACTGGACTAGGAGGCAGTATACCTGGATTTCAATCCTAACTTTGTCACTGAATTTGAGAAAATTGCATAAAATCTTGGCACTTCAGTTCAAGCTTCTCATGTGTTAAAGGACTTTCTTTTACAATGTTTTGTATCTCTAGTGTTTAGCACAGTACTTGGCACATAGTAGGTGTTCAACAATTATATTGAGCAATTGAGTGTGTGAGATAATTGCTAAGGTCGGTTCTAGCTCTAAAATCTGTGTGCGTGTGTGTGGGAGCGTATGTGATACAGCAATGTTCCTAGTTCAATACCTTCCATAGCTTTCTCTTTTCTTTCTTCCTGCCACTTCTTATTTCTTTTCTTCCTCTTTTCTGCATTTCTTCCCTTATCCTATTAGTATTTTTCCATTTTCTCTCTGTTTTCTCCCTCTTTATTTCTCCATCAATTTAATAGAATTTATTGCATATATTATATATATATATATATATAGTATAAATATAAATAAAGTAAAAAACAGTCATTAGCCTCAAAAGGCTCCCTTTTTAATGGAAAGACACCATGAAATCAACAAAATGCCTAAAAGTTATATATAGTATAAATGGGAAATAATCTCAGAAAGAATGGATGGGGAGTTAGGGCACTATGAAAGGCTTCTTACAAAAAGTAGAATTTGAGCTGATTCTTGAAGAGACATGAAGACAGGAGGCAGAGGTAGGAAAGGAGAATAACCCTGGCTTCAGGGACAGCCAATGAAAGGGCATCCATCTGGGAAGGAGTTCTGTGTGTGCTGGAATAGAGTCAAGTGAAATAGAATAAGAGAGCTATAGATAGAAAGATATGAGTGGAAGAATGTTAGTCCTTGGGAAAGAATCTATCTAGGATGAGCCACTATTTTCACCATTGCCCTCATCAACTCTATTTCATCCTACACATACCCCAAAATGTCTGCTTGCATGCTGACATGTCTATGTAAATAATATACATTTGTGTTGGTCTATTCTTAAGAACATGTTGCAAAGTTTTATGTGAGCATAGTGCAGTTCAGGCAAAGCAATCTGGGGTTAAAATCCATCTCTGAAACTTACTACCTGTGTAACTTGGGGCAAGTCATAATTTAATCTGTCTGTGCCTTGGTTTCTTAAACTGTGAAATTAGGAGATTAGACTAGATGGATTTTGAGGCCCTTTATGGGTCTAAATCTAATTCTATGATCCTATCATGCTGGTATTAAATAAGTCAAGAAGTCCAGCATCTCCTTTTTTCCTGTTGCAATAACTTCCATTTTTTTAAGATGACAATGATGGGTGTCGGGCATTGAAGCACTAAAAAACAAGTACATTCTGATTATCCTGAAAGCAGAGTGCTGTAACAGATGATTTTTTGATACCCTTTCTAGCTTCATGGCTACAGGGTATTAATGACAGCATCTGACAGCATTGAGAGCCCATGGCAGCACAGTAAGCCATGGCAGGAGACTAGTTAGAGAGGAGTACAGTCTCTGATCATTCAGATGAAACAAAGGATTTGACCTAGTAAGAGCATGAAATGGGCTGTTCACACTGCACAACTTGGCTAGCAGCAGGAAGATAGGTTGACCTGGGGCCAAGATAGAGGGAAGAGATTTCCCTGTTCTTGGTAGTTGGTATATCAAGATAAAAGGTGGCACAGACATGAGCTTTTCAGTTTAATAAATGGATAAAATATGTACACAAAGGAATAGAGTCAATAGGAAGCCATTGGAGTTTATTGGAAAAGGGAGTGAAATAGTCAAACAGATACTTCAGAAGAAAAGCTTGAACAGGTCTGTGAGAAATATATTGTAAAGGAAGATATTTGAGTCATTGCAAGTTAAAAGCTGTTTTGTTTTTTAAATCTATCATAAGTGACTTCTGGATTATATGATAAACAAAAAGGAGGACCAGACATTGCTCAAACTTTTCCAAAATAAAAATTATCCATTGGAAATTAAGAATCCATTATTTAGGATACCAGAAATTCAAAAGAAAGTTTAAAAAATCATGAACTGATTCTACCCTGAGTATGTAGGAATCCTCCCTCATACCCCACATACTTTTCCAACACTGATTCCTGCAAAACTTTGCATTACAATTTCTCCCTTTCCCTCCCTCCTCTAGATGGCAAGTAATCCAATATATATTAAACATGGTAAAATATGTTAAATCCAAAATAGACGTACATATTTATACAATTATCTTGCCACACAAGAAAAATCAGATCAAAAAGAAAAAAAGTGAGAAAAATAAAATGCACAAACACAACAAAAAGAGTGAGAATACTATGTTGTGATCCACACTCAGTTCCCACAATTCTCTCTCTGGGTGCAGATGGCTCTCTTCATCACAAGATCATTAGTACTGGCTTGAATCATCTCATTGTTGAAGAGGGCCAGTGTTATGGGCCAGAACTCTGAGACCCCAAGAAAGCTGAATAGGAGAACATTACAAGGCACTTCCATCAGAATTGATCATCATATAATATTGATGTTGCCATGTATAATGATCTCCTAATTCTTCTCATTTCACTCAGCATCAATTCCTGTAAGTCTCTCCAGGCCTCTCTGAAATCATCCTGCTGATCATTTCTTACAGAGCAATCATATTCCATCACATTCATATACCATAATTCATTCAGCCATTCTCCAATTGATGGGCATCCACTCAGTTTCCAGTTTCTTGTCACTACGAAAAGGACTGTCACAAACATTTTTGTATATGTGGACCCCTTTCCCTCCTTTATGATCTCTTTGGGATATAAGTCCAGTAGAAACACTGCTGGATCAAATGGTATGCACATTTTGATAGCCCTTTGGGCATAGTTCCAAATTGCTCCTCAGAATGGTTGAATTCTACCAACAATATGTCAGTGTCCCAGTTTTCCCACATCCCCTCCAACATTCATCATTTTCTTTTCCTGTCATCTTAGTCAATCTGAGAGGTATGTAGTAGTACTTCAGAGTTATCTTAATGTGCATTTTTCTAATCAGTAGTGATTTAGAGCACCTTTTATATATGACTAGAAATGGTTTCAATTTCTTTATCTGATAATTGTCTGTTCGTATCCTTTGAGAATTTGGAGAATGGCTTGAGTTTTTATAAATTTGAGTCAATTCTCTATATATTTTAGAAATGAAGCCTTTATCAGAACTCTTGAATATAAAATGTTTTCCCAATTTATTGCTTCCCTTCTGAACTTTTCTGCATTATTTTTGTTTGTACAAAAACTTTTCAACTTAATATAATCAAAATTATCTATTTTGTGTTCAATAATTAACTCCAGTTTTTCTTTGGTCACAAATTCCTTCCTTCTTGACAGATTTGATAGGTAAACTATTTTTTGCTCTAATTTACTTATAATAATACTCTTCATATCTAAATCATGAACCCATTTCGACTTTATCTTGATATATGATATTGGTTTAATGCCTAGTTTCTGCCATACTAGTTTCCAATTTTCCAAGCATTTTTGTCAAATAGTGAGTTATTTTCCCAAAAGCTCAATAATAAAGGAATCTGAAAAGTTTAGAAAAGGAAAATCAGACCTGAAAAGATCATTTGCTTCTCAAATGTGACAGACAAAAGAAAAAATGACCAAGAAATAGTAACAATAGAGTGACAGCAGAGAGGTGAATAAGTAACAAATAAGCAAGAAAGTTGAAGAAAGGACCTCACTGTCTGGTATCTTATCCTGCCAGGTGATCTTCAGAATCTTCCGAAGAAAATCCAGTTTCCTGACATGGTGCTTGTATACTTCCTAGGTTTCACAGGCATACAATAATGAGGTCAGAACAACGACTCTGTATACCTGCAGTTTGATAGTCAATTTAAAACTCTCTTCTCCCAGATTTTTCCTTGGAGGCTCTCAAACACTGAGCTAGCTCTGGCAATGTATGTGTCAAGCTCATTATCAGTGTGTACATCCCTGGAAATTATATTGCAAGGTAAAAACACTCATTGACATCATTGAAAACTTCATTTGCTGTGACCAATGGTTCTAAATGTGAATGGTGTGGTGCTGGTTGTGTTTTCTTGGTGTTAATTGTTAGGTCAAAATTAGCAAAGCAGAAAAGTACTTTAAAAGACCATTTGTCCTGCCTTGGAAAGGAGAGAGCTGAATACTCTGGGTCCATCTAGCACTTGAAAGAGTTGGAAAGCATGGAACCCTGAAAAAGATTTTGAAGCAAATGGGGGAAAAGGTAACCTGGATGATAGAGATCAGGGTGGACTGCATAATCAAGGACTTGATGAAATTTTTGGCATGGGATAGCATCTCTTCCCTGGGCTTTGTTCTGCAAGCAAGGCATAATTAAAAAGGAGAATCCTCAGGACCAGATTCACAAAGTGCTAGCAGAAACTCCAAAGAGGAGAGAACACACAATGAATAACTTGGAAGTTATAATTCATGAAGAATGTAGAGAAATAGGAAAAGAATATAAATTTATAGGAGCCCAGAACTAGAAAATAAGGGTATGAAGTATTCAGAAAAAGAAGATGAATAATGAAGAGAATGAGAGAAGTTCTCTATGGAACGAAGCTCAAAAATGAAATTTGAAAAATTAATCAACAGGACTAGTTGAAAAGAAGAAAAGAAAAGGAGAATCCACCCAATTTAAAAGCTGGAAAGGAGGGGAAAATTAAATACTCAGATAACACCAAGAGAGAAAAAGGAATTTATGAGCAAAATCCAGAGAAGGCAAGCACCTACCCCCGAATCCCAGTGAAAGCCAGCAATAAGACCTAGAGTTCCAGCACAAACAAACTTGGAAGGGGGCAGGACCAAAGCCCAACTCTTACATAAAAATACCAAGTCACAAAAAGTCAGGGAAAATGAGCAAAAAAAACAAAACTAAACTAAAAAGAGCTGAACTATAGAGAGTTAATCTGGTGACAGAGAGGATCAAAACATAAACTTAGAAAAAGATAATATTGTCAAAATGGCTGCATATGAATCATCCAAGAAAAATGTAATTTGATCTTAGGCCCAAAATAAATTCATGAAAAAGCTTAAAAGGGATCTTTTTTAAAAAAGCAAATAAAAGCAGTAAAAGAAAAATTGGAGAAAGGAATGAGTAATGCAACAGAATCATGAAAAAAAAGTCAATAGCATGAGAAAAGATATACAATATTTACTTAGGAAAATAAATACCTAAAAAATATAACTGGAATGGAAAAGGAAGTAGAAAAACTCATTGGAGAAAATGATTCCTTAAAGATTAAAATTGAACAAGTGGAAAATAATGACCATGTGAGACATCAAGATATGATAAATTAATTTTTTTAAAATTTAAAAATCAAAGAAGATGTGAAGAAAAATCAACTAACCAGGAGAGATAATACAAGAATTATTGTACTATTTTGGGGGAGGGGGCAAATTTATATAACATCTTTCAGCATATCATGAAACTATTCTGCTATATTAAAACTAAAGGGCAAAATAAAATGTGCCTATATTTCCAAAAGCTTTTAGCATAAATTAACTTGGTTTGTCATTTTTCAGTCTTGTTATTTTCTCCCCAGAAAACCAGCTTTAATTTTTATTGAACATTTTTACCATATTTTTTTCTTTCAAGTTTGCTTATTATGCCCTACTCTTTTAATATCTCCTCTTTAGGTCTTAATTTAAGTTTATTTGTTGGCTTCATAAACATTTACAGATTAATATCGAATTCAGCAATTATTTTTTTCTATTTTTTGATGACTCTTTTTAATAATATATTTTCCCCCATGAGAATTACTTTGTGTCCCAGAAAATCTGATGTGTTATTTCATCAGGCTTATTCTCATTTGCATAATTATTGTTTCTATGGTCTGTTTTTTTGACATTTACTATTTTAGACTTAATTTTTAAATCTGTATTTGACTTTCTCTTTTCTTTGACTCCCTGAACTGATTATTATTTCTATTTCATAAAGGTCTGAACAAGATGTGTTTACCATTTCTTCCTTTTTACATAGCAATATACCTCTTCCCTAAAGTAAGGCCAAGTTGCTTTTAGCAGTTTCATTTAGATGATGCCATAAATATTTTATGTCTGTTTTTCTAAGAATTTGTTTAGTTCTATATTTTCTCTTTTGCTTATTTTTCTTTTAAATATATCCAATACACACACACACACACACACACACACAGAGAGAGACAGAGACAGAGAGAAAGGGAGAGACAGAGAGACAGAGAGAGATTCCCAGACACTCTTATATTGTCATGTTAATAATTTTAGTTACTTTTTCCTTTGTTAATTTAAATAGTAAGACATTTGGAATATATCGATTTAATATCAATATTAGTTTGTTGTCAACGTTTCTTTTCCTCATTTGTGGTATTTCCTTGTTTCTCTCTGGGAAAAAAGAAAAAAATAAACAAACAAATAAATTCTACACTTTCCATCTGCAGCTCTGTTTGACTCCAACTCCAAAGAACAAGCAGTGCTTCCAAAGACAAGCTGTTCACCTGAAATCTCATCACTATGTTGCTAATTGAGCTTTGGATATTCAATACCTTCCCAACTCCCTCAGATTAGTCTTCCCTCTTATTGGAGGACTGGAGGATAGAACACTAAATTCCTCCTAAATTCTTCCTTTCCAGGGGACTGTATCTGGTCTTTCCAGCCTAATTCTTCACTTTTTATCTTGCATCTCTGCTTAATCTGAATGCCCATAAAAGACCATGTTGTATCTGTCAGTCAGTTCCCACATTCACTTTCAAGCTTTCTTCTAGGTGTGTTCCCCTTTAGATTGTAAGCTCCTTAAAGGAAGAATTCCCAGGGATTAGCACAATGCCTGGCACATAATAGGTGTTTAATAAATGTTTATTGTATTTTTATATCTTGTTTTGTCTTTTGTCTTATTTTAATTCATATCATATTACTCCCTTCACTCACCTCCCTGATCATTTTTTCCTCATTTCCCATGAAACATCTTATCTGAGAACACACCTTCACATTCTCCTGAGTTTCAGCTGAGAAGAACAGCTAACATTTACATAGAACTTGTTATGTGCCAAATATGGTGCTTTAAGTGTTTTATAATTATTATTTCAATTTGATTTTCACAATAACTCTGAAAAATAGGTACTATTATCATCCTCACTTATATAAGGCAGAAGTGAAATGGCTTACTCAAGGTCACAAGATATTAAGTGTCTGGGGCCAGATTTGTATTCATTCTTTTGATTCTGGGTCTGGCTCTTTATCCATCGTGCCATATAACTTCCTCACTATATCATCACTTGTCTCTATGTACTCTAATTCCGCTTCTCCTGAGGCAAGATGCTGCTCATACAGTACAATATTCTATTTCTAGAGAATATGTCCTTACAGATTGTACCCATCACAAAGTTCCCTTTTTCAACATTATAAACACCTGTCTCTCTCCATCCCCAATTTGGGCATTTTTTCAGGGACCCTTTCCTACCACTAAATGGCCATTTCTCTCATTCTTTCCATCTATTTCAATCTCTTCCTTTGCTACTATGTTCATTCTCTTCTTCCTTAGGTAATATAAGAGTCCTTTTCCTTTCATTATTGAGCATTGATTGATTAGGGCAAATCACACATTCCCTTCTATGTTCTTTTTGCCCTCTCTCATTTTATGTGCCATCCAATTTTGCAACTGAGTCCTACAAAAGCCCCAAAGATGGGATATTTTGAGACTTGGTTCTTATTGTTTCAGACCTATATCTCTAACATCACTTTTTCCTTTTATTTTCCAAGTTTACTGTTATCTCTTATATATTTAGAAATAAAGCTCTTTATGGCTCCTCTTGGTTTTTCCTTCTTTTTTTCCCTGGGCTAATTATTTCACTACCTATACCTTTCTAGTTATGTTTCTTGTGTTTCTATTATCTGGAATGTTTATAAAGCAAATATTCCACTCTGGTTTTCTTTGTAGGAATGTTTCAAACACCTCTTTGTTATTAAATGTCATAATAAGTGGTTTTCCAGGTGTGTCAGCGTGGGTTGCTTTGATCTCTTTTTTCCTTTGGAACACATTCTATTCTCTACTGTGACTTCTACTGGATGCAGAACAACCTTGTATTATTAAAATTTCTTTCCCTTTATATTTTAAGGCCTTTCTCCTGGATACTCACAGAATTTTTTTTTGCTTGTCATTGGAATAATTAAATTTAAGACTTGAAATGTTCAGCATATCTGGTAATGAGGTAAGAAGTGGATGCTTTTGATTGGCTCTTAGTTTTCGGTATATAGACAGTCTGGGCAGTTTATTTTTTACTTCTTTTCTTCCTAATTGTCCTTCACCATTAAGTATTTGCATTCTTAATCAGTTATAGTTCCTTTTTTTTTCTTTGATGAGCTTTGGCACTGTGATTCAAGGTTTTCAATTCTGCTAATTATTTCTGCATTCAGACTATGCATTCAGGTTTTCCCATTCTCCCTATTCAGGGACATCTTCTTATGAGTCTGTGATATTTTAATAACCCATAGAGTCCTATACCTCATAGGATATTCTTTTTCCTTCATCTGGGAATACCTATTCACAGATCTTTGAACTTGTTTAGGTAATCTGGAGGGAACTTTTTATTTTTATCTTCCTTGTTGATTTATCCTTTTATCCTCAATTTTATTAACTGATATTTCTTTTTTTTCTGAGATCTTTAGCAACTTTAGTCTTTCCTCTTCATATTTTCTCCTTTATATTTCTTCCCTTCTGATTCCTGATTAGTGATTCTCCTGATTCTCCAATAGTGATTTCCATGGAGGCTGGACTTCAGTTTTATCCGATGGTGGAATTCAGTTTTCAGTGGCCCCAATCTCTGCCCCAAATGATTTCTAGGAGTAAATAATTGGTTTAAGATGGATGGCAGTCATCTTTCTTTCAGGCTTCCTGAATGTCTCCCACAACCCCTCTCCCAACAGAGGTATTCTGCCCCAGTTCTCATTGTTCTTCACTTCTCTAGTTGAGCACTGTTTCAATGCAGCATGCTACCATATTACTGTCCCAAGCAGAGTAAGCTTCCTGATTTCTCATACTATTCCCTCCTTGAAGGGTATGGGAGTCAGGAGTGAATTCTGTTGCAAGTCTATTCATTGGGTTGTGGATCCAGAGCTCGGTAGCCAGTGATGGAAGGAATGCTGAGAGAGTTTGTTAAGGATTATATCAGCATTTGCCTTCACTGTTAGTTCAACAACACAATGAATTGTGTTATTGCTTGAATTCATGTTTTCTTAGTTCTTAGTCAATTCTCCTGAAAGTGATTTATCTCTTGAACATAATTTCTATTTTGGAAAGATTGTGAGGATTGGAGAAAATTGGAAAAGTGTCTTATCGGCCAGAGCTGATTTAGACATTCTCGGTCTCCTTGTCTCCTTGGTACTTAGCACAATGCCTGGTGTGTGACTTTTTTTTTTCTGAGGCAACAAGAGTTAAGTGACTCGCCCATGGTCACGCAGCCAAGATGTGTTAAGAGTCTGAGGTCTTCCTGATTTCACAGCTGGTGCTCCATCCACTGAACCACTTAGTTGCCCCCGATATGTGACATTTAACAGGTACTTAATAAATGTTGGCTGACTGGCCTCTCATCCCATGGTTAAAAACAATCCAGGAAGGTATTAGCAGGAACCATTCCATGGGCTTTACTTCTGCCTCTTCTTTAAGGTTTTTTTTTCCTCTCAAGAATCTGCATTTGGAGTAACAGTACTTACAGGGAAATGTTTTTCCCTCTCAACACAATAATAGAAGGTTCAGTAAAAGGTGGTAGGAAGGAAGATAGCAGCACTGAATGTGGGTGGGAATAATAATAATAATGTTGTGCCTCTATAAATTGCTGCTGTTAATGGCTTGGATCTATTATTGGGCAGATTTCCTTGGTCTCATGCTATCTTGGGGATAGAGGATACAAACAAAGAGGATGCTAGAGTTAGAATCAAAACAGATCACTAGCCTTCATGATCTTTCAACCATAACCACACCTGTAAATGTTTATCCCTGGAGCATGCACCACTGTGCATTGAGCAAGTGGCACAAAGTCTACCCCCAACTGAGGAGCACATGGGGGAGCAGGTTATTCCAACCCTTCCATTGATATCTTACCACTTTGATTAATTATTCTTGCTAACCAGGGCCAAGTGCTGAGGGTTGTTTTTGTTTTTTAACATTCCTGAAGGACTTGTAAATTTGACATCTTCTTAATTTGGTTCCTTAAATTGGACATAACCCATTTGCCCTGTCTGAATCATAGCTTTATTTTCAGCAAGAAAATAGACAGGAGTTGTCATTTACAAGTGATGCTGTTTTATTCTTGAGAATACAACTTTTGATGGCATCTCTGGTGCCTTCCTGGAGATTTTGCAATTGTTTTTTCCAAGGTTATGTTGATAAATAGCACACACTCAGTGTGACGCTCCGTTCTCCCTGTCACCATTCTAAACACGGGGGACCAGTCTTTTCAAATAATGTCTTTTCTTGTTACAGAAGCCATGACTCCAGAGAAGGAAATCTAATGCATAAACACAAGGACCAGAGTTGGGCCAAGTGGTGGGGACATAAAAAAATCAAAGCAGTGAATGGCCAGTGCCAGATATCTGCAATGATTAGTTACACAGGGAAGCTACAAAATCCAAAAGACAACGTGATGCACTCAGGGAAGGAATGGCGTTTGATGGGTTTGTTTATTTATTCAGTTAATATAAATTGATCAAAATGTTATGAAGCAAAGATGAAAGAAAAACAGCATCTGCATTGACCAGTGTCTGCAGCATGATTTGTCTAATTTTAGCATATAGGCATAATAAGGATGGAATGATCAGAGCTTTGTCCTAGAGTGTGAAATTGGAAGAGACATTTTCTTATGACCATCCAGCCTGTTTAAACTTCAGGATTTTCTTTTGATGTGTACCTTATGACACAACCCTATTCCCATATTCAGTCCTGGGATGCTTCCCCGTGAAGTTGCTTGCCACAGAATATTTCTCCCATAATCTTATCTTTTCCCCCAAACCCCAAGCAACTGTCAGGGCAGAAAGATGGATTTGATGTCATGAAGCTTTGAATTCTAATATTTCCATGGACACTAGTGGAATAACTCTGGAAAAGGCACATAATTCCTGTATCTCAGGTTTTTCATATCTAAAATAAGGAAGGGGATAAATTCAATGGTTTCCAACATGTGTTTTACCTCTAAATCCATGAAACCAAACTGAAGTATGAGAGGTCCTTCCTTCTCTTAGCATGACTACAGTCATGATCATTTTCTCCCCTGTTGACCCCAACTTGACTTTCTTTAATACATTGTCCACCAATTATTATTTTTCTCTAATTGAAAGAATTTCTAATTTCAGAATTATTTTAATATTCAAGAGCTGGTGATGATTCCTATAAAACCTATCTGCTAATCCCAAAGCAGCGGCTCCTCGACATTTCAACATAATCAGAGCCCTCTCAGGGAGGCAAAAGGTCCTGAGAGACAAAAGTTACCTCATTTTCTCCCACCTTTCAGAGCAAATGAAGATGAAAAAAATCTTACCCAAATGAAAAGGATAATCGAGTCTGCATTGGATGAGACATAACAATTTAGTAATATAGTGATTTCCCCCTTACTGGAGGCATTTGAGTAGAAATTTGGTAGCAACTTGTCAGAGAAGTCTTTGAGGCAATGCCTATGCAAAAGAAGTGCAAGACAAGAAAATAATAGCAAACAACTCACAGTCCTCTGATATTTTACCATTTATAAAGCACTTTACTTTCAACTACTTTATCAAGTAGATAAAACAACACCATTTACAGATCGCAGAATCAGAATCAAAATATTTGGGGGTTGCAATCTCCCTAGTAGGTGAGAAAACATGTCCCCCTATCTTTGCAGAAACAAGGAATTATGGGTGTGAAACATTGCTTATATTATGAGATCCAGTAGATAGATTTTATTTTATTGAACTGCTTGTTTTGCTCCCTTATTCTCTGTTAGAGAGGCTGGCTATCTAGGTATCTGGGAATGGATTAAAGGTTATATAAAAACAGAAATATAAAAACAAATAAAAATAAAATTGGTAGAAGGCATCTCAGCAATAATCCAATCCCATTCATACCTGAAAAAGAATCTCCCTTTCAATTTCTCATTAGAATGCATGCTCCATGATAACAGGCATTTGTTCTGCCTTTCTTTACGTCTCCAGAGCTTTAGGTGCTTAAAAATGCTTGTTTACTCATTTACTCTCTAATAAATGCCTCTAGACATTGCTTGAAGACAAGCCCTCTATTTCCCAAAGCAACTCATTCCACATCTGGGCAGCATCTTATAATCGGAAAATTTTCCTTGACATCAGAGTCTTTCCAGAAGTCGAGCCTAAACTTGCCTCTCTCAAACTTTTATCCCTTGCTCTAAGTTCAATCCTCTGGGACTAAGCAGAACATGTCTTATCTCTCCTTCGTATAGCAGCCTTTCAAATATTTGAAGACAGCCCTTATTTGCCCCTGAATTTTCCATTTTTTTTGGTTAAAAGTCACATTTCTTCCACCAATCCTTGTATTTTATGAATTCAAAATCTTTTATTTAAATCACTCCCTCTCCTTTTCAGAATGATCTCCAGTTTTCCAAAATCCTTTCTAAAATATGGTTATAAGAATGGAGCAACATATATAGAAACTGAAGTTACATGATAATGCAAATTAATATTCTCCAATTCACAGTTCATGATTCTCACTGGAACATTCTTTCTATTGCACCATAACTCCTTTTTTTTCCCCATCTCAAAGTGAATGATTCCATGACCCCATGATATAAAGCCCCCCTCTTAGCAAATTGAATGAAACATTGAGTCTGGAGCTCCCCCTAGTGGATAAATTACTCCCCCCTCCTTTCATGACAGCCTTTACAAATCAAAGTATTGGATGTCATCAACCTGGAAAGGATGTGCACTCTTTAGATCAGGAGAAAACCAGTCAGCCCAAAAGGGAGAGAGGGAAAGACTAGAGGCAAGCAGACAGACTTTGGAAACACACCATTTTAGGGCTTCTCAATCTGCTGCTAACCAGCCATATGTCTTCTGGTCAGTCACTTCCCCATTTAAAGTCTCAGATTACTCAAGATAAAATGATGAGCTAGATGTCTAAGGTCTCTGTCAGCTCAAAAGTCATTAGAACTATGTCACGATGAACAAAGAAAACAAGAGGGAACCAAAGTAAATCCATTGTAGTCAGTGGATATAAATTTTCAACTACAAGGTAGGAATAATGCAATACCCAAACTAATGTCATGAGGAAATACAGTGATGAAAACATGTTTGAAGAGTCTCAAATATTTTAAAGACTTTATTTTATTAGAGACATGCTCGAGGTAACTGTGGTAAGCCTGAAACTGATGTCATGTATTTTGTATATACTTACATATATATATTATATATATGTATGTATATATGTATGTATATATATATATATATATATATATATAAAATAGCTTCACGGATAGAATGTAAGCTTATTGAGAACAGAGACTGTTTCATCTTTTGCTTTGGATTGCAGAACTCCCAAAGCAAACATGTACTAGGCATCTAATAAATATTTGCTAATTGTCTGAGGGATTCATGAAGATATATGTCCTTCCCCAGGATTATTCAGTAGCCTAATGGGCTTCATCTCATCATTTTGTCATTGACTACACAACCTCCTGACACTTTCAGTCTCTCACTTTGGCCCCTGCCCACTCAAAGCATTTTAATTACCTATCTTCCTACCTGATAAGCCAGATTGGACATTCCATTCCATTCCTGTTTTCTGCCTTTAAAAAGAAATCCTACTTGAGTGATTGATGTGTGTGTGGATGTGTCTGTGCATGTGTATGTGCATATTCATTATATATATATAAATTCACTAACTCTGAAAAATGTATAGAATATGTATATTAAACATATTCTCAAGTATATGTGTTTCACATATATAAAACACATACCCATACACACACCATTTATCAATGCCTCCCCCTTAGAATGTTCCCTTATTATAATAATTAAGGATTACAAATTGAGTTAAGCAATGAGCTAAGCAAAACAAATCAATACATTGAGCATATCCAATAATGTGTACTTCATTCTGCACCTGAGTCCACCTCTTCTCTATCAAGTGAAAGGAGCGTTACTGTCAGTGCTCTCAATTTGGTCACTGAATTGGTCAGAGTTCTTATAGCTTAACATACATTTCTCCTCTTTATGTGTCTGTGGCCATTATTCAAAATAAATTATCCTTTTCGCTCTTCCTACTTTTTTTCCTTATCGTTGCTGCTTTAGCCTTCACAAAATGTGTAGCCCCTCTCTACCTATTCATCTACTAAATCTCAGCTCTAAAAGCACTTTTTTAAGGAAACCCTCCTTGGTCTTCCATTTCCACACACATTCTGTGTCTGACAGGTCTAACATCCTACTTTGTATGAGAATTGCAGGGGTGTATATCTCTCCTATCCTCAATTATATTGCAATCTCTTGGCAAATTTTGACACTCTGCATCTCTGACTCTCATCACTCAGTGTGAACACTTTACACCCCAATATTGAGGCATAGTCCCTGCTCTCAAAGAGTTTAATGACTATTATCCATGGAAATGGTCACTAAACTGGTGTGGAATCTAACAGCTGTACAGTCATCTAGCTCACATTTCTCCATATTGTCTTTGTTAAACGCTTCATTGAAATCTAAAAATACTCAGTCTATTTCACCCCCACTAATTTTCAGCATGACTTATTCTATGAAAGCATCAAGTAGGATAATCTTCTATGATCTGTCCTTGAAGCTGTACTGGCTTTCAAAAATTGCTTTCCTCTTTCAAACTACTTTCAAATCATCCTTACGATAAGGCGTTCTAGACCTTTGTCAGGCACCTTGGCCAATAATTTATTCTTGCCTCTGCCATCTGGAATCCTTGGCTTCTTTCAAAGGTTGGCTCTCTCCAAATTAAAATGTAAGCTCTTTGAGGACAGAAATGATTTTACTACAATATTTCTGCAGGAAAAACCTAACCTATCTCTTACAAAAGTCTTGCAAAATATTAATCAAAGGGATCCTACCTATTCTTTATCAGAGTTCTTTGAAATCTTATTTATCAAAGTATAGGGTGCATTTCAAATACTACTCAGTTTCTCTCTTTCCCTCTCCAACACACACTTTCATGGGAATCATCACTTAGCCCTAAAAGTTCTGCCATTTTTACTGCAGCAACTTGCTCTTCCTTGTTGGACAAAATTAGATGCATATTAACAGTTCCCTTTACTGTTTTCTTCACCTTTTAAATGGTGAAATTATCATTGAGGCGAGTAATGAACTTATTGACTGCTTTGCTTTTGGCAGAAAGAGAGCTAGGGAAGATGTCTGAGTAATCAAAGCATCCCTCACTGGAATACCGTATCTCTTTCCAAGTTTTTGATTCATTTATTGAACCTCATCTCATTCCGTCTCCTCTCCAGGTGGAGAGCAAGCTCATAAGATTGGAGGAAATGGAGCAGAAACAGCATGTGGTTGTTGAAGAGCAGCTTATGGAAAGTAACATATAGAAGCTGTATAGTATCCAGGGCTTTCAAGAAATAATATACTATGAGAATCAATCATCAATAAAACCAACAGGGCCCCATGGCAGATGTTTCTCCAGAGCAGCAAAAGGGCTGGAGAGGAGAAGATTGACAGAGAGGTAGCCAAATCAGAGGTAAAGAGATTTGAATGAGAGCTGTGATTGGATGAGTAAAAAGGAGTCAACAGATGGAAGATGGCTATTGAGAGGATTGGCTAAACAACTTGACAACTTCTGGGATCTTGAGTGTCAGGGAAAGGGAAGAAGAAATTGAAGTTTTGATTTGGGTGACTGGAAGAATGGTAGTAAAATCAAACGATATAGTAAATTAGGGAAGGGGAAATTTTGTAGTGGGAATATAATTCTATGGATATATAGGATCATAAATTAGAATTGAAAGGGACCTTGGAAGTCATCTAGTTTAAACCCCTCATTTTTACAGGTGAGAAAACTGTTGTTTATAAAAGCTATATGTCTTGTTCAAATTATATAGTTATTGACAATAGAACCCAGATCTTCTGATGACATGAATAGAGCTTTTTTTTTTTTTTTTTTTACTCAGTCCCACACTTAATTTAGCCCTTCAGATGCTTAATCTCAAAATTTCCATCACACGAAGTCTCTGGAAGAACCCCTAATGTATTTGGAATTCTTACAAAACCTCAAATTCAAAAGATACAGGAAATACCCACCACTCTGGTGGCATCTGAAGAAGTAATTAGTTTTTTGTCCAGATTTATGCTTTTCTCAAAGTCAAGGGTCACAATAGCTTCACCAATATGAAATTCCTTGACAGGTAAGTATGGGTTGGTCTTTAAGACGGTAATGTCTGTTTCTATTGTAGAAGAGATTTCCCTGGTTGGGAGGAAGATTAGCTTTATACAATAGAGCAATATTTTATCTATAGCTGACTTGGAAATCATCTGAAGGCCTTTGTCTCAATCTTTGATAGCCACGATCTGCTCATAGACAGACTTCTCTGCCACTCTGTAACTATAGATATTGCCTGGGCTTCTACCAGTAGAGCTCAACCTTTCACCCCCTAATCATATACTACACCATGATGAAGTGTCCAAGCCAAAGTTGTCATCATACCAGGTGAGAAGGGAGCCACCTCAAGCTAAAGCAGTAGTCCGGCTGAGGAAATGAAAAAATGGAGAGAATGTCAAGAAAGAATATAGTGAATCTGAAGAGAATTACAATAAAAAAAGAATTTAAGCCCCCAAAATCTCAAAATGGGAGTAGTTTTGGCCAAATAAGACTCTGAGAATGAATCTGAGGGAGAGGAAAAGGGTAAGAAGGAAGATGATAATGATCATGATGACTCTGAAGAAGCAGCTATCTGTCAAAGAAAGCTGTTTCTATGAAAGCTACCCCAGAAAAGCTAGGAAAACCGATTTATGAGAAAAGGAGAAGGAGCAAAGTAAAGAGGAAGAGGAGGAAGAGGAAGTGACTGTCAAAGAAGCCCCTTGGAAATGAAATGGGAAATAGAAAACTCCTTAAGTCAAGAAACAAACAAATCAGAAGCTGAGACATCTACAAATTTCATTCTTTTTTTTTTTTTTACTGGAACCTGAACTTCAACTGAACTGCTTCTGAGCTAAAACTGGTATCATAAACTTTTTTTTGTTTAAAAGGGCCTTACATCCAAATTATATCACCAGAAAATTGGCTTATGTTGAATCTAAATCAGCTTTAAAGCTTTCTGGCTCCAGTCATTGGCCTTGAACTGAAACTTTAAAAGGCAAAATTTTTGTAAACAAAAAGCCTGTGATTTAAGAATGCTCTTCATCAGTAATCTGCATTATAAAGTAACTCAGGAGGAACCCAAAAAAGTGTTTGAAAATTCTAATAAGATTATTCTTGTCTACATCAAGGATGGGACACCCAAAGGAACTGAACATGTTGAACTTAACATAGGAGCAGATGTGGACATGGATTTGGAAGAGAAACAGAGAGCCAAGATTGATGGTTAAACACTCATTCTAGATAACAGAGGCAAAAAAAAAAAATGAAAAGCAAAGGAATTTGAGAGGAGGAAAAATAAATCCTAGAGCAGAACTAATAATAAGCCCACAGATTCCATTGCATTGGTGCTGAATAATCTCCCCTGCAGTACTCCTGAAGGAAGAAGCATTTGAGAAGACAAGGTCAATCAGCTCATTCCAAAACAACCAAGGCCATCCTAATGATTACGTGTGCAGTGAATTTTTCTCTGTGGAAGATGCAAAAGAAACTTTGAAGTTGTAAAAATATGGAAATAGAAGGCAAAGCGATCAGGTTGATGTTAAGGGGACAGATAACAACTAATGCAGCACCAAGACATGCCTAAAAACTGTTCATCAAAGGTTGGTCTGAAGCCCTAACAAAAGAAACATTGTCATAATAGGAGAGTCACAGACTAAGAGATAGGGTCATGGAAAAGGTTCAGTTTTGTGGACTTCAACTTAGAAGAAAATGCTAAAGCTATTAAAAAAAAAAAAAAAGGCCAGAGGAAATGAGGAGACTGATGAAAATTAACTCTGGATTTGACCAAGCCCAGTGACTTTGGAGGCCATGATGGTGGTCATCGTAGTAGTGATCAAACAGGCTTTGGTTTGGTGATCAGGGAGGTAGTACGGAAGGAGAGAGGGCTTTATGTCAGAGACTAAGGAAATTTGAGAAGTTGGGTTGGTTTCCAAGATCAAAAAGGGGAAAGGAGACAAACCACAAAGAAAAATTGAATAGTTCAAAGAAAGCTTGAATCGTTTCTCCTCCATTCTCTTTTCTTCTGCTATTTAAATGGTCTCTGGAGTTTTATCCTGTCATCTAATTATTGAAAAGGTCTTCTGAGGATATTCCAAGACAAACATGCAGTCCAGAGGACTGGAAAAACCTGCATGACATTTCAAGGGAGGATATTTTTAGTTTTGCCTAGATGGATGTTTCATATAAACTTTTTGCAGAGGCAGGTATTAGATTGGGAGTTACCCTTTTTTGTTTATGAATTGTTTTGAGTTTATAATGTTTTATCCCATGGGCAAAATCATTTTTTCCTACAACTATCTGTAGTGATTTTATTTCATTTTATCCACTTTTTTTTTTGGCTGTAAAAAAGACAAATGTTTTTCTCATAATTCATGCTTTAGCAATATATCCTAGGGCATTTAAAGGGCCTAAGCTGAAGGGAATGTAAAAGAAAAGGAGGAAGGGAGGAATGGAGAAAGGGAGGAAGGAAAGGAGGAAGGAAGGAAGGAAATAGGGAGGAAGGAAGAGAGAGAAGAGAGAGGGAATGGAAGGGAGGGAAGGAAGAAGGGGCAGATGGAGGGTGAGGGGGAGAGAGGCAGGAAGAAAAGGAGAGAGGGAGGAAGAAAGGAATGAAGGAAGGAAAGAAGGAAGAAAGGAAGGAAGGAAAGAAGGAAGGAAGGAAGGAAGGAAGGAAGGAAGGAAGGAAGGAAGGAAGGAAGGAAGGAAGGAAAGAAGGAAGGAAGGGAGGAAGGGAGGGAGGGAGGGAAAAGGGAATGGAAGGGAGGGAATGGAAGGAGGGACAGATGGAGGGAGAGAGGGAGAGAGGCAGGAAGAGAAGGAGAGAGGGAACAAGAAAGGAAGAAAGAAAGGAATGAAAGAAGGAAGGAAGGAAGGAATTACACCCAGAAAGTAGCTTTATGTTTGTACTCCTCCAAATCAATTTCTGCCCCAAAGCCAAGGATTCCTTCAAGATTCTTAAATCCAAAGAAGAATTTACAATTCATCTTTGCATTCCAGAGGTTCACTGAACAATTAAAGATGAATGAACTAGGTATGTCCGTTTTTACTACTCTTTTCACAGGATGACTCTGGGATCTAAATCCCATGAAGTCACTCTATCCATCACTGTGCCCATAGATGAAAACTACATTAAAATTTGTTACCTTCTCAAATAAGGTGTATTTGAAAGAATTAAGGAAAAGGCTGGCTCCTTCCAAAAAGTAGCTCTGGTCTCTGTTTTTCAGGTCATATATTAATTGCTTCCATCTCTGTAGAGAAACAACTGTGAATTGGGACTCACCAGATTTGACTGGTGTCATGAAATCTAACTAAACATCCACAGTTTCTCCAATCAGCAAATTAATATGTATTTGCATGATACAAAGAGACGGAGAAAATGCAGATCTGACTGACCTGCTACTTAGTGTGCAAGTGCATACTGAAGTAGCTGGGCTTCATTTCTTCAGTTTTATGGATGCCTTTCTCCTGCTAGAACTCTCTCATCTCTACTCATATGGATATAAATTATCGTCCTCGGACGATATAAACATCTTGAGAGCAAGAATGGTTTCATTGCTATTATTTTATCCCCAGGGTTGCACAGTACCTAAAACTCACTTAAAGATACTTTGTGTAGTTTCTTGGGTGACTGTAACCATGAAAAAAGAGTTCAGTGAAACAATCTGTGCAGCTAGAAGGCACAGTGAACAAAGCACTGGGTTTGAATTCGGGAAGACTCATCTTCAAGAGTTCAAACCTGGCCTCAGACACTTCCTAGCTGTGTGACTCTGAGCAAGTCGCTTAGCCCTGCTTGCCTCAGCTCTTCATCTGTCAAATGAGTTGGAGAAGGAAATAGCAAACCTCCCAAGAATCTTTGCAAGAAAACCCCAAATGGCTGAAATGTCTGAACAACAACAAAACAAGCTATAAAAGTAGAATGATGTGACTCAGAGTCAGGTGACATTAGTTCCATCCTGCCTCCTCATATATTCTAGCTAGGTGAGTCACTAAACCCCAGAGAGAATCTAGACTTAAAGCCTTCCTTAGCTTGACCTCAGGCAATCATTTACTCTCTAGAGGCCTTAGTTGTCTCCTTGGTAAAATGGAGTAGTTGGGCTACATGGCTTCTGGTTTCCCTTTCGTTGTAAATCTATAATCCTATGACCTTAGTATATTTGAACTCTCTGGTGTATTTGTTCTGGGATGAAATGCTGGATAAAAGGATATGAATGATTTAATTGCTTGCTTATTTTTTTATTAACTATGAGAAGGTTTTTAGAAAGATTGTATATTTATTTTTTTACATGTAAAATGCTTTCTTTTAAACTTACATATAAAATGGGGGGGGGAATTTGTCATGTGTACAGCAGAACATAGGAAAGGATTCAAAATATAAAGAAACAAAGCCTATATAATATATATTACACATTGTATTCAGAGCTGTCCATCTTTGAAAGATTGTATATTTAGAAAGGAAAGGTTGGAAAAGGAATAGAAAAATAAACACCTGTAAGGAGAGCAAAGCATGTAGGGAAAAACAGAAATAAATTATTTCTCTTCTCTTCACTCTCTCTTCTTTCTGTTCTCCTTTCTTCCCCATGGTCTGTCTCTCAGGACAGGTCCTCAATGTCCTGCTCCCATTCTCTTGGTGTTATCCCACAGAGAATCTGGCCAGTGGACCTAACTTAGCCTAGACTATGGCTCTAAACTGTTTCAAGCTGTTACCCAATCAACAAGCGCCTACTATGTGTCAAGCATAATGCCAGGAGCTGATACAAATGCAATAAATGAAACAGAGGCAGAACTAACAATCAAAAATTCACTTAGGAATTAAATAATTGAATGTAGGGATACATTGAACAAAGACCAGGAGAGAATTCTAGGAGAAAACCTAGCATCGTGGGTTTAGAAAGTCATTTAAAAGGTTGTTACTTTACTGGGAGTGTAGGAGAAGTTTGGTTTTAGTAAATTATTATTTTAACTGATTATCCTTTGCTAAATTCATGTTAAGCTCAGTTGTTTCTTTCAACTAAAGAAGTATAAGCTCTGTCAGCACCCTGAGGCACATCCCTGACTGCCCTTCTTTAGTTACACCTCTGCTGCTAATTGAAATAGATGGACAGTCTCAGCAAAACTTAAAAATTTCTCTGCATAGGTTGCCTATTTCTGACTAAACTCCTTACCCCAAGGCTATGTCTATAGGTGCAGTTAATTTCAGTGTGGGCCAGAATGGTAAAATTGCCTTAACTTTCAGGATTTTGCCCAATCATCTGTGTGTGTAAATGATGTGTGTATGTATATTTGTATGTGTATATATGGGGAGCTGGGGGAAATGTGAGGGAGGGAAACCTGTACATTTTGTACTTTTTGAGAAAGGGAAGTGGTAGGTTGTAAAATGGAAAGAATCTGTGGCCTGTTGTTCCCCCAAATTTTGCTCTGGTAGCTCAGGAATTAGCTTTTTTTGCCTTGTGTATATGGCTTGTACTATCATAGCTTTAGAACCCGGAAGAGATTCAGAGACAATCTAGCATAATTCACTTATTTTAATTATTCGGAGACTAGACTAGGGCGCCCAAAAGTGAAGTGCCTTATACTGAGACACGCAGCCAGTATGTGTCAAGGGTAGGACTTGAACCCAGATCTTCTCTACTTGAGATTATTCCTCTACAATAGCTGCATACAGCAGGGCTCTGTGATTGGTACCCACCTCTCTCATGTGATTGGAAGGATACCAAATATCCTAAGCCAAAAACATTTCTATTAATACTTTTCCCCCAAATCAACATTATAATGCCTGAAATTCAACCAATAAATTAATAGGCATTTATTAAAGGTCTATTATAATGTCAAACAGAACTCTTCAGATTTAAGGCCTTAGGGACCTATTGTCCAGCCAACTCTTTGTGATCTCCTTGGGAGTTTTCTTGGCAAAGATACTGGATAATTTGTAATTTCTTTCTCCAGAATATTTTACAGATGAGGAAACTAAGGCAAATAGATTTAAGTGACTTATCCAGAATCATACAGCTTATAAGTGTATAAGCCTATATTTGAATTCAGATCTTCCTGACTTCTGGCCCAAAACTCTATCCATTATGTCACCTAACTGCCTCTCCTTATGGGCCTATTACAATACAAAATGCTACACAAGAGGAAAAGTACATGATCATGTTGATGTCCATTCCTTAACTTTAAAAATAAAAGTGTTAGATTAGATGGCATTCAATATGGCTTCTAGCTGTAAAACTATATTAATAGCTAGCATTTATTTTTTTAATAATAACTTTTTATTGGCAGAACCCATGCCAGGGTAATTTTTTAAAAAATTATCCCTTGCACTCACTTCTGTTCCGATTTTTCCCCTCCCTCCCTCCACCTAGATGGCAAGCAATCCTATACATGTTAAATAGGTCGCAGTATATCCTAGATACAATCTATGTGTGCAGAACTGAACAGTTCTCTTGTTGCACAGGAAAAATTGGATTCAGAAGGAAGAAATAACCCGAGAAGAAAAACAAAAATGCAAACAGTTTACATTCATTTCCCAGTGTTCCTTCTCTGGGTGTAGCTGCTTCTGTCCATCACTGATCAATTGAAACTGAGTTAGATCTTCTCTTTGTCAAAGAAATCCACTTCCATCAGAATGCATCCTCATACAGTATCGTTGTTGAAGTATATAAGATCTAATAGCTCGCATTTATAAAAACTCCTTTTAGCAGAATTGTTTTATTTTATTCTCACAATAAACCTGAGCTCTATTATTATTCAGATTTTCCAAATAAGGAATCAGCCAATTAACTATTAATTAGTTAGTTAGTGTCTATTATTTTTTTTTTGTTTGTTTGTTTTTTAATAGCCTTTTATTTACAGGATATATACATGGGTAACTTTACAGCATTAACAATTGCCAAACCTCTTGTTCCAATTTTTCACCTCTTACCCCCCCACCCCCTCCCCTAGATGGCAGGATGACCAGTAGATGTTAAATATATTAAAATATAAATTAGATACACAATAAGTATACCTGACCAAAACGTTATTTTGCTGTACAAAAAGAATCAGACTCTGAAATATTGTACAATTAGCTTGTGAAGGAAATCAAAAATGCAGGTGTGCATAAATATAGGGATTGGGAATTCAATGTAATGGTTTTTAGTCATCTCCCAGAGTTCTTTTTCTGGGCATAGTGTCTATTATTGACCTGCTACAGTGTTAAGCACTAGGGATACAAATTTAAAAAATGAATAAATCCTTACCTTCAAGGAGCTTACATTTGAATAGAGAAGATATGTATTTGTACATGTGTGTATATTGTTTCACATATATATATATATATATATATATATACTTTTACTTATGTAAACATATATGCATATGTCATATACATGAATGGAAACAGTAATATTGCTTCTCTAATAGGATGTAATGCAAGTCAAATAATATAAAGTGCTTCACAAATATGTGTACACACACTATGCATGTAACTATAGACAAAGTAATTAAGCTAGTCTTGGAGAGAGAGCTAGCAGTTGGAGGATGAAGAACATGACATTTAAGCTTTGTTTTAAAGAAAGAGAGAGATTCTTCAAATTGACCAAAATGACAAAAAAAAATGATGAATGTTGGAGGGGATGTGGGAAAACTGGGACACTAATACATTGTTGGTGGAGTTGTGAACTGATTCAACCATTCTGGGGAGCAATGTGGAACTGTGCCCAAAAGGCTATGACATTTTGCATGTCCTTTAATCCAGCACTATCTCTACTGGGCCTGTATCCCAAAGAGATCATTTAAAAAATGTAGCAAAATGTATACTGGCAAGGAACTGGAAACTGAGTGGATGCCCATCAGTGGGGGAATGACTGAATAAGTGATGGTATGTGAATGTTATGGAATGATATATAAATGATATATAAAAATGATGAGAACAATGATTTCAGAGATGCTGGAGAGACTTAACATGAATGAAGTAAATATTACCAGAACACTGTACTCAGCAACAGGAATTCTGATGGATGCGGCTCTTTTTAGTGGTGAGGTGATTCAGGCCAGTTCCAATGGTCTTATGATGGAGAGAGCCATCTGCATCCAGAGAGAGGACTGTGGGAACTGAGTGTGGATCACAGAGTATTTTCACTTTCATCATTGTTGTTTGCTTGTGTTTTGCTTTCTTTCTCATTTTTTTTTCCTTTTTGATCTGATTTTTCTTGTGCCGCATGTTAATTGTGGAAATATATACAGAAAAATTGCACATGTTTAAACTATATTGGATTATTTGCCATCTAGAAGAGGGAATGGGAGAAAGGGAAGAAGAAAATAATTTGGAACACAAGGTTTTGCTGGGGTAAATTTTGAAAATTATCCCTGCATATGATTCTCTCTGTGTGTCTCTGTCTCTGTATCTATTCCTCTCTGTGTGTCTTTGTCTCTGTCTCTGTCAGTGTGTGTTTCTCTCTGTGTCCGTCTGTCTCTCTCTCTCCCCCTCTCTCTCTCAACAGGTTCCCCCATGCTGGAAGTTGTGAAAATGTCATTAAAAACTCACTCCCCCCCACACACACAAATTATTCCTTTAAATGATTACTGTATTAATGATAGGAAACCTGCTGCCTTATAGATGTATCTAGTTAAATAGGGCTGTGAAATTAGAGGGGAAATTGCACTAAGTAAGACCCTCTAGCCTGCATATGTGGAGCAATTCCATAAAATTCTTCATAAACTGATTTTTCATCACGCTGAGCTTTTTTTCTCTTTTCCTTCTCCTGACTCCCCAAAGAGCAATTAGTGTAGCAGAGTTCTAAATATTTGCATCCAAATTGCTGGTATATTCCTGCCCCATTGCAACCCATTACTGTCAAATGGTCCCTCATGACAAAGGAGATGAGTACATGGATTATAGAGGGTTAGTTGCTTCCATCCATCTTCTATCTTGTCCCCTATACACATGCACATAATATGACATTTGAACTCCTTCTTCTTCCCCTAACAAGATTCCCAATAAATGGTCATCAGAGTTCCACAGCAAAGAACCCTCTCCTGCCTCAATTGCAATAGCTGCTACTGTTGCTGTATTTTTATATGATTAAATACAAGCTACATTCTTCCCCCCCACCGTCTCTGTCTCTCTCTGTATCTGTCTGTCTCTGTGTCTCTTTCTCCCCCCATCATCATCATCATCATCATCATCTTCTTCTTCTTCTTCTTCTTCTTCTTCTTCTTCTTCTTCTTCTTCTTCTTCTTCTTCTTCTTCTTCTCTCTCTCTCTCTTTCTTTCCCTCTCTTCCTCTCTCTCTCTCTCTCTGTCTCTCTCTCCCTTTCTCTCTCTGTGTCTCTCTATCTCACTGCCCCACTTTCTCTCTCTTTCTCTTTCTGTCTTTCTGTCTCTGTCTCTGTCTCTGTCTGTCTCTTCTCTCTCTTTCCCTTCTCTCTCCCTTTCTCTCTCTGTGTGTTTATCTCACTGTCGCTCTTTATCTGTGTCTCTCTTTTTTTCTTTCTTTGTCTCTCTCTGTCTTTCTGTCTGTCTGTCTCTCTCTCTCTTTCATACACACACACACACACACACACACACACACATGCCACCTTTTCACTTCGGTCCATACCTATGATTAAACAGCATGAAGAAGTCCCAGTTTGGAAACTTCCTTTGCAGATGCAAATGTTGATATGATTGTATCATAAAAGGTGAAAGATTGAGTGTCTAAATGACCTTCTTTTGAAAACCCCTCTCACAATATAATTACTTGCATTATTCTGGGCCAATCACTTTTCATTTCTTGATACCCAGACAAATCTTTAAGATCATGAATCTTACATCAATAAAGAAATGAAAAAGCATCCCTTTAATGCTTCACAATCATTGCAGTAAATGCTACAGACAAAAGTACAACCTTGCCCTCAAAGAGCTTACATTCTAAAAGGATATACAATACCTAGAGGGGAGTGCTGACCAGGGAAAGGTGACCGGGCTTAAGAAGTTACGGGAATGATGAGAGGAACTGAAGGGAAGTAAGTTGTCATATGCAACCTAGTAGTGATCATCATTATACTGATATTACTATCTGCATTAATAAAGAACTTTAATGTTTTAGAGCATTTTATAAGTATTATCTCATTCTATCCTGACAAGAACCCTGGGAGGTAAGTGTTGTTATTTTTCCACTTTACAGATTAGGAAACTGAGACAGAGAATGATTAAGTAACTTCCTCAGAGTCAAATAGAGATTAAACTTGGGGATTACTGACTCCAAGTCCAGTGTTGTATTCATTGAACCATCTAGCTAACTAGATAGAATGGACAACATAATATATTTCACCAAACAGGAGAACATGGAGGAGGGGGAGGAGGCAGCATGTGAGTTTGAGAGCCAAAAGGGTTAAATCTTCCAATAAATGTCTCTGAAATGCATGGTCAAGGGAAACCTAGCTGGTGAAGAGTTCACCAGGAGTCAAAAAATCAAACTTACTTCTAATAGTGGATTGTGTGAGGTGCTCATCGAGCAGGTCAGTCAGGTCCTATGAATGAGGGATGGATGTAGAAATTAATTCTAAATAGGATGCCTGATGATCTGACTCAGTGTAAGGTACATCTAGGCTGGGCACTCATTATGCTGACAAAATCATCGGCCCAAAATAATACAGCCAACATATTAAAAAACCATGACCCAAAAAATGATTTAGTTTGCAAAATCTGCCAAATTGTATACCTTGTAAACCGCCAGTTGCCTTATTTATAAAATGAAGGGGGTTGGATTAGATGGACTCTGAGATTTGTTCTACCTCTAAATCCCCTACCCTAACATGCCCTTGAAATGTTTCAGTCTCCATTCCTCATAAAGAAAAATATGTTCAGTGATTCGTTGGGAGCCTTAAGGGTATAGTTTAAAATTATTTAAACCAAATTAGCATTTGGCTTAAAGGGGAAACAGCCCTTGCATTTTAGGATGTTCTAGAATAATAAACTTATATAGGTTTGGAAAATTAATTCAGAAGACCTACTATGTCCTAGATCTATCTTCACATACAGTGGTAAAGAAATGTCTATTTTAATATAATCAGTCTTTTAGATTATGAAAAATATCTACACCGTAGCAGAATAGAGAACTCATTTGTTGAAAATAATAACCATAAGGAACTTGGTATAGCAGGGCAGAATGGCTACATGAATACCCCCTGATTGAAGAATGGGAAATGGCATTATTAAGATAATGGAAAATGTCCCATTTTCAACTTTGTGAGGAACTTTGAAAGGGATGAATATGAAAGACTATTGACTTTGGAATCAGGAAGATCCAAGTTCAAATCTTCCACCAAATCTTGACTTGTTGTTTGTCCCTGGATAAGCATTTTCACATCTCTTTATAGATGCATGTGAGGGCACTGGACTTGCTGGTCTCTACCATTCCCTTGAGCTCGAACTCCAAGTTATTATGAGAAGAGAGAATTTTCTAGTGAAGGAAAGGAGTTCCTTCCATCAGGAAGAAAGTCACATTGACAGGCTAACAATGTCAATTAGGAAGCAGTGTTGAGGAAACATTCAAAGCAAACAGGGATCCAACGATTCTGCCAAGCATGGGACCCTCTCTGAATGTTAATGGGAGATTACTATCTAGAACAATAAAAGAGTTCATTTTCAATTTTATTTGCAAAGAGACATTAAGAATAAAAGCCCTGCTTATCAGCGAGGGGTGATAGAAGTTGAAAATCTGTTATGAAACCAAGGAAATGGATTTTTGATTTTCATTTTTTGTAGTTGAATTGTGACCTTTTTTTTCAATCAGGATAATCACTCAGTGAGTACCCAGCCTAGAATTTGGTCTGGAGCCTGAGTGACAGGCTTTGGGGCATAAGAGAAAGCAGAGATCTGGTTTTGTTTTCATTTGAATACAAAAGAGGTGAAAACCCTTCTCTCTTTATTTTTAGGTACTGGCTTTCATAATGCAGCACTTCTGGAAATAGAACAGCTGAAATAATTTATTTTTCTTTGTTTGCAGCATCATGCAAGCCGAGGTCAATCTCTGCCAGGCTCTGCAAAGCTGGAGAGCCAGAGAGGGCAATCTGAGATGTGCTGAGCTGCCCACTGAAATGCACTCCACTTCTAAGTATGGAGCAGCTCATCACCATTCAGCTCATAATGAAGTGATGAGTTTTTTGGTCTGCCAAGGAATGAAACGAAAGAGCAATTCTTCTAACTGACTCTTGCTCAGCCTGTGCAATGTCCTTCCCCGGCCTAAGAAATGGTGATGGGGTAGTGCAAGTCAGAGGGCACTAGGAAACACTCAGGATTTTGAACCACATGCTGTAGAAATACTTATTTAACAGTAGATGCTCTAAATATGAGATTCAGGAAAGTACATTAGAAAGAACCTCTACTACTTAATACCTCAAGTAAATCATTTCTCCTCAATTTCCTCCATCTGTAAAATGCTGAGTTTGGACTGAGTAGAATTTTATTTCCTTTTTTACTTTAAAGAAATGATCCTTTCTGAATATTAGTCATTGGTACGCAGGACAAAGTTGAAGGGGGGAGGTCAGAGAGCAAAGAAATAATATTAATATTGACAGGTATGATTTCATTTATATAGGGAACTCTCAGATAAGGAAACTAGTTCTAGCAATATAGGTTTGTACTTTCACCAAAACTTATAATTTTGAAGAGTTACCTAAAAGTCTAAGGGGTGACCTGCCCAGGATCACACAGCCAGGATGTGTAAGAGGTAGGATTAAGTCTTTTTGGCCAACTCTTTTGTACATCACACTGTGTCCCTACAAAAGTAGAAACAGTGGTATACATTTTGATAACTTGAATAAAACATGAATTTAGTTCTGAGTCTTGAGAAGAGGGTGATCTGTTTCTTATTCAAAATTATCAATAAAATAATTGAAAAAGTCAGAAAATGCACATTTGCATTCTGCTTCTAATTCAGTCAAATGGCAAATGGGATGCTCCAGGTTGAGGGTAACTGAGGAGTCTCGAATCCATTGGTGAATTAGAGGGGCACCAAACTTCAATTGAAGACTTTCCTCCAGTAGAATAGGCACATGAGAACAATTTACTCCAGTTAACATGAAGGTGTTGGGGATCATTTAGAATTTGGTCAATCATTAAATGTGTTAAGATCATCCACTGCATTCTGGACTTTTGTCTTGACTTTTTGTCTTGCCGCTGGGCTGAAAACTTTGTACAACTATGCTTCATTTAAATCCAATTCATGAACAAGTCAAGACATCACTTATAATGTCAAGGTTTCTCTTTGAAGGCAAAGGGCAAACAATATTATATTTTTGGCATTGTACTAAGCTCCCGAACTACCAAAAAAGGGCCAAAAAACCCATGACTTCAGCCCCCAAGGAATTCATCCTCTACTGGAACAGATAAATGTGGAAATAACTAGATGAGTATATGGCTCTGGGCAACCACAGCTGTGGAAATACCATACATGCTGGGATTATGGTCCCAATCCCCATTTACACTTGAAGGTTGGATCCCATCCAACCCACAAACCTCCTTTTACAAATGAAGGAAATTGAGGCATCGATTGGGAATTTACCCAAGATAATAAGTAGCAGAAGTTTTTTTCCATTTCACTATTATGAATCTAAATTAAAATAGCTGGTGTGTTAATCTGTATTTATACAGTTCTGAGGATTCCTTAGTGCCTCCTGACCCACATCACTTGAACATTATCACTCAGATCACGGACAGGCATTGTACAGACAAAGGGTCTTTCAAAAGAAGTGTCTCATTCATTTCATCATCAGGTCTAAGAATTAATTACATTGTCACCAGTCGAGTGGTGAAGGACCTCTCCATAATTGGAGGCAGAATTTTTTCAGTCAACAGAATTGACATATCTCTGAGATTATCCTTCCATGCTCTCCAGAGCAGGGATTGGGCTTCACTGACCCTGCTATTTCCAAAATGTGTGACTTTGAGAATATCACTTCCCTTCTAGTCCTCAATTTCCTCAGTTTTCAAAATCTCCATGGACCTTCAGACTCCATGATTTTAGGGTTATGTAATTTTCAGGACAAATATGGACTGTCTTATTAAGAGTAACTGGAAGAAATTATGAAAAAGGAAAATTAAAGTCAATTATTAGAAATGGAAAACAAGATCTATCGGTCTACAGAGTTTTCTCCCAAAGGAAGCAATGAAAACCTACGGCTTAAGAGACTTACCAACAGATCTGGCCCCATTCCAGGACATGCACTGTCAGAATCCTAACAAGGGATTTGGATGGCTAGGTAAGAAAGGAGGGAGGAAAAGATAACCAAATGATTCTCTCCTTTCCTGACTATTCATCATTCTATAATACGGCTTTAAAATCCCAGAAATATAACATTCTTTATGTCCTCATAAAGGATAAAAAGAAACACAATGATGGAAAAGTGGGTTTGCAAAGCATTCACTCCAGGCGATAAAAGAGCAAAGAATCCTCTTCTTCCCAACCGTGAGCAGCTTGAACGCATCAAGGCGGTTTGCTTTTTCCGAAAGAATAGTCAGGATGTTAAGTTAATGAAACCCAGAACTACATAATATGTCAACAGAGCGATAAGCCTGAGTGACAAAGTAATCAAATACAGGGAGAACATTTTGGGGAGCAAAGTGGTAACAGCTGAAAGCAAGCAGGAGATAAATGGTACAGGATCCAGTGAGCCTGGAGACCCAAGTGAGAAAAAAAAAGCAGCAGGAACGGAGCATGCTCTTACATCCTCTCCAAGTCCAGGGGAAGGAGGAAAATTATCTTGACAGTGTTACAAAGGCACTGAGGCAGGAAAATAAAACTTGAGAGACTCCAGCACATTTGAAGGTATGGAAATGTTCTGGGTCACAGAAGTAAAATACGGAGAAAGCTAATTAGTCGGAACAGGGTGGGAGCTGAAGATTCCCACAAGACAATTTTTCCTACCCCTCCTCTCCTTATTTCAAAATTCAGCTGGAAAACTGTCTGATGACCCCAAGAGAGCCCACATGTGGTAGAGGAGGATGACTTGAGCTGATTCCAAGTCAGGGATAGGGAAGAGAATGCAGAGTGAATATCCAAAAACACAGATTGCAGCGTAGACAGTTGTGAAATAAAGCAGAGGACCGAAGGCCCCTGACTGTAAGAAAACATGTTCCTATTATTACAAACCTCTGTGCAATAGAAAGGAGGCAACAGCAGGGCTGTACTATAACCGAGGAGAGTTTCAGTTTAAACAAACATTGAGGTGGTTGAATTTTTAAACAGGGAAGTGACACATATGTACCTCCCACTGTGGGTGTAGATCAGACCCCTTCTACGTTCCTTATGTTTCATGTTGGCTGGCTAGGGAACCTGAGGGTATTTCTGCTTGTAAAATGGTCTTTGCTGTAATGATTAAATATCTTTCCCAAAGGCAAGGGGCAAGATGTAAGGAAAAATTATCTATGATTTATAAAATACAGTGGGATATCTGAGTGAATGGAAATAAATGTGCAAAAAATTACTTTTTATAAGTCAGTAGAGTTTTCTACTAGGCTCTCCAAAAGTAGAGAGAGACCAACAGTGAGATGGAACTCAAAATGATGTGTGTGCCTTCTGCTATTCACAGTGGAGTTTTTTAAAGGGCTATATATTGTAATTGAGATGTTTTGGTCAAGGTATTGGGGGAAGAATGGGGATGATAGATGATCTAGAAAGATGGATGAACCAGACAACAAATATGCCTTGATTACAAAACACATCCATTTTAAAAGAGCTTATATGGGCCATAGAAGAATGTTTATATAAATGCGTGTGTGTGTGTGTGTGTGTGAGAGAGAGAGAGAAAGAGAAAGAGAGAGAGAGAGAGAGAGAGAGAGAGAGAGAGAGAGAGAGAGAGAGAGAGAAAGAGAAAGAAAGTAGGAGAGGGAGAGAGGCAGAGGGAGAGATACTTGGACCTTGCTATCATGGAACCTTAGAGGTAACATAGTCCAATAGATTCATTTTAGAATTTTTTTAAAAAAAGTATTGCCCTCTCCTAGTGTAGAATTCAATAAATATGGAAACTTTTGGGGGGAATTGACTCTATCTTGGACTTCATCCAAGAGAATACTGGTGACTGAAGTGCCCAATAGAATTTGTTTCAATTTGGCCTTACCATAGAAAGGGACCCCAAGGAAATATTCCAGCAAGACTCTTAAGATACATGCGGTGTTTTGTTCCATTCACTTCTGCTAGGATGATTAAAGAAGCATGTTGTCATAAACAACAGTAGATATACATGAGTAGTGGAGAACTATTCACTCTATTACATACAAATACCAGTTTTACTGTTCTGTGGGTATGGCAGAAAATCACAGAATCTGAGAGTTGGAAGGGACCTTCAATAGTATCTATTTCAACAGATCAATAAGAGTTAGTATTAGCATAGTTTTCAGATAGGCAAAGCCTTTTACATGTTATATTATATCAGATGATATTATATATATATATATTTATTATGTGTAAATATACATATTCTTTTTCTGTATATTGTCTCTTTGCATTAGAATAGGAGCTCCTTCAAAAGACAGACTGTTGTTAGTTTTTGTTCCTTGTAGGCCCAGAATTAAGCACAATTCCTAGAACATCATAAGAGCTTATGATTGACTGACTGACTGATCCTCCCAATATTATGGTGAGGTATGTGCTGTTAATATCCCCATTTTACGTATAAGGGAACTGAGGATCAAAGCAGTTAAGTGATCCTTTGCTAGGATTTCCCAATTAGTAAAATATCCAAGGTGAGATTCCAATCACGTCTTTCTGACTCCAAGTCCAGGGTCCTAGCTACTATTTCAAGCTGTCTCTTTCCATTTCCCATCTATGACTTCTCAGATATCCCTGCTTAGAAGCTGTCTAGGAAAGAGAAATCCACAGCTTCCCAAGGCAACACTCTCCATTTTGGGACAATTATCTTTCTCAGTTTTGGCTCATCTGCAAATATGATGAACATAATACAGATAACTTTATTCAAGATGAGACAAGTGGCATCCAGCACAGAGCCAAACACATCCCAAACAAACCATCCCATCATGTTGACTAGTATAGTGTCAAAGAGAAAAACTGTCCCATATCTGTCCCATTAAAGTTGCTCTAACTCTACCCCTAAATGCCTTTGACCCGACTTTAACCTTAAATTCTGCCATGAGTCCAAATTCTCTAACTTGACTGAGGAGAAGGGAAAAATTTAAAAGGAGAAAGACAAGGATTTTCAGAATCCTGCAGAGAAAAGACATGAGATCACCAAATAATAATACATGTGGCAATCCGTTATATTTTAATATTCATATTCTACTGAATACCACATGACTATATAATTTCAGATGTGGAAGCTGGCTGATTACATTAAACCATGGCTCTATTCAAATGTCATTTCATTCCAAGATTTTTTTTTCCATTTTCCACTTGTTACTTTTTATAAAATTTATTATTCATTTATTTTTAACATTCTCTTTTTAAAATTTGTGTTCCAAATTTTTCTTCACTCCTCCCCTACCCACTGGAAAGGCAAACAATGTGATATCAATTATACATGTTAAATCATTAGCTACATTGCAAAAAAAAATCAATAAAAATGAAGTAAGTGAAAAATTACACTTCAATTTACACTCAGAGTCCATCCTTTCCCTCTGTGGAGGTGGATAGCATTTTTTTCATCATGAGTTCTTTGGAATTGTCTTGGATCATTGTCTTGATAAGAGTAGCCAAGTCTTTCATGGTTGATCATTAAATTATTGTTGTTACCGTGCACAACCACATCCTAGTTTTTCACACTTCACTTTGAATCTATGTAGATCGGGTTTTTTTTCCCTGATAACATTCTGTGTGAATGATAGTTCATTACAATATATGACACAGTTTGTTCAGTTATTTTTCGCTTAACGAGTAACTCCACAAAATTCCAATTCCTTGCCATCACAGAAAGAGCTACTATAAATATTTTTGTGCATATGGATTCTTTTCCATTTTTTTTTTTTGATCTCTTTGGGATAATAGACCTACTGGTAATATTACTGGGCCAAAGAATATACACAATTTTATAGCCCGTTGGCTATGTTTCCAAATTGTTTTCCAGAGTGGTTGGATCAGTTCACAGCTGTACTAACAATGTATCAGTGTACCTATTTTCCATCATCCCCTCCAGCCTTTGTTATTTCTGACAGGTCTGAGGTAATACATCAGAATTGTTTTAATTTGCATTTCTCAAATCAATAGTCATTTAGAGCATTTTTTTCATGTCAATACAGGTAGCTTTGATTCCTTCTGAAAAATATCTGTTCATATCCTTAAAATAGGCAAAATGAAAATAAAACTATCACTCTTTATAAATGATTTGATGGTATAATTAGAGTTCAACAGCATCAACTAAAAACTATTTGAAATAATTAACTTCTGCAAAGTTGCAGAATATAAAATAAATCCAAATAATCAGAATTTTATGAAATTCTGAAAATTATGAAATTTTCAAGAGATAGAAAGAAAAATTCAATTTAAAATAACTGCAGACAATATAAAAACTTACAAGTCTTTCTTCCATGACAAACTGAGAACTACAAAAACACTTGCAAAATCATTTTCACTCAAATAAAGTCAGATCTAAACAGCTGAGAAATATTAATTTCTCATGAACAGGTTGAACCAATATGATTTTAAAAAACAACAACTTGATCTCAATTAATTTACTTATTTAGTGCCATATCAATGAAACTACTAAATTTTTTAGAAACCAAACTATTTTATAGGACTAGAAAAACAATAACAAAATTCAATGGAAGAACAAAACATAAAAAATTTCAAGAGAGTTAATGAAACAATATGAAGGAAGGTGGACTGGAAGATCTCAAGCTATATTACATAGTGGTAATCATCAAAACCATCTGCTGCTGATTAGAAATAGATTGGAATTAATGGAAGAGATTAGGTACAGAAGATATGTTAATAAATGACCCCATAGTAATCTAGTATTTGATAAATATGAAGATCCAAGCTTTGGGGAAAAGAACTTATTATATGACAAAAAAATCACTGCTAAAAGTAGACAGCAGTTTGGCAGAAACTAGGTATAGACTAACAAATGCAACCATATACCAAAATAAGGACAAAATAGGTACATAGTTCAGAAATAGGGAATGATATCATAAGCAGATTAGGAGAGCTTGAAATAGTTTACTTGTAAGATCTATAAATAAGGGAAGAATTTGTGACCAAACAAGAAATAAAAAGCATTATAAAATATAAAACATATAATTAATTTCATTAAATTAAAAATATTTTGCACAAACAGAATCAATGCTAAAATTAGAAGGAAAGCAGAAAATGGGGGGGTGCTGAATGTTTCTTTGATAATGGCCTCATTTCTTAAATATCTAGAGAGATGAGTGAAATTTATGAGAATATGACTCATTCCCCCATTGGCAAATGGTCAAAGGATATTAACAGGCAGCTTTCAGAAGGAAAAATCAAAGCTATCTATAGTCATGTGAAAAAAAAATGCTCTAAATCACTGTTGATTAGAGAAATTCAAGTTAAAACAATTCTGAGGAACCACCTCACACTTATCGAATTGAGTGATATGACAGAAAAAGAAAACAACACATGTAGGGTAGGATGTGCAAAAATTGAGGTGTCGATGCACTTTTAGTGGAGATCTTAAATGATCCAACTATTTGAAAAGCAATTGAGAACTATGCCCAAAGGACTACAGGACTATGTCTACCTTTTGACCCTACAATCTCATTACTAATTCTGTATCCCAAAGAGATAAAAAAAAATTGTAGAAAGTCACATATATTTGGTTAAATGTGTGTGTGTGTGTGTGTGTGTGGTGGAGGGAAAGAATTAGAATTTGAGAGGATGCTCATCATTTGGGCAATGGCTGAACAAGTTGTGCCATATGGTTGGGATGCAATACTATCATGTTAAAAAGAAATGATCAGAGGAATGATTTCAGAAAAACCTGGAAAGACTTATATGAACTGATTCAAAGTGAACTGAGTAGATCCAGGACATCACTGGACCGAGTAATAGCAATATTTCCAATGATCAGCTCTGAAAGACTGCTATTCTCAGTAATATAATCATATAGGTCAATTATGAAGAAATTTTGAAGGAAAAGGCTAGTCACTTCCAAGAAAGAACTGATGGGAGTCTAAACTCAAATTGAAGTACACTTTTTTTTAAACTTGATTTTTATCTTTTTGGTCTGTGTTCTTTTTTGAAATATATTTTGCATGACTGCATATATAATAATCGATATCAAATCTATATCTTGCTTTTTTCAAGTAGGAAGGAGAGGGAGGGAAAGGGAGAGAATTTAGAATTCAAAAATTATTTTAAAAAATACTTTCAAATGTCCTTAAATGTAATTTAGAAATCATAAAATAAAAAAATTCTGTTAAAAAAAGAAATGAGGCCTTTATTATAGAAACCTGCCATAAATCTGTTTGATATTACTTCATTGTTTATGCTACTTTTTAGCAACATATAGTTTCCTTAATTATCTTTTTAATTAGGTCTGTTTTTACTTTTACTTTGATCAGATTGTTATTCTTGCTTTATTTTTAAACTTCAGTTGAAGCTGGAGATTCTGCCCCAGTACTTTATTTTATTTTATTTTAAAAGCTTATTGATATTCCAAAGCAGTTGGAATGCAGTCTATCTCAAATTCCAACTGTTAGCTGCTTTATAGACAATTTCCTTATAAGGGGAAAACAATTCTGATTTGTAGACTTCTCAATGGGGAGGTGGGATTAGTGTTACCTCAGTTGTTCCCCATTCCAGCATCATAGAGAGATGGAATTAGAGCTAAAGAGATGGGAACAGCCCTCAGATGGTGAGAGAAGCTCTCAGAAGATGGGAACAGTCTATAAGAGATGAAAATAGTCCTAAGCAGACTTCCCCTTCTCCTGTAAACTGGCTGAGTACAGTATCCAACGGATGATCAAGGTTAAGACATAGGAGTTAATTCAGACTAATACTGGCTGACTACTCTTTCTCTCTCTCTCTCTTTCTCTTTCTCTCTCTCTCTCTTTCTCTTTCTCTCTCTCTCTCTCTCTCTCTCTCTCTCTCTCTCTCTCTCTCTCTCTCTCTCTCTCTCACACACACACACACACACACACACACACACACACACACACACACACACACACACACTCCTTTGGTACTTACCATCCTCAAGGAGTTAGGGATGTTCAAGCAGAAAGAGCATCTCTGTTGTGATGACTTGCAGAGCCCTTTTCAGAGTTATTCATTGACTTTTGGTGCCTACCTTTCATCCAATTCTCACCTGTGGCTTCAAGAAGCTGGCTTGCAGTGGTCACAGCCCAGAAAACATATCAGCATATGGGCTAAACCAGGCTGAGAGTAACTTATAGGCCCCATACCCATTTGTGAAATGGAGGTGTCTACCCCAAGCATATGAAGACTTCCCCATTTCCCCATCCTGCTTTAATCTCTTCCCTTCTTACTTCCCTGAAAGGTAAGATGTATATTATTCCTTGAGTCAATACTATTGAGAGACTCAAGTATGCTCAATGCTTACCCTCCCATTTCCCTCTCCACTGTACTACATCTTTAGAGCCTCTTCATGTAAAATAGTTTGTGCCTTCCCTCCTCCTCCTCCCCAAGTCAACAAGTGAAAACACGTGCAAACTCTCTCTACATATCTTTGTGGTGTTTTTTTAATGGTTGCCTGGAGATGATTATGGGAGAGTCACAATGATTCCTTCCTTACTCCACCATCTTGACTCCTGGAAGTATCTGAAGCATTGTTTTAAAGTTCTTCAAGAGGAATGCTGGGAGAATTTGGTTGCATTACTACCCCTAGCCTGTCTTCTTGGCTTCACCTCAAATCCCAAGATTTAAAAGACTTTACAAACAAAACGAAGAGTAAATTAGATTTGTTGGGAGGCCCATGTTTTATTTTAGACTGCAGGTGCCCCTCCTGATAGGAACCTCACTATGCAAAAAACTTAATAGCACTCCAACAAAGCCTTCCTAGACACAGTGTTTAATTGTTCTTTGCTGTGAGGAAGAATTAGCTCTATATAATTTAAACCAAGGAATTTATATATTTTAAAATCTCTACCTTTATATCACAGTCTTGAAAGGGTCATTTACTAAATAGAATCTAAATATTCATATAAGGTGGGTGTTATTGCACTTCTAAACTAGTTTGTATTAGAAAAGGGAAGTGGAGAATGGAGCCAATCACCATAGGAACAAGAAATATGTCTGTGTTAACTGCCAAGAGAATCATCTCCATTCTTCCTTTGCTTTGTTAGTTCAGCAAAGAGTATACTTAAGAACTCCTTAGTCACCAGAAGTATCTACCCAATTATCTCCTCAAAAGCAAAAGGCTTGTCAGAAAGCACTAAGATAGGATGGTTTAGCCTATGGTTTGTATAGACCATCCATAACTAAGACAGACTCGTCAATCTTTCGAGGCTCATGAATTCTTCCAGGCTCATGAAATCCTAGCCTAAAAATAGGGAGTAAGCTAGAGCTCAACATAAAAGATCTCAACAACAACAAAAAACTATAAATCCTTTTCTTAAGACTGTGGTAACCTAGAGTGAAGTGATTGGAGCTTTTTCCCAGATACCGAAATTAAAGAGATTGCAAAAATTTAATCTAACACTTCTTTAGAAGTGTAAAAGGAACCAAGTTAAAGAATTTTAGATCAGTATGTGGTTTTGTGCAGGGTTCCTTCCCTAAGATACTGGAAAGGGAGTAAGAAAGGGGAGTTTTGGGGTCTTGTGGCTAGAAGATCCACAGAGACCAATATATTTCTTTCCTTCATTTTCATACAGAAATCCTTAATGAGCTTGGGGACATTTATTTAACTTCTCTTAATACAGACCCATAATTTGATTTTAAACACCTCACATTTTATACTGCCAAAGTTAGGTAGCCTGCTAGCAATGATTGAATGAATAAATGAAAAGTATTTTTCTATATACCGGGTATTGTGCTATGTTCTGAGAACATAATTACAAAAATCAAGATAATCCTTGCTCTCAAGGATCCCATATTTTAATAGATGAAAATAATAAAAAGAATAAGAGGCACAACAGTGAGGGAAATGTGTTTTCCTTTGGGAAATCACAAAAAATGATGAATTTGGCCCTAGACCAGGGGATGGGGAACTTTTTTTTCAAGGGTCATTTGGATATTTATAACATCATTGTAAGTCATACAAAATTATCAACTTATAGAACTCAAACTGTTGGAAGTTGTTGTACCTAGCTTTCAGCTCATTGTTGACTTAGCAAATGATTTTGTGGGCCTTATAGGGCCTGGAGCCAGACACACCCTACTCCTTCCCTAGGATAACTGACTGACATGTCTTTTTATAATTGATAATGTTGATTTCATCATCGATCTATAAAGAGTCAATTTTTTGTGCTGAGTCAGTCTGGAAAAATATGTTTTTAAATCCTGCCTAATATCTGGCAGGTATCCTACCTAAGATGGGGTAGTGCACGCTCATGATCCCATCTTATTTGAAATGTGGGCCAATCTAAATGAAAATAGTCTCAGAGAAAGAAAAATAACAATAACGAGAAGTTCTAGATGCTTTGTATTGTTTTGTCCACAATAGCTCTGAGAGGTAGATACTATTTTAATCCCCATCTTACAGATGGGGAAACTGAAGCAAACAGAGATTCTATGACTTGTCTGGGGTCATACAGCTTAAAAAGTGTCTGAAGATGGATTTGATCAAAGCTTCCAGGCCTAGTGATCTAACCATTTTACCACCTAGATATAAACTGTTCCATATTTCATGGCCCCAAGTAACTCTAAACACGAAGACTTATCAGGATTGTTCTATCTGTCTTAGTGGGGATATTTTCACATCTGTGTGGTCATTGGTCCACTTAAAAATTGAAGAATAATACTAGTGTCACTGCTGGGTTTATATCCCAAAGAGATCATAAAAGAGGGGAAAGGACCTTCATGTGCAAAAATGTTTGTAGCAGCCCTTTTTGTTGTAGAAAGAAACTGGAAACTGGAAACTGATGGATGCCCATCAGTTGGGGAATGGCTGGGTAAGTTATGGTATATGAATATAATGAAATATTATTGTTCTATAATGATTTCAGAGAGGCCTGGAGAGACTGACATGAACTGATGTTGAGTTGAGTAGAACTAAGATATTGTATATAGTAACAGGTTTATATGATGATCAGTTGTGATGGACTTGGCTCTTCTCAACAATGTGGGGTTCAAGGCAATTCCAATAAATTTGGAATGGAAATCGCCATCAGCATCCAGAAAACTATGGTGACTGAATATGGATTGAATCATAATATTTAAATGTTTTTGTTTTTTTCTTTCTCATGTTTTTTTTTTCCTTTTTGGGTTAGATTTTTCTTGCATAACATGACAAATGAGGAAATATGTTTCAAACAATTGTATATATTTAACCTATTTCAAATTGCTTACTGTCTTGGGGAAAGGGAAATTAAGAGAGGAACAGAGAAAAATTTGGAACAAAAAAGTCTTTCAAAAGTGAATGTTGAAAATTCCTTTGCATGTATTTGTAAAAAATAAAATACTATTGATTTTTTAAAAGAACAAAAAACAAAAATTAAGGATTAGCAACAACAACATTTTTCACTCCAAAAGTTCCCCTCATTGATGAAATCACCAGTCTGGACCAAAACCAAAACCCCAAGTCAGTGAGGATATTATTTTCTGGAGTGGCTATCTTCATACCACCATCCTTCAAATGTATTCCTATATTATTCTTCATATTTAGTACATCCATTAGTTCCTGTGACATTTTAATAGTCCATTCAATTCCTATTCCCTAAAGTAAGCAGCTATTCTCTAATCATTGGACACAAATTTCTTGTAGGATTTTTTTCCCCTTTTGGCTCTTGCAAATAGTGCAGCTCAGAATATTTTCACACAGTTAGGTCTCTTTTCCTATCAAAGAGCTCCTCGAGGCATAAGCCACATAGCACGATCACTTGTTCAAAGGGTACAGACATTTTTATGGCTCTTATTATAAGATTTCAAATTGCTTTCTAAAAAGATTGAAGCAATTCATCGTTCCTCTGGCACTGAGCAAGAGAGCATGCCTGTTTTTGCACAGTCATTCCAAAATTAAATTATATCCATTTAATAATAATAATAATTGATACTTATATAGTGCCTTCAGGATGGCAAAGTACTTTATATATACTATCAGATTTTATTCTCATAACAATTTGATGAGTCTGGCTCAATGGGGATGATTTTCCTGGGTTTTCAGATGAAAAAAAGAAATCTAAAGAAGCTCATGATCACAGAATAATAGGAATTGGTGATGAAATTGAAGTTCAAGTTTCTTTTGACATAAGCGGTTATGATAATACTCTTGACTTCTTTCCTGTCTCTCATTACAGCTAGCATCTATATAGCACTTTAAAGTTACAAAGCACTTTGTATGTTATTTAGTTTTCATAACAACACTATGAAGTGTATGCTATTAATAACTTCATTTTACAAATGGGGAAACTGAGGATAAGAACACTAAGCAATTTTCCTAGGGGCACATAATTTGTAAGTGTATGAAATAGGATTTGAACTCAGCAATTCCTGATTCCAAGTCCAGAACTTCCATTACTATGACACCTAGATAGATATAAAGTACATAATAAAACAGAAGATCTAAATTTGTATTATGTAATTGTTAGAGTAGCCATAGTTTGTTTCTTCTTCAGAGAACTAACTATTCATACTCTTTCCTCATTTATCTATTATCCATACTCCTGTAAATTGCTTTTGTAGAGCATTTGAAGAGTTACAAAGCACTTTTCACATGCAATCTCATTTAATCCTCCCAACAATGCTCTGAGGGAGATGCTATTATTATTCTTCCCATTTTTACATATGAGATACTGAAGCTAAATGACTTGGCCAGAGATATACAGCTAGTATGTATCTAAGGCAAGATTAAAATCACTTCTCCCTGATTCCAAGCCCAGTGAATCTCAGTATCATCACAATAAAAGCACTTCCTTATAAATTTGCATAAATTTCTTATCAATTATGGTGATCACACTTTTCTTAGATATGTTTATTATAATCATTTTCCTTTTCATTTCTTCATTCTTATTCTTTTTTGTTGAGTCAAAGACTTTCATTTTTCTTATATCGAGTGAGATAATAATTGTGGAGTGGTTAACACAGTACCTGGCTCATAGTAAATACTATATAAATGTAAATATAAATATTAGTTGTTGTCATATAATTGAATTAACATGTCCGTTGCAAACTTCAAAGTGATACATACTAGTTATTATTATTATTGTTAGTGTCTTAGAATTCCTTAAATGATTGCTATTTAGTATTCTTCATCATGAAAGAGATAAAACTGCATTTTAATTTAATTTTTAGCAAATTAAATTAAAATACATGTATTTTAAAAATATTTGGAATGCTTACTCATTTTTGCTTTATTGTGTTGGATGGAATGAGAGATGAGTCTGGTCCCATTTTTTGTCAAATTTTATCCAATTATCTCCCCAAATTTAATTGAAAAATGAATCTTTGTCATACTTTAAATCCTGATGAACAATGATGTGTGGGGGCTTTATAGCCAGAATTGATACATTTCTAGCATCTCCTCCAATTCTTCTCTGAAGAAAGCAGGAGGTTAGAGCCGCAAGTTAGCCATCATTCTGCTTTCGTCTGAGAGTTATAACTGGAGTTATTTCTATTAGCATTCTTAAATATTTTCATCTTCTAGGGGATCATCTTTTAAGCCAAAAGATATAATTTTCAGGTTCCTTAAGCCTTTGTTTCCTTCGGTGACCAAAAGAGAGGTTCACATCAGTCATCTTCTCTCTTGAAGCTGAAAGTTAGA
This sequence comes from Sarcophilus harrisii, assembly GCF_902635505.1. Taxonomy (NCBI): domain Eukaryota; kingdom Metazoa; phylum Chordata; class Mammalia; order Dasyuromorphia; family Dasyuridae; genus Sarcophilus; species Sarcophilus harrisii. The sequence continues at coordinate 17,196,701 of NC_045426.1, read as the reverse complement.
AGAGCATGAAGAGCATGAAGAAATTAGATATCTTTCTTCTTTCCCACTTCTGGACCACTCTGCCCATATAGGCATATAGGCATTGATCTCCACTAAAAAAATAATCTCCATTTATTAACCCTTTGAGACCTAGCTTATACTGAGTTTAGTAAACACTATATATTTGGTTATAAGTCATCATTATTTAAAATATTCCACTGGTCTGTTTCTGTGGGGTTTTTTGTTGTTATATAGAAGAACTCAGATAGGAATAGAATTGGCATGATGTCTTAGTTTACTGTCAGAATTTTCACAAGGGAACTGAGTCCTGTCAAGAAGTTTTGGTGTGTATGAAACACACTAACAAAAAAAATGATGAAAAATCATCTACTATCAAATGGCAGAAATATTAGATAAGTAACCACTCTAAAATGCTTTCAGAGTAGATGCCCTTCAGTTGGGAAATAGCTGAGTAAGTTATGGTATTTTAATGTAATGAAATATTATTGTTCTGTAAGAAATGATCAGCAGGATGATTTCAGAGAAGCTGGAGAGACTTACAGGAACTGATGCTACGTAAAGTGAGTAGAACCAAGAGAATATTGTACACAGCAACAATATTATATGTTGATCAATTCTGATGGACGTGGCTCTCTTCAACACTGAGGTGATTCAAGCCATTTCCAACAGTCTTGTGATAGAGAGAGCCATCTGCACCCAAAGAGAGGGTTGTGGAGTCTGAAGGTGAATCACAATTCAGCATTTTTACCTTTTTTCTTGTTGTTTACTTGCTTTTTTCCCTCATTTTTGCCCTTTTGATGTGAAATTTTTTTGTGTAGCATGATAAATGTGGAAATATGTATAAAACTGCACATATTTTACATAAAAATAAATTAACAAATATTTTTTTAAAAAATAAAATGGTTTCAGAAAAGTCAGGGTCCTTACAAGGCTGGGTGCTGCACTATCTGCCTTTTATCTATAGGGAAGTATGGGAAATTTCCTGGTGAGCAAGAAAAAGCATTGATTATCCTCCAATTGATAAATGGTCAAAGGATATGAATAGGCAAATATCAGATGAAGAAATTAAATCTATTCTAGTCACATGAAAAAATGCTCTAAATCGCTATTAATTAGAGAAATACAAATTAAGATAACTCTGGAGTAATATTCCATACCTCTCAGATTGACTATGATGACAGGAAAAAATAATGATAAATGTTGGAGGGGATATGGGAAAACTGAGACACTTATTTATGTATGTATTTATTGTATTTTGTATGCATAATAATACATTGCACATGTATGCATAATACATACATTGCATATGCATGCATAATAAATACATACTTTATGTATGTATTTATTTAATACATTATTGGTAGAATTGTAAAATGATCTAACTATTATGGAGAGCAATTTGGAACCATGACCAAAGGGCTATCAAACTGTGCACACCCTTTTAATCCAGTAGTGTTTCTACTGGCCTTGTATCTCAAAGAGATCACAAAGGAGGGAAAGGGACCCACATGTGTAAAAATGTTTGTGGCAGCCCTTTGTGTAGTGACTAGAAACTGGAAACTGGAACTAGATGCCCATTAATTGGAGAATGGCTGAATAAATTATGGTATATGAATGTTATGGAATATTATTGTTCTGTAAGAAATGACCAGCAGGATAAATACAGAGAGACTTGGAGAGACTTACAGGAATTGATGATGAATGAAATGAGCAGAACCAGGAGATCATCATACATGGCAACAAGATTATGTAATGATTAACTCTGGTGGATGTGGCTCTTTTCAACAATGAGGTGATTAAGACCAATTCCAATAGATTTGTGATGGAGAGAGCCCTCTGCATCCAGGGAGAGGATTGTGGGAACTGAGTGTGGATCACAACAGCATTTTCACCCTCTTTGTTGTTGTTCTTTCTCATTTTCCCGCTTTTGATCTGATTTTTCTGATGCAGCACGATAAATGGGGAAATATGTTTAGCAGAATTGCACATGTTTAACATATATTGGATTCCTAGCTGTCTAGGGGAGGGAAAAGATGGGAAAGAAGAAAAATTTGGAATGGATGATTTTGCAAGGGCAAATGTTAAAAACTCTCTTTACGTGTATTTTGAAAAATAAAAAAAATTATTATAAAAGTCATTGAGGGAGTTAGCCGAAATTATGCTCAAGAATGATGTATCCACTTCTTACTCTTACAGCTTGCAAATGTCTCTGATGGATAGAATCTGGATAGTACTGTACGTAAAAAATCATTCATCTATTAGTAGCCTCAGGAAAGGCAGGAAAGTCAATATTTATAATTGTTCGAACCGTTTTAATTCAATAAATGTTTATTAAACACCTGCTGTGTGCCAGGCACTATGACAGACAGTGGTTACACAAAGAGTAAAACAAAAGTGTCCTCTGCCTACAAGGAGTTTACAGTAGTGAAAATGACTTGTGCATAGAAAATTAAAGATAAAATATGGTCAAAGATATGTGTAGAGAGAGGAGCCAGAGGATTCAAGATAGAATTCATAAATAGTATATTAGGGTAAAGATTCCCCACTATAATTCCTCTGTGATATACTGCTTGAGGCTTGGAGACACTAAGTGACTTATCTCAAGACACATACTCATATCAGAGCTGAGAGGTGACCTGATCCAATTCCAGACCTGGCCCTCTTTCCATTCCGGGAGCCTCTCAGCTGAATTTTCCTCAGTAATTTTTGCTCACAGACCATGGCAGCTGAGTTCTTTAGGCTTCAGTAAGTACTATGTCTGGCCAGATCCAGTGCTCTTGCCTGCTCACTCTCAGCAGCATGCATCTTTATAAGGTGACCCCCAGTAATTGACAGGAAACAAGCCTAAAACAGCACCTCGATGAACACCCTGGAGAGTCTTCTTCAAAGAGTCATCTGCAAGGGACCAAAAAATAATAATCTCACTTATTCCTAAAGAGAACAGCCTAAGGGGAGGTACTTGGCCACATTTCCGAAGGCTGAAAAGTGTCTGGTTGCAATTTTTCCGACAAGAAATCAAATTCACTGACCCCAGTTAGACTGGTCAGAACTCAGAATTGATTTCACAGAAAAGAGATAAGGATTTGAAAATAAAATGAGCTTGAATTCCTTCTGGGCACTGGCAAAAGTTGGTTCCTGAGGGAATGGAATATGTCTGGACATGAGCATGCAAACATAGAGGGAGGACCTGTAAAGGTGGGGGTCTTGGACCTTTAGCTCCTCTTAGGGACATACCTATTGACCCCTAATTACTTATTTACTGATTTTTATTATTTATGAATTATTATTATTAGCTAATTTTATTTATTTATAAATTAATTGTATATATATTATATAAATTATATTTTTGTATATTTATTATTAATTATGTTTATAAACTAATTGTCTTTCCAGACACAAGAAAGCTCCTATCTCAGGTGAAGTCCCAAATGTATTGCCCTAGTTTCCAAGCACACACACACACACACACACACACACACACACTCATTCTCTAGTCTTATGAGTCCCTCTCCCAGATCTCCAAGTACTAAAGTCTTCCATGATGGACTATGCGCATTTCCCAATTTAGGCTCCAGAAATACTAGTCAATAGACAGGGACATCATGCTACTGTATAATAAAATAATAATAATAATAATAATAATAATAACTAGTATTTAAATATTACTTACTATATCCCAGGTACTCCACTAAGTATTTTATCGTATTGCTTCATCTGAGTCTCAACAACAACCCTGAAAGTAGCTGCTATAAATAATCTCATTTTACAGTTGAAGATACAGAGACAGAGGTCACGTGTGGCCCAAGGTCACACAGCTAATAAATTCTAAGGATGCAGGCCTTCCTGACTATAGGCCTGGAACTTTATCCACTTCACTTAGCAACCCTAGAGCAGCAGGAACTGGGTGAGATATCATTCAGTACTGATTCCCTAATTCTTCTTTCCCCTCTCAGCTTAAATTTATAGCACATGGAACCATAGAACCACAGAATCTAAGAACCCAAAGGAACCTTAGAAGTCATCTAGGTTTTTTTATAGGTAAGACAATAAAAACCAGCAAGACATTGGCCAAACACCACATATAATAGTAATGTCAGGAATTATAATCACAGAATAAAAGATCCCCAGAATTTGAGAGTTGGAAAAGACCTAGTCAAGCCCAACTATACCCCCAAATCTACTATGACATAGCCAATAAGATCCTGGGCTTGAAGGTCTCCAGTGGTGGGAAACTTATTATCAGCACTCAAGGCAGCCCATCCTACATTTACACATTTCTAATTGTCAACAATTAGGTGGCACAGTGGATTGAGTGCCAGGTCTAAAGTTAGGAATACCTGAGCTCAAATATGACCCTGGACAAGTCACTTAATCTTGTTTACCTCAGTTTCCTCATCTGTAAAAGGAGTTAGAGAAGGAAATGGCAAACTACCCAGCATCTTTGCCAAGAAAACCACAAATGGAGTCACAAAGAGCTGGACACAATTGAACAACAAATTGTTGGGAAACTTTTTTACCCTTACATCAAGCCTAAACTGCTTCATTGTATTTTGTGCTCATTTTGCCTAGTTCCTGAATCCAAGAAAAATAAGATTAATCCTTCCCCTAAATAGTAAACTTCAGATACTTGAAGGTCATACTCTTCTCCTGGCTCTGCAGAACAAAGCTTCTGATTCTGTCCATTAATCGTCACATAGCATTTATGCAAGATCCTTTACTTTCCTGGCTGCATTTTCTGAATGTTCTGAAGTTTATCCTAAACTGTGTTGCCCAAAACATAAAGGAATTCTGCAGATAGGTGGTCTGACTGAGATGTGTTATAGAAGCGTTATCTCATCCTCATTCATAAAAACTACTGCAATAATCACATTTTGGAAGTACTAGATCATTCTCATGATTCATATGAAGTTTGTCATATGTGACAACTGCCAGAACTTTTTCAAACAAATGTCAGTCTAACTACATCTTCTTATTTTGGACTTGAGACATTGACTTTTTTTACCCAAGAATAACTTTACATTTATCTCATTTAATTCTTATTATTATTTAGCCTCTTCTGTGATTCTGTCTTGCCCATGTAATCTATCTCAGTTGTGGGTCAAATAAAAATTTTATATGCATATGACTTATGCCTTTACTAATCTTTAATAAAAATGTACAAAAATATTAACTCTAGGGCATTTCATTACAGGCCTACTTCCAAGATGACATTGAATCACCCCCATTTGCTTTGAGTATGGCCATTCAACCAGTTCCAAATCAATCTAATTATACCATGACTTTGTACACATCTCTCCATTCTTTCCACAAGAATAGCCTGATTTACTTATCAAATGCTTTGCCAAAATCTAATTAAACTCTATCAATCACATTTCCCTCTTCTATTGGTTAAAAAATTCGGGAAAAAAAGAGAAAATAAGGTCACGTTGGAATAAACTTTTATAAAGGAATCCATGCTAGTTCTTTGTAATCAACATGTCTTTTTCTAGATGTTGATAACAATTTCATTAATTAGAATACCAGAAATCAAATTAAAACCCCAGGTCTTAAGACTCCAAATCCATTGTTGTGACAAAATCCACCAATCTCAGAATGATGGTAGTAGTTTTCTTTTCTTTCATCTTTTTATGTTTTCTTTTTCTTTTTATTATATTTTATATTTATAATTATATATAAATTACATTTTTCCAGAAAAGAAATTGAGGATTAGATAAATTAATCAAAGGACATTTTTCATGGTTGTAGTTGTGGGAGGCTGCAGTGGGAGAGAAGGTAGCCTAGTACTTGGTCTTTAAGTATCATTTCCCTAGACAAAGTGGGTCCCTAAAACAAGAACCCCCCCAAAAAACAAATTCTGAACAAAGAAAAATTCTTTCACTTGGACTTACATAAAGCAAAATGAAGTTTGCCAATTTAGCCATTACAGTCTGAAAAATTTGTTCTTCCTTCCCCCTCACAACCTTTCTCCCATTCCTCCAAAAGAAAAGTATCTGCATAATTGCTTCAATTCTTCATTTCTCTTTCCCTGCTTGATACAACCACAAATACCTCAGAAATCTGACCCCAGGATTCAAATGTTTGCAATTGTTGAAAACTGTAGGGTTTTTAAAGTTTTTTCCAAAAAAATAGTTCTTTTTCCTCAGGGGACTTGGATCAGTATTAAAAAATAACCAAACAAAATATTATGAACAGGATTGAGAAAAATTGTTTGATGTTCCTAAAATCAATTTCAATCATGAAAGCCCTAATCTGCCTGAAAATGGAAGTAATCCAGTATTCATATCTATTTTTTGCCATTAATGAGCTGACATCATTGGCTAAGTTCCCCTTGTTTTTTTTTTTTTTTTTTTTTTTTTTTTTTTTTTTTTTAAAGAAAATGTGTGTATTATCTGCAGGAATAGAATTGTAACTAATTGAGTCTTTTCTAGAAGAGATAATATAAAATTTCAAAGCCTAACACCATAATTGTTCATCCTGATTATTTCTTAAATGATAAAGTAGAAGTTCTTGGGCTTACACTTAATTCATGTCAAAAATTTCAAACATAAATGAATGAACTTACTGTGTTCAAGAATGGGCTGTAAAATACTGTACTGTAATTATTAATATGCATTTCTCAGGGGAGGAAAGTGGAGAGAGCCTCACTCTTCCTAACTTTAATGCATGAACTTAATGCATCAATTGGAGAGTGGACCCCTTAGCTAGTCCAGCAGGAGAGACCACCATCCATATGATGGTCATTGACTGAAAGAATCATAAGTTTTAGGTTTAAGAACTAAAAGTAATCTTTTTTTTTTTAATTTAATAGCCTTTTATTTACAGGTTATATGCATGGGTAACTTTACAGCATTAACAATTGCCAAACCTCTTGTTCCAATTTTTCACCTCTTACCCCCCCACCCCCTCCCCTAGATGGCAGGATGACCAGTAGATGTTAAATACATTAAAATATAAATTAGATACACAATAAGTATACATGACCAAACCGTTATTTTGCTGTACAAAAAGAATCGGACTCTGAAATATTGTACAATTAGCCTGTGAAGGAAATCCAAAATGCAGGTGGGCATAAATATAGGGATTGGGAATTCAATGTAATGGTTTACTAAAAGTAATCTTAGTGACTCCTTCAATCTTTAATCATTCCTTAGTGGTCACAGGACTATATTCCTAGAGCTAGACAGGGGCTCAAGAACATTATAGTTAATCTACATTATTATTATTATTATTTTACATTTTTAAAATTTTACATTATTATTTTACAGATAATGTCATTGAAACCATAGAGATGAAATGATAATGTCCAGGGTTACATAATTATTATCTGGGTCAAGATTTGAACTCAGTTCTGACCTCAGTTTAGCTCTCTGTCTACCAGGCTACAGTGGCTCCTCAATGCATAGTTGCAGTTTTAGAGTATTACTTGGAAGCAAGAAGGCAGCACAATGATAGTGAAAATAGGTTTTGCAGGCACTCAGAAGTCACCTAGTTTGATCACTTCAACTCTCAGATGAGGAAACTGAGACCATAAGAGGTAAATCTGAGGGTTTTTTTGGGGGGGGAAGAAAAATGACTTCTGGAAATAATTAATTTGAATCTGAAGAGGATAACTTTTTTGAGGATAATTTAATTGCTAAGATGTTTCTTTTGAAAGGGTAGCAAAGACTGAAGACTTGAATATTACACAATGGCTCCATATTTGGATGGATCAAGCAACTAATTTTCCTTGCGGAAGGCCTGCTGGCATTAATGATCTGATTTCTTACAGCTCCATCATTATTACATTTGTTGATGGAGATATTTGCTGGGGATGCCATTCTGATCCCTTTCCTGAGGCTTAAAAACAGAGCAGGGTCTTGAAAAACTTGTCTTTCCTTGAATCATGGTGCCCAAGTTGCTTTTGTTACAAGGTGATCAATTACACAGCATTTCAGAAAACCATGGTGATACATCTTCAAAGCAACAGGAATGCAAAGCACAAAACATGAGGTGGGGCTGACCCGCTGCATCTTATGCTAATGGGGAAATAGATGTGATAATAAGGATCTTCAAAATTAATCATTGTCTCCTCTTCGCCTAATTGCACAGAAATATAACCTCAGTGATTTCCTGGGAAGAATTAGAGTTGATTCTAATCCTCACTTATCTCATATCTGTCTCCTCGCTCTCTTCTCACTCAGCCACTTTCCTAAGAATTAGCATTCATATGGCCTTTGAAGGTGTACAAAGCACTTACCATATGTTATCTCAGTGGATTCTCACAACAACCCCATGATGAAGGTATAATAATTATTATTACTGATCATTATTATTCCCCTTTTAAAGATGAAGAAACTGAGGTTTAGAAAGTTTAAATCATTAAACTTTAAGTGATACAGAAGAGATGTATACACACACACATCCACACATCTGTGTATAGTGCACATATATATGTGTGTGTAAGCATATGTATGTATATATATGTATATAGTAAATATGTGTGTATGGAAACATTTTTAAGTACATAGATAAATACATGTGTGTAGGGAGATATCTATGTGTGATGTGCGTGTGTCCATGCATTTCCGTGTTGTATCTCCTTACTGGAACAAAAACTCTTTGAGGGAAAAAATTCTTTTATTTTTAGGTTTGTATTCCAACTTTTCATACAGTATTTGCATCATTTAATGTATGTACATTTGTTTGGATTGGATCATTAATAAGTTACCATGGTATGGTCCAGAAGTCCAGATCACTAGGCTTTCTTGCAGTCCTGGCTTTGTTATGTTTTAGCTGTATGACCTTCAGTAAACCATCTTACCTTTCTCAGCCTCAGTTTGTTCATTTAGAAATACAGGATCCCTGGCTAAGATGACAGGAAAAAATAATGAAGATTGTTGGAGGGGATGCGGGAAAACTGGAACATTGATGCATTGTTGGTGGAGTTGTGAACGAATCCAACCATTTTGGAGAGTAGTTTGGAACTATGCTCAAAAAGTTATCAAACTGTGCATACCCTTTGATCCAGCAGTGTTACTACTGGGCTTATATCCCAAAGAGATTATAAAGAAGGGAAAGGGACCTGTATGTGCACGAATGTTTGTGGCAGCCCTTTTTGTAGTGGCTAGAAACTGGAAACTGAATGGATGTCCATCAGTTGGAGAATGGCTGAGTAAATTGTGGTATATGAATATTATGGAATATTACTGTTCTGTAAGAAATGACCAACAGGATGATTTCAGAAAGGCCTGGAGAGACTTACACGAACTGATGCTGAGTGAAATGAGCAGGACCAGGAGATCATTATATACTTCAACAACAATACTAGATGATGACCAGTTCTGATGGACCAGGCCATCCTCAGCAACGAGATCAACCAAATCATTTCTAATGGAGCAGTAATGAACTGAACCAGCTATGCCCAGAAAAAAAACTCTGGGAGATGACTAAAAACCATTACATTGAATTCCCAATCACTATATTTATGCCCACCTGCATTTTTGATTTCCTTCACAAGCTAATTGTACAATATTTCAGAGTCTGATTCTTTTTGTACAGCAAAATAACGTTTTGGTCATGTATACTTATTGTGTATCTAATTTATATTTTAATATATTTAACATCTACTGGTCATCCTGCCATCTAGGGGGGGGGGGGGGTAAGAGGTAAAAAATTGGAACAAGAGGTTTGGCAATTGTTAATGCTGTAAAGTTATCCATGCATATATCCTGTAAATAAAAGGCTATTAAATAAAAAAAAAAAAAAAAAAAAAAAAGAAATCCAGGATCCCTTATAGCTCTGACATTTCTTAAAATATGATGATGGTTATAATATTATTTGTGAAATTAAAATTTAAGCCCTTTCTGGGGTGCTCAGGATACAACAATGAAAGGACCTAGTGTTCTACATGAGAAGCTGATAAGCTAACAGTATAGGGAAGGGAGAGAAAGGAAAAGGAAAAAAATAAGCAAAAACTCGAAGCTCGGGGAAAAAGTGATGAAGTTCATGAAAGAGTGAAGCGGAGTAATATCGGACATTAAAGGAAGGAGAGATAAATTCAAGTGTGAGTGACCTAGGAAAGCTTCATGGCAAGGATGGTGTCCATATCTTTTGGTTCCAAACCTAGAACTCTTCCTACTTCTCCAATACCAGGTATTGGAGGAATTTTGCAAAGATGATAATCCTACCATCTCTCCATGTTTTATTATCCACCATTATGTCTTCCTGAATTGTTGAAGTCTTGCTCAGTAGAAGCTTTTTTGTTCAATTTTGGTCCAAGTGAATAAATGTCTTATTGATTTTAACACCATCCCCCTCCATCCCTCTTCTTGCAGAGATGTCCAGTTGTTGTGGCTAGTCTCATGCTATCTCCCACCGGTGAGTCCTGAGATGTTCCTATATAGGTCTGCTCTGGCTTACAAGACACATTCATCCTCTCTCTATAACAGACATTGATATATTCCACTAAAGGATTCACAAGAGCATATTTTGACATGACATTCTACTGGAGGAAATAGCAGGTACACATATAAGACAACAGAAAATCCATGTAAAGCAAACTCAGGGCTGTTTTAGGCAGAAGAGATTGACATTTCCTTGGGTCACTGAATTAAATGAGTAAACTAATGTAAAGGACTTTGCAAACCTTCAAGTCCTAAATAAAAGCTGAAGCCCCAGGTAAAGGTGCTTGAGTGAAGCTCTTCATGGGGCTAGGGATTCTAAGACTCAGGAAAGAAGGGACTGCATTCTAGGCATAGAAGGCAACCTTAAAAAGCTTAGAGATATCATCTTACAGCTATCAGACTGGCTAAAATGATAGAAGGGGAAAATGACAAATATTGGAGGGGATGTGGATAATTGAGACATGAATATATTGTTGATGGAACTGTGAAATGATCCAGTCATTTTGGAAAACAATCTGGAATTATGTCCAAAGACTTATTAAACTGCCTGTATCCTTTGAACCAGCAATACCATTATTAGATTGATTTCCAAAGATTATTAGAGAAAAAGAAAAAGAAACTATAAGTTCTAAAATATTGATAACGACTCTCTTTGTGGTGGCAAAGAACTGGAAATTGCAAGGATGTCCTTTAATTGGGGTTGAACAAGTCGTGGTGTGATGGAATACTACCTTGCTATAAGAAATGATAAACTCAACAAGGAGACATGGAAAGACTTACATGAAATAAAGAAGAATGAAGTGAACAGAACCAAGAGAACATTGTTTACAATAATAGTAATTTTATTTTAAGAATATCTTTGAGTGAATAAATTATTTTGTCTATTATAAATACCCAAATTAACTATAAAGAACAAAATTAAAAAGAGGCTTTCTGCATCCAAGGAAAGAACTGGTTAAAAAAAAAAGAAGTTACGTATAGAGTAATTTTACAAACACACATACACACACACACACACACACACACACACACCTATTAGTATGTGTCTAATAGTAGCCATATATGGGGAAATGGGAGGAGAGAAAGTAAAAAGAGAAATTTGTACAATTATTTTTATATATTTGAATTGAATAAGCAAATTGTGCATAGTAGATTTACATTTTCACGTGTAATTGTCTTTTTATTATTCTATTATGGAAATACTTGCTTTATCCCCTGAAAAGAGAAAAGAAAAAAAAAAGTTATAGAGTGGACTGGCTGTGTTGAAGTACAAAGAGTGTGTAGAAACAGCAATCAGAACCATCTTGTAAAAAGGTTTTAAATGCCAAAGAGAAGAATTCATATTGTATTCTAGGTACAGTGGAGTCCATTGGACAGGAGGATGGCTTGGTCACACCCTCATTTTAGGACTATTGTCTCAGCTGTTTTGCAGACAACGGATTAGAGGAGAAAGAAACTGAAGGCAAAGGAGTCATTTTGGAGATTACTGTTACATTTTAGAAAAGAAGTGATAAGGAGAAAACAGGTGTGGAGACCAAATAATCATAAAAGAAAATAATGGATATAAAAATATGGATATTGAATTAACAATACATGACATCTCCTTGTATTGGGGTGGGGGTAGTAGATATCAGGGTGTTCTCCAGGTGTTCTCTCTCTGAAAATCTGAGTCCTGGCAAAGATGGTAGTAACCTTGAAAGACATGGAAAAGTTAAGAAAAGGGAAATATGAGGGAGAAAAGTTTAAGTGGAAAATTAAGAAAAAAAACAGACTGTAAGGAACTCGAAATGCCTCAGAGAACTTGATTATAAAGGTAATAGAATTCCTTGAAGTTTATTAAATTGGGGAGGGATGACAAAATCAGACTTGGACTTTAGGAAGGTCACATTAATAACTCAGGGAGGATGGGCTGAATTGGAGAGAAACTGGAGGCAGACAGACCCACTAGCAGGTTATTGTAGTAGTTCATGTATGAGATAATATGGACTTATGCCAGTAATACAACACTCCACTATGTGAATTGTGAAAAGTTACATATTCAAGCTATATTGTGATAATAGAAGTGATGATAGAAGGCAAGAACTTGGCTATGGGGAGAGAATATGAGGAAGTACTTAAGGGTGATTCCTAAAGAATCTTAGCAACTCAGAGAGTGATGATACCCTCTTCAGCAAAATAGAAGTTTGGAAGAGCTGAGAGTTTGGGGTCAGAAATAATGAATTCAGTTTGGACTCATCCAAGCCACATGAGCAATTATGGGATACAGAAGATTTGCAACTCAGAATCTCTGATATTATGAAAAATAATAGCCCTTCCCCTTAAGGAGCTTAAAATGTCATATGATCATCATCATCCAAAAAAATGAGTCTAAGAAGGTGAAAAAAAAACCAAAATGTTAAGGAGAAAAAGTGGATCTAAGAGGCAGCAAAGTAGCATAAATGAATAAAGCACTGGATCTGGACTCGGCAAAATGAGTTCAAATTCTGCCTCGGATACTGAACTCTGTGACACAAGGTACAGCACAATCTCTGTCCTCAACCATTAAATGAGTTTTAATAATAACAGCAACCTCCCAGGTTGTTAAGAAGATCAACTGGTATAATATTTGTAAAGCACTGAGCACAGTGTCTGCATTGAGCAGGCTCATTTTAAATTGCTTTTCTTCCTGTCTTGCCTCAAATTGGCTATATAGACAGCCTGCCTAATGAATCCCTCAGTATCTGTTTCACAGACAAATAGAGTTAGTAGATAACTAACTAAGCCCTGAACTTCTCTGAAAGAGGAAAATGAACCTTTGTCCTTTGAGAAATTTTGTGGTGCTTTTCCTGATCCCCAAATCTCCCCTGTGCCAAATGTTCACACATTTAAATAAAATGGACAAAGGTCCATATAACATCATGTCCTCATGATGCCATCTGCCTGTGAATCCTGTAATGCTACAATGTCAGATCTCTGACTACAAGAAGCTCAGAGAGCAACCAGGAGGCTTTGGTAGAAAGGACATTATCCAGGATGGGTAATGGCAAAAAATGAGGAATGATCACACCACAAGACTGTTAAACTGGCTATTGCCTGCTACATGCTCAATTAGTGAGGAAAAGACCTCCTCCAGGGTGCTGGGGAAAATCCCATGTACTCGATACATGGGAAACATGAATGAGAATCACAAAGGACAAGGTAGTGTGCAGGAATTACAATGTGTTGGTAAATGAGATAATACCATTTCTCTTCTTTGTCACAGTCTGCCCCCCAAAACTCATCCAGGTAGAAAACAGGCAGATGAAGCAAGTGTTATGAAATGCTCTCTCCCAGCCAATATTCCTGCCAATGGCTCCTTCCATCTTCATCCTTGCAGGAAGAAACCTGAAATCCCCAATCTATCCCAGTCCCTAGCACTACTCCTTGCTTCCTAATGGTGGTGATCCTGGCTTCTACAAGCTCTGCAAGAGCTCCAGAGTAGTCATGCCTGCTCATCCCCCATGAGTGAGAAGGGATTTACCAACTACAGTTCTTCCAGAAAAATAGATAGATAGGTAACTAGCTACAGATGGATGGATGTGTATGATGGTGATGGTAATGGTGATGATGATGATGACAGATGAATGGAGATAGATAAATAGATGGATGGATGGATGGATAAAGTGAGTCAGTGAGTGAGCATACTATTTGCTATCTGTCAGGCACTGTGAAGATACAGATACAATCAAATAAGACAATACTTCTTTTCTTCTAGGAATGCATATGTTAGTGAAAGACAGTAATTCATGGAGGGGAAATTTCACTGGAAAAAGAGAGGGAGCAATAAAGCAGATCAGAAGAAAGATGTGGAATCCAGAGAAAGTAGAAATAAGAATGCAAATATCTGGACTCTTTCCTATAATGGTGATCCAAGTGAGGAAGTCAATAATACGGAGAGGGACAGGGGGTTCTAATCATCAGAAGAAGACCTCTAGATTTTAAAATCAATTCTGACAATACTGTGGTCCTCCCTGTTGACAAGACCATCTAAGTCTTGCCATCCACCTTACTACTTTGTCCTTGAGATTCCAAGACCTCTAAATAAATTTTATCAGATTATCTCTTCCTATTACACTGTGAGAGCTCCTAGATAGCAGATGTTTTTTGCTCTTCTTTATATCCCCCACACTTTACTCATTACTGAGCACAGAAAAAAGAATCATATTTGTTCATGGATCCTTCAAAGTAAAGTAAGTCCTTAGATTGAACAGGATGTGGTGTATTGGGACACACAAAGGACTTTGAAATAGCTGTTTTCAGAATAAAATCAAATGTTAGAGATGTTTCAAAATGTTTGATCTTAAAGTGGATAATCTCATCATTATACCTCAGATGATGTATTGCAAGCAAATCTTGAGTAAAAAAAAAACCATGCTGTCTGCCCGATACCTTTCTAGATTATAAAAATAATGAATCAAAGACTCCTCTTGTTTCCTGCAAATCTCACCTTGTCAACTGTTCTTGCTCATAGGTCTTGCTTTGAAACCTTTTATAAAAAGGAAAATTTGGGATTTTCAAATCACCAACTCTGAAAAGTTAGTATGGTATATGTATGTACAAATAGCATGAACATATGTCTTTGGCATATGCTATATGGAACATTCTGCCTTAGGAAAGAGTAGTTTAGAAATGAGAGTTTATCTTGGACATGTTCTGTAAGAAAATCTCAAATATCGAATTCATGGTAGATTTCCAATAAATATTCAACACTGAGAATAAGAAGTGACAACTTAACATGGTGGATAGAATGCTGCATTTGGCATCCGGCTAACCAAACTACCTCAAGTACTCCCTGGTTGTGTGATGGTGACTCCTTCATTGGTGAATGTATAAGGGTAGATGACATGATATTCCCTCATCCTTGAGGGATGGAGCAGAATTATAGCCTAGCAAGAAGACATGTGATTTATTTGAATATAAGTAATAGGCAGGGTACTGAAGTATTGTATTCCCCACCCCCAAAAATATTCAAGGTAGAATATGGTTCAATAGAAAATGAATAAGGGAGTATGGGAAAAATTATGTTCAGAGCTAGAGAGTCTATGGTTCAAATTATTCCTCTATAACTTAGAGTATCTGGAGTTTTCCCATCACTTGCTTCTTTAGGAAAAAATATTAATATCTTTTGATTTTATATCACAATAGCCATGTTCACATGCCTTCCTGTTACATATTGCTGCCACATAGTCAATTTTCCCTTTTAACTCCTCCCCCTCCCAACATTAGGCTAAACCAATTGTACTGGAGTGTTAGGTTTAATAGGTTATAAAATAATTTACACCCAAAAGCTTCTACCTCACCATTAAAAGATGTGATTACATTCCCCAATCTCTTTTTCTGGGACAGGATTTTTTAAAAAGCTTTTTTTTTATTTTCAAAACATATGTCTAGATAGTTTTCAGCATTCACCCTTGCAAAACCTTGTGTTCCACTTTGTTTTCTCCTTCCCTTTCCCCCATACCCTTCCTTAGACAGCAAGTAATCCAAAATAAGTTAAAGATGTGCCATTATTCTATACATATTTCCACAATTATCATGCTATACAAGAAAAATCAGATCAAAATATGAGACAGAAAACAAAAAGCAAACAAAAATCAATAAAAAAGTGAAAATTCTTTATTGTGATCCACACCAGTCCTCTCTCTGGCTACAGATGGCTCTCTCCATCCCCAGTTCACAGGAACTGGTTCAGGGACAAGATTACAGAGAATTTGATTTTGTTTTCCATCTCTCTGGATCTCAGTTTCCTCATCCTTAAACGGGGGAGGGATGAATGGCCCTTAAGGTAGCATCTAAGATCTTTTCCTTGGTCTAAACATTCAGCTCTTAGAGCACTAATGATCCCAAAATTAAGTATCTGATGCTTGCAGTTTTTATTTCTTTCTAAATGGCCACACAACTATAATTTATCTACAAAATTTTATTTTTGTAAACTGAACACTTTGTAGTGTCTGATATATAATACGAGCTCAATAAATGTTTTTGAAGGAATTGAAGGAAACACATAAGTGGATGGCTTTTCAAACTGTAGGTCAGCCAATGGTAGACCTATGGAATCTAGGCCAGAAGCTAGATTGTCTATTGCTCTTGCTACATATCCCATCCAACTTCTCCTTCCATGACAAGTTGCCTCCCTAACTTCTTGCTGAGCGTTTCATTATTCATGACCACAGCTGTACCTACTGCCTTCCTCCTTTCTCTTTTTTTTCCCCCTTGGGAATCATGATGCAGGTGTACAACTAATCAAGGATGGAGCAGAACTTTCACATCCTAACCTCCAAGGATTCTTAGCAACCAAGAGCAATTGATGGCAGCTAAAACAGTTCCGGGCTCTAGTTTGCCTTCAGCTCCATTCTCCAGCCATATTGTTATCCTTCCTGCCTGGGTTGGTGATGATTGTGTTGGTGGAAGAAAAAGAGGCTGTATTCTCTATAAATATAAAAAAGCAGATAAACAGTATTTAATTCCAAATAACATATTTCATTAAAAGGGTCTGAATGCTGTGAATCTCACATCCTTCTCACATCCTTCCACCTACACTGTGAGTAATGTATGGTGTTTCAAGCATTACAAGTTACAGGGTAGTTAGAAGTGAGTAAACTTCATGCAGACAGAAAGAAATAAGTAAGTAAACAGAACAGTACCAGCAGGGGTGGGAGGAGGCAATGTTTCCAAGTTTTCTTAGCAGACAGGTAAGTTTTAGAAAGATCATAGATCTAGAAGGAACCCTTGGGATCATCTAGTCCAAGATTCTCATTTTATAAACGAGTAAACTGGACAATGAAGATTAAGTGACTTACTCAAATTCACACAAGTCATAAATGCCAGAAGGTGGGATTTGAACTCAATTTGTCTGACTCCAGAAGCAATGTTCTCTTCTATGGTCCCCCTGCCACAGATGAAAATTCAGTCTTCTCCTTTCATCAAAATACAGCTCTCACTGGACTATCATGAACATTTGATGTTTATATTCCTGCTAAATTTTAGCTCGCAAAAATCATTCAGAATTATTTTGAAAAAGTGAGTATAATATGTAAAACCTATGGTCCACCTGCTGAGTATATAACAAAAGAAGTGAAAAAGAAAATTCCAATCTTCATAAAGATACTAACAGCCCTTTCTGTGGTAGCTAAAAAATTAAAACAAAAAAAAATAAAAACTTTAAAATAAAGTGTATACCCATTATTTGGGGAATAGCTAAACAAATTTTGTCACATTATTATAGTGGAATATTATTGTTCTGTAGAACAATGAATGTGATGAATAAAAAAAGCATGAAAAGACTTTTATAACTCGAGACAAAGTGAAATGGGGAGAAACAGGAAAGTGCACAATGACCAATGACAAAACAATTCTGTGTAAAGTTTGACCCCTAAAAAGAGAGAAGAAATTTATCACCCTCCTTTATTTGACCTTCTTAAACATGGGAAGAAATCTAATCATGTGTATGCAAATTCAAAAAACCCTAGAGAACAGTGCAGGCTACTTCACTAATGAAGAAAACAACAAATTCAAGTGGAAAGTTTGTTAATTGGAAACCAAGAGACTTCAGGGCTCACTAAGATATTTTGTTAACTAGCTGTATGATCTTAAAAAAGAAAATCTTTAAAAACAACCTATGTCTCATCTGCAGAATAGAGATAATAAATCTTATCACAGAGTGTTCTGAGTAGATTTCCTCTGACCTGCCTCTTTTGCAGTTTTAACAGAAAAAAGAATTAGGTTAGCTTTGCAGGCCCAGTTCTTGGTGAACCTGTGTTGGTTCTTAGTGATCACTGCTTTCTTTTCTAGGCACTACAAGTGGCAAGTGTCAGTCAACAAAAAACTAAGGATAATTGATAAAGGGTCTATATTTAGTGTGTTTTACATGTTAAAAATGATAAATGTGTCCGGGTAGCTAGATGGTATAGTAGACAATACAATGAACTTGGAGCCAGGAAGATTTGAGTTTTCCTGTTTCATTTATGGCTGGGCAAGTCATTTAACTTCTCTCTACCTCAATTGAATCAATGTCTTTATAACATACAATCAGAACTGTGGTGAGGATTAAATGATATGACATATGGAAAACATTCTGTAAACATGGAAACTTTATGGAAATACCAAATATTATTGTTGTAGTTTAAATTCCTGAGTCTTTGAGATCATTGTGTGTGTGTGTGTGTGTGTGTGTGTGTGTGTCTTGCTGTGTTTTTCTGAAATGATTTCTGTTGTCATGTGCTATAGTACAACAGTATTCCATCAGAATCATATATATCATAACTTGTTCAGTGATTCCCATATTGAGGGGAATCCCCTCAATTTCCAGGTGTTTGTCATCAGAAAAAGAATAGATAGATAGATAGATACAGATATAGATATATAGATATGCCCCTTGGACGTAGTTTCAAATTTCTCTCTTTAATAGTTAGACTAGTTCACAACTCCACCAATAGTTACTAGTATCTCAATTTTTCCATAACCAGCATTTGTTATTTTCCTTTTCTGTTATGTTAGCCAATCGGATAGTTATGAGGTAGTATTTCAGAGTTGTTTTAATTTGCATTTGTCCAATCGGTAATGATTTAAAACACATATATGTGATTATTCTTCTTTGATTTCTTCTTAAAACCACATGTTGCTTTCCTTTGACCATTTATTAATTGCAATATGACTTTTGATTTTAAAAATTTGGCTCAGTTATTTATGTATTTGAGGAATGAGGCCTTTATCAGAGAAACTTGATAAACTTTTCCCCAGTTTCCTGTTTTCCTTCTAATTTCGGTAGCATTAGTTTTATTTGTGCAAAAGCTTTTTTAATTTCATGTAATAAAAATTGTCTTTTTTACTTTCCCCATGGCCCTCTATTTCCCATTTGGTCAAATAATCTTCCTGTATCCATAGATCTGACAGGTACATTTTTGCTTGCTCCCCTAATTTACTTATAATATCACCCTTTATAGCTAAATTATTTATCCATTTTTGACCTGGATACTATGTAAAATGTATTTCTAATTAGCAAGACATAGTTGAATCATGGCTTCCAATCCATTCTGCTATCAACTTCCATTTTATGAGTGAGCTCATTCTATTTATATTCACAATTATGATTACCAACTCTGCATTTCCCTACATCCTATTTTTGTAGTTACCCTTTTTTTTTATTCTCTCCCTCCTCTAACGTATGTTTTGCTTCTGACCATGTCTTTTTTTATCTGTTTTCCATTTAATCCTCTCTCCTTTCTTTTATCTTCTTCCCTTTATACTTCTCTGTTGGATAAAATAGGTTCTATTACCAATTGAGTGCATATATGTGTGTTTTCCATTTTTTTAAAAAAATAGATTTGAGGATCAAGTGTTGTCCTTTTCCCTATTTTCTATTTTACTATAAAAGCTTTTTCTTGCACATCTCTTTGACATGAAGTAATTTCCCCAACTCTCTTTTTTCCCTTTGCCCCTTTTCTTGCCTATCCATTTTTGCATCATTTTCATATAACTGACTCATTCTCACTCCCACTACCTTTGTAAAATCTATCAAACTGCCAATATACAGTTCTGGATTACAGTTTCAGAGCTAAAAGAACTTTTAAGCACATCTAATGACCAGAGCTAAATAGAAAATTAAGACTTTCAAATGCAAGACTCCATAGAAGCATAAAAAGGTAAACAAGAAAGAAAAAGCATAAGAGACTCAATAAAGTTAAACTATTTAACTTTCTATATAGTGAAGTGACACATATATCTTCTAAGAACTTTATCATAGTTAGGGCAGAGAGAAATATCCTGCCCAGATAGAGAGTTCAAGAGTAAGTGAATTTTGTTGAAATGAAATATAAAATGAATAGGCAAGAAAGACATATGTGGTGGTAGGAGGGAGGAAAGGGAGAAAGAATGGGGGAAATTATTTCATATCAAAGAACAATCTAAGAAAGTTTTGTATAATGAAAGGGGAAATGTTGGAGAACAGGCAATGCTTGAACCTCACTCACATTTAAATTGCTCTAAAAATGGAAAATGTACAGCCAACAAGTATTTATTATATACCTATTATGAAGCTTGAGAGGAAAATGAGTGAGTGGGAAGCAACAGAAGGGTTTTTTAAGCAAAGAAAGAATCAATGAAACAAAAAATACAGAAAACATTGGAATGTTCTCATTTGCTGTTGACTGTTAAATTCATAATAAAAAAGAAAAATATAAAAATAATTAACTGATTTTTTGAAAAAGAAAAAGAACGTAGAGGGTAGTGTGGGATGTTTTTATGTGTTATATCTATCCATATGAACTTATTATTTTTGGAAAACTGTTGGGAGAATAAAAGGAAGGACTTTAGGAGATGGAAACCTATCCATTAACAAATTTGCCAAGCCATCGTCAATTTGTGGGCCACATAGGCTCAAATATTTGCTAAATAGCTATTATATAACAAACTGATATATGAGGCAAATTGCCAAAAATCAAAAATGAACCTTCTTTTGTGGAGAGACATTGGATATTTCAAAATATTTACAAGATCATAGATTAGAAGCTCAGAGAAATCATTAAGATCATTTGGTTCAACTCTCCTGTTTTATAGAAGAAGAAAATAAAGCTCAGAGAAAAAATATATATCTAGAATCACAGTCATCTCATATAAGGAGTGATAAAGTTATTATCCTATGAAACCAATTCCCATTCACTATACTACAGCTGTCTTTCAAGGAATGAATACCAACTTGAAATGATAGGAATACTCTGTACGTGGATATATCCAGAGAATTATTTTACCCAAAAGACATTTTGGGAGCTTAGTGGTTTTTATGGGAGATTGGTAGAAAATTCTGCTGTCTTCTCCAAATCCCTCAATAATCTCACCTATGAACCTCTTCTTAAACAGGATCATGAGCAGACACATAGAGAGACCTTCAGAAATGGCAATAGGATCCAAAGGAATAAAATGGATACGATTCTTTTGGCACCCAGAGAACATGATTAGAATGAAAAATATGATAGGGTCTTCAAGGACCTAATTAACTGATTCACAAACATGGCAGGCTTGGCTTTTGTGAATCCAAGTAATTTCTCCATCTCACACACACATAGATGCCAGCCAGAATGGGTTGAGGGCAATTTTGAATAAGGAAATTCATTATTTCCAGATGACTCATGAACACTGCCAATAAAGATTTTCTTATCTTATCCAGAAATCATTATTTGGATGTCACTAGAAAGAAAGGAAAATGAATGCTACCAAAAGCTTGCTAACAAAAGATGTTCAAAAGCTTACATAACATTCCTCTTACATGATGAAGTTGAGAGAAAACTTTGTATCTTGTTGGGAAACAGAACATATTAGCACCAGATAGCCATTGGTGAATTTTAGAAGTTTAATACTTGCTCCAGAAATATTCAGAGATCAGCATTATATTGAGAAATATAAAGAATAACTGAGTTTTGGAAGTAAACATCAGTAGAAAAAAAGAAAGAAAGAAAGAAAAAAGAGAAAGAAAAAAAAGAAAGAAAGAAAAAAAGAGAAAGAAAGAAAGAAAAAGAAAGAAAAGAAAAGAAAAGAAAAAATAAATTTTATCAAGAACCTGAGGTACCCACCCAGTGAACAATGCTTTGTAACATTGTGGGATAATGGAAGGCCAAGTCTTCAGTCAATCAACATTTCTTAAATACTTACCATGTTCCAGGCACTCTGTTAAACACTAGAGATGCAAATACAAATAAAAACAAAGTTCTCCATGTCAAATAATTTATAATCTATCAGGAAAAGACAGTACAAACAAAAGGAAATAGAGAAGGTAAGGGGGAGCATATTTGTTGCAAAATTCCAGGGAAGTTCCAAAACAGTATAACTTTTGGGAAATGGGGAGAAATACTATGCTGAAATCATTCTTTAAATAGAGGTCCTGGAGCTTCTAGTCCTACCCTACAACAGAGGGTCCAATTATAGGAGCAAATGGTACTGATTTACCAGACATGTTCAATATTACAGAATAATGATATTTCCCAATGGTGAGTATCCTAAAGAAGAAAGGCATGATGGAGTTGTCCAGAGAAGTCCCCAAATAGAAGGGTTTAGGGAGAATTGAGAGAGAAGATGAAGTTAACATTCATATTGTATTTTAAGATTTGCAAGATGTTTTGCATATTATTTGTTGATCCTTACAAGTCACTGAGATAAGTGCTATTACTATCCCCATTTGCAAAATTAGGAAAGTGAGGCTGAGAGAAATTAAATTACTTATTCAGTGTCTGGTGTCTGAGACAAACTTTGAAGTCTGATCTTTCTGAGTTCAAGTCCAGCTCTCTATCCACTGACTCAAGCTTACCTACCTATAAGGAAATAGTCTCAATAGTCTCAATCAGTCAATCATTTATTAAGCACTATATGCCAGGCACTGTGCTAAGTACAAGGGATGCAGGGAATGTTAAAAACAACAACAACAACACAATAATCCCCTGCCTTCAAGGAGCACACTGTGTAATAGAAGAGACAACATACAAACAACTATGTACACACAAGAAACATGCAAGAGTAGTCTTGCAAGATACACATTAATATTAAGGAGAAATGGGGAAATATTCTTTCAGAAGGAAAGGAGATGTGAAGGCCAGAATAGAAGGATTGGGAATGTCCTCATGGGATATGTCAGACACATACCTAGGAAACAACAAAAAAGATGTCACAGAATTTAACCTTGAAATTTAATCAAGAACTTGAGATACTCATTGAACGATATTTGTAATGTTGCGGGAGAGTGGAATGCTGGAAACTGACAACCACTGGATCTTCAGTCAATCAATATTTATTAAGTATCTACCATGTCCCATGAGATGAAGAAAGCTGGGGAAACTAAGATGCAGAGATAAAAAGAAAGAGCAATGCAGGAATGGAGAACAGCCAGTGATAATGACATAGATGGAAGACACAATACTAGAAGCAAGGATTTCATATCTAAAGAACTGGAAAAAAGCCAATACCACATATTTAAGGTATATTGGATTTGTTATTTTCTAGGGGAGGGGAGGCAAAGAGAATGAGAAAACTTTGGAAAAAAAGGTTTTGTAGAAGTGGATGTTGAAAACTATGTTTGCATTTATTTGGAAAAATAAAATATTATTTAAAAATAAAAATAATAAAGTTTGTGAAAGAAGAAGAAGAAGGAGGAGAAGGAGGAGGAGGAGGAGGAATAGGAAGAAGAAGAGGAGGAGGAGGAAGAACAGGAGGAGGAGGAGGTTAATTGAAGAGGAGTTAATTGAATAGGAGGGTGACATGGTCAGACCCAGCAACACCAATTTGATAGCTGAATAGAGAATGTACTGGAGAGGTAAGACAAGACAGAATGATGAGTCTGAAGACTCAATAGTTCCAGTGTGAGATAAAAAGGGCCTGTCCCAGAGTTTTTGTCCTGTTAGAAGAGCCAACTAAGTGGCACAATGGATAGAGCACTAGGCTTGAGATTAAGCAGATTCAGCTTCATGAATTCAAAGGCAGCCTCATACATTTACTAGGTATGTGATCATGGGTAAGTTACTCAATAGTTTTCCTCAGTTTCTCACATATAAAATGAACTAAAGAAGAAAATGGCAAACTACTCCAGTATTTTGGTCAAGAAAACCACAAAATGGAGTCACAAAGAGTTGGATATGATTGAAATCACTCAAAAACAACAGAAGAGAAAGGGGAGCAGCCCCAAATTACATTACAAAGATAGAAAGAACAGGATTTGGAAACTGGTTAGATTGGTTAGATTGAAGTATGGAAGATTGAAGAAGTTTCAAGTCTAGGTGACTTGGATGTAAAAATCTTTAAAAGTGCAAAGAAAATTAGAAGGAAGAAATGTTTAAGGACAAAGTCCAACATGACTCACAAAGGTGAATTCAAGGTCACTTTCTGCCTATAGAAAATTTGGTTGAACCAATCCAACAAGCAAGTATAGATACTAGATGGTCAAGGAATTTACTCACCTACACATTCTAGCTGGTTGTCAGTCTCTGGCATTTCCCTATTGCTTCTGAGGGCACAAGTCACCTTTCCAGCCCCCTAGATTGGCAATCGCAAAGTCATCAAAGACTTCCCACCATTGCCCCAAAGCCAATCAATTGTCCAGCCTTGTCAATTCTCCCTTTACAACATTTTTAACATCTGTCCCTATCTTTCTACTTACACAACTGCTGCTTTACAGGGTCCTCATTACATTTTCTTCAGTTTATTGTAATAGGCTTCTAATTGGTCTCTCTGCTTCAAGTGTCTCCCCACTGCAATCTATATTCCACATAACCATCAAATTGGAATTCCTAAAAGACAAGTCCGACCATGTCAATCCATTGCTCAAGAAATATCAGCAGTCCCCCTGTTCCCTTGAGAATGAAGTCCAGACTTTTCTCTTTGACTTTTAGAGCTTGTAATAATCTGGCTCCTTCCTGTCTGCTGTTCCAGACATTTTCCTTCATCCCCTCTCATATGGAGAAACAATGTCGTAGAGTGGACAGAGTGCTTGCTTCAGGGTTTGGAAGAGCTGGATCCAAGCCCCAATTTTTACATATACTGATTGTGTGACTCTGGAAAAATCATTTAGCATCTTACTGCTCTAATACAATGTTGCTGAGATTGTACTTCAAGTCAGTCCATCTTATTAGGTTCCTCCCTCTCACCCATGTTGCTCGTACTTGATGGACACAGTGTTTGAGTGCCCTGGGTCAGGAATGAGACATTAGAATATGAATGTGTGGAGAAATATAGGGTGGACAAAAGTAGACCACAACACATCACCATTAAAAAATGGTCCATTGATTAAAATATAATAACATCACATAGGAAATGTGTGATCACAACAGCATTCCTGTGTTCTTCTTGAGGCCTTGATTTTGTGGAGGGGTTCACCCTAGTGAACCTTCATTTCTTTCCTGACCTTGCTTCTGACTTTTGGACTTTAAATATCAAGTATGTTCAGCATCTCTTGCTGTCCTCTATGTCCTTTCATTTAATTTGTCAAATTAATTCAACAAACATTTCTTAAATCAATTGATGTTTCATTGATCAATCAATCAATAAATGTGTTAAGTGATTGTTCTGTGTGCCAGAATGTACAGAGAGACAATAACAAAAGAATTTTCATCTTTAAGAGGTTTAAATTCTAGGACAACATCTAAAATGATAAGTAAATACAAAATATGCATATGCAAAATAAATTTATTCTTTGGGGAAAGTTAATAATAATTAGGAGAATAAAGAAAGGCCTTGACTAGGAGGTGATGGGGAAGAATTGAAGGGAGTTCCAGAGTCAGGCTTAAATCAGTAACTTTACATTTACAAGAATATTAACTCAGCACCCCTGGAGTTCCCTGCAGTGTTCTTGGAGATCCTGAGTGACTAGAGGCTAGGCTAATTGAAGAACATATTCCGATAGATCCTACATCTGGATTCAAGTACCGAGCCTGTAACAGATGATGTAGATAGTGTGTCTGCTGTCTGAGGACAAGCCTATCCAAGCTCGGAAAATCTCCTCATTCAAGAATCTGTAAGGAGGAGGAAGAGGTTTTTCTCAAGAAAAACATCTCCCCCAGATGATCTGCAAAAGTGCAGAGGGCTTGTGGCCTGTGTAGATTGAAGAGGGAATAGTAGTTATATCAGCAATCCTCAAATGTTTGAAATATTAAATTCCAAGTCCCAGACCGACTTAGCAAGAATTAAATGTTTTTTTTTAAATCCCTTTTCATTAATGAATATTGACTTTGTGAATCTGAAAAAAAATCACTTATTCTCCCCAAAATCTGTTCTTCATCTATATAATGATAGCAATTATATCATAAGGTATTTGAAAAAAAACAAATTAGATAATGTATATGAGACATTTCAAAAACCTTTTTTAAATAAATAATGGTTCTTGAATTGACAATCATTTCTTTTCTCTGCCTCCCACCTCCACCACTACCACTGCAAAAAAAGAGATGAAGAAAAACAAAATCCTTGTAACAACCATGCATAACCAAGCATATTGTACCTTAAAAGAAATGGAAGTGCCAAAGTACCAGCTATCTTTACTGGGGAAGATGAAGCAAAAGAGTGTGATCCACCAATCTTTGTTTTTGTAAATAGTAATTTATTTTCCTTCTCATACGTAAAGATAATTTTCAACATTCATTTTTTGTATGATTTTGAATTCCAAATTTTTCTTCCTTTCTCTCACTCTTCTAACCCAAAATGGCAAGCAATACAATATGTTATACATGTACAATCATGTTAAACTTATTTATACATTAGTCATATTGTGAAAAAAGAAATGGAACAAAGTGGAAAAGCCACAAGAAAGAAATTGAAAATAGCATGCTTTGTTCTGCCTTCACAGTTCTTTCTCTGGGTGTGGGTAGAATTTTCCATCATGAGCCTTTTTGGAATTGTCTTGGATCACTGCACTACTGAGAAGAGCTAAACCAGTCATAGTTCATCATTGCACAATGTTGCTGTTACTCTGTACAATGTTTTATTGTTTCTGTTTGTTTCATTCAGAATCATTGAATGTAAGACTTTCCAGATTTTATTGAAATCCATCTGCCCATCATTTCTTACAGTACAATAGTATTTCATTACATTCATATGCTACAACTTGTTCAACCATTCCCCAAATGATAAACATTCCCTTGATTCCTTTTTTAATTTTTTCTACTGAACAGGTTTTTAAATTTGTTTTAATACACATTTCTTTATGAATCATGTTGGAAGAGAGAAATCAGAACAAAAGAGAAAAACCACGGGAGAGAAAAAAACAGAAAAAAAAGAAGTAAACATAGCATGTGTTTGATTAACATTAAATCTCTTTAGTTTTTTTGTTTGTTTGTTTGTTTGTTTTCTGGATGCAGAGAGCATCCAGCGTTATTGGGATTGCTTTGGATCACTGAACCTCTGAGAAGAACCAAGTCAATTAACACATTCTTGCTGTTATTTTGTACAATGTAAGCCTAGTTGTGCTTGTTTTACTCAGGATCAGTTCATATAAATCTTTCCAGGACTTTCTAAACTCAACTTATTCATCATTTCTTACAGAACAATAATGTTTCATTATCTCCATATACCATAATTTATTCAGCCTTTCCCCAATTGATGGGCATCTATGCATTCCCTCAATTTCCAATTCTTTGCCATTACAAAAAGAGCTAATATCAATATTTTTGGAAGTCATTATTTCCCTTTCTTACAATGTCTTTGGTATACAGACTTGGTAGTGGTATTAATGGATCAGAGGGTGTACTATTTTATAGATCTTTGGGCATAATTCCAAATTGCTTTCCAGTATGGTTAGAGCAATTCACAACTCCACCAACAATACATTAGGTTAATTCAACTGTTTTTTTTTTTTTTTACTTGTAATTGTATTACTCTTTCCTTTGGTTTTCAGAATTACTGATTTGGTGTATAATTGGGGGATTTTTAACTTGTTGTTTTTCTAACTTTTTAATCATATGTTCAATTCATTACTTTTTCTCAATTTTATTTATGTTTATAGATATAACATTTCCCCCAAATATTGATTTTGCTGCATCCTATAAATTTTAGTATGCTAATTATTGTGCTTCTTTTTGATAAAATTGATTGTTTCTATGCTTTAACCTCTCATTCTTTAGGATTAGATTACTAAATTCCCAATTATTTTGTTTATTTATTTTGCTGAGGCAATTGAGGTTAAGAGACTTGCCCAGGGTCACACAGCCAGGAAGTGTTAAGTGTCTGAGGCCAGATTTGAACTCAGCTTCTCCTGACTTCAGGGCTGGTGCTCTACCCACTGTGCCACCTAGCTGCCCCTCTGATTATTTTTAATCAATATTTTCATGGCCTTTGTTACAAGTAATTTTTATCAAATCATTACCTGTAAATGATGCATTTAATATTTCTGCTTTCTATATTTCATTGTAAGGTTTTTAATGTCCTAATAAGTGTTCAATTTTTGTGTGGATACTATTTACAATTGTATAAAAAATATATTCGTTTCTATTCCCATTCAATTTTCTCCAGAGATCTTTCACATCTAACTTCTCTAAAATTCTATTCACTGCCTTACCTTCTTTCTTGTTTATTATGTGGTTTACTTTTATCTAGTTCTGAATGCCCCCCCCCAAAATATAGTTTTGCCTTCTATATCTTCCTGTACATTACAAAACTCCTTTAAGAACTTGGATTTTAAACTGTGCATACCCTTTGATCCAGCAGTGTTACTACTGGGTTTATATCCCAAAGAGATCATAAAGAAGGGAAAGGGACCTGTATGTGCACGAATGTTTGTGGCAGATTTCTTTGTAGTGGCCAGAAACTGGAAACTGAGTGGATGCCTCTCAATTGGAGAATGGCTGAATAAATTGTGGTACATGAATATTATGGAATATTATTGTTCAGTAAGAAATGACCACCAGGATGATTTCAGAAAGGCCTGGAGAGACTTACATGAACTGATGCTGAGTGAAATGAGTAGGGCCAGGAGATCATTATATACTTCAACAACAATACTATATGATGACCAATTCTGATGGACTTGGCCACCCTCAGCAATGAGATGAACCAAATCAGTTCCAATGGAGCAGTAATGAACTGAACCAGCTACGCCCAGTGAAAGAACTCTGGGAGATGACTAAAAACCATTACATTGAACTCCCAATCCCTATATTTATGCCCACCTGCATTTTGGATTTCCTTCACAGGCTAATTGTACAATAATTCAGAGTCCGATTCTTTTTGTACAGCAAAATAACGGTTTGGTCATGTATACTTATTGTGTATCTAATTTATATTTTAACATATTTAACATCTACTGGTCATCCTGCCATCTGGGGGAGGGGGTGGGGGGAAGGAGGGGAAAAATTGGAACAAGAGGTTTGGCAATTGTCAATGCTGTAAAGTTACCCAGACATATAACCTGTAAATAAAAGGCTATTAAAATTTAAAAAGAAAATGTCAAAAGAAGTCACAAAAAAAAGAACTTGGATTTTATCCAGCTAGGTACATGTATGTTTAATATTCATAATATTTCATGGGCACCATGCCTTTTGGTAAGAAGTCACTTCCTTATCACTTTTAATTAGATCTCTTTTTTCTTTTGCATAGTTTGAGATCAGCATTGTTAACTCTGCTTTTTTATTTTTACTTCAGGTGAAGTAAAACAGATTCTGCTTCAGCTTTTTACCTTCACTCTGTGTGTGTCTCTCTGCTTCAAATGTGTTTCTTGCAAACAACAAATTGGAGAATTCTATTTTTTAAGTAGAATTTTATTCTATTAAACTATTCTACTACTACTAAACCATTCTACTAACTACTTCTGTTTTATGGGAGAATTTGATCCATTCACAATCACAATTATGATTACTCATTGTGTACTATTACCCTCCATCCTCTTTTCCCATTATTTATATTTTTTTCTCTTTCTCCTTTCACTCTGTCCCTCTTTACCCATGTTTTGCTTCTAATCACTGCCTTCCTTAACCTGCCCTCCCCTGTATTAACCCTCCCCTCTTTTCTTTTCATTCCTCTTTGAGCCAAATCTAATGAGAATAAGGTTCAAGCAATGCTCACTTTCTCCCTTCTTTCCCTTTACTGTAATAGGTCTTTCATGCCTCTTCATGTGACACATTTATCCCATTCTGTCTCCCTTTCCCCCTTTCCCAGTACAATCCTTTTCCCCCCCACAACTTAATCTTTTTTTATCATCCTATTAAAATCAACTTAAACCCACACCTTTAAAATGCCCTAATTGAGATACAATTCTTCAGAGTTACAAATATTAACTTCCCATGTAAGGATATAACTACTTCACTGAATATCATGATTTTTAATTATTATTTTATATTTGCCTTTTTATGTTTCTCTTGAGTATCATATTTGAAAATTAAATTTTCTGTTCATCTCTGATCTTTTTATGAAGAAAGTTTGAAAGTTTCCTATTTCATTGGATGTCCATTTTTTCCCCCTGAAAGATTAGGCTCAATTTTGCTGGATAGTTGATTTTGGTTGTAATCCAAGCTCCTTTGCCTTCTGGAATATCATATTTGAAGCTCTCCAGTCCTTTATGTAGAAGCTGTTTAGTCTTTTGTAATATTGACCGTGGCACCTTGATATTTGAATTCTTTCTTTCAGTCTGCTTACATTATTTTCTTCTTGACTTGATAGCTCTGGAATTTGGATACAATATTCCTTGAAATTTTCATCTTGTAATCTTTTTTTTTCAGAAACTGACTGATAGATTCTTTCAATGATTATTTTATCCTTTGGATCTAGGATATCAAAGAAGTTTTCCTTGATCATTTCTTGAAAGATGCTGTCTAGGCTCTTTTTTTGATCATGTCTTTCAAGTAATCCAATAATCCTTAAATTCTTTATATTTTCCAGGTTACTTGTTAGGAGACATTTTTAACATTTTCTCTTATTTTTTTCCTTTTTTAAAATTTCTTTCAATTTTTTTTTCATACTTTTCATTTTGCCCAACTGATTCTTGGTGTCCCATAGAATCCTTAGCTTACCCCTGTCCGATCTTAATTTTAAGGGATTATTTTCTTCAATTAGCTTTTGTACCTCCTTTTCCATTTGGCCAATTCTATTTTTAAAGGAGATTTTTTCAATATATTTTCCCCATTTGACCAATTCTATTTTTAAGGAATTATTTCCTTCAGACAGTTTTTGTGCTGACTTATCCAAACTATTCCCTTTTTTCCATAATTCTCTTTCATAACTCAAATCCCCAACAATTTGTCTTTTACTTCTCTTTCTTCATTTTTAAAATCATTTTTGTGTTTTGCCAAGAGGAGTTTTGGGGCTTGAAACAATTCCATATTTCTCTTTGAGGCTTCACATGTAGACATTTTGACACTGTTATCCCCTTTTTAGTTTGTGCTTGGATCTTTCCTGTCACTATGGTGGTTTTCTATGACAAGAGCTTTTTGCTTTTTACTCATTTTTATCCTCTTTCAGCTTCTAAGTTAAGCTCTGTTCTTCAGGTGCAATGGGTAAGTTTCTTGTGCTGGGGACTAATGGCCTGGTCAATGGCTTTCTGCACCAGGATCTCTGGGGTTGATGACTTGCTATAGACCTCTGGGGGTGATGACTTGCCCACAGTACTAGGCTGGCCTGGCTTAGTGGAGCCTATTGTGCCCTGGATTCTGAGGCTGACAATTTTCGCTCTCCTGGGGTTGGGAACCACCCAGCTGGCCTGCTGTGCCACTAGTACATTGAGCCAGAATCGCAGGGCCTTGATTGCTGTTCTCTACTCTGGCGAAGAGCCCCTTGTTGGTTTGCTTGGACATCACCTGCACTGGGCTGCACTCCCCTTTCACCAAGTGAGAAAGACGTTTTCTGAAGTCTTTCTAAGTTATTTTGGGCTGGAAAATTGTTTCATTGCATCTGGATTCTGTTACTCCAAATTCTTTTAAAGGCTTAAGGAAATTGTGGAGAGCTCAGACAACTCCCTGGCTTCTCTCCACCATCTTCAAGACTCACCTATCTTGAGGAAATAATGGACCAGCAGTCAATACTTTGAAGTTGGGAACATGTTGTAAAGAATGTCAGAAAATAATAAAAAGCAACAGATGACTCACTAGCACAAAAAATGGATCTGAGAGACATCATCCCCACAAGGGGCCATACACCAGCCCTGCACAGACCACACACAGTCAAGTCCAGGAACTTGCCCCGCCTGTGACCAGCAGGCCTTTAACTAGCCACTACAGGACTTGAGGGTGAGGAGAGCTGCATATATCATTGTTCATTTGAGGATTTTTGCTTGGTTTTATACTTGTGAATGAGCTTCTTCCAAGTAAAGAGTCATTCTTATGTAGGCTTTGGGTGGGAGAGGTAATTTATATATTTCCCCATGTTTTCTGGACAGAGGCTACAAAGCAAGATTGCAAGACAACAAGTGGATATAATCCTTCCTCTGACACTACTTGTATTTCCCATTGAGCTTAGATTTATACCCTAGAATGCCATATTCTGCCCTTTTTAATAATACCTATTATTAATTTAGGACTTTGAGGTTTGCAAAGCACTTTGCATAAATTATCTCATTTGATACTCTCTCTCTCTCTCTCTCTCTCTCTCTCTCTCTCTCTCTCTCTCTTTCTTTCTCCCTCTCTCCCTCCCTCCCCATGATTCCCTCTGTCTCTCTATGACACATACACACATACATACATACACACACAGTATAACATGCTTATCATTATCCTCCATTGGGGAACATACAGATCAGGAATGGTTATGATCAACCATACTTTCTCTTATGCCAGCATTTAGTAGTAAATAGAAATGTAAACACACATTATAGGATAGGTAGACCTTAAATTTAGCATGTAGAAACAGACGGGTGGGAATGGTAGATAGGCAAATGACCATCTGGGAGCAGTTCTGCCGAAAGGAATGATCAGGTCTGCCTTACAACCTCACCATGTTCCGATGACCTCGGTAGAGGCGTGGTCATTTCCTTTTTTTTTTCTTTTTTCTAAACCACTCTGTGCATCTCTATTATGTTCCATGCTTTCATGCATATCTCCTGTCTCTGAAATTCCTTTTTGCAGGGTTAAAAGAGGTGCTATTTTTAAAAATCCTATTCCCCCTTTATTCCATGGATCATAATAAAGCAAAAAATGCATAATCCAGCCCTCAGTTATCATCACAGACATTTGTGCAAAATATATGCATGCAAGCATCAATTCTAGCAGATGCAAAGGGGATAAAGGGGGCTGCGTGGATCCAGCTTTGAACCTGGATCATTCTAAGAACAAGTTAGCTCCTTAATGGCTTGGACTGGAACATTTGCTCTTTCACATCCCCAGTAACTACTTAATAAAAGCTTATGATTTATTGATTGACTACCATTGTAGGTAGTCATTATCTACCTGTTCTGGAACACACAGTCCCAGTCTCTGGCACTCCTGAGTGCTCCCTCAATCACTTGCTTTAGGGGTTGGATGTAATTTAAAGGAGGTGCTCCAGATGTTCTAAGTAGGGAATCTGTGAAATAGAGAAAAAGATATATCTTTTGCATATCAATAAATTTCTTTTGTGCCTATTAGGCAAAGGTTTTCTGGGACGAGTTTAAGAACCAGCTGGAAAGGGGGAGGCAGGAAATGTGTACACATACACTTTGAAGTCTAATCTGCATTACCAACATTTTCTTAAGTCTAGACAATCAACAGAACAACAAATCTGAAAGTCTCTTAGTTCACTTCCTACAGGAAATCTTCCTGATCCTCCCCATTTGTCAGTATTCACATCTCCCTAACAAAGTTCCTTTTCCAGTCAATAATAGCTGGCGTTTATATAGCACTTTAATGTTTGAAAAGTACTTTTCTTTGTTATCTTATTGGATCCTCATAGGGAGGAGGGAGCTTTTATTATCTTAATTTTACAGAGAAAGAAACTGAGGCAGACAGCAAGCCATTAAATGACCTGCCCAGATCTACAGCTAGTAGATATTCTGTTTTAACCTTCACCCATAGGTCTTCTGAATGTTCATGTCCAACATTTTACCCGTCGTCTCACCTAGCTGAAATATTCATTTTGCTTATGTTGTAAATATTTTTATTTACTTATCTTTGGGCATGTTATTATACTCAAATAAAATAAAAGTCCTCTGAGGTCAGGGGCTGTTTTATTCTTTTATTGTTGTATTCCCCAAAGCGTAACAATGTGTGTACTGGTTGCTTTACTTAATAACTTCTAGTCGGATCACTGAATATCTCCTAACTGAATCCTCTGTTGAGCCTTTGTTAAGGTTCAGAATCTCAAATGGTTGCTTAGAAACCAGCTTTACTGACTGGTAAGGGAAATAATCCAAGCTAGAGTTCATCAGGGCTACCCATTATCGCTGCATTTCAGCAGGGTTACCCTGGGATGGAGGATAAAGTAAAAGCTCATTTTTGTGTATCTTCATTACACAGATCGCAGCAAAAATAAACATGAAATACATCATCAGATGTTTTCAGGGGAAGGAGGCGGATTTGCTAATACCCTCCTCACTTCATTTCTTATGTGCAAATGAAACAGTCTGTGCCTGTGTTACAAGAGAAAAAAAGAGTTGGCAAACAGATCTCAATTTCAGACTTTCATGGTCTGGCTGTTTCCAAGTGCAAGGAGTTCAATAATCACATTGAAATGATTTTTTTTAATTTTCCACACCAGAATTTCCATGGCCATTATATTACAGAAACCATGGCCACTAAGACATTCCTTTAAACATTTGCTTGACAAATCCTGGTGCAACCCCTGTGCTCTCTTGTTTTGACCCCTTAGAAGTAACCTCAGTGAGCGAGTTCCAGATCAACAGCTCTCCGACTGACCTATAACTCAGGCCATAGCCACTCAGCTCTCTCTTAGGTGTACTTGGTATACAGCTCTTGAGCAACACAGGGCAGAATAATTAAACTGTACCCAAGCAAAGGAAAGCTCCTAGAAGCTGCAAGGTCACTGAGCTATTTTTTTTCCTTTTGAGTATTATCATTTTTTTTCTTTTTTTAATACTTTTTTTCTTTTTTAAAATATAGACAAAGATAATTTTCAACATTCACCCTTGCAAAACCTTGTGTTCCAATTTTTTCTGTCCCTCCCCATCTCCCTTTTCCCCTAGACAGCAAATAATCCCATATAGGTTAATAATGTGTAATTCTTCCAAACATTGCCACATTTATCATGTTGCACAAGAAAAATCAGACCAAAAGGGAAAAAAAATAAGAAAGGAAAAAAAAAAAAAACAAGCAAGCAAACAACAACAAAGGTGAAAATGCTGTGTTGTGATCCATACTCAGTTCCCACAGTCCTCTCTCTGGATGCAGATGGCTCCCTTCTTCACAAGACTATTGGAACTGGCCCGAATCATCTCATTGTTGAAAAAAGTCAAGTCTATCAGAGTTGATCATCACATAATCTTCTTGGTGCGGTGTACAATGTTCTCTTGGTTCTACTCACTTCAATTACCAGCAGTTTACGTGAGTCTCTCCAGGACTTTCTGAAATTAGTTTGCTCATCATTTTTTACAGAACAGTAATATTTCATAGCATTCATATTCCACATTCAGCCGTTCTCTAACTGATGGGCCTCTGCTCAGTTTCCAGTTCCTTCCCATTATTTTTGCAAATGTATCCTTTTCCCTTTTTATGATCTCTTTGGGATACAGACCCAGCTGGATCAAAGGGTAGAGCATCATCACATTCAACAATGGGAATGTGTGGTACAGAATAAAGAAAAAAGTGTGCCTCTTAAAAGTTGGCATTTTATCGAGTTTTAATATTTAGGAAATGTTTTGTAGATGGTCTATCATTTGAGTTCCACAACAGGTCTGTGGAATTGATTACTGCAGATATTATTATTTCCATTTCAAAGATGAAGCAACGGAGGCTTACACAGTTCAGAAAAGTCATAAACAGGATTCAAATACATATGACTACTTCAAAACAGACATTATTTAGAATAAATAATTATTAAATATGATCATTTCAATATAATTTTTTTGTTTTTATTTTTATCTATCATTCTGCTGGACTAATGTCGAGTCCTTTTCTTCTCTATAACATCCTTGAAATAGATTCCTAGTTTCTAGGTCCTTTTGTTGAAATTCTTATTTTTTTCTGTCTTGAAAGTAGTTTTTTTTATTTTTTCCAATTATATATAAAGATAGTTTTCAACATTTATTTTCTATAAAATTTAAGTTCCAATTCTTTTCTCCTTTCCTTCTCATTTTCCCCTCTCAAAATGGCAAACAAATTGATGTAGTTTACACATGTGCAACCACATAAACATATTTCCATGTTAGTCATATTATGAAAGAAGAAATAGAACAGCTATGGGGGAAAAGCTATGGGGGAGTGAAAATAGTGCCTTGATCTGCATTCAGAGTTGATAGTTCTTTCTCTGAATATGGATATAGCATTTTCTGTCATGAGTCCCTCGGAATTGCCTTGGATCGTCTCATGGCTGAGAAGAGCTGAATCAGTCAAAATCGATCATCATGAAATGTTGCTGTTGCTGTGTACAATGTCCTCCTAGTTCTGCTCAATTCACTCACCATCATTTTATGTAAGGCTTTCCAGGTTTTTCTGAAATCCACCTGCTCATCATTTATTATAGCACAACAGTATTTTACTATATTCATATGTCACAACTTGTTCAGCCATTCCCCAATTGATGGATGTCTCTTCCATTTCCAATGTTTTGCCAACACAAAAAGGGCTGCTGTAAATATTTTTGTACATATAGGTCATTTTCTTTTTTCATGACATCTTTAGGAAATAGACAGTGGTGGTATTATTGGATCAAAGGTTATGGACAGTTTGATTATCCTTAGGTCATAGATCCAAATTGTTCTTCAGAATAGTTAAATCAGTTCACAACTCCAACAATGCATTAGTACCCTCATTTTCCCCATATCTTCAACATTTGTCATTTTCCTTTTCTTGCCCTATTATTGAATTGTCATTCAATAAGTGTAAGATTGTTTCTCAGAGTTGTTTTAATTTGCATTTTTCTAAGCAATAGTGATTTACATAATTTTTTTTTCGTCTAAAAACTTCCTGTTCATATTCTTTGATGATTTGTCCTTTGACCAATTGGAGAATTATTGTATTCTAATAAAATTTACTGAGTTCTCTAAATATTTGAGAAATTAGCATTTTATCAGAAACACTGGATATAAAAATTGTTTCATAGCTTTTTGCTCTCCTTCTAATCTTGGATGCAATGTCTTTATGCAAAATCTTTTAAATTTTTTTGTAATCAAAATCATCCATCTTGCATTTCATAATGTTCTCTTTCTCCTGTTTGGTCATAATTTCTTACCTTTTTGAGAGATCTGGCAGATAAACTATTCATTGCCCCTCTTCATTTATTTATGTTATCAACTTTTATGTATAATTCATATACCCATTTTGACCTTATCTTGGTAGATGGTGTGAGATACTGATCTATGCCTAATTTCTGCCATACTGTTGTCCAGTTTTCCCAGCAGTTTTTCTTAAATAGCGAGTTCTTGTATCAGAAGTTGGATTCTTTGGATTTACCAAGCAGTAGATTCCTAGTCATTGACTTTTCTACCTTGTATACTTATCTTTAAACATATTCCACTGATTTACCACTCTATTTCTTAGCCAGTACTGAGTAGTTTGATGACAGCTGTTTTGTTGCAACATTAGATCTAGTATGGCTAGACTCCCTTCCTTTGCTTTTTTTTTTGTTTGTTTGTTTGTTTTGTTTTTGTTTTTGTTTGTCAGTACTTCCCTTTTTTTTCCAGAAAAATTTTACCATTACTTTCCTGGCTTCATAAAATACTTTTCTTGATAATTGGTTTGGCATTGAACAAGTAGACTAAGTAAGGTGAAATTGTAATTTTATTGTATTAGCTTGACCTCCCCATGATAAATTGATATTATCCGATTGTTTGGATCAGACTTTATCTGCATGACAAATATTGTGTTTATATAATTCCTGGGTTTTTGTTGGCAGGCAGACTCCCAAATATTATCTACAATTATTTTCTTTTTTATTATAGCTTTTTATTTACAAGCTATCTGCATGGATAATTTTCCAGCATTGACAGTTGTAAAACCTTTTGTTCCAACTTTTCCCCTCCTTTCCCTGACCCTCTCCCCCAGATGGCAGGTTGACCAATACATGTTAAATATGTTAAAGTATAAGTTAAATACAATATATGTATACATGTCCATACAATTATTTTGCTTTACAAAAAGAATCGGACTTTGAAATAGTGTACAATTAGCCAGTGAAGGAAATAAAAAATGCAGGCAGACAAAAATAGAGGGATTGGGAATTCTATATAGTGGTTCATCATCATCTCCCAGAGTTCTTTTGCTGGGTATCTACAATTATTTTAAACAGAATTTCTCTTTCTATCTCTTGCTGTTGGGTTTTCTTGATGATATATAGAAATGTCAATGATTTATGTTAGTTTATTTTTGTTAGGATTCTTACAAGGTGCTAAGACCTTAGAATAGTGGAATTGATAGAGACAGTGGTTGTTTAGCAGAGTGCTTAACAGTTCTCTAGATGTACTTAGTACTTTTCAGAGTTCCACAAGATTCACACCTTTAAGAGAGCATATATAAGGAGGAGCCTACTAAAGGACAAGCCCACTAAGACACAAGCTCACTCTCGAAAGTGGAGACAGATTCATTCCATCTTCCACCTTTGTGCTGTCTGGAGACATTCAGAGCTAGAGATAGAAGCTGGAAGAGACAAAGGACTAGTGGCAAGAGTTCTCAGAACCAAGGAGAGAGATAGGCCTCTAAGAAAGCTAACCGGGCTATTTTGAAGGAAGCAATAAAGGATCTGGACTTTAATCCCTGGCTGCATTTGAGGTGATTATTACACTGAACTAAAATGAAGGCTGCCTCCAGAAGCTCCCCAAGAAAACTGCTCCCAGAGAACATTACATTTTAGAGAAGAACATTACATTTTTTTAATATTCTGCAACTTTGCTAACATTAATTATTTCAAGTAGCTTTTTAATTGATTCTCTAGGATTCTCCTATATATGATAGTATATACCATCATAACATCAGCAGAGTGATAGGTTTTTTTTTTTCCTCATTGCTTTTTTTAATTCCTTAAACTTCTTTTTCTTCTCATTGTTAATAGCTAACAAACCTAGTACCTTATTCAATAATAGAGATGATAGTAGGTATCCTTATTTACCTCTGATCTTAGAAGGAGGTCTTCTGGCTTATCGTTATTATGTATAATACTTTCTGATAGTTTTAAATAGATACTACTTATAATTTTAAGAAACCTCCATTTATACCTATGCTTCCTAGTGTTGTTTTTTTTTAATAGGAATAGGTGCTACATTTTGTTAAAAACTTTTTATGCATCTATTGAGATAATTACATGATTTCTGTAGTTGTTATGATATTTATGCTAATAGTTTTCCTAATATTGAACTAGCCTTGCATTCCTGGTATAAACCACACATGGTGATAATGTACTATACTCCTAATAGATTACTACTATAATATCTTTGCTAATATTTTATTTAAAAATTTTGAATTTCTATTCATTAAGAAAATTGGTCTGAAATTTTCTTTCTGTTTTGGATTTTCCTGATTTAGGGATCAGCAACAAATTTATGCCATTAAAGAAATTTGGCAGGGCTCCTTCTTTACCTATTTTTCCAAATTGTTTATGTAATACTCAAAATTGTTCTTTAAATGTTTGGTAGAATTCATTAGTAAAGCCTTCTGGCCCTAGATTTTTTTTTCCCTCAGGTATTTCACTGATGGCTACTTCATTTTTTCCCCTCTAAAATAGGGTTAAATGTTTGATTTTTTTCTTCTTGTTATTGTGGGCAATTTATTTTTTTGTAAATATCCATTTCACTTAGATTGTCAGACTGATTATCATAAGGTTGGATAATAAAGCTCCTAATTATTGCTTTAATTTTCTCTTCATTGATTGTGAATCATTCAATTCAATTTTTAATACTAGTAAATTGGTTTTCTTTTTTAAAAAATCAAATTAACAAAAAATATCTATTTTGTTATATTTTTTCATAAACATCTATCTTAGTTTTATTTATTGATTCAAGGTTTTGTACTTTCAATTTTATTACTCTCTTCTTTGACTTTCAGAATTTCTAACAGTATCTAAGTGAAGATTTTTAATTTGTTTTTTTCTAGCTTTTTTAATTGCATGCCCAATTTATTGATCTGCCTTTTCTTTTATTCATGTAAGCATTAAGAGATTTTAAAAAATTCTTGCAATTAAAGTTTTTAAATATAAATAAATAAATAATAAATGTATCCGTTTATAGTTGAGATAGATAACAAATAAATAATTTTTAAAATTTAAGAATAATTTTAAAAGTCAATAAAAGTTTTAATTAAACAAATAAATAAAATAATATCAGTTTAAACATTTTAAAAGCTGCAATAAACATTCTTTGCACAGATGATAATCTCCTATGTATTACTTTTGCAGCATCCTATAAATTTTGGTATGCTATTTAATTATTGTAATTCTCTTTTATGAAATTATGGTTTTTATGATTTGCTATTCAATCCTCTCATTCATTAGAATTAGATTTATAGTTTCCAATTAATTTTATCCAATATTTCCATGACCATTTACTACTGTAATTTTTCCTGCATCATGATCTGAAAGGGTGCATTTAATATTTTTTGCTTTTCTGCATTTGATTGTGAGGTTTTATGGCAATGTTTAATTTTCTGCAGATATTATGTATTACTGAGAAAAAGGTATATTCCTTTCCTACCCCATTCAATTTTCTCCAGAGATCTGCCATATTTAACTTTTCTAAAATTCTATTCACAGCCTTACCTTCTTTCTTGTTTATTTTGTGATTAAATTTATCTACTTCTGAGAGGGGGGAAGTGAAGAACCCCAACTAGTAAAGTTTTTCTGTTTATTTCTTCCCATACATCACTTAACATTTGCTCTAAGATTTCCAATACTGTAACACTTAGTGCATATATGTTTAGAAATAATATTACTTCATTGTCTATGGTACCTTTTAGCAAAATGAAATTTCTTTTTTTATGTGTCATTTTAGTGCATTTATTCTTGCTTTTTCTTTATCTAAGATAGAGATTGCTATGCCATGTGTGTTTTTTTTTCCTTCAGCTGAAGCATAATAGATTTGCTTCACCCTTTTGCCTTTGCTCTGTATGTATTTCTCTTCTTCAGATATGTTTCCTATAAACAACATATTGTAGGATTCTGGTTTTTAATCCACTCTGCTATCTGCTTCCATTTTATAACAGAGTTCATTTTATTCACATTTACAGTTATGATTACTAATTGTGTATTACTCTCCATCTTATTTTCCCATATTTCTATATTTTTCGTTCTCCTTTCACCCTGTCACTCTTCATCAATGTTTTGCTTCTAACCACTGCCTTCTTCAATTTGTCTTCCCTTCTTTCAGCTCCCCCCATTTTCTTTTCCTCTTTTCCTCCTTTCCTCCTTCCTTAAAAAGTAAGATAGATTTCTTTATCCAACTGAGTTTAAATGTTATTCCTCTTTGAGCCAAATCTGATGAGAGTAAGGTCCAAACAATGCTAACTCATTCCTTCTTTCCCTTTACTGTAATATGTCTTTCATGTCTCTTCACGTGATACAATTTACACCATTTTCTTTCCCCTTTCCTCTTGTCCAGGTACAATCCTTTTTTTTTCAATTTATTAATCTTTTTTATCATCACATCTAAATCAACTTAAACCCACATCCTCTACATCCTCTAAGTTCTAAGTATATTCTTTTTAACTGCCCTAATCAAGATACAACTTTTCAACATGATAAGTATGACTTTCCCATGTAGGGAACAGTTTAACATTATCGAATACTTTGGGTTTTTTTCTTCTTATGTATTTGCCTTTTAAGGCTTCTTTTATATCTATTAAATTGTCTGTTCAGTTCTGGTCATTTCATAAGGAAAGTATGAAAGTTCTCTATTTCATTGATTATCCACTTTTATCCTGAAAGATTATGCTCAATTTTGCTGGATAGATGACTCTTGACTATAATCCAAATATCTTTCCCTTCTGGAATATCATATTCCAAGGCCTTTAATCCTTTATGCAGAAGCTGCTAAGTCCTGTGTAACACTGACTGTGCCTCCTTGATATTTTGAATTCTTTCTTTCTGGCTGTTTTCATTATTTTCTCCTTGACCTGATAGTTCTGGAGTTTGGACACAATATTTCTTAAAGTTTTCTGGAGTTTGGCCGCAATATTTCTTAAAGTTTTCATTTTGTGATCTTTTTTCAGGAACTGACCAATAGATTGTTTCAATGACTATTTTATTCTTTGGTTCTAGGATATCAGGGAAGCTTTCCTTGATAATTTCTTGAGAGATGCTATGTAGGTTCTTTTTTGTTCATGGCTTTCAGGGGGTCCATTAATTCTTAAAATTCCCTCTCCTGGATCTATTTTCCAGGTCAGCTGGTATTTCACATTTTCACATTTTCATATTTTCTTCTTTAATTCTGTTTTTACTCTTTTGATTTTGTTTGACTGATTCTTGCTGTCTCATAGACTTTAGCATCCACTTTCCCAATTCTAATTTTAAGCAATTATTTTCTTCCATGAGATTATGTACTTCCTTTTCCATTTGATCAATTCTACATTTAAACAAACTTTTCTCTGCAGTGGATTTTTCCTGTTTGATCAATTCTGTTTTTTATGGAGGTATTTTCTTTAGTCAAACTGCTGGTTTTTTCATAATTCTTATTTCTTTTCCTAAATTGTTTTCTACCTCTCTTACTTGAGTTCTTCCAAGAAGCATTTGGAGGTTTGAAATTAATTCATATTCCCTTTTGAGACCTCACATGTAGGCATTTTGACATTATTGTCTTTTGAATTTGTAGTTGGATCTTCTCTGTGGCCATACTAGCTTTCTGTGGTCAGGACTCCTTTCTAGTTTTTGCTCATTTTTAAAGTTTCATTTTCTTCCAGAGTACAAGGGGCATTATCCAAAGCTTCTTGCATTGAGCTAGGGGCCTGTTCACTGGCTTTCCAAGCCAGGGCCTCTGAGGCTGGTGGATTGCCCACTGAAATAGGTTGGCCCCATTCAATAAGTTGCACCTGTTATGCTTTTGATTCTACGGCTGGAAGTTTTACTATTGAATTGGATTGAATACAACTGGCTTGCTGTACCACTGGCCTGCTGAGCCAGAACTGTGGGGCCCTGATCATCTATTTGTGCTGTGTCCTAGAGTCTCTCGCCCACCTCTCTAGATACTATCTTTACTGGGATGTTACCCTTTTATGAAAATCAAAAAGACATTTCCTGAAGCCCTTCTGAGTTACCTTAGGCTGGAAAATGGTTTCATTCTATCTTTTTTGGATTCTGTTGCCCCATAATTCTTTTAGAGAATTGATTTAATGTTGTTTTTGAGGGGAAATGAGCAGAAC
The DNA here is from genome assembly GCF_902635505.1 of Sarcophilus harrisii. Taxonomy (NCBI): domain Eukaryota; kingdom Metazoa; phylum Chordata; class Mammalia; order Dasyuromorphia; family Dasyuridae; genus Sarcophilus; species Sarcophilus harrisii. The sequence continues at coordinate 17,153,425 of NC_045426.1, read as the reverse complement.
TTGGCAACTTCCTGGCTTCTCTCAGCCATCTTGGCTCTGCCCCCTCATTACTTCATTCTTTTAAGCCTTATTTGGCCTTGATTCATCTCTTTTCTCCATGCTGTACACCATCAAAGATTAACTGGCTGGAAAACTGTAGCAATATCAATCTTCAACTTTGACTCTAAGTAAATGATAATGATATTATCTATTATTAAGTTAGCCATTGTGACCACATTTGAGGTTTTCTTATGAAAGATACTGGGATGCTTTGATATTTATTTCTTCAGTTCATTTTACAAATGAGGAAACTGAGGCAAACCAAGTTAAGTGACTGCCCCAGGGTCATGTATCTAGTAATTGTCTGATGTTGAATTTGAACTTAGGTCTCTCTGACCCCAGGACCAGTGTTCTTTGTACTGTGTCACCTAACTATTTAATGACTACAATAACAATAGCAATAGCTATTATTTATGTAGATCTTATTACAATTATTATATCATTTGATCTTCACAACAACACTAAAAAGTAGATGCTATTATTATCCCCATTTTACAGTTAAGGAAACTGAGGCAATCAGAGAATAAATGATTTGCCCATCATCACACAGCTAGTATGTATCTGAGGCTGGATGTGAATTCAGGTTCTCCTGATTCTATCCACATCACTATATGGCTGACTCTAATCTGGATAGAAATGGAAAATTGCTGAAATAGACTCATTTTATAAGAGTGTGTGTGTGTGTGTGTGTGTGTGTGTGTGTGTGTGTGTTTTCAAAATCTAGCCCAGGTAGAATTGTTTAGGAATCAGAAGATCAAAATGCTATTTTGAGGCTCAGTAAAGTAGTCAGATCTGGCATTAGGCTTTGTTAGCATGAGAGCTTATCAAATTCTCCTACCATTTCTACCATATATTTGTATGAGTAAGCATTTTCAATTTATTCTTTTTAGAATCAAAATACAAAAATGAACTCAATATGGAAGACTATTTTAAAATGTGTTTGTTGAGCCAGACATCTCTAACATTTGTTCAAATAAAAAATTCTGATTTCAAAATTAAGTTTATGTACTAGTATCATATTGTTAAGTTGTAATTTTTCAAATGTTATTTATATTTGAAAAAATTTGTAAAATAATAAATTTACTATGAAGGCTTGCTTGCAAATAATAAAAACATAATTCATTGATAGATTTTTTAAAGTCTTAGATAATATCTAACATAAATATAATTATTTTATAATTTGAGATTTATTTTATATTTAGAATTTTCATGATCACATGTAGAATAAAAGTTTTTATTTTATAATTATGATGACATGGTACAAATTTTATTTAGAGTTTTGATGGGTAAAAATTATCTGGAATAGTTATATATAATAGTTATATAAAAAGAATCAGTGGCAGTTAGTTCAAAAGAGTGTGATTAAATTGCCCTGGGGTACCTTTTTTTGCACATGAAGAGGGATTCATGGACCAGAAAAATATTGGAAACCACTGAACTACTTACAGTTAGGACACAACAGATTTTGTATAAGTCATTGTTGTCCTGTCTGACTCGTTGTGATCCCCTTAGGGATTATCTTGGCAAAGAGTGGTTTAACCTTTCATTCTCCAGCTTATTTTACACATTAGGAAATTGAGGCATAGCGGGTTGGATGGCTTGCTCAGCTTCACACAAACTAGGCTAGATTTGAACTCAGATCTTTCTGCCTCGAAACCTGGCATTGTATCTATTGTGCCATCTAGTTGCCCCCTTGTACTTAGTATAACCTATATTTTCCTCAATTTCCTTATCTGAAAAAAAATGGGAATAATTGTAACATCCCCTCCTTTTCAATGGCTTTTGTGAGGATCAGATGAGATAATGATTTTAAAGCACTTTACAGTGGCTGGGATATATTAAGTCCTTTATCAATGTTTATTGCTGTTCAGCCATTTCTAATTCTTCATGACCCCATTTGAGATTTTTTCAACAAAGACTCTGGCACAGTTTTGATATTCCCTTTTCCAGCACATTCTCCAGATGAAAAAACTGAGGCAAAAATGGATAAATGACTTGCCCAACGTCCTACAGCTAGGAAGCATCTAAGGTAGGACTTAAACTCAGGAAGATGAGACTTCCTAATCCCATGTCCGGCACTCTGTCCACTGCACCACCCAGCTGCTCATGTAAATGTTGCATATTAGCTATTATTACTTTCCCCCTAGCACTGCTATCTAATTGATGATTTAATTCTGTATAGATTATCTTCCCCAATAGATTTTAAGATCCTTGAGGTCAGGAACATTATGTAGCCCTTGTGGCTGACACATAATGACACTTAATAAATACATAATTTTCTCATTCTTTCATATATGTGAGACAGCCTAGTTCTCTCTACCCTCTAGGAACAAGTATGCTCCTTGAGACCTGGAAATGTTTTCTTTCCATCTCTTATCACCAGTACCTTGTTTATAGGACGTAATCAGAGGTAATCACAGGCAATACAGTAGGTAATCAGAGGTAATCAAAAAACAATGCTTGTTGGTTGAGTTACTTTCCAGGAGAATTCTGAGGGTACAAGGATACCAGGTCTGCCATGGCCTCGCTGACTGTCTAGATCTGTTAGACATGGGAGGTTTGTATTTGGGTTCTCTACAATCTCGACATGTTATCCTTCTCTGGGCCAGGCTCACAGGGTTATATAGGCTTCCTCACTGCCTTGGCTCAGCTAGAAAGGCAGAGTTTTGTGTTTCCAGTCTTCGTAAAAAAAAAAAAAAAGACCACATATTATTATTTAATCTCTTTATTTTTATAGAAAAATAAGAAAGACAGTTCCTCATAGATTATGTAAAGATTTCTATTAGCTCTGGGGGAAGTAATAGCTATCCTCCAGGACAATCTCTATTAGGTGGGATGATACAAATGATAGTCAATCAATAAACATTTGGTAATCGCTTCTTATGTAACAGGCACCATGTTTAGCAGTGGGGATATAGAGAAATAACTAAAAAGGCAAAAGATAATCCCTGTTCTCAAGAAGTTCACAGTATAGTAGAAGAGACAATGACCAAACAAAGAAGCTATACACAGGATAAATGGAAGATAATTAAAAGAAGGAAGGCAGTGGAATTGAAAGGGGTTGGGAAAAGCTTCTTATAGAAGGTGGGATTTCAGTTTGGATATAAAGGAAGCCAGGGAAGTCAGTAAGCATAGATGGGGTGAGAGAACCTTTCAGGCATGGGAAAAAGCCTGAAAAAATGCCCAGAACTGAAAAGTGGAGGGTCATGCTTGTGGAACAAGCAGAAGGGCAGTGTCCCTGGATTAAAGAATAATGTCAGGGAGTGAGGCATAAAACTCATATATCTAACATACTTTGAGATTTACTTAGTGCTTTCCTCATGACAACTTTTTTGGATTAGTCATAAGAGGCCCACACCATTTTTATTTATCATTATTATTATTATTTTGCTGAGGCAATTGGGGTTGAGTGGCTTGCCCAAGGTCTCACACAGCTAGGAAGTGTTAAGTGTCTGAGACCAGATTTGAACTCAGGTCCTCCAGACTTCAGGGCTGATGCTCTATCCACTGTGTCACCTAGCTGCCTCTCACACCATTTGAGAGATAAGAAGTAAAGGAGGGGAAAGGAAGCTGTGGGTTTGGAAAGGAAGTAAAATAGAACCATTATTAGAAATGATTTTAAATTAAATTAAATTCCTAAAAAGACTAAAATTACTACCCTCTCCCCTTCATTTCTCCACTTCAAGCAGCAGAACCCTTATTTTCAATTTGAATAATACAGACCGGGTTAGCATCATCTTGTGACTGAATGCCTGGCATTCGAGTTAATCACAGGCATACAGAGAACCTTCCTGTAGAAGGTCAAATATAATGTTAGTACAATTGTGAGAGATCCACTATATTAAATAACAGCTCTCTTAATAACAGCTATGCTCACACCGAAGGTGACAAGGTAATTTATTATAAAAATGTCACGAAATGAACGATCTCCTTAGTTTTAACTTTACCCATCATTGTCTATGAGGAGAAAATGTCAGTTGGGAGTGACCAGACATTTTTCATTGTTCCCAAGTCCCTCTTTTGTCAAGGTTTGACTTTACAAGCTTAATTTGGAAGCCCCTTAAGATTCTCTATGATAATCACAGAACTGGAAATGAATTACCTCCATGCCTAAAATGACTGAAATGAATTCTCGTCCTGAGCAGTGATCATGGAAAGGGCAGTGGGAAGCCCAGCGCTCTTTATCATGGTGCTGTTTGCACATGGTGACAGCTTAGTGATGTCACGGGCTTTTTTTGAAGGAGAACCAAATAGAAGTCTTGGCCAAATTCGTCAGTCTAAACCCTCCAATTCCGGTATCGAGATTGATTCTCCTAATGTCTCAATGGCAGAGACCACTTCATTTGTGATATTGTATGTCCAGGTACAGTGCCTGATATAGGGTGGGCACCTAAAAATAAAGAGGGGAGTCAACCAGCATTTATTAAGCTGGAGATACATAGAAAGTCAAAAAATAGCCTGTGTCCTCAAGGAGCTTATAATTCGATGGAGCAGATAATATGTGCCCACCCAGTGTAGATGAAAGGGCATCTCAGATGGAAGGTAGAGTTTGATTGCCTTAACGTCATTCCATTCTGCATCTTCTGTTTACTTGGTCTTTACTCACAGAAAGAGATGCCCCCTCCAGTGGGTAACCCTTGGTCCCTACTCCCTTTCCTCTCTCAGCCTGTGTGCTGTCTCTTCCCCAGTAGGTTACAAATTACTCAAAGGCAGGGACCATCTTTCTTTTCATTAATTGCATCCCCAGAACTTAGTACAGCACCTAATATATAGCAAGTAGATGCTTAATAAATATTTATTGGACTGGATTGTTTATTGGATTTCACAAAATTGCAGCATTGCAACTAAAGTTGGAAGCAACTTCTGGCTACTTAGTCTTCCTTTCTCTCCGTCTCTATCTCTCTCCATCTCTGTTTCTGTCTCTCTCTGAGGAAAAATCTCCTCTATTGCATACCTTACAATTATCTGACACATAGTAGGCACTTAATAAAAAATATATTGATTGATTATCAATTAATTAGTCATACAATCTTTGCTTGGAGATTTTCACTGGGAGAGAGCTCATTATTTCTCAAATAGCCCACTTATATAGCTCTAACCATGAGGAATTTTTATCCCAATGTCAGCCTTAAATCTACATCTCTGCCACTTTTCCCATTGCTCCTAGTTTTGACCTTTAGAGAATCCATAAACCAGGCCATGACTACATTATTTAGTACCCCAAAGGAAGACTTTCTCTCAAAGAAGTGTTAAGGAAAGATGAATATACTTACACTTGACTGTCTTCAGCAGGTGTTAGGAATCCATGGGCAAGAGGGAAAATAGAATTTGAAGAGCTTGACTTATTTCATGGGAGAAAATCTCTTAGGAAAAGCAGAGTTCAGTATCTCAGATGAGTATCTAGAAGTCCAAAGTTTAGAGTGAAATCAAACATACAAATACAGAAGTTAAATCTGCATAAAAGGGTGAGTCATTCAAAACTATTAGAAATTCTGGGATAAATTCAACTGAAGTGGGTAGGAAGGATAGACACTGAGCTCAGCATATTCTGGGTATAGTTTTGCTATGACAGGAAATGATCTATCTCCCAAAGGGTCCTTTATCTTATTTCCTTGGGATCTGGATCATGGCCTCCAGACTCTCAAATCCCATAAAAAATATTGGGGGAATGAGAGTAAGATATGCTCAGCAAAGCTCTGAGAAGAGTGGCTGCTCAAGTGATGATGACTATTGACTACACACATGCACACACACACACATTCATATGTTGGTACCCTGTGACAAAACTCTGATTGTCCTGTCCTAGTTGATGAACAGAATGTATAAAAAGGACCATAAGAGAGAAAACTGAAGGGATAAATGAACCTTTCCCCCCAAAAAAAAATCATACTCAAGGATCAGAAGAATTTGCAAGAACATTCTATCTAAAATTTATCTAATTTATCTAACAATTAATTCCAATATTAAAAAGCTGCTAAAAATAGGAAAAGAAGGGATCTTATGAGTTCTTTCTTTGATTAAAAATATGGTCCTGTTACCTAACCCAGGGAGAGTCAAAACAAGAGCAGAAATAATCCCATTGGATATTGACATGGTCCTTTATATTTATAGCTTTCCTAATATTGAACCAACCCTGCATTCCTGATAGAAATCCATCTTAGTCACAATATCTCATCTTTGTGATATAAATCACTATGGTCTCTTTGTTGTTGTTATTCAGACATTTTTCAATTGTATCTGACCCTTTGGGACTTCATTTTGGGTTTTATTGGCCAAGTTACTTAAGACTGTCATTTCCTTCTCCAATTCTTTTTACAGATGAGGAAACTGAGGCAAGCAGTATTAAGTGACTTGCCCAGGGAGATGGATTCTTCCTGAGTCCAAGCTCAGTTCTCTATTCACTGTACCACTTAAATGCCCTCCATGAAAGCAGGGACCATATATTTGCGTTTACATCCTCGGCATTTAGTCCAATATTTGACAAATAGTAAGTTCTTATTAAATGCTTGTTGATTGCCTACAGAGATTCCATCTCTTTGTAGATCCAAGGATCATTTATCCAGAGCTAAGAGGGACTTCAGAAGTCATCTAGTATAAGATGAGTTTCATAGATGAGGAAACAGATACCTAGATTGAAGAAAATTTCTCAAGATACTACACATGAGATCATGGTTTCCAAGTTAGAAGAGTCATTACTGGCTGTCCCCAATATCTAGAAATCCCTCCCTCCGCCTCTCTGCCTCTTGACTTCTGTGGCCAAGTCCCAGATAAAATCCAAACTTCTTCAAAAAACTTTTCCCAGTTATTCACAATTCTAATGCATTACCTTTGCCAATTATTTCCAATTTATTTTGCTTGTTCATCACCTCTTTCATTAGATGGCAGACTCCATGAGGGCAAGAACTGTCTTTTGATTTTCTTTGTGTCCCCAGTGTTTGGCATAGTGCCTCGTATATTATCTGCCTGCTACCAGAGGCCATATAGTCACTTTTCTACATAAGGAATCTGAACCCTTAGTGATTTGCTCAATGTCACAGATGTAGAAAGCATCCGAGACAGGATCCAAATCAGAATTCTCTCATGGAGCAATGTTTCCTGCTGAAAAATCCATCCACCAGTAAACCTTCCAACTAACTAGCAAGGTCCTCAGGAAACAGACATATCGCCCATGTCTGGGCCCTCTTTTGAGCTTTCCCAGTTTCCAACAACACAGGGTCACCTCCACACCACAGGGAAGCATCTGTAATAATCCCCCTTATTTTCCAGAGTCTGTTCCCATGTAGAGCTATTCATGACAATAATGCCCTTTTTCCCAAGGACCTCGGTAGATTTTGCAGCTATCTGCACATCCATCTTTATAATAACCCCTCAGAGAAGAGCTATTACTTTATAAGTAGGGAAAATGAGGCCCAAGCCGTGAAGGATTTGCCCTTGTTTCACTGAGTCCAGGAGAGAATTAAAAGCAGTTCCAGAACTGTACCCAAGGCTTCAAACTGTTTTGAATCAAAGTTGAGCTCTCCACGGACGTCAGTGCTGATTTTCTGTAGGCTCAGACCCAGTACTTACCATGAGGAAATGAATATTCCACCAAGAAGAAATGAACATTTTTCCCCTTTCTTTTTCAATGCTTGAGCAAGAAACACTTATAAATATGGATGAAAGTATCTCTAACATTTATAGCATTTTCTTGAGCCCTAAGAGCCCAATTCTTCCCACAATCCTCTGAGAAAGTATAAGAAGGGAGATCAGGATAAAATTAGCTGCCCTTCTTTATTCCTGATCACTTACAGACAGTTTCCCAGGTCTTTCCCCTCCAATAATTACTCAGTCTAATAACTCTCTTGCCTCCAGAATCCAGTCCTTTCATTGCAGCCATTGAAATGATGGGTGTATGAGTCCAAGGAGTGTAAAAATGATGGGGACCTCAAATGATGGGGACCTTATAGGATCATAGTCTTGAAGCCAGGGGGACCTTAGAGACCAAGCTACTCGTAGCCTAGATGAGAACAACAGGTTTTGAAGAAGTGACTTGAATCAGCATCAATTTCTTTCCTTCATTTGAAATCTTTCATTTGGTTTTAAATTTCTCTCCAAATGAGCAATTATGTGGAAACCCAAATTCTCACACGAGGGAGGAAAGGATACCCACATGCAAGACCTACGTGATCAAAGGAGATTTATTAAAGGATATTCCTTATTCCTGGCTGGAGACAGGATTGGGATGCTGGGAGCTATAAATCTATATCCAGATGAGGGAGCGGGATCAACGACAGTGCCCAAAACAGAAGTCCAACTTTCCTGTTTTTGAATGGGAAAATCTTTCTCTGATGTATGTTATATATTCTTCGTGGACTCAGCATATGATTGGTGGGGAACAAGGTGTTATTTACTACTCCCATTCCAAGTATACTCCTTGGGAGATGTGAGGATAATGACCACTTGAGAGGAATCAGAATATAGAACTGGAATAAGTTTTTATTTGTCCAAGGCTGACCAACATGAAGGACAAGGCAAGTTCTATTTATGATGCCAGGAGCTATCAGACCATCTGTGCCCAGATGAACACTTTATCTGGGAAGTTATTAAGAAAAGAGGGGGAGACTTTCCTAGCTGCTTTGGGGGATGAAAGCAAAAGCCAAGAGATAATTTGCACATAAGATAAATGTTAATTATCTGTCATGTGGCAGCAGAATGACCTTGTGTTGTTTTCTCAAATGAAGAATTAAAGCCTTTAAAATGTGCTTTTGGGAATTTTTCTTTCAGTATTCTAAATGTAAAAGCCTAAGTTAGATTTCAGATGGGATGGAGAATAAATTTCCCATATGCAAAGATCCTAACAAAAAGAAAATGGTTTTCCTTACTAATATATTTAGTGGGTAGAGTACTGAACTGAGAATCAGGAAGAAATGGATTCAAGTTTTGCCTTTTACATCCCAGACAGGTTGTATAAGCTCTCTTTGACTTTTAAAATAGAAATGGGAATAATAAATAGCACAGCTAATAAGTGTCTGAAGCTAGATTTGAACTCAGATTTTTCTGGATCCACCTTGATACTTTATACAGTACACCGATCTTCTTTGTCATTTCTATAGACATTTTCTCCAGTGATCCAGACTACTATCTATCATATCTGCTCATCTTCTGTGAGTCTTATCCATACTTTCCCATAAGTCCATTGTAGGAGGCCACCTAACATGCTGAGCAATACCCTGTTTATTCTTGATCCTCAAGGGCTAATAACAATAGCAGCCAACATTTATCTAGGGTTTTGAGGTTTAAGAAGCAAAGTGTGTTTACTCTCATGATAGTCACAGCAGCTCTGGGAAGTAGGTACTATTATTATTCAATTTTTCAGATGAGGAAACTGAGGTTAATAGAGGTTTAAGTAAGTCATCTAGGGTCTGAGTCATGATGTATGCAGGTCTTTCAAATGCCAAGTCCACTGGGCCTCCCAGCTGCCAGTGGACCACAAGTCCTCTCTCTCCCCACAAAATCAGGTCATTTCTTCCTCAAACATATATTTTCATTCTATTTTTACTTCAATTTTCCTTTGGAATAATGTTTATTATGTGTTTCAGACAGCTATCACCCCCATGTACTTCTTCCCTGCTGTCAGAGTGAAACTCACTTTCAATTCTGCATAATGTTTCATGATTCATAACCCAAAAGACCACCAAAAGAATACTGGGATCAGAAATCTGGGTGTCCAATTAAGGGAAGCAAAAAGAGAAGGAAGGTGGTTCAGTGCATTGTGAACTGGACTTAGAGGCAAAGCCTCTGATTTGGATTTCCTCCAATCCTTTCTTGGTGACCTGGGCCAAGTCAACTCACCTCCCTTCCCTCAGCTCTCTCACTATTAAATGAAGAGTCTGAACTTGCAAACAATGAGATCCTCTCCTGGCTTGAAATCTGCAATCCAATAAAAAATTTGGCATGATTAAATTACCTCTGCAATTTTCCAAAAGCAATCCAGACCCCTCACTCCATCTTGAATGTGGACCTGACTCAACTGCCCATTTGCAGCATCTGTCACTAGAGAGACAAAGATAGACAGTCAGAAAGATAAATTAATAGACCAAAAATTGTAGATAAATCAATAAATGATAGATATATAGATATGGATCTAGATTGCTAGACATAAATATAAAGAGAGATGCAAGTATGATATACACATGTGCAAGAATATACACAATTGTGTTGTCATATTTGCAATTATACATAAAAATGTCTGTGCATATGTAGTTATATGTCTAGGCACTTATGTGCAATATACACATGTATATTGCTATCTATATTTGTACATCTAGGTATATATTCTATAAAGATTTAATAAGATGAATAGATATAGAACCATATATAAATACATTTATGTGTATGTACATATATATGTATCAATAGTGATAGTGATATGGACTAAATATAGACATAAACATAGATCAGTAAAGATATAGATATAAATAGACATATATGTCAAATAATGTATATATATATATATATGTATAGCAAACATATATAGTCTCAGGTAAGTTGAACTTTACCACACATGCATCATGAGCTGTCCTGAGTGCTGAGACCAAACCAGTCAAGCTGGTTTTCATCAGATTACAAAACTAATTTGGTACAAATGTTGTGTTAAGGTTCCATCCAATGAGGTGGCTCCCATGTAACCATCAGATTTCGAATGCAAGCTCCTTAGGAGGAGATCTTGTTTCCTTTAGCATTATGTGTTTCCCATGGCCTAGCATAGTGCCTGGAATAAAATAGGGGCTGAATAAGTACTCTTTATTGAATTCATCGAATGTGTGTCTATTCATGAGCCATATAATAGTCTTAAGCTTTTTCCACTGACCCTCACATTGTTACGATCAGGTAAGCCATAAATGGATCAGATCTGTGCCATCCAAAGTCTCCTCCATCATCATGGAAAGGCTGGCAGAGATTGCAGGTCGAAGACCCACTTGATGTGCCATTTTGCAGGGGACTTTGTGTTGGTTGTATCAAGTCCTGAAACATTTCCTGATGAGATCCACAGGCCCCCAGGAGAGTTTGTCCTAACCATCCACCTCTAGAGGAGGTTATATACAGTGATTGGTACAATGCCATAACAAACGCAACCTTGTTTATAGACTTGCTGCCTGTGCAGACATGGGATTTACCCAGATAGGCTCTAGCTTCAGAGCCTTTCCCAGGGTAACTTCCTCTATGAGCAGGGTGCGTGTTATCTAATTTGCAAGTGTTTATCTAAAGAGGGCCCAATGCATGTCCTATCCAAATTAGCTAGCTGAAGTTCTAATACATCCCCGTGCACGGTCGGCTGCCTCCCATACAGTTTGGCAGCTGTCCAGACAATCTCCTAGACCGGGAAAGATTTCTGGTACATATCCTTATATTATTTTGATTCCATCCTATCTGGATCAATCCTGCTAAATTAATGTAGAAAGAACTGGGGGATATAAATTTGTTTTATACAGAAATAGATATAGAGAGATAAGTAGTTAGATATAAGTAGAGGGAAATATAGATGGATTTTTATAACTATTTTGTTAATTTTTTTTCTTTGTAGTTTTCTGCATTTTATTTTCTGCATTTAAATATTGCTCTAGGAAGGGGTCCGTAGGTTTCATCAGACTGCCCAAAATGTCCATGATGCAGAAAACATAGAGTCCAGGTCTAGAACTTCATAGGATCATAGAATCATAAGCCTCTCAATTTAGAGCGAGAAGAAATCTCTAATTCAACTCACTCATTTTCTAGATAAGAAACTGAGGCTAGAAAGATTTAATGATTTCCCCAAAGTCACACAGGTCATAGGAAGAAGAGGTAAGATTTGAATGGAAATCGTCAAAACTTTAATACTGGGTATCTTTCCACCAAGATAGCAAAGAAATTTTGAAAAAGTGAAAACACCTCTCATATTTTCTCTTCTCCTTTTTCTACAAAATATAATAACATTATTGCAATTCCCCAAGTGTCCTAATGTCAGCTGCTGTCCCCCTATGCAAGTCCCACATTCATGTGGGTTCTTCTGGGCTTATAAGCCCTAAGTACCACTATGATAGAATTGTATCATTCACAATACACCATAGTCCATAAAACATATAAACAATTGGAGCAGGCTAATGGCCCCCACCAGCGCAGGGCTCAATTTCATTTCAGGCATGGTGGCTTTCAACAAGTCAGAATCGATTCAATGGTCAGATTAGATTTGACAGCTTGTAGTTTGAGAGTGCTGGAACAGGCAACATTAGCTAGTGTGCTCTGCCATGGAAGATCAAGCACAGGATATTTCATGCTCTTTAAAAAGAAAAAAAAACACCTCCAGCTAAGGCAACCATGAAAATAAACACCAGCCTCCCTGCTGAGGGTCTAAGTTAATTCAGGTGAGTCAAATAAGGGAAGCAGAGGAACTAGTGGGGAATAGAGAATCAGCATGAACATGTGTTCCAATAGTGTCGCAGACACTGACTAGCTATGTTAACCTGTATAACTCTTTTATCTCTCTGAACTTCAGTTTCTTACTCTTCAAAATGGAGTATCCCTCAAAAGATTGGTGTAAAAATCAAATGTGATAAAGTGAGGTATGGAAGTGCTTTGTAATTCTTAGAGTTGCATTAGTGTCAGCTATTTTCATTATTAAGAGCCTCTGTGGTAAGAAGGCCTGAGTTCAAGGTCTGCCCAGACATAGATTGGCTGTGTGATCCTGAGAAATCTTTCTCAGGAAACTCTTTAAACTTAAACTGCAACATAGGTGCTGCTCTACATTGGTGGAAGAAGTTTCCAAAATGGAAATTTCTGTCACTAAGGAGATCACAAGACTAGAAAACACACACAAAGGTTAAAACACATCACACAACACACATATACATGCATAAAAAGTGGGTAGATGGAGAGAGACAAAGACAGAGAGACAAAGACAGAGAGACACAGAGAGAGACAGAGAGAGAGAGAGAGAGAGAGAGAGAGAGAAGCAGAGACAGTGATAGAGACAGACAGACAGAAATTACAGGATTGTGCTTCACTATTTTAAGTCTAGATGATCATCCAAAAATCAATCAAGCCCAGATTTATAGTGTTTGCTGATTTTTCAGATACATGAGCTTTCTGAAAACTTAACTAGCTCTCAAGTCAGTACAAAATGACTTTGGTGTAATCCTGGAATGGACAGATGAACAAAATAGATAAATAGAGTGGAAGTGAGAGAGAGATAAAATTATAGAAAAATAGAGGTAGAGATAGATGAATGATAAAAAAGAGAAAAAGAAAGATAAATGGATGATATATCAATTTTTCAAGCACTTGCTATGTATATAAAACAAGGAACATGATCACTGTATTCAAGGCTCCTACTGAAGGCACTTTCTTGTCTTTTATCTGGTGACTTCATCGGTTCCCATGGATTTAATAAGTATTTCTTTGTATAAGCCACAAATCCATTTATCCAGTCCCAGCCTCTCTTATGAGTTTGGTCCCTACATCACTAATTACCCACTGAACATTTCACTCAACAGTCAATAAGAGTTTATTAAGTGCTTAATATGTGTCAGGTACTATCCTAAGTAATGGGAATACAAATACAAGCAAAAACCAGTTACCTAGCAATAACACTACTTTATTTTCAAAGATGATTAGGGGAAATAGAAAAGAAATTCTATGTTCTAACGTGTTCGTGGCAGTTCTCTTTGGGATGGAAAAGAATTGGGGAGGCCCATCAGTTGGAGAATGGCTGAACAAATTATGGTATATGATCGTAATGGGATATTTCTGTGCTATAAGAAATGATGAGCTCAATGATATTAGAAAATAATGGAAATATTGGCATGAAATAATGAAGAGAAAAAAATGAACAAAATCAATAGAATATTTTATGCAGTAACAGCAATTTTGTTTTAGGAATGACTTGGAGAGGAAAATTATTTTGTCCATTATAAATACCCAAATTAACTACAAAAGGACATATGAAGGAAGATACTATCTGCCTCCAGGGAAAGCAATGATAAGTAGAAGTATGTATAAAATAATTTTATATATTTGTGTCTAATGGTAGCCAATCTCTAGCATGGGGGAAGTAAAAAAGAGAAAAATGAGATGATAATTTTGTTATATATTTGAAAGGAATAGCAAGATGTACTTAGTAGATTTGCAGTTTCATGTACAAATTTCTTTTTGTTTTGTTCAATAAATTAAAAATAAAATTTTAAAAGGCCATTCTTGACCTCAAGGAACTTATATTCTAATGGGAAAAACAACACATAAAAGGGAAGCTAAGAAGAGGGAGAATCTTTAGGCCCAGAGGATGAAGAAAGAGGACCTTTCCCAAACAAGGTCCCAGAAGGAATTCACTATTGAAAAAGAGGCCTCAGAAGTGGAGTCCATAGGCATGTGAGGTACCATTTTCATTTTTCAATGCCATTTTTCAGTGGTGCCTGATAGAGATCTCAAATTCCATGGGTCCAAAACAGAATTCATTATCTTTCCACATACACAGTCCCCTCTTTGGAACTTCTCTAGTATCACCAAAAGCATCTCCAAACTCAACTTCAGCCTCACAACCCCAGTCTCAATTTCAGCTCCTCACTCTCTCACCCTGTGTCATAAATCATTTGCCAGATTTTACAGCTACTGTCTCCATAATATCACCCATAAAAGTCTTTCTCTTCACTCACAGAGCCACTGGCCCAGTTCAAGTCTCCATAGCCTCTTGTCTGGACAATAACATTACCTTCCAAATGACATCCCTCCCTTTACCTACACAGCTGACCAAGTGATTTTTTCTTCCTCATAAGCAAATCCAATTTATGTATTTCTTCTATTTAATAAATCCCTATGATTCCACTTTATCTTTAGGATGAAATATAAATCCCTCTTTTTGGCAGTCAATGTTCTTTACAATCTGGTCCCGACTTACCTTTCCAATCTTGTTAAATGTTATTCATCTTCACATACTCTGGAACAGTGGGTCAAACTCGAAGAGAAACTGGGGTCACTAATTTGTACATAAAGATCCCTGTGGTTGCACAGTGTCTCGGTTTTAAAATGTAGTGTTACCTATGTTTTGTTGTATTCTTTATGTATCTTGCTAAATATTTCCCAGTTACATTTCTATATGGTTTGGGCTGCATTCTGGTGACATTTGATATCTTTCAGCCATCATGATCTTCTTTCTGTTCTTTATTCATAGCACTTTATCTGTCATCTCTATCCACTGAACTGTCTATACCCCATGACTGGTATGAACTGCCTCCTGCTCTCCAGCTATGAAAAATAAGCTGTCATCATGACCCCAGTTGAGCACCACCTTTTATATGAAGCCTTTTTGGAGTATCCAAGAAGCTAATGCATTTTCTATTTTTTTGCATGTATGATATGTATATGTATGAATGTATGTACTTGTACAATATATGAGTATCTGAATACATGGATCTGTATCTATATACATGCATATATATCTATGCAAATGGCACTGTGAATAGAGCACTAAACCTGAAGTCTGGAAGGTTGGATTCAAATCCTGCTTCAGAAATTTACTGTCTTGATTCTCTTGTAGGAAAAAGAAAATAGGAATAATAACAGCAAGGATCTCTCAGAGTTGTGAGAATCAAATGAGATGACATATGTAAAGCACTTTGAAAACTTTAAGGTGCTATCTAGCTACTGCTATTTACATGTATATGTACATATATACATGCATATATGTATGTATGCATGTATAGGGTGCCCCCAAATCTTAGCATAGTTTTAGACTTTAATAAATTAAATAAACAACTAAAGTCAATACACTATTAAATGGAGTACATAGACATAGGATATATATATATATATATATATATATAATATTCCCACTAGAAGAAAAGTTTAGGGGACTCTTTTTGGGTTTTGGTTTTTGTTTTTTACCCCAGACTCATTTTTCTTTTCACTTTATATTATGTCATTGGATGATCTCATTAGGTCCCATAAGTCCAATTATCAGAGTTACACATTTAATTCTTTATCTCTACCCCAAATCCTTAGTTCTTTTGAACTTCCATTTTACTATTAAGAACTTCCAGTCACCCAGATTGAAAACTTTGATGCCATCCTCAATGTATCTCTCTCATTCATCCTATGTAACGAAACGATTTCCAAATCTTGTTTCCACTCTGACATCTCTCAAATATAACCTTTCCTTCCCCTCACAGAGGCACCATTCCAATTCTGGCTCTCATTACTATTGCAATTGCCTTCTAACTGGGCTCCCAGATTCGTCTCTCCCTCCTGAAATCTTTTCTCCAGTAAGCTGCAAAGGCAATTTTTCTTAAGTATACATTGACTATTTTTCTCTACACCCTTTAGTTTCTCCCTATTACCTTCAGGATTGTACATCAGTTCCTCTGTTTTGTAATCAAAGCCTTTTATGACCTGACCCCTTCCTACCTTCCCAATCTGCTTGTACTTAACTCACCTCTATGTATTCTACAATACAACTATGCTGGCAAATATACTATTTTTCACACATGAAATCTTCCACCTCTGGGCCTTTATACATGCCTTATCTCTGGCTCCTGCTTCTCTTTTTCTTGAAGACAGTTTAAATTCCACTTTTTACAGAGGTCTTTCCTTGTCTCTCCAATTACTAGTGTCTTTCTTCTAGTTACCTTTCATTTATACTGCTTGTGTCATTTATGTGCCTGGTTATTTACATTGTTTTTTCCCATTAACATGTAAACTCGGGACAGCTAGGTGGTACAGTGGATAGAGCACCAGCCCTGAAGTCAGGAGGACCTGAGTTAAAATCTGATCTCAGGCACTTAACACTTCCTAGCTGTGTGACCCTGGGGAAGTCTCTTAACCCCAATTGCCTCAGCAAAAACAAACAAACAAATAAATAATTAAACGAATGAATGAATGAAAGAATAAGTAAATAAGTAAATAAAGGATGTAAACTCACTGAGGGCAAGTCAAGTCATTCAAGTCTTTATTAAGCATCTCTGCACTAGGGATACAAATAAAGGCAAAAAGAGTTAACATCCTCAAAGAGCTGACATCCTAACAGGGGAAATAACTAAGGGGCTGATTTTTGTGCTTTTTTTATATCCTTAGCACTTAACATAGTTAGCAGCCCCTTTATTGATTAAGTGTTATTGATTATTGATTGACTAATTCAAATATTGATGAAGCTACCTGCCTACCTATAGATAGATATAGATATGTGTATGATTTATATTGCTTAGCACTAGATGGAATCAGAAACAGAGTTTGTGTTCCTTGCATAAACATATACATAAACACACACACACACACACATAGTTGCGCATGTGCACACAGTGTTAGCTTTTTTTGAACCAAGATCAGATAGACTTGTAAGAGATCATTTGTAAAGCCATTTCTAGTTTTAAATGCTATGCTCCTTGTGATCTAGGAAACACCCCCTTTAAATAAGATATAGTTTAAATAGCCACCATTTTCGATTCTTCTCCCAATTTTTACAATATCTTTTATTTTATTTTAAAATATCTCTTATTTTTACATGACCTTCATTTCCAAAAATGTTTAGCCTATCCCATTCCTCAGCCTTACCCAGAGAACGATCATTTATTGCAAAGCATAAAAGAAGAAAAGGGAGTGGGGAAGAAGAGCAGTTTCTCAAAACTAACCAATGGAACGAAATAACCGTGTCTGATGATATATATCATGAAATCTTAACATGAGAGCCTTGAAATTCTCTATCATAAAATCCAGCATCAAATGCTTCAGTTTGGGTGGAGGAATAGAATCATCCTAGGTCTTGCCTCAGTGGGTCACTCTGGACATCTACTTCTTGCCCACAGATAAAAGAGAGACTTCCTTCTGCATCCTGTTACATAATCTTCTACCCAGTTTCACCTTCATCTTTCCCCTGTGTCACTATGGGGACTCTCCTTAGGAGAACAAATGGAAACTAATACTCACTCCTCACATAAGAAGTCACTTAATCACAACTAAGTTTAAGGTCTTTCTGCAGAGAAAAGGTGGATGGTTCAGGTGAAAATATGAATCTTCCTTTTGTAGAAAGGTCATAGAGCAAGTCAGTCACACCACTTCGGACTCTCATTTATAGTTGTTTCTTTTTTGGTTGCTCAGTCACTCCTGGATCTGCCATTTTTAAGGAAGAAACCAAACCATGCACTTCAGTCCTTCCTGAGTCTGGACTTTTGCTACCATGCCCTTTCAAGGGTATCGTCAAGTCCTGCCCCTCCCATTTTTTGGACTGTCTTTCCTCATAAGAATTAAAGCCTCTTGAGAACAGGAGATGCTTTTATTTTAGCATATTTTCTAGTACTTAGCACAGTGCTTGAAGCAGAGTAAATAATTCAACAAATGTTTGTTGACTAGAAAATGCTAGACAATAGCTGGAAGTGTTGAAGGATAATAAAAGGGCCAAAAGGTGAGCAACAGCAAGGAGGTGTATGGGTAATCCACTATTTTGATAACCCCTCCCCAGAGAATCCAGCCCGGACCACACTGCACCACCAAGGAAACAGGCACTCCTCTGGGTCGCCAGCCAAGGGCCAATCTGCTGGGACTCACAGTTAAATACTATCAAATACATAGTGAAATTAAAAACACTATGGGCACAATTTCCAAATTTAGTATGGAAGTCATTTATTGCTGGGCCCTATGAATAACATGCCTCTTGTCTTTATTTATATCTCTTCCCATTTGGGTCTCATACAACACATTTAAATAAGTGAACCACCACCCTGGACCAGTGATATCAGGAGCATCTGGGATCAGGACTGGAGGAGAGACTGGCTAGGGCAAGATGAAAAATATTTTCTCTCACAGTTTATTTCAATCTTTCTATGTTCAATTCATAAGCCTCAAAAATACTTTTTTTAAAAAAGACCCCGAAATCAAACAATTCCCAAAGGAAAAAAGAAAATCCCCTAAGGCATAATAATTATTCACTTCTTTTCATAACTAATTCTTGTCTCAGTTCAATTAAGGGAGATTTTCCACAGGGAGGCAGTGAGGTACAGTGGAAAGAACTATTGGTTTGAGTCAGGGCAGCTGAATTAGAATGTGAGCTTTGCCACTCTCTGTGTCTGTGAGAGCTTGGGAAAATGATTGTTTCTGAGTCTGTTTCCCCTTCTGTAAAATAAAGGGGCTTAATGAGATGAGCAGCTGCAAAACTATCGTCCTATAAATGTGAATGTTGTTCAGCTCTGTCTTGGACACTATTTGAATTAATCATTTCAATTTCAGTAAAACAGTGTCACCATTAAGGATATTCCTTAATATGGACCTGGAGGGCAAAGCATCATGGTTTAGAAATTTTGTCTGTTCCTTTAGCCCTTTTTGTTTTTCACTGAACCTTCAGAATGTGAGTTCTTGGAGAGTAAGGGGAAGGATTGCCTTTGCCTGCCTTTTTATCCTCAGCCTGGCACTTAATAAATATGCTGACTGATTGATATTAACTGACTATCCTTCACCTTTCACCTGGAACCTCCTCATTTCTGTCTCTAATCTCCAGCTGCCAAATAGGTATTTCTAGAGCAGAGATCTATCCATTCTTGGCACTCCCTTCCTCTTAAACTCTATTGCTCTCCACTGCCTCTAAAATAAAAGGCAACTCAACTGCTGGACTTTTAAAGGACTTCATAATCAATCCTCGATTCGATTATGACTCGAGCTTTTGCTGTTAGTCAGTCATGTCTGATTTTTTTGTTACCCCGATGGGGTTTTCTTAGCAGAGATACTGGAACGAACCATTTCCTTCTCCTGGACAAGTCACTTAATCCTTTTTGCCTCAATTTCCTTAACTGTCAAATGATATGGAGAAAGAAATGGCAAACCGCTCCGGTATCTTTGGCAGGAAAACCCCAGAAGGAGTAACGACGGGTCAGACATGACTGAAAAATGACTAATCAGCAACAAGATGTGGTCATGGGATGGATTGGAATGTCCTGTCACTGCCACCCAGTGAGTGAGAAGAATGGGGCTGGTTGCTTCCAGCCAGTAGAATCTATTGATTCTTTGGCAGTAAACAGAAAAATAGCAAATAGATTAGCTGCTAAGAAAGAATGAAGAAAGCAAACTGATCCCCGGAGAGGCCGGATTTAGAGAAAATACTGACCTTGGCTGCTCAGAGTCCAATAACACGAGCTACATCTGCTGCCCAGGACACCAGAATGAACAGTGGCCCTGGTGAGCTGGCGTGGAGGCCCAGGCCGTCACATGTTTGCTCCGTAAAATTGCTTAATTGCTCTGAAACTCAATTTTCTCCTCTTTAAAATGGGGAAACCGATCCTCATAGGAGCATCATGGGTGGTTTATCTGGAACGGACCACAGAAGCCAGTTAGTCCAACATTCTCTCTTTAGAAATAAGGAAACTGAGTCCCAGGCATTTTCCCAATGTCCACAATCAGCCAATAAACAATTATTAAGCACCTACTATGTGCAGTCCCTGTTAAAGAAAAGCAAAAATAGTCCTTGCCCACAAGAAATGCACATTCTACTGGGCAGGACAACCTATAAAGTACTAAATACACATTAAACAGATGTCTTCTTACAGAGTGTAATCTGTGATATTACAGATTACAGACATAATGAATAGCAGACTGAGGTCTTCTAGTTCCACTCCAGGATATCCCTAGCCTAGTAGAAACTCACATTTCTATACCACGTTCAGGATTGTAAAGAGCTTTACACATATGATCTTATTTATTGTTAAGAAAAGATAGTTTGGTAAAACTTAAAGCACAATAGAAATATGAGTCATTATCATTATTTGTAATTGGCACAGTCCTGGAACAATATATGAATCCAGCCAGACCTTCTTGGGGCTGGGCAAACATCTTCCACCATATTTCAAATCCTTTGGGCCCTAGCTAATTCACGAGCTGGATGGCCAAGCTTCTCTCCCTTTGTTCAAAAACAAAACCATATGAAAATGAAGGCAAATTTGATCCACATGTGTCTTACTCATTTACATAAGAAGCATCAAAATATCCTGTAGAGACCTATTGGCTGCCCAGGAGACCGGCAGAGAAGACAGAAAAAGCATTCGCTCCAAAGAGGATTTTCTTGCAAATAGAAAATCACATTTGTTAGGCTTCGGTCCCCTGAAGTTCAAGTGCGATTCTGAACTCCCACGCTACAACTTTTGAGTGTAGCAAAATAACAGTGCATTCTGTGCCAGTCCATTCCATCCACCAACATTTAGTAAGCATTTACTGTGTGTAAAACACCATGCTAGAAAGGATAAATGAACAATGATGAGGAAAGAGGAAGAAGGAAGAGTGAAGGAACAAAGGACAGAGTCAGGAATGGGGTTTGGGGAAAATTGAGGAGGGAATGATCCTTTTCTCCCAGAAGGGAGGAAAGGGAGGTCTTCATGGAGAAGGTCACATCTGAATTGGGCTTTGAAAAAAGAGAAAAGTCATCCAAAAACAGAAGTGGGAACTCATTCTAGTTATGGAGAAAGTGGCCACAGGGTCACCGAAATGGGAGAAGGGAAGTAAAGAAAGGACGTTGGAGGGTTTTTCTGGAATACAGGAAGGAGAGTGTGGTAAGAGCCAATGAAGTAGACTGCAGTCAAATTTTGGAAAGCCTTGAATGCCAAAATGGGAAATTTATACTTTGGCAAGCAATGGTCATTCCCCAACTTTAGATCTACTGTTTGCCATTTATAACGTTCCCAAGATTTTCTAAATTCCATTTACCTACAGCTCTTGTCATCGTTCAGTTCTCAGCTGCAGATAGAGTTGAAATAAAAGGACAATGAGAAGAAGGAGCTCAGAATTTGGAAATTGGGGACCGAGTTTTAATCTTGACTCTATTGCTTCCTACCTTCATGGTAAATCTTGGGCAGGTAATTTTACCACTCAAGGATTCATTTTCCTTATCCATAAAATAAGAGAATCGAATTAGAAGACATCTGAGGTCCCTTCCCATTCAAATCTTTCACAATTTGGCCTCTTCCATCATTTCTCCATATACAGGCCAGTCACATCTGGTTGCCCATTCTCTTCCCACACAGCACTTAGGCTTCCCTCCCAGTATCTTGGCCTTTGCTCTGATTCCTACCCCTTCTTCCTCTCAACTCCCAGCATTCTTGGCTTTAGTCAACGTTCAGCCCCTGAACTACCTTCTTTCCCAGCTACTAGAGAGCCTTCCCCTGTCAAATAATCGTCTATCTACTCTATATATACATATATGTATATATGTGTGTGTATGTATGTATATATATATATATATACCCAACATACATATATATATATATATATATATATATATATATATATATACACACACATAGAGAGATATCTCAAATATCACATACATGCACAAATATATGTGTGTATGTGTTTACATGTATGTATTGCACATATGTATATACTATGCATGTTGTAACAGGCAATGCTTTTGCCTTTCTTTGTAGCCCCATCACTTAGCCCAGTCCCTGTGCTTAATAAATACTTGTGGATGGAAGGATGGCTGGATGGAAGGATGGATGGACTAGTCCTTCAGTTCTTTAGATAAGTTAATTTTTCTCTCATATTTGAACCAGTGCAGACCCATCTATAGCATCCTTTCTCTCGCTCCCCTACTCCTCCTCTCATTTCCTTGCTTATCTGCCCAAATATCAATAGCCATGCAGCCAACATCAGGTTTCAGATTTCTTATTTGAAGGAGAATGTATTTCAGTCCCTTTCCTCTCCTCTCCCTTCCCCAAAGCTCTAGTCACTCAGTCTCTCAATTCTCCCCTAAAAGGAATGGAAACTATCACTTTTTTAAAAATTACTTTTTCAGGTTCTCCCAGAACTGTGCTTTCTTTCTCCTTTCCTGTTCCTATGAGAAGGAAAAATGAAACATTTAATCCAATGTGATATGAATTTGTGAGTGACGGCCTCGAAGTGGTTAATCCCCAAGCAAAGGTAAGCGTGCTCCATCTTTCCTTGGTGAGGTTATGTCTCATATCTTTTACCCATTGCATATGAATCCATGAAACTGAGCAAATGAGCCCAAGGGAGCTACCAGCAGCCTCAAAGGCCCTGTCCTGTCCCCATCCTTTTATTTTCTTCTCTTTTTTCGCCTCACTGAACATCAGACATGATTGATCGCACCATCGAGCCTCCACATCGGAAAACTGTTGGTTCAATAATTAATTCCCCGTCTGCTTGCTAGCTGGGTGAATAAAACAAATTAAATTCCAACAAGCTGAGCTGATCTTCTGTGCTACATGTACAATGCAGCTGAGAGGTAGCTTCTCTAGTATTGGAAAGAGACAGACAGACAGAGACAGAGACAAAGACAGAGAGACTGAGAGAGGTGGAGGGGAAAAGAAAGTCAAAGAGAGACAGAGACAAGAGACAGAGACAGAGAAAGAGACAGAAAAAAAGACACACAGAGAGAGAAATAAAGATAGAGGCAGAGACAGAGAGAAAGACAGAGAGAGATGGAGAGAAAAAGAAAGACCGAGAGAAAGAAGGGAGAGAAACAGAGAGACAAGACAAAAGCATAGAGACAGGCAGAGACAGAAGAGACAGAGATAGAGAGACAGAAAGAGACAAAAAGAAAAAAAGAGACAGAGCGAGAGATAAAAGGGACAGAGAAAGAAAGATTCAGAGACAAAAACAAAGACAGAGACAAGAGACATACAGAGAAAGACAGAAAGATAAAAGAGACAGAGACAAAGGCAGTGATAAAAAGACAGAGAAAAAAGGAAGAGCTAGAGAGAGAAAGAAAAGAGAGAAGGAAGAGGAGGAGGAGGAGGAGGGAGTGAGGGAAGGAGAGACAGAGAGCAGCCTTTGAAGGACTGGCCCAGGAAAATTAGTGCTGTGAAGTAGAAGCAGCAGAGACAAGTACAACATGGAGTGTTAGACTTGGGTCTAGTAGAAAACCTTGATTTCAGATACTGCCTCAGTTCATTAACTAGCTGCATGACTCTGGCCAAGCCAGTAAACTCTTTGAGCCTCAATTTTCTCATCTGTTAAAAAAAAAGCCTACTTTAGATAGTTGTTATGAAGATTAATATTAATACTAATTAATAATAACTAATTAATATTGCTGCTAAATGTAACAGTGAAAAAGGCACTAGTCCAAGTTAGAAGAACCTAAGTTCAAATATGACTTCAGCATGTGACCCTGGACAAATCATTTAACCCAATTCGCCTCATTATTTGTAAAATGAGCTGGAGGAAAAAAAAACATCAATAAACTACTCCAGGATCTTTGTCAAGAAGACCCAAAATGGGATCACAAAAAGTCGTATCTGACTGAAAAATAACCAATAACAACATCACTAATAGTAATAATGACAATATTATCATAATATCCTCATTTTGTAAATTCCTCATTCAGTGCCAGGTACTGTACTAATCGCTTTATAATTATTACCTTGCAACAACTGGTAGGTATGTGCTATTATTATCCTCATTTTAAATCTGAGGAAACTGAGGCAGGCAGAATTTCAGTAACAGGGTCCCCCAACTAATCAGTGTCTGAAGCTGGATTTAAAGTAAGTTCTTACTGATTCCAGACCCAGTACTCTATGAGGTATGACCCAGTACACTATGAGGTAAAAAACTTAGCAAACTAATATATTTTATAAATATGAGCTGTGACTGTTGGAAAAAACAGAATCAGTGAGGTTATATCAGAGACAAAGAAAGGATATCCTTCTCCCATTCTGAAGGGTCCTTTGCTTTCCCAAGGGAATGTGATCAAGTTTTGTGGACTTGTTAATCCACAGACTCTATTCTCTAGGGAGACTGAAATTCAACCCAACAATTACTGAGTACCTACCATCAAGTACATGGCACTCTGGTTATCTATCCTACAGGAAAGAGAAAGAGAGCTTGGAACATCTCTAATCAAGAACTTTGTAATCTAGTAAAGGAGAGAAAAAAAGCAACAAGACAAAGAACTTAAATAAAAGTTAAAGTGAGATGGAGGAAGGAGGGCAGATAGAGGGCTGGCCTTGGAGTCAGGATGACCAAGTTTAAGTTCCTCCTCTGACACAAGTCTATGTGACTTGGGACAAATCAGTTAATTACCCTACTCATCTTTGAAATAGGTAGAAGAATGAGAGCATTTGGATTAAAGTTCTTTCCAACTCTAATCGTCCTATTAGCCCCGATATATTGTTTTAACCTCTCAGAGCTCCAGCTAAGACTCTTGTGGGAGAGTAGGATCCATCTACATTGAGAGGGGACATCCTGTACCGATGTAAACTCAGATATAGGAGAAAAACATGACGGCACTTGAATTTGGAAGGAATCTGAGAGATCACCTACTCCAGCTCTCTCAAATACAGATGAGGAGATGAAGCCTCCAGACAGTACGTGAGTGATTTAAGTTCACCAGGGTTCATTCAGCTCACTTTGCTTTGTCCTGTGAACAGGAATTGTTTTCCTGACTCCTGCCAGATATATCTTCCTGAAATGCATGTCCCAGGTCACAAGAATGACTAGATATAAAGGGGTGACAGCTGGAGAAATCAGACCAGAGAGCACAACCCCTCCCCATCCTCCCACTTCAACCAATACTCTCACGTCTGTATCTGAGAAATAATAGATATTACTAAGCTTCCCTCCAGCCTAAAGAAAAGAACCACATAATCGCAAAAAGGATCTTGTGTTGCAAGACTGCTGAGAGGGAAACATAGCAATGTGTCACCTCACAGTGAAAGTAATTAATGGCCCTAAAGGAGAATGGCAGAAGATGAATTAATCCAGTTTGATGCTAGCATAATCAAATCTAAAAGGGCTTGGTCAAATCTGCCTAAAACTGAGGCACTGAGCACAATACTTCCATTGTAATCAAACTAGATCCAAGTAAAATAGGACCAGTGCCTCCCTCTTTGGGGGTCCCAGATTGCATTAGTGTCTTTGACCACCATATCACACCATCAATTCATTTTGAGTTTACAGCCATTAAATCCTACAGATCAAATGAACCACTAACTAGCTAACTCTCCCCTGTGTTCAACTTCTGAAAACTGATTTTTTGAACCCACCTGTAAAATTTACATTCATTCCTCTTACATTTTTTATTAGGCTCAGACCATGTAGTCTAACCTGATGACATTTTTTTTTTTTTGCATTCTGACTCCATCCTCCACGGTGTTAGCTTTCCCTTCTAAAGTCCTATGATCCACATCTCTAATATACATTATGTCTTCATCTAGGCCATTGATAAAAATAAAAACCAACTTAAGACCAAAAGACAGATTCTTAGAGCATTTTGCGCATTCTTCCAAGCTGAAATTGTTTCATTTATGGATGACCATCATTTGGGTTTGGTTATTCTAAATATCCCTAAGTATATATTTTACTAGAGAGTATATATTAATGTAGCATAGATACTACAATAGTATAATTTATAGTGGTCACACTGCTTATTTTGTCCACAAGGACAGAATGAAAGCTGGCCAATAGTTTACATATCTCTAAGTATACAACGCCCACAGCATTCCCACTATCTAGCACTCTTGATACTCTCTCAGGAAAGAAAAAGACTTGCATGATCTATTTTTAAAATCATGCTGACTTTTAGTGATCACTTCTTTACTCACTAAATACTCCCATCTCTTTAATGATATATTCCAGAATTTTACCAGGAATTCCAACTTTGTTTCACTGACTTATGGCTTATAAATTCTTCTCTCTTTTTTGAAAAATCTATATATTTCTTGGTTCCAATCTGTTGTCAACTCTCTGACTCTCTTTGATATTTCATAAACTGTTGATAATAAATCTACATGCATTGTTGGTGGAGTTGTGAACGAATCCAACCATTTTGGAGAGTAGTTTGGAACTATGCTCAAAAAGTTATCAAACTGTGCATACCCTTTGATCCAGCAGTGTTACTACTGGGCTTATATCCCAAAGAGATTATAAAGAAGGGAAAGGGACCTGTATGTGCACGAATGTTTGTGGCAGCCCTTTTTGTAGTGGCTAGAAACTGGAAACAGAGTGGATGCCCATCAGTTGGAGAATGGCTGAATAAATTGTGGTATATGAATATTATGGAATATTATTGTTCTGTAAGATATGACCAACAGGATAATTTCAGAAAGGCCTGGAGAGACTTACACGAACTGATGCTGAGTGAAATGAGCAGGACCAGGAGATCATTATATACTTCAACAACAATATTATATGATGACCAGTTCTGATGGACCAGGCCATCCTCAGCAACGAGATCAACCAAATCATTTCCAATGGAACAGTAATGAACTGAACCAGCTACGCCCAGAGAAAGAACTCTGGGAGATGACTAAAAACCATTACATTGAATTCCCAATCCCTATATTTATGCACACCTGCATTTTTGATTTTCTTCACAAGCTAATTGTACAATATTTCAAAGTCTGATTCTTTTTGTACAGCAAAATAACATTTTGGTCATGTATACTTATTGTTTATCTAATTTATATTTTAATGTATTTAACATCTACTAGTCATCCTGCCATCTAGGGGAGGGGGTGGGGGGGTAAGAGGTGAAAAATTGGAACAAGAGGTTTGGCAGTTGTTAATGCTGTAAAGTTACCCATGCATATAACCTGTAAATAAAAGGCTATTAAATTAAAAAAAAAAGATAATAAATCTACAATCATACAGGCCATTTTTAGGACCTTGGGAGTTCATTCATTTGTGCCCAGTCATTTGAATTTCTTAAGAGTGGTTATGTATTTTCTTCCTATCTCCTGATTTACTGTAATAACTTTAAAAAACAAAAATATAAGATATGAATTATTGTACTTTCTTCTTCCTATAATCCAATATTGTCTCCTCTTGTTGTTTAGTCATTGATGTCATTGTCAATTTTTCATGATCCCATATGGAATTTTCCAGGCAAAAATACAGCTCGCTTTACAGAAAAAGAAATTGAGGCAAACAGGATTAATAACTTGCTCAGGATCACATATCTAGTAACTATTTGAGGCCAGATTTGAGTTCAGATCTTCTTGACTCCAAAACCAATACTCTATTATGTTATCAGGCTTCCCTATTGTCCCCTCTACCTAGCTCCTTATATCATCTTCTATTTGTTCCCAGAACACCCACAACTGTTATCTTTATCAACAATTGTTCATCCTGACCTTTGCCCCTTCTTCATACCATCCTCAAAGGGCTAACTACCCTTCTTACCTACCATGTTTTTCAATCCTATCTTTTAAAAATAAAAAGAGTGTCCTTTGTGTCCACTTCTATCTCTTCATATAACTCTTTTTTTATTCTTCTTTGGAATACATTTTTTTTTGCATCTTAAGCTTTTCATTCTAAAGATATACTGGCCCACTTGGCAAGTCACCATGTAGGGGAAAAATAGTTTCACTGTGTACCACTGATTTTACATCACATTGAAAGTCTCACTAGCTGACTTACTAAGTAGTTTGTTTAAAAAGAGACAGTATTTGTGTTATTACAAAATATCTAAGTGAGGCTGAGAGAGGATCTTGTTTTGTTTATGTCAAAAGATATTGTAATGCCTAAATAATATTTCTATTAAGAAGTGATATAAGATTTCAGAAGGAGCACTGGATTTGTACTGAGGTGAGACCTGGATTCAAATCTTATATCAGTACTAAGGATAATAGGCAAAAGTAGCAAATAGCAAATGCCTTTTATTTGGCTTGATACCAAGAAAATATTGTTTTTGTGAAAGAGAATTTTTTCGTTCTTTCTAAAGTAATGTTTTTTATTTTATTTTTTCTCAAATTCATTTTTTTTTGCTGAGGCAATTGGGATTTAGTAACTTGCCCAAGGTCTCAGCTAGGGAGTGTTATGTGTCTGAGACCAGATTTGAATTCAGGTCCTCCTGGCTTCAGGCCTGGTGCTCTATCCCCTGTGTCACCTGGCTGCCCCTCTCAAATTCAACTTGAAACAATTTTTAGCATTCATTTTCTATAATTTTGCAGTTCCAAGTATTCTCCTTCTCCTTCTTGAAAACAAAACACTTCTTAAATATCAAATCTGAATTAAGTTCAAATCCAGTCTTAATACATATCATCTGTATGATCATAGGCAAGTTAACTTCTATCAGAGTCAGTTTCCTTAATTATAAAATGTAGAACTTAATAGCACATACTGCGATGTTGTTGTAAAGATCAAAGGAGATACTATTTATGAAATGCTTGATATATTATCTGTCACAAATTAGGTACTTGATAAATGCTTATTCCCTTTCCTTCTCCCAATCCCTGTCCCTAAGAAGAATGGCCATGGTGATGTGGAAGGAGATCCCAACATAGACAGCCTTCAACCAGAATATGGATAAGCCCCTTGTTGGGTTTGTTAAAGTGGGGATTCCTTTGATGAATGGATAGGGCCAGAGGTCTTCTGAGGTCCCTTCCTATTCTCCAATTCTATGATTCCATAAAACTTGTTATTTGCACCATTATGGACAAATCATTTCAAACTGAATCTCAATTTCCTCATCAGGGGAAAATAATACCTAGAGTGCCAATTTAATAAGGTTGTTATGAATATCCTATGTAATGATGTATTTGAAATGCTTTGCAAACCTTATTGTATAATATAAACATCAGATACTATTTATCTCTTGTAGCTACATGCTACATGGACTTAAAACATGGGATGTTTTAAGCCAATGATTTCATTGGTTGGTGGAATCTCCTTTACCGAAGCAGACTGACAATGATTCTGTGACTCACAGCCTTAGGGAGTTGCCTGGGGCCTTGAGAGGTTAAGGCACTTGATCAGGGTTACACAGCCAATCATGATTATGATTATTCTTCCATTTTTGAAAAAGACCAATGATATCACAGGTGACATCTTGAGTTGTCCATGAATTGGAATTAGGTTGGCAGGGATGCACAGTCAGCAGCCTAAATCCCTCTTCCAGAGTCATCAAAATCTAGTGGTGAGACATTAGGATGACTGGTGATGGTCCAGGATGCAGTGGATGACCTTGGTATCTTCCACAGCTAGCCAAGGTCTACGCTTTCCACTAAGCCAGGATGCAGCAAAGGGAGGATTTTATCCCCAGCCTTCAAAACCCAAAGCTGGCTTTCTTTCAATCTTCCATGCTAAAAATCTCCAAAGAGATAACCTCATCCAATTCCTTCATTGGAGAAATGAAAAAAGTAGGGCTCAGAGACAGTAACCTATTTGTCCATTGTCAAAAAGAAAGATAGTGACTGGACTAGAGTCCTCTTGCTACAGTATATCTTTTGGTTTGACCCAAAGTTAATTTTAAAGGCAAAAATGCATCTTTATTCATGGGGTCTGGTGCATCTGATGTCCCTTCCTAGTCCTGATTCAGAATTCCCATCTTCTTGAAATAGCAAGGTTGAACTTGGAATCTGCGAAAACTGGATTCAAATGTGCCCTCAGACACTTACTAGTGCATGACCTTGGGGAAGTCATTAAACCATAGCCTTCCTCAGTTTCTCCATCTGTAAAAAGAGGATAATAATAATACCTATTTCACTGGATTATGGTGAACACATGTAAAGAATGTTGTAAATTTAAAAATTCTATGTAAATGCTAGCTGTTGTTGTTGTTGTGATTAATCATCTTCAGAATGAAATTAAATCTTAAATTACTGAAGGGAATCCAGCTACTTTCCCACCACTCTCTCTCCTCTCTCCCTCCTACTCTCTCTCTCTCTCTCTCTCTCTCTCTCTCTCTCTCTCTCTCTCTCTCCAGATTCCCTGAAGCCTCTGGATTTCAGAGCTGTTAGCCCCAAACCAAGAAGGGTCAAATTTCCTAGGAAATACTGAGGAGTAGGGGCTGAAAGACAGATGGAAGCCCACAAGGGCTAAGCAGGACATTCCCAAACAAGATGACTCATGGGAAAGGTTTTGCTGTTTGCTGTGACCATGTTGGGTCTACTTAAGTAAGAGACATCCATCATTCCCATCTGAGGTGATAGAGGAAACACACAAGGGTCTTAAGAAGTCCCCCGAGGAATTGAGGGACCACAAACCTGGAGACATTTATTTCAAGCAAAATATGTATCACTCTATAATTTGATAAAATGATATACATACTTATACACTTGCATAAAGCAGAGAAAAAGTGACTCTCATGTGTCAGAATAGAATGGTTGAGATGAGAAACCTAATGAGCTCCATGGGAACAGAAGGATCGAAGGTCTTTGACCTGTTCTTCATTTTAATTAGTCAAACAAACATTTTTAAGTTCTTATTATTTACCAATGATTATCACAATTACTGATTATTCATTATTGCTATTAATTATTAATTGCTAATTAATCATTATTAATTTTATAGTATATTATTAATAGCTATTTTTAGTAGATGCCATTTACTTACATTAGACTTCAAAATATTTAATTCTCACAATAACACTGAGAAACAGGTGCTATTATTATTCTCATTTTAAATCTGAGGAAACTGAGGTAGATATAGGTTAAGTGACTTGTCCAGAGTCAAACAGTCAGTAAATATCTGTGGCTGGATTTTAACTCAGAAAGATAGTCAGGAGGGAGGAGTGAGAGTGTTCTGGGCACGGGGGACCAAATGTAAAGTCATGGAGAAGGGAAATAAAATATTGTGTGAAAAAAACATCAAGAAGACTAGGCTTACTGGATCACAGTATGGATCAGAGAATCCAATAAGACCCAGGTGTAGACTGTAAAATACCTATGACCCCCAGAATCATCAGCACCATCCTCCTCCCTCCCAGATAGAGGATTTTTAAGTCATCCCAAATTTCAAAGGAACAATATTTGGAGGAAATATCATTATTGGTTTTGAATTTCTTTGTCTATAATTTCTTTAGGGTTTAAATCAACCCAGACTTGCAGATGATGCAGACTGCAGTCCTCTGGTGTACAGGGCTAAGACCACCCTCCCAATGGCCAGAAAGCTTATCATTTCCTTATTCCTTGAATAAGACCTTGGGGTAGTAGAAAAAATTCTGGATTTGGATTCAGATCTGGTTTCAAATCTCAGCATTGACACAGATGACAACAGTCTCTTGGAGGACTTCTAATGGCACCATCCTAGAATCCCTCCCACATTTTCTGACCTTCTTTTGGAAAACTAGTACATTACAAACCAGTATTTGGCAAAATACCAATGCAGGTATCCCAAATATACCAAAATTCCCACCCGCAGGGAGAAGGGAGACACTTCAGAGAGTGCATGAAGAGAAGGGTAAATCGTTCTTTTGGAAACATCAGAACATTTCTGACGAGCCCAAACTGCCCGATCAGTACAGGGGCTGTCATCAGGTCATCCAGCATCCATGCCTAAATAAGTTGGGCAATTGCTTCCTTCCCAGAAGTCAGTTCATTAATGCTAGAAAGCAAAGGTGAGGCAAGTCCTTGCCTCAAGGACTTTTGGGACTACCCGGAATCAATAAGAGAGGGCAAAAAGGTCTACCCGTAGCATCCAGGAATCACTGGGGCAGAATTGCTGAAATCCAGAAAGAGTTCTCACAAAACATCAGCAATGACATTCAAATGGCCCTGGAGGCAGTCGTGGCCTGGGGTGGCACAGGGTGGAAAAAAATATCCAGGGTGGCTGTGCCCTTCTGGAACTGCCAATGATGTATCTTTGGCTGTTTGCCCTTTCTTCCCCCTTCTCTCTCTCTCTCCTCTGTCTATCTCTCTCTGTATCTCTCTCTCCCTTCTCTCTCCTCTCTCTCCCTCTGTCTTTCTCTGTCTCTGCCTCTCTCCTCTCTTGCTCTCTGTCTCTCTTTGTGTCTGTCTATGTCTTTGCCTCTCTCTATCTCTATCTCTGTCTCACTCCTTTGTCTGTCACTTCCTTCTCTCTCTCTCTCTCTCTCTCTCTCTCTCTCTCTCTCTCTCTCTTCTCTCTCTTCTTTATCTCCCCCTTTCTCCCTTTCTCCCTTTCTCTGTTTCTCTTTCTCTGTCTATAAACACATTCTGAGCTAAGAAGAGATGACAGATAATGGCTAATCTGCTGAGGCCCTGGGGAGAAGAAAATGGCCTTAGTCAGGGCTGGCTGCTGAGCACTCAGAAGGCCCAGTTTCCCTCTGGAAGGCCATCCTCTGCTTGTCAGCATTTACAAATGGCCCTGTGAGGCAGGCAAGCATCTCCTGCCTCTGTCTAGTTTCTAGAGCAAGCCCCACCGAGACAGCTCATCTCTCGGCATCAGGCTTTTCTCTCCTCTGGAAGAATAGCAAACAGGTTCCGAGCCGGCTCTCTGCCAAGATGGATGAGACCCCACGGCTGCTCTGGGGCCGTCAAACACACCCGACTCGGACTCTGGTGTGAGACACCTTTGAGGGATGAGGACCACCCCAGGGCTGGCAAGCTCCAAGTCATCTCTGGAGTTTGCTAGATTTGCTTACTTACTAAAAAGGGGCCAGTCTTCCAATTCCACAAATATTTATGGAGCACCTTGGAGAGAGGAATGGTGACTGGACAGAGATTTCATTAGTAGAGGAAACTCACACTACTGGGCTTACATCCCAAAGAGATTATAAAGAAGGGAAAGGGACCTGTATGTGCACAAATGTTTGTGGCAGCCCTCTTTGTAGTGGCTAAAAACTGGAAACTGAATGGATGTCCATCAGTTGGAGAATGGCTGAATAAATTGTGGTATATGAAAATTATGGAATATTACTGTTCTGTAAGAAATGACCAACAGGATGATTCAGAAAGGCCTGGAGAGACTTACACGAACTGATGCTGAGTGAAATGAGCAGGACCAGGAGATCATTATATACTTCAACAACAATACTATATGATGACCAGTTCTGATGGACCTGGACATCCTCAGCAATGAGATCAACCAAATCATTTGCAATGGAGCAGTAATGAACTGAACTAGCTATGCCCAGAAAAAGAACTCTGGGAGATCACTAAAAACCATTACATTGAATTCCCAATCCCTATATTTATGCACACCTGCATTTTTGATTTCCTTCACAAGCTAATTGTACAATATTTCAGAGTCTGATTCTTTTGTACAGCAAAATAACATTTTAGTCATGTATACTTATTGTGTATCTAATTTATATTTTAATATATTTAACATCTACTAGGTCATCCTGCCATCTAGGGAGGGGTGGGGAGTAAGAGGAAAAAATTGGAACAAGATGTTTGGCAATTGTTAATGCTGTAAAGTTACCCATGCATATATCCTGTAAATAAAAGGCTATTAAAAAAAAAAAAGTAGAGGAAACTCGCAAGCAAAGAAATCCCCCCTGCCAATGGGATTGTCCCCTTCTCTGAAAATGATGGCTTTTTCTTAGTCATGTCCAGCTCCTCCTGATCCCATTTGGGCTTTTATTGGCAGAGATACTACAGTGCTTTGCCATTTCCTTCTCCAGTTCATTTTACAGATGAGGAAACTGAGGCAAATGGGGTCAAGTGACTTGGCCAGGGTCCTACAGCAAGCTAAAGCCAGATTTGAACTCAGGAAGATGACTCTTCCAGACTCCAGGACTGGCATTCTATACACTATGGCAACACCCAGCTGTCAATGCAAGTGATAGTCTTGGAGAATTGTCTAGAACAGTGGAAGTGACTTGTCCAAGGACACTCAGCCAGGATATGTCAGATCATGTCTTCTCTATGGCTCACAACTTCCTTCAAAGCATTGAGATTACTAGGAATTATTATAGGGCAGCTAAATGGCCCAGTGCTGTGTGACCCTGGGCAAGTCACTTAGCCCCAATTGCCTCAGCAAAAATAAATAAGTGAGTGAATGAATAAAAGGAGTTATTATGAGTTGGGCACTAAGGATATAACTGAAAAAGAAAAGAAATAGTCCTTGCCTTTGAGGAGCTGCATTTGTTTGAAGGGAGAAACATTCATGTGAAGATATATTAAAGACATTTCAAGAGGTAGAGAGAACAAATTACTTGAGGGGAGGAAGTATGAAGACCGAGTTAGCACCTGGATATCTTAGAATCAGCCAGAGTCAGGATAAGCAAAAGTCCTTGGTCTTTATTCTTGGTCTTTAGGGGTAGGAGTGAACAGGATGGATGCAGGACCTTCCTTCTCTTCCTCTACTGCCAAAGTGACCCTGGCTAGTCTTACTCCACCCCCTAATCCTTCCCACAATTCTCTGTATACACCAAAAGATTGAACCAGCATAGAATAGTGGGAAGGGCCATTCCAAGCATATGTTAATAGAGTATTGTCTGATTGGTAATTAGCCTTAAGTGCTCGGTGGTCCGACCTAAGTGCATTAACTCAGAGTTTCAGTCCTTTAAAAGGAAGGATTGGGAAAGTGGCTTGGGGGAACTTCAAGGAAAGGCTAGGGTTTCCAAGGAAAGTGAGAGCACAAGGCCTGGAGGTCAGAGATGGGCCGTCATGTATTTGGAAGAGCCAGCAAGGGCATTTTGACTCCAACAAAGAATAGCTGAAATGGAGAGATAAGAAAGAAGAAAGGGAGGACAGATGGGAGCCACAATCGGGTCGGTTTTAAAAGTCAGTTGTACTTTAACCTTGAAGTTCTACCCTCAGACAGAATCCAAACCATACTGGCACTTCCCTATTGACAGAAAAGTTCTGGAAGCACTGGGGAGCCCAGTTATTTTTTGCTGAATACAACAAACCTAAGGAGTTTGAAAGGGAGTGTGCTAAATGGATTGATGCTACCATGATGAGAAATTCCCCTTCCTCTACCCACTGGGAACTTAGATTTTAATAGGAGCACAGAAGCTTGGAAATAAATATAGAAATATACCATCTCCCCTCCCCTCTACCTCTTACGTTTCTGATTTCCATCTGTGCTCAGTTTGAACCCTACTTTTTTTCCAGGAGACCTTTCCTAGTGTCTCCATCCCTGTCTCTTCCCTTCTGGGACCATCTTCCATCTCCACCATCTGTGTCTCTCAGGCACCTGGATTATTTGCATGTCCTCTCCTTCATTAGAATTTGAGCTCCTTAGCAACAGAGACCATGCTTGCCTTTCTTTGTGTCCCCACCACTTACCACAGTGCCTGATATACAGCAAACACTTAATAAATCCTTGTGGACTATCACAACTTATGAATAAAGAGGGGAGGTCAGAGAGTGACCTTAAGGAGGTCAGGAATCTAACTTACGGAAAGCTTTCTGATAAGGAAAATCAAACCATTGGACATAAGTAATGCTATAGCTTCCTAAAATAACAGACAATAAAATCCTTTTATTCAAGATATTTCATATAATTGCCTCATTTTACAGAAGGGAAAACCAAGCACTGGAGCAAGTCAAAGACTCATCCAAGGCCATATGGCCGGCTGAGCCCACAGCCCTGCCTTGATTCTCTATTATTCAGTCCATGGCCGATACACCCTATTCATTCCTGTTTCTTCTTCCTTCCTTCCTTTTAGACCCAGTGCAGCTGATCCCTTTATGAAAACCACACAATTTGGCCAGGATATTTTAATATGATAAATATTTTTCCAAGGTGTTTATTTCAAGATACATATAAATGTCTATAACTCTCTGACTTAATGCTTTCTATTTGATGGAACTTTGATTTGAAAAAGAACTCAGTTTAAGCTGCGTAGAAGGCAGGGGATCTGTTCAAAGGTCCTGAATCTGTCAATTCATCCACCCTTCAATTAGAATTCATGTCAGAGCAGCTCAGCATTCTGAATTGTGGAGTCGGGTGAATAGAAATGAGGAGATGGGCAGCTGGCGCCATGGCTGATTGAGAAAGAAGAACTGAATGAGACTGAACTAAACTAAAATCTCCCCCAGAGTGTGTTTAAGTGTTTTATGCCTGCGAATGCCTCAGCCAATGGACAGACCGAGGAGTCCTAGGGGAGTGATGGCAACAGAGTGATACAGTGGGGGAAAACACATGCTCTGGAGTCAGAGAATCTGCATTTGAATCCTGCTTCTGACACCTATCCTTGTGTTACATTGGATAAGTCACTTAACTCAGTTGTAAAAGGAAGGGGTGGGCTAGATGGCCTCTAAGATCCCTTGCAGCTCAAATCTTGTTTTTTTAAATTTTATTTTATTTTTTATTTAATAGCCTTTTATTTACAGGTTATATGCATGGGTAACTTTACAGCATTAACAATTGCCAAACCTCTTGTTCCAATTTTTCCCCTCTTTCCCCCCACCCCCTCCCCCAGATGGCAGGATGACCAGTAGATGTTAAATATATTAAAATATAAATTACACAATATAAATAAAAAATATAAAATACACAATAAGTATACATGACCAAACCGTTATTTTGCTGTACAAAAAGAATCAGACTCTGAAATATTGTACAATTAGCCTGTGAAGGAAATCAAAAATGCAGGTGGGCATAAATATAGGGATTGGGAATTCTATGTAGTGGTTCATAGTCATCTCCCAGAGTTCTTTCTCTGGGTGTAGCTGGTTCTGTTCATTACTGCTCCATTGGAACTGATTTGGTTGATCTCATTGCTGAGGATGGCCACGTCCATCAGAACTGGTCATCATATAGTATTGTTGTTGAAGTATATAATGATCTCCTGGTCCTGCTCATTTTACTCAACATCAGTTCGTGTAAGTCTCTCCAGGCCTTTCTGAAATCATCCTGTTGGTCATTTCTAACAGAACAATAATATTCCATAATATTCATATATCACAATTTATTCAGCCATTCTCCAACTGATGGGCATCCACTCAGTTTCCAGTTTCTGGCCACTACAAAAAGGGCTGCCACAAACATTCGTGCACATACAGGTCCCTTTCCCTTCTTTATAATCTCTTTGGGATATAAGCCCAGTAGTAACATTGCTGGATCAAAGGGTATGCACAGTTTGATAACTTTTTGGCAGCTCAAATCTTGTGATTGCAAATGGTGGGAAGAACCCTCGACCTCAAATCTGAAGGTTTAGATTCACATTCCAAATGTGCTACAAATCACTAACGCTCTCCGGACTTCTGGGTTTGATCTTTGGCTTTGTTTTTGTAATAGTATTTTATTTTTCCAAAATACATGCAAAGATAGGGTTCATTCACCTTTGCAAAATCTTATGCTCCAAGTTTTTCTCCCTCTCTTTCTCCCTTCTCCCTCCCTAAGACAGCACGTGTAATTCTTTTAAGCCTATTTCCATATTCATCATGCTGCACAAAAATCAGATCAAGAGGGGAAAAAATGAGAAAGAACAAAAAAACAAGCAAGCAAACAACAACAAAAAGGTGAAAATACTATGCTTTGACCCATGTTCATAGTTCTTTCTCTGGATGCAGATGGTTTTTTTCCATCCCAAGCCTATTGGAATTTCCTGGAATCATTTCATTGTTGAAAAGAGCCAAATACTTCACAATTGATCATCTCATAATATTATGCAATATTCTTCTGGTTCTGCTCACTTCACCCAGCATCAGTTCACGTAAGTCTCTCCAGGCCTTTCTGAAAGCATCCTGCTGATCATTTCTTATAGAACAGTAATATTCTATAACATTCATATACCATAACTTATTCAGTCATTCCCACTGATGGGCATCCACTCAGTTTCCATTATGAAATAATCTGCCTTGTGACCTTTTTGAAAATGCTTAGCATGAGCAATGCAAGATGAGGGGGTCAAATGCCCCATGAAATTGTCTCCTTTATTGCCTTTGGGCATGCAATAAACTTAACTCTACAATCTCCTTTGCTTTCCCAAAAAGAACCATTTTTCTTTCTCTCTTACTTGCACTTTCTGCCTTCATATAAATCCATGTCAAAAATGTCAAAACAAATGTGATTAAAATCCTTCAGTAACTGGCTAATCGACAGTCACAAAACCAACAACATAAATGTTTAATCGTTTTACAAACTGAGATTCTGAGCATCCTTGGCTCCCTTTAAGCCACATCATCATGATCTGTGCAGAAGCAGAATGGAATGGTTAAGTGCCTGTTATGTGCCAGACAAATATTCTCATTTGCTTTAATTTGCTGAAGCAATTGGGGTTAAGTGACTTGCCCAGTGTCACACAGCTAAAAAATGTTAAGTGTCTGAAACCAGATTTGAACTCAGATCCTCCTGACTTCAGGGCTGGTGCTCTAACCACTACACCAATTAGCTGCCCCATATTATCTCATTTGAACTTCATGATGACCCTAAGAACTAAAATAGGATTACATGGCACACAGATAACCATCTGACATTTCATGTCCAAACTTATTTCTACCAGCAAGCCAACTGCATAATGTTAAGGAAACTTCTCAGGCCTCAGTTTCCCAAGCTGAAAAAGGAATAGTGTGGCTTACATGATTTCAAAGTTGTCTTTCAGCATCAATAGAATAAAATCACCAGAGGAACCAAAGGGATCTAAAGAATCCTATAGAAGATGGTGCTGAAACTCAGTAACATGGAAGATATCATAAATAATATGAAAGTATCAGTAGAAACAGTTAAAAGTTAAATAACTAAAATGGAGCACAGAATATCAAGCAGTGTAGACAAGTTGGAATAAGCTCAGGAAATAATACAACTAGAGTAGAATATAATTGGGGAGAAAACAGGAATGCTTGTAAATATTTAACAACCAGATTTTTCTGAAAAAAAAACATATGCTTGATACATTTTTAAGTTTAATCTGCACTATTATCATTTTCTCCAACATTTTTGTCTTGAAAATCAAGAAAACTATAAATCAAGCCCTGATCTATAGCATTTGCCAATTTCTTAACTGTAAATTTTTACAGTGAAAATGTAATTGTCTCGTCACAAGCTGAATCATATTGGTCCCAACCCATCCAAGAAAGCAACACAGGTGAAAGTGATAAATCAGAAAACCCGATTAAGGAAAGGAAAGTTCAGAATAATTGAGGTTGTGAAAATATCAAAGAAGAAAAAAAATATGATCATATTTTAGCAAATCATGAAACAAAATATTACAGAGTATTCAAAAGCCAATAAACTAATGACCTTCACCAAATAGAATTTATAGAATCCCAGAGAGACTAAACTTAAAATTCAACTCAGCCAGCCACATCATTGTCAAATTTCAAAAACAAAGGAAAAAATCCTTTAAGCTGTCTGAAAGACAAAGCATCCCCCATCAAGAAACACCGATTTGAGATATCAAAATATGTTTGCAAAATGCAGGGATGACTGAGCAAGCTGAAATATGGCATATAGAAAATGTAGAAATATGGGCTTCATTCTGAGAATCCACTTCTGAATAAATCTAAGCAATCTCTTAGCAGCCATTTTAAAACCAAAATAATTATCTCAAATTCATGGGAGAAAGGAGTAAATCAAGGAATGAGTTTCCAAAAAAGTGATTACTGCTGAGCAGTAGATACACCTGGTAGAGTTAAGTACTTAGAACAATGGATACGTTTCAAAAATAATTAATTACTTTCTATCTTCCTGTAATCATTAAAAATCACTTTTTTTCAAAATTGGCAGTATTATATTTTTAATTCCTGAAAGGCATAGTTGTGCTTAAATAATATAAATGGAGATAAAGAAGGTAAATCTAGATAAATAAAGTCAAAATGGATTTAAAGAAATAGAAGTATATGATTTCAAGATAATTTTTTAAAAGGAAAAAAAGCAGGTAAATGAAGTGGAAAGGGAAAGGGAAGCAGAAGGTCAAGGGAGAAGGCATCCCAGTTTAAAATGGCATCTTTGAAAATGAAGGTTGATTTTCCAGTGCCAGTTTGGTGGAGAGAGGGAAGAACCCTCCCAAATTCCCCTCCAAACAACTAGAAAACAACCTCAGAATGGTCTAGGAATAGGGAGACAGTTTACCAGACCAGGAGGGAAGATCTGTCATGTTAGGTGTGAAGTGATGAAGGTTGAAGTCCAAAAACTTCAGTAAGACTCCAGTCCTAGGGCAATCCACCAGCAAAACACCATCTCCCTCCTGCAAACCAAAATCCCAGTAGGAAAATGAACAGTCTATACTAGCATCCTACCCCAGTGACAATGGCCCCATAAACTACAAGTGAAACCTTGATCCTGTTGCTGACCAGTAGTAAAACCCTGCCCTGGGGCTGTCCAACACTGAGACCCCAGACACTGCGTCTACCATCAGAGAGACCCTGTTTCCATAGTAACTCAGGAACAGGACTCATGCCCTCAGGCAGAGAAGGAACAAAATGACTCCATCAGGTTTTGTTAGTGGACAGGTCTTGTTTCCATGCAATCCAGCAATAGAGTCCCACCCCACCCTAGACTCTTTTCTAGGGACAAGCATCAGAAAGATTCTGTTATCACAGCAACTCACAGCAAATTCCCTCCTCTGGAGCAACCCAGCAGCTGAACCCCACCTCCAAGGAAGGTCAACAGAGAGACCCCGCCCCATCGGGTATAAGCCAAAATGGAAACCTACCCTACAGAGAAAGCAAGCAGCTAAGCCATGAAGCCGAGTGAGAACCAGAGCCAAACACAGAACCCCAGCACAAAAAGCTTGGGACAGTGCGGGACTAGAGTCCAAATCTCACATAAAAACACCAAGTTATTTTTAAAGGCACAGCAATAAGCAAAATAGCTTGACATAGAAATTACCATAAACTTAAAAGAAGATGATGATGTCAAAATGGCTACATATAAAGCCTCAAAGAAAAATGTAATTTCATCTCAAGCCCAAAACGAATTTCTTGAAGAGCATAAAATTATTTTAAAAAGCAAATTAGAGAAGTAGAAGAAAAATTGGAAAAAGAAATGAGAGTAATTCAAGAGAATGATGGGAAAAAAGTTAATAGCATGGAAAAAGATATATAAAGATTGACCAAGGAAAATAACTCCCTAAGAACAGAATTGACCAAATGGAAAAGCAAGTAAAAAAGTTCCCTGAAGAAAACAATTTTTTAAAAATTAGAATTGAACAAGTGAAAACTAATGACTCTATGAAACAGGAAGATACAATAAAATCAAGTTATGTTACATTAAAAAGGTTTTGCACACACACACAAAACACAACAGCAATGCAACCAAAATTAAAGAAAAGTAGAAAGCTAGGAATCATTTTTCAGCCAATGTTTCTGATAAAATCTTCATTTCTCAAATATATAGAGTCAAATGCGTAAGAATACAAATTTTTCTCAAATTGATAAATGGTCAAAGTATATGAACAAGCAATTTTTAGATAAAAAAATTAAAGCCATATACAGTCATGTGACAAAATTCTCTAAATCACTATTGATTAGCGAAATGTAAATTAAAACAACAACCACTTCATAACTATCAGATTGGCTAAGATCATAGGAAAAGATAATGATAAATGTTGTAGGAGATGTGGGAATAAATGGGATACTAATGCATTGCTGGTAGAGTTGGGAATCAGATCAGTTTTTGAAAGTAATTTAGAACTATGGTCAAAGGGCTATAAAACTGGGCCTACCCTTTCATCCAGCAATGTCACTACTGGATCTATATCCCATAGAAATCACTAAAAAGGGAAAAGGCCCCACATGTGCAAAAATCTTTGTAGCAGCCCTTTTTGTAGTGTCAAGGAATTGGAAACTGAGTGGATGCCAGTCAATTGGGGAATGACTGAATAAGTTGTAGTATACACAGGTAATGGAATACTATTGTTCTATAAGTAGGCAAATTT
Organism: Sarcophilus harrisii; assembly: GCF_902635505.1. Taxonomy (NCBI): domain Eukaryota; kingdom Metazoa; phylum Chordata; class Mammalia; order Dasyuromorphia; family Dasyuridae; genus Sarcophilus; species Sarcophilus harrisii. Next base: position 17,110,974 of record NC_045426.1, on the reverse strand, counting down.
CAGAAAAGCTTTTTCTGAAATATGAACTGATGCTAAGTGAAGTGAAAAGAACCAGAAGTACATTATATACAGTAACCATAAGATTAGGTGATGATCAACTATGAGACTTAGCTTTTCTCAGCAATATAGTGATTCAAAACAATTTCTATAGATAGAAATTGCCATCCATAACCAGAGAAAGAACAATGAGCACTGAACATGGATTGAAACATACTGTTTTCATCTTTTTTGTTTACTTTTTCTTTCTTAAGGTTTTTCTTTTTTGTTCTGATTTTTCTTTTACAACATAACTTATATGGAAATATGTTTAACACGATTCTACACGAATAACATATCAGACTGCTTGCTGTCTTAGGGATAAAGGAATGAAGGGAGGGAAGGAGAAAAAAAATGGGACTCAAAATCTTACAAAAAAATGAATGTTGAAAATTATCTTTAAATGTAATTGGACAAATACTATTAAATGGACTAAAATTAAAAAAAAAGAAAATGTGAAATTTCTCATTAAAAAACTGATGTAGGAAAATGAATCCAGGATAAGCAATATATAAGATTTATTGGACTAAAGTCACGATTAAAAAAAAAAAAAGCCTGGACAAGATCTTTTAGAAAAGTATCAAAGGAAACTGCCTTGATGTATTAGAACCAGAGGACAAAAAGAAATTGAAAGAATCTACCAGTCATTGCCTGAAAGAAACCACAAAATGAAAACTCCTCAAGAATATTATAGCCAAATTCTGAAGCTCACGGATCAAGGAAAAACAATTGCAAGCAACCAAAAAGAAATAATAACAAATATCTTGCAGTTACAGTTAAGGTCACACAGGTTTTGGAACCAGAGGTCTTGGAAATATGTAGACTATAAGGCACAAGAGTTAGTCTTGCAGTCAAGAATCATCTAGCTAGTAAAACTGAATATAATCTTTCAGAAAGGAAAATTAATATTTAATGAAATAGAGATCTTTCAAGCATTTGTAATTAAAATACCAGAGCAGAATTAAAAAGTTAACCTCCAAATATGACTGAAGGGAAATAAAAAAAGAGAGAGAGAGAAAAGAAAAAAGAAAGATGAAACAAGAAATTTAATAAAGTTATGCTGTTTATATTTCTAAATTACAAGATATTTAAAACTCAACAACTTTCTTAGTATAAGAGCAATTAAAAGGAGTATATGGAGACAGATAGTATAGACATAAGGTGACTTTGAATGATACTGAAAACAAACAGAAGAACCAAATAAGTGAAAAAGAAAATTGCAATAAAAGAAGGAGAGGGAGACTGAATGGAGTAAATTATCCCACATAAAATCTTTGACATTAATTTACTGGTGAATAACTTTTACTTTTACAAATTTGACTCAGTACTCTATATATCTGAGAAAGGATGTTGGTAATATATAGAAATGTTGATGATTTACATGAATTTGTTTTGTGTTCTACAATTTTAAGTTGTTAATAATTTCAAGTGCTTTTTAAGTTGATTCTCTAAGATTATCTAAATACAATATCATGTCATCTGCAAAGAGTCATAATTTTGTTTCCCCATTGCTCATTCTAATTCCTTTCTTTTTCTTCTCTTATTGCTATAGCTAACATTACTAGGACAATATTAAATAATAGAGGTGACGATAATGGACATTCTTGCTTCAACCCTGTACTTATTTAGAAGACTTTTATCTTGTCCCCAGGACAGATAATGCTTTCTGATGGTTTTAGACAAATATTACTTGTCATTTTAAGGCAAGCTCCATTTATTCCTATGTTCTCTAGTATTTTTAATGGTAAGGGGTGTTGTATTTTGTCAAAGTCGTTTTTACATTTAGCAACACAATCATGTAATTTCTTTTGTATTTGATATTGATGTGTTCCATTCTATTGATAATTTTCCTAATTTTGAACCAGTCCTGCATTCTTGGTATTAATCTCACCCAATCATAGCATATGATTTTTGTTATATATTATGGTAATCTCTTTGCTCTAATTTTTTGCATCAATATTCATTAGAAAAATTGCTCTATACTTTTCTTTCTCTGCTTGATTTTTCCTGGTTTGCTTATCAGCACCATATTAGTGTCAGAAAAGGAGTTTAGTAGGACTTCTTCTTTACCTATTTATCCAAATAGTTTATATAGTATTAGAATTAATTGTTCTTTAAATGTTTGGTAGAATTCACTTGTGAATCCATTTAGTCCTGGAGATTTTTTCTTTAAAAAATCATTAATGGCTTATTCAACTTCTTTTTCTAAGATTGGGTTAAGTATTCTAATTTTTTTCTTTTGTTATTCTGGGTAAAATGCTCCAGATCATTATTAATCAACAATAATATAAATATAAAAAACTTATGAGTCTACCTGCAAAGAAACCCAGGAACTATATGAACACAACTATAAAACACTTTCCACACAAAAAAGTCAGATCTAAGCAACTGGAAAAATACTTGTTGTTCATTGGTAGGCTAAGCCAATATAATAAAAATGACAATTGGGCCCAAATTAATATATTTATTCAGTACCACACCAATCAAACTATAAAATGGTATTTTGTAGAGCTAGAAAAAATAGTAACAAAATTCATCTGGAAGAACAAAAGCTCAAAGATGTCAAAAAATGTGAAAGAAGGGTGACTAGCTGCACTAGATCTCAAATTGTATTATAAGACAATAATTATCAAGATAATTTATTAGTGGCTAAGAAATGGAGTGGTGGATCAGTGGAATAGGTTAGGTACAAATTACATTATAATAAATGCTAAAAATAATCTAGTAGATGATAAACCCAAATATCCAAGTTTTTGAAACAAAAACTCATTTTTTTGACAAAAATTGCTGAGAAAAGTGGAAAAACAGTATAGCAAAAACTAGATCTAGCAGAAACTATATATCAAAATGATGTAAAAGTTGGTACATTATTTATACATAAATAGTGATTAGCCAGATTTATGGATCAGAGAAGAATTTAAGATCAAAGAAGACATAGAAAGCATTACAAAATGTAACATAGATAATTTTGATTATATAACCTTAACCAGTTTCTACACCAACAAAATGAACACAACCAAAATTATAAGGAAACAAAAAACTGGGTGCGGGAAGGATTTTGCAAGAAATATCTCTGATAAGGGCCTCATTTCTCAAATATATAGAGAACTGAGTCAAAATTTTTTTAAGAAAATTATGTTATTAGAGGGGGTGTAGAAAAACTGGGAAAGTAATGCATTGTTGGTGGAGTTGTGAATTGATCCTACCATTCTGGAGAGCAATAATTTAGAACTGTGTCCAAAGGATTTTAAAATTGTATTTGATCTAGCAATCTCATGCTATGTTTATATCCCAAAGACATCCCCAAAAAGGGAGAAAGCAGCCATTTTTACAAAAATATTTATAGCCCTTCTTTTTTTGTGGTGGCCAAGAATTAGAAATTATAAGGATGCCCATCAAATGAGGAATGGCTAAACAAGCTGTGGGTTATGATTGTAATAGACTGTGTAAGAAATGACAGACTGAATGATTTCAGAAAAACCTGGGAAGACTTGAGTGAACTGTTGCATAGCAAAGTGAACAAAACCAGGAGAACATTGTATACAATAATAGCAATTTTGTTTGATGAAGAGTTGTGAATGACTTAGTTATTCTCAGCAATACCATGATTCGAAACAATCCCAAAGGACTATTAAGGCATACTATTTGCCCCCAGAGAAGAAGTAATATTAATTGAATACAGACTGAAACATGATATATTTTCACTTTCTTCATTTTTCTTTTATTCAAGTCTTGTACAAAATGATTAATATGGACATGTTTTACAAAATTGCAAAAAAAGAAAAAGGAAGCTGTTGAGTTTTTGAGATGCTTATAAATTAATAATAAAAAATGGAGAAATCCTGTTAGAGGTTATTTATTTTAGTTTAATCAAGAGTAAAACAGGAAACTTTGGTTTTCCTGCTGACAAAACAGATACCTAAAGAGGAAAGATGATAAGAATGGTACTATTGAATTTAAGTAGGTTAAGCTCTCATTAAGAGAAAGAGGATTATAAAATGGATTTTTAAATATCAATAAATGTGCAGCTCCTTGGGGTTTTTGATGCTCCCTCTTTTCCCTCCAGCACTGGGGCCAGAGAAGGGAAAAACAAGCATGGTGGAGACTGTAAGAGTGCGAGAGATGACAAAAGCAATTCAATAAAGTCTCAGCCTGGTACCATGGGATTTTCAAGTCATTCAGTGGGTGGTGTGGAGCATCAGGACAGAATGAGGACCATCAGAGAAAAGCTATATATTATAAAGGAAGCCAGAATATGGTTCCAGAAAAAAAAAAAACACAAATCTTATGGATTCCTGATTGATTAAACAATGTATAGATGAATGCACAGCAAGAATTGAAGTAAGACTGAATTTTCAGATCCATACCCAAAGGCAATTCTACTGTCTGACTCACCTACAAAGATGGTGGATTCAAACCCAAGAGAACTAAGTTTATATCCTAAACCTTATAATGAAATTTCTTAACCTAAGAAATGATTTCTCTGTATGAACTCTGAGCGAAACAAGGCCTGAGCACAAACCAGATGATGAATCTTTTCTCCTTAACTAAACTCAATCAGAAAAAGGAGAGACAAAGAATATAAAGCCTTTTCAATAATTTCTTTAAAATGTTCAAAGATTTGTGTTCCTAATCTCTTCACACTGGTTTATATATCCTTGTAATGATCAGTACCAATTTCTCTCTGATAGATAGGAAAATATTAATCCCCAAAGTTCATTCCTTATCATGACCTTAGCAACATTTTAGATAAAAGTCTCAACATCGAAGAAACTGGGATATATTTAAATTTTAAAAATTAAACATTTTTTGTGGCAATAATCTGGCCATATACACAGAGGAGACTGTGTAGTGGAGATGTGGCAATGTGCTAGCAATTTCTTTTGGTAGTTCTTACAGTTACTATAAAAATCAGATACAAGCAGCAGCCTCGTAAATCTCTGTGGGCTTCATTTTTTATTTAAGTTATGGATATATTTAAAATAAAACCTTTTACATTTTAGTTGTTCTACTGATATCTTTTTGGGGGTCTCTTGACTCAAAGAGATATAATTCTCATGAATATTCTAGTAGACTATTTTCTTTCTTACCACACGATCAGAGTTTATCATACATATTCTAGTCCCTTAACTGCTAGTAGAGGATGTGATCGTATCTCAGGGAAATTTGGAGGAGAAGGGAAATATCCCAAACTCTCAGCAACCGATGTATTTAATTTTGTTCATTTAGTGCATCCCACAAATAAATTCTAAAACCTATGACTTATCATTCTGACTTCAAAGCCTCACTGCCAACTCATACTAAAATCGTTTAAAGTAATCACTATTTCTAATTGACAACAAAATTGGACTTTCACAAGCAGAAAAATACGATGTAGAAATTACAAAGCTAGGCTGATTTGAAAATTAACTACAAATAAGAAAAGGGAAAATCTAGATGAAAAGGAGAAGAAACTGTGCCTTTGCGATAAGCCAATAGAAAACCCTACCAAGACTCACTATATATTAGTATTGTCTTTCATGTTCAAAGACTATTGAACTCTTTAATAAAAACTTATTTATTAAAAATATAATTAAATATATACTGTCTGCAAGGACCACATCAGACTCCCAAATGTGTAAACAAATCAAGGCAGCTAGAATTTGTTAAAATACATACTGTGTGTCAGGCCCTATACTAAGCACTGGGGGTACAAAGAAAGGCAAAAAACAGCATCTGCCTTTAAGGAATTCATTCTAAGATAGACTGAACCTAAAGTGTGGACCACGGGAAAAAGGGATGGATGAGAGAAATATTACAGATGTAGAATTGGCAGTTGTGCTCCTCAGGATATTATGGCTCAAACAAGTATGAAAAGTTACAGATTTCGATAAATTTGTGACAAGATCTCAGTGAAGAAAGGAGAAAGTATGAATTTTTCCAGCTAAAAAGAAAACATTAACAAAAATTCCAGAAAATTTAAATGGAAGATATTTTAGACGTGATATTATGAACCATAACATAATGACACCAGGACTATAGTTTGTTTTTCAAAACATTAAATTTATGTGAGAATGGTTTATGAAAACAAAAAAGACCTTCAACACCATCTAAATTAAAGAAGAAATTTTAAAAAATGTAGAATAAGAGAGGGGAAAGCCAACTGAGTGTGGAATAACAGACTCTGAATTAAAGAGTGGGAGGGGACTTTGTTATCATTTTAAGTAACCCATATGCAAAGGAATCCTCACAATATACTAAACAGATGTTCATCCAGTATCTTCATTGTGACCTATCACTTTCCAAGGCAACTGAGGCCAGTTTGGGAGCTTCAATCATCATCATCAATTCTCTTCTGACATTGGGTCTGACTTTGTCTCTCAGCACCTTCCACCAGGTGCTCCTGGTTTGGACCTCCTGGCTGTTCTTCTGCCTCTAAGGCCTTGGTCATTATCACTTAGTTTTATTCTCATGCTGGAACCAGACCTCTGCCAGGCTGCTCCATTTTTCCCTTTAGGGAGCTCCTTCTGGGGCCTTCATTTGGGACACAGGCCAAATCTAGTCAAGCTTTTTTTTTTATTCCAGATGTGCCTCTGTCTTTCCAACACTAACTAGGTACCGTCTTCCCCTACCCTGTCCTCTAAGTTCCTTTTATGTGTTATTTTCTTTCTTCCACTAGAATGTCAGTTTTTTCTGTGCAGAAATTATCTTTCTTTTCATTAGTGTTTATGTTCTAGTCTTAGACAATGCTTGTATTCCTGGGACCAAGGAGACCAAATTTACTCCTTCTTCCACAGAAGAAGGCTTCTTCATATACACAAAGAGAGCTGTGATGTTCCCCTACTACACCCCCAAGTCTTCTGCTCTCCATACCCTATTCTTTTAACCATTTGCCTATGACACAACTCATGGCCCTTCCCCATACTGGTTGCCTTCCTACGGATGCTCCCCCATGCTTCCTCAACTGTCTTGTCTTGTCTCCTTGTAGTCTGATGAAATACATCAGAATTGTCATCCCTCCCTGATTTGTTGAAAACATACCTCTAAATGAAGCCCAAGATTGCATTCAAATTCTGTTGGATTTTTTTTGTTTTTGTTTTCGATCACCAAATCACAGCAGTGATTTGTATTGAAGTAGTAGTCTACCTCCAAACTCCTATAATTCTCTTTTTTTCTGACAACTTACTACCTAATCATGCCTTACCTGCTTTGGAGTATTGAAAGTAGTTTTTATCCTCAGTGAAATATTTTGTTTTTCCCTACTTACTTTCATTTTAGCAGATTCAGGCTGGTATCTCCTGGAGGCTGTGGAAATTTTCTGAATCCTGATTCTGTGGCCCTGTACTTTAATTACTCCACCCAGTTATTTTTGTCATTTGTCATTTGGATAAGTATGCCAGCAATCTTTACCCAAGTCTTTTATAAACATGGTAAATAACAAAGAGCAAAGCAGAGATCTCTGGGCATTCTACTGGATACCTCTTTCTATGTTGACATTAAACCATTACCAATTACTTTCTCTCTCTCTCTCTCTCTCTCTCTCTCTCTCTCTCTCTCTCTCTCGCTTTTTTTTTGCTGAGGCAATTGAGGTTAAGTGACTTGCCTAGGGTCACAGTTAGGAAGTGTTAAGTGTCTGAGACCAGAATTTAACTCAGGTCCTCCTGACTTCAGGACTGGTGCTCTCTCCACTGCCCCACCCAACTGCCCCATTACCAATTACTTCTTAAGTCCAAATTAAACCAAGTCTGAATCTACCAAAGGGTATTATTGCCTATCCCATAAGAATATTATGAGATACTACATCATAGATAACTACATTAAGCCCAGAGGATGTGTTTGACATTTATCTTTCTATTCCCATTTTCTAGCACAATGTCTGTCAAACAGAAACTATTCAGTGACTAATTGTTGATTGGTTGATTGATGAGTAGTTATGTGACTTCAGGAAAGCCATTTGACCTCTCTGTGCCTCAGTTTCTTTAGCTAATTGTAAGATGCCTTAGAATTGTAAATCCCATAAATAGACTGCCTCAAAGACAACCAATAGCACAGAAAAAGTCTAAGTATTTTAAAGATACAAACTTTCACTGATGCCAGAGCCAGCCCTTTCAAAGTCTACAAACAAAGCCTACTCTATGATGAGCCAGAATACAGCTAGAAACAGGATGCATCAACTCATGACCTTTCTGTGGTTGACCCTCTGCGGTCATCACTAGGATGGTCCCTCTTAGATCCAGCCCCAAAGTCTTGCCATCCTAATAGCATCTGACAGTGCTTGATCACTCATGGCATAAGCTTCCATGAGCCAAGGTCATCTCTATACCAATATAAGAGAACAGAATAGGGCTTCAGGAATGATACAAATATAGCATCAGAATTGATGGACTGCTTGCTGTCACAGGAGTTCTCTGAGGCAAATTCAGAGTGATGGATACCTATATTAATGAGAGAGAAGCTGAATGTGCATTTAAAGAAATTAGAAAAATAGCCAAGCCATACACAAATGAAAGCAAAAGATCAGAGCAGGAGTTAATCGAGTGAAAAATAAGAGAACATTTGGATAGATAAATAAAACCAAGAGTGAGTGTTTGGAAATGGTTAATAAAATTAATGAGTAATTAGCAAATTCAATAAAAATAAGGAAGAAAATTCAAATGACTAAGCATGGAGATAAAAAAGAAGAGAATCTGGCTTAATGAAAATTAAGTTAATGAGGATGTCACATTAATATGCACAGCTTCATGGGGATATATTTTAAAAAATTAAGGTAATATGTTTGATAGGAATAGCACCCTAGGGTTCATTTTTATGGGGAACTCCAGGAAGTAAGAGGAGGCTTCCTCAATCAAAGAAGGTGAGCACTTTTTTTCTGCTAATTATAGCCTAATGGTTATAGCCTATAGCCTATAACCAAAAACATTTACCAGTCATGCTACCAATATATGTCAGAAATGAAACTTGAACTCAGATCTTCCTGGCTGACAATGTAAAGCTCTTGAGAGAGAGAGAGAGAGAGAGAGAGAGAAAGAGAGAGAAATGAGAGATAGATAGACAGATATATCAATAGATGATAGATAGATAGATAGAAAATCATTCAGACAACAAGCATTTATTAAGCTCCTACAAAGTAACAAACAGATACTTTTATATGAATGCAAAATACCCAAACTCACTATAAAATAAATACTGTAAATAGACTGATCACAGAAGGAAGAATCACATGGGCCATTTTGACCACCAGGTAAGAGAGGATTCAAACCACCTAGATGCAAAAATAAATTCCTCCTGTTTCTCAAACATCAAGCAATGGCTTGATCTTTCATGGCACAGATGGGTTTTAAATGTAAGAACAAGTATTCCCTCTTTGACAATGACTGAAGAGAAGTGTAGTTTACTACTGAATTCTAGTCCTATAAAGGAAATAAATTTTTGATGTTTGTAAAGATAAAACTGAAAAATAAAGCTTGTTGTTCCGTTATGCCTGCCTCTTTGTGACCCCATGGATCATACATAACACAACAGGCCCTCCTGTTCTCCACTATCTCCCAAAGTCTGTCCAATCTCATATTTGTTGCTTCATGACACTCTCTAACCATCTTATCCTCCGCCTTCCTCTTCTCCTTTTGCCATATTCTTTCCCATAATCAGTCTCTCCCAATGAGTCCTATCTTCTACAGACTAAAATGAACAATAAATAACAATGCAAAAAATATTGAAAGTTGACAACAAAACTACAATATTCCAGAAATGATTTATTGCACTCAAATAAAATGAATAAACTGAAACATTAGTGAGATAAATCATATACAGGAGAAAACTATAGTGTAATATGGGACTGGCCAATGACCTTGATCCCAGAAGTATATGCAGATGATGAGTCTGCTTCTGAAATAAGGAATGGAGGGGCCAGCCTCTCCACTTCAGAGCTTCTCTATTTCCTGTTCCCTCCTAATGGTAAAGAAAAGGCAGTGAGTGTTAGAGGGGGGATAATGAAGTGCTGTATACCTCCTGGTAGGGACAGAGCCCTGTCTCGTATACACCTGGCTTTCTAGTGCTTGTCTCTGTCCTATCTGGTGTTTTATTTTAATTTTCCCAGGTAAAGGAATATCAGAGATGGCTGAAAGGGTAGAAATCTGAGCCTTCCAAGGTCTCAGAACAGAACTCTGTATAAGAGTTTACTTCCAGCCAAACCTAGTAAGGAGCAGCCTGAGGAAATCAGTCTAGCAGTGAATGGGATTGGACAGATGCCATTTTCTGAAGCACCTTTGTCTATTAGTTCTGCCATGGGGGTGTTCTCTGGCTTAGATGAGATAATGAATATAAAACACTCTGCAGATCTTAAAGCGCTATACAAATGTCAGTTATTTTTATTATCACCATCATCATCATCACTACCATCATGTCATCATCAAGGATTTTTAATAGCAACAGAGTGCTTGCTATATAAATGTTAGCTACTATGATTATTTTTGTTATTATTAGCCTATAATCACCAGACATACAGTTTGGTGGTGGTGAATTCATCTTCCCTCTGGTGCCCTCTCAAGTAATGGTTAGAGAACAATACAAGAGTGTCCTGAACAACTGGGTGCTCCAAAAGGGGAAAAAGTATGAACTCTCACTTTTAAGCTTTATCTTTGTTATTAAAATTATCTTAAGTCCGGATAAGCATCAAAACAGTAAAGCAAACCTGCATTTGTAATGATCATCAGTTTCGCAGATGCAAATTTCTGAGATCATGCTGAAAATTAGGAATCAGATCTCCCAAGCCAGTTAAAACGACTCCAGTACACTCCTACTAAGCTACATTCATAAATGTACATGGTGGGGAGAATGTTTCATATCAACCTTTCTAAGTATGATCTGTTCTTTCCTAGGATTGAAATGGAATAAGGAAAATTTGTCTATGGTTCAGAGAGCTATTCTGTTCTCCTGTTTTATGATATTAATTAAATAATATTGGGATGCTAATCCATTGGTTTTTCTTTTAAAAATATTTGTTTAAAACTAATACAAAGATTTAATTTATACTTTAACATATTTTACATGTATTGGCCAACCCGCCATCTGGGGGAGAGGGTAGGGGGAAGGAGGGGAAAAGTTGGAACAAAAGGTTTTGCAATTGTCAATGGTGTAAAATTACCCATGCATATATCTTGTAAATGAAAAGCTATAATATGAAAAAAACTAATACAAAGTAAGAAAAAGACAAAGAAAAAGGAAAGACGTATGTTCAGAAAAAGGAAAAACAAAACAAAACATTGTCATGTGCCCAGCAGAATATCAGGGAGGACTCAAAATATGTAACAGCAAATTTCCATTTCAAGAAAGTACATATAATAATGAAAGACACTATATTCATGATTGTTTTCTTTGCTTTGCTTCCTTCTAGGTTATTCTTTTATTCTTTATTGCGAACTTCTTACTTTATTCCTTTTTTTTTCTTTTATCCCCACCACCTCTGCCAAACAGGTTATAGTTAAGCAAAGATATATTCATGCATGGATATGTATATATGTATACATGTACATATAATGTATGCATATATATCCTGTATGCATATATTATGTATGTATATATACATATACATATACATACCTACGCACATATGCACATATGCATTTACACATACAAATATATACATCTAAAACAATATTAATATGGTTGCCATATAATGTAGATTTCTCTCTTTATTGAATCTTTGTTTAAGATCAATGATGACTTTTTTTAATAATTCTACTCCTGATTCTTTTTATTGTGATTGTATTTGTGTGTCTCTTATTCCCTATTTTTGCTAACTCTTCTACTTTACTTCTATTTTTTAATTTGACTTGCTGTTATTTAACTTCCCCTAAATATGAATCCCTCCCTAATTTCTCCCTTCATCCTTTCTCTCCATCTTTATTCCATTCTCATTGATCTACATACCTTATCCTACTCCCATTAATCTAAATGCCTTTCTACTCCATTTTATTTTATTTCCTCCCTCCTTATTTCTTTATAGATTTTGGAGGGTGATAAATCCTTTCATGGTAGGTGGGTGTGTGCGTGTGTACTCTCACATCCAGAGTGGGTTAAATTTAACCCATTCCCAATATGAATAGGTTTCCAGAACTACCAACCCTCCTCATTCATCTGACACCTCTATCAACTCTTTCTCTGCACTCATTCCTATAGCATACTTACTATTTTTATCTTTTCCTAGATGGTTTTCCTTTTTAGAGTTAAATCCTACTCAGTTTTGCCTCAATTTTTCTTTTGGACCGCTCAATTACTAATTTAGGCATATGGTTTACATTTCCAGGCATTGGTTCTTTCAGTAATAGTGAGGATATATTAATTGACACTGATGACCGAGAACAGCCTATGTGAGGATTACAATTGCATCACAATAAAAAGGTACTGAAGTAGTGCTCCAAGCCAGTGACACTTTAGTAAAGGTTCTATTGTCACCCGTAATGAAGGGGATCTCAGATCTTCCTCATAATCTGAGATGCCTCCTTCTTCCAGGAATTTATTTTTACAGGCTTTGATACCCAAATATGCAAGAAGAAGTCTGGTGAAATACAATATCTCTGTTTGATAGACCTTGCTCTTAAGGGCCAAAAATGGCTTATCAGCAGATGGAAGTCACAGGTTGGGTGAAGAAATGATTAGTGATCATATGGTCATCTGCTCATGTTGGACAAGAAAGAATGGTAAAGAGCTACACAATTAAATTGGGGGACTTCCCAAAGCATCCAGGCATCCCATCCTTGCTGGATTTGGACGTGGAATTTGAGAAAAACAGGATGGAGATATTTTTGTTAGCATTCTTGTGGTTGTACAAATAAGCCCCATAACTTGGTAGACAAGTAGTAAATATTACATTAAAATTTGAAGTCCATGATAAGAACTTATCTCTATAAAAGATATTCATCCAGTGACTGAGAAATGGACTTAATGGGACAATTATTAGTCAGGCATTGCTTTAAGTTTGAGCTTGCTAAATACCGAGAATCGGTGGTAAAGGTTTAAGACAGTCTTCCAGGTCTTGGGGAGAAATATCTGTACTTATGTTCCTGTTATGTTTTTAAAGAAATATCCTTTTGTAAAAACTAATTAATACTTATTGATGCAATGAAACTGACGCACTAATTATTGGTAGTTAAAGGTGGAGAAAACATACTAGAATGGAAACGCCTCAGGAGAGCTTCTGGAATTGCAAGGGGGAGATGTTGCTGGTCTAATTCTGGAAGAATGTCTCCATCCCTTCACTACATATCAATAGGGGTAAATGAGGACTTAGATAAAATGCCAGACCTATTTTGGCTAAACACGTGAAAAAATTTATATACGATATGAAAATAGAAGGGTTTTTAATATGATTTTTTAAACATTACATCTATTTGAAACCAAACTAGTACTATTTCCAATAGAAAAGAGCTAAGATTTATAAATCTCTTCAATGATGAAAAGTTTAACTTATACTTGATTCCCATCTTGTCTGATATTTGTCAAAGTCTTCTGAAAACTTAGCCATAAGAGAATGGCTTTGATTTCCTCACTTACCATCGTTGCTTTGCAACTAACTCATGTTCTCTTCTCATCACACAGCTCCCTGATGAACTTAATTCTTCTTCTTCAGAGTTCTTCATTTATTTCAAGAGCTGATCCCACCTATGATACACCTTCTTGATTATATTCTGAGAGATGCTTATCCGCAGTTCTTTGGAAGCAGTTATATTCCATATCATAATGATATGTAGTAACTTCAGCAAAATGGAAGTATTGGAAAAAATGAACCTTTGTTTTCATGGGAAGCATAGAGTCAATAATGGAGCTTTGCAATTTCTTAAAATCAATTCAACACATTCACCCCATACTTACCTCCAGGCTCAGCTTGTTGTTCCTCTATTATCTGTCCTGGCAGTAGTTCTCCAATTCAAAAAAAAAAAAAAGATTCTTTCTAATGTACTAGTATTGCAGCATAACAAATTGAAAATGCTTTCCAAATTAATTTCTACATTTAATGTGCTACCTAGCAATTACTGGTGAGCAATTTGACAGAGTTTGTGGTGATTAAAACTATCCAGTACTGCATAAATATGGGGGGATCTATTAATGTACTGCAGTAGAGAATACAGAAATAGAATTTGCTGTATGTAATGAATTGATGTTGGATTGAATGCAAAATCATATATAACTGAGGAAAAAACATCAGATTAAATTGTAGTATAGAAGTATTGGAGAAGGGAGATTTTAGATCCATATCTTATAGCAGGAATTACAATAAAATCCAATTGGATGATCATATAAATTGTTTAAAAAATGATTAATGGGGGAGAAGGAATTATTATTGATTTGATTTATAGATGAGGAAAAATTCTTATCCATCAAAGTGAAACACTTATTTGAGGAAAATAGATGAAGGGAAATACATAAGCAAAAGGGTATTTTGCACAGCAAAATACAATGGATCCAAAATTTTTTAAAAAGGATTAAGAATAGGAAAAAAATCTTGGTAATAAATATTTATGAGAAACATCTCATGTGCATACTCTGTAGAAAATTAATAGAAATTGATGCAAAGATAGATCTTCTATGACAGTGAACCAGTCAGTTCTCAAAGAAATAAGCAGTAATTGCTAATTATTATTTGAAAAACGAGTCTGACTTCCTCAAAAAGGAGATAAAGGAAAATAAAACCAGTTTTGGAGTGCCACATTTCATCCCTCAAATTGGCAAAGATAGTTTAATATTCTAGAATTCAAGATCAGTGGGACAATGAAAGATGGAGCAAATGATCATATTATGGATCATGTTGTAAACCACTCTAATCTTCTTTGAAAACTGGTAATACACAAGACTTCTAAAGCTCACTATGTCCTTAAGACTCAGAGCTTCTAGGATGCTTCTAAGATATCTTACTAAGAAGATTTCTAGAAGACTGAAAGAAAGAAGGGAGAGCGAGAGACCTTATCTGACCAAACACATTCAGACTTTTTGAAATTATATCAAATTTATCCTGTATATATCTAATTTGTATATGGTTGTTTCCCCCACTAAATTGTGAGCTACTTAAAAGCATGGATTATATTTGCCTTTATATATCCAGTTGGCTACTAGATAATACAGTAGATAGAGCCCTGGACCTAAAGTAAGGAAGACTCAAAGCTGGCCTCAGACACTACTGACTAGTTGTCACTTAACCCTGTAAGCCTCAGTTTCCTCATTTATCAAATGATCAAGAAATGACAACCCACTCCAGTATTTTTACCAAGAAAACCCCAAATGTGAAGAGTCAGACACAAATGAAAATCACTAAAAACAAAAAATATATCCACTGTTTAGCCTAGTGCCTGGCACTTAATAAATGCTTGTTGACATTATTTAATACCCCCTCAAAAGACACCCAGGAAGCAGTGAAATAAGTTATATGCCCTATTTATAATCGGGAATTTAAACTCAAGGGAGTAAATTCTAGTATATTGACATTATAGAATGTAATTCACCATAAAAATAATAAATGGGAAGATCCTGAATATACGGAAAAGATTTAGGAATGGATGCCGAGCAAAGAAAGCAGAATTAAAAGAATATATACACTGCTTATGATCATAAAATACAATCCAAATAACAAAAGCATGCAGGCTGGATGAAAAAGAGTAGAAAAAGAGACCCTGAAGGGCCACAGAGCTCAAACAAGAAAGGAGGTGATCTTTCTCTCTGGAGATCGGAGTCCTTGATTTTTCCTTTAAGGATTAGTTCAGGGGTCATCTCTTCAAACCTTTCCTGATTTCCCACTTATACTTGCTGCCTTCTCAAATGGCCTTGTAATTATTTACTCTAGTGCTTGTATTACGAGATCCAGTAAGAGTTTCTTGAAGTCAGAGACTGTCCTGCAATGATAATGAGACTCACAATCACAACAACAACTTGTCAGGTCCAAACAGACCTGATCCTGCTCAGTGAAAAGCCTTATTAGGTGAAGTTGTAAACCTCTCTCCCTGTATAGGGGTAAGGGAAATGCAAGGGACATTCACCAGGAAGGTGAGAAAGCAGGGAGATTACAGCTAATATCAGATGGGTGCTTCCTATTCTTCTCCCTTTCATTAGTGTAATGGATATCTGGCTCCCTTGGGGGCAAGTGAGGATGTCTAAGTGGGAAGAGGGCCCTATGTGGAAGACACAATTAAAGCCAGCTTTCTTTCTGCTTTTCTGAGTCCTTCTCACTTGAAAGACTTTCTCAAATAATCAGTCTCCTGCCAAGTCATCATTGACTAAGAATGTAAAGTTGTCTCTTTAGTTTGGCTTTGGTCTTAGATTAATTAACTAATCCTCTTTTTTTAAAATGTAGAAGGCTGCTTCTTGAATTAGCTTCTTCATTTTAGTTACTCAAGTTTTCATTGAATCCACCTTTCATTCTTTAACATAGAAGATGTCCCAAAAGTCTTAGTGCAAGTTCAAGTTTATTGGCTTAACTTCTGGGACTGTGTGTGTATGTGTGTGTGTGGTGTGTGTGTTGAGAGACTGAGAAACAGAGACAGGCAGACAAATCCGATAGAGAGAGAGAGAGAGAGAGAGAGACCCAGACAAAGAGAAAAAGAAAATAATTTCCCAAGGTCACACAGCTTGAAGTCTATAATTTTTGGTTTAATGTCTCTTCCATCCTGCCTCAGTTTCCCTCTTTTGCATTTGAGGGAATGGCTTTCATTGTAATCATCCATACCTCTGATGCTTATTTCCTATTTATCCCTGAATAATGCCTCAGTTTCCAGCTTTGTAAAAAAAAAAAAGGGGGGGGGTGAGCTTGAAATGGATGACCTCTGAGGTCCCTCCCAGTTCTAGGTTCATAGTTCTTTGTTCTGATTCTGCTTTACACTCTACACTGTGGTGACTGTACAATCTGGCTACTTTTCTAGTCTTGTTGACCATTACTACCCTTCCCTCTTGCTGGGCCTTCTGCTTGGGTATTCCAGACTCTGCTATATCTGCAACCCCCACCCCCACCCCAGGACTGGAATACTCTCTCTTGTCACCCTCTGCCTCCACTGTCTTAACTTCCCAATGTAATGCCAAAGAAACTGAGCAAGACAGAGATTAGAGACCAATTCAATAGTTTATTAAATGGAGAGAGATACCGGGACCAATGGATCCATGGTTGGTCACAGGGCTGGACGAGACTATCATCTCAAAGAGTCCAGTCCCGAGTATTGGGACCGCAAGATTTTTTATAGGATAACAAGAACAATGACATAGTCGGGGAGGTACCTAGGTGGGGATAAGCTAATGGTGGGGGAGACCCCTAGGATGACACAATGGAGGGAGGTTACTGATATTCTAATGACAGCTAAAGTGAATAAACCTTTATCTTGTCAAACATTAAGAAGGAATGTCTATAACCTAAAGATATAAAACCTTTATCTCATCAAACATTAAGAAGGAAAGGTTATAATCTGAGGCAGAATAATTAAATAGGGCAATGGGGAAACTGCATCATGACATTAAAAGGGAACTTTGGCACAACACCAAAGGCGAGATTCAAGCACTGATGTGAGACCTACTAATTGCTAATGGCTCTAACCCCAAACCCAAATTAACCTGAAACTATCCTGTGTGTATTTAATTTACTTACTTGGATGCCCATTGTTTCCTCCCAAGGAAACGTCCACTCCTTGAGATCAGGGTCTCTTTTACTCTTGTTCTTCTAATATCAGCAACTAGCACAATCCTTGGCACTTAGTAAGCCATCAATAAATGTTTGTTAAATTAAACTCAATGGTCCCTCTGGTCTCTTTGTCTCTTCTCCCTGTTCCCTCCTTTTTCCCTTCCCCCAACTCTCCCAATGCCTTAGACATCCTTCTCCATCTTTCCTGTTTTTTAATCTAGTACATTAATCTAAACAAACTAATGTTTCTGAGCCCAAAGGTTAGTTATCTTAATCTATTTTTTAACCTAATTTCTCAGTGACATTTCTAAACAGCCATAAAGGAAATGAATCGTTCCCTTAGGAACATTTGGGATCAATTTTAATATTCAATTTGACTTTTACTCTAAGCACAAAAATGCTGGAATTAGGAAAATTTGGGGGAACCAACTAGCTAATGTCCAACAGCTTAGTGGAAACCTCAGCTCCCTGCCCAGTGGCCCAATCAAGTCTAAACCTCATTAACATTGGTGCCCTCAAGCAAATGCTAATTCTGGAAGGGGGGAAAGAAGACTTAAGCCATTTCCATATGCAACTGCACACTGATTGATGTTTTTATTGAGAAAATTTTCCAAATGAGGATGTGTTTATGGCCGAAGTGAAAATATCTGCATCAGGGAAGTCCCTGGGGGGAATGTAAATGTGGGCAATTATGGATTCCATTTGTATATTCACAGAATGATTTGATCAAATGAAATGCTAATTAATTCACAGGAAATCACCTTACTTTCTGAGCTCCACCCTGGGTCAGAGTGGGAAGGAGAAGGGGAGAGAGGTCTCCCCCTTTCTTTCTCCCCCTTACTTCCCTCCACCCCATCCCACCCCAGCAGGCCCAAATAGCCAAGAAACACATGCCTTTCTATAATCTGGCCTGGGTTGTTCTGACCTTATCCAGAACAATCCAAATTTCTTTGATTCTTTCTTATGGAGCAACCAGACCTCTGGGGGCTGTGGTTGTGCTACAGTGTGAACACTGTGCACTACAGAGACAAGTAGAAGTCCCTGCCAGATCTGGGAGTTGGCACTCTACAGTGGAAAGAGGCCTGGAGTTGAAATCAGAGGTTGGAATCCAGTTCTGCTACTTTTTGCCTGGGCGACCCATGAAAAGGTACTTGCTCCAGAGCTCTCCTGGCAGAAGTCCACTTCGGTGAGGAAGGGACAGAGCTTTCTGGGACTTCCTCGCTGCCTCAACTCCAATCTCCTATAGATCTGTGGCTAGAAAGAAAGGGTAGCCAATGAGCTTAGGAAATGAAGAAATATCTAAGTCCAGAGAGTCTCTGGCCCCAAATATTGTCCCATACCCAACCATAAAATGGAAGTTCTCTAAGGAAAGACACATGTATCTTCAGTATTTCAGATAATACACAGCATATTGTAATTACTTAACAAAAATTCTTTCTTTACTCCATTAGATACGATAGTAATATGTTTAAACCTGCTTCTACAAGCCAGAGGAAAAGCAGAAAAGACAAGGTTTTTATAAACATAAGTTTTACACTGGCAACCGGGTCTGAATGGATCTTACTTACTTTTCTTATGAACTATTCCTCTATCTTCCCCCCAATCTTTCTACCACATAGTAAGTGATTAATAAATGTTTGTTGCCTGATAAAAAGTTCCTTTAGACAAGTATTTACTAGACATCATCAACTGCACCAACCAGTTCAGGCTAGTTTCCTGGTCCCTTACAGGACAAGAAAATGATCATTCAGCCTTGGATGGAAAACACCCAGCAACAGGGAAACTGCCACCTGAGACCAATTGCTCCACTTTAGAATAGCTCTTATTATGGAATCTTCCTTTATCTTGCCCAGAAGAGGGACTCTCTGCACTTTCAATCATTCAATTCAATTATTTATTTGAACCAAAGTTACGCCAATTTAAAAAGGAGTTGGAGGAGTTGAGTTTTCAAATTAAGCCAGTGAGAAAGCTGTAAAGTTGACTCAGATTGCTTGGAAATTTGAGAATATTCTGTTCCAAGAACATCCCACAAAAGAAGCAATGATCATTAAAAATTGACATGGATTCAACCAGAACATCTCATACGATAGCGTCAGACATGGTTGATTTGTTCAGCATGTTGTATTCTTCAGCCTCTTTCAAGCTGTTGTCATAAGGGATGGTTCACTAGGTAGAATGATATTGTCATAAATGAATGTAACAAAAACAATACAAATTTATACCGATAAGATAACATTTGAAGAAAAAAAAATGTATGTTGTGCCAGACTGATCTCGTTTTTTTTTTTTTTTTTTTGGTTACTGTGGCAAATGAGAGCTACAGATGTCATTTAAGTAGATCATATCAAAGCAGTTGACAAAATCTCTCACAACATTCTCGTGGCTAAATAAAATCACAGTTGGGAAGATTGAGGATGGATGAATCATTTGAACTAAAGACTAGTTGAGTCAATATCCACCTGAAAGAATGGAATGTTCAGGTATCTAGCCTAGATTCTAAGAAATTTAACCAAGAAATACTCCCTGGATAGGTGGGATTTGACCTGAATGTTGAAGAAAATTAGGAAAATTCTAATTCACAAGTGAAAGGGACAAGATTCCAAGCACGGAGGATTGCCAAAGCAAAGACATGGAGGTAGGAAATAGTGTCAATTTTGGGGAACCGCAAGTGAGAAAGGAAAAAAGAAAGAAAACAGAACTTTTGTGTACTTAATATATGTCAGATATCATGCTAAGCACTGGAGATACGAATATAATTAAACAGAAAAAAAAATCAATCCTTGTTCTCAAAAAATGTATATTCTACAAAAGGGAACTGAAGAGGAAGGGTAGAGTTTGGGGAAGGTGCTCAGCACAGAGACAAAGTCTGGACATCTGAAGCCAAGAACGGGATGAGGAAGGGAATGATGTTCTGCCTACATCCCTTTCACAAAACAGAGACTTCTTCTCATGAATGCCAGAAAAGATGGGCCTTACAAAGGAATAATCATGTTGAGAAAGTTATAGAGTGATTGAATATTTCAGGTCAGGAAGACTCCAAAAACTGAGAAGTTCCAAGATGAGACAATGATTTTTGAAGTTAGGAATCTAAGAACAAGGTCAAGAGGGAAAATTGTAGCTATATTATAGTCAGTGTTTGGGAATAAACTATAAGAAAATTCAAAACATGGGAAAGGGTAGACAATGAAGAGCTTTAAATGCCAAACAGAAATGTACATTTGATCTTTCAAATTTAGAGTTAATAGGGAAAAGAGAAACTTATTGAGAGTGGGGAGAGGAGGAGGATATAGATGTTTAGAAAAATTACCTTTAAATTATTTGCATATCTTCATGTTTTTTCAATGGGGAGAGGGAGAGGGAGGAAGGGAAAGGATCTGGAACTCAAAGTTTTAAAAACAAATGTTAAAATTTTGTTTTACAGGAGAAAATAAAATATTGAATAAATAATAAACCAAAAAATTTAAAAGAACAGAAAAGTTACCAAAGGACAGATTAGAATGGGGAAAAATAGGAATTAGGAGGTTAACTAAGAGACTGTTGCCAAGAGTGCAAATGAAAGGTAATGAAGGCCTACCTTGGGTTGTGGCTATATAAGGAGAAAGACTGGTAGAGATATTGAGAAAGCAGATGTCTTAAGATTTGTTAATGAATTGAATGCAGAGGAATGAGTATGAGAGAGGAACAGAAATTGTGAGCCTGGGCAAATGGGAAGATGGTGGTATCCTTGACAGTCATAAAATTTTTTAGGAGAGGGGAGGTTTGCTGGAAAAGATAATCAATTCTCAATCAATTTAAGATGAGTTCATCCAAAGGGGAATGGCTGAATATCAATATATTGTATCATAATAATTGTATGAATGTCACGGAATACCATTGTTTTAAGATATAAGGCACAGGTAGATTTCTGAAAAATCTGGAAAGAATTACATGAACTGATACAAAGCAAAATGAGTAGAACCATGAAAACATTGTGCACGGTAACAGCAACATAGTGGACAATTAACTATGAAGACTTAGTTCTTCTCAGCAATACAATGAACCAATATAATTTCAGAGGACTCATGATGGAAAATTCTATCCACATCCAGAGAAAGAACTGAAGTCTGAATGCAGATCAAAGCATACTATTTACACTTTATTTTTTCTTGGTCTTTTCCTTTTGTTCCATTTCTTCTTTCACATGACTAATATGGAAATATGTTTTACATTATTGCACATATACAGTTATTCCTTCCACATCACAGGGGTTTGGAATGTGAAACCCCACAATATGGCAAATCTGCATAAAATTTTTAGTTTCCTTTGTGTCAGAGAAGAAGTCTGAATTTTTTCTTTTTCTTTTGTGAAGTGTTTACAGTATTAAAAGATAAAATATGTTGATCTGTGACTCTATACATATATTTTATGCATTTCTTAATTTCTAACTTTTTTCTGTATCATCTGTTGACTTTTGCATGTCAACTATGGCTTCCACAAAACTCCCCAAAAGTTCCCACTTAATTTCTTGTGCTGACCCAGGATATATTAAAACTAATTGGGAAAATCACAATGTTAAAGAGATAACTGTATAACTTATATCAAACTGCTTTACCATTTTAGGGAGGTAGAGGAGAAGGGAAAGAAAAATTTGGAACTTAGAATTTCTTTAAAATGAATGGTAGGAGCACCAATCTTAAAGTCAGAAAAACCTGAATTCAAATCTATTCTCAGATACTTACTAGCTGGGTGACCCTGGACAAGTCACTTAATGCTGATTCCTTCAAAAAAAAAATGAATGTTAAAATGTCTTTATCTGTACTTGAAAAAAATACTATTAAAAAAAGAAAAGATAATCGATTTTGTTTTGGAGTTCAAGATGCTTTGTTGGATATCTAATTAGAGATGTCCAAAAATCAGTTGATATTGGATGACTATAGTTCAGCAGAGCTGAGGTATATAAACCTTGATAATTGAATCCATGGAAACTAATGAGATCACCAAGCAAAGTAGGATCTAGCAAAAATACATTGAATTAACCTCTCTGGACCTCAGTTTCCTCATCTATAATGAGGAAGTAAGAACCAGAGGAACTCTGAAGCTCCTTGCTATTTGAACCAAGATTCAGATTTAATGAAATTGAGTCCATATGACTGACTCTTAAAAAAAGGCAGAACTCAGAAGTCTAATCTCTTAGTATTTCATCCAAACATAAGCCCTCAGAAAACTCAGTCCACTTAATACTTGAAGGAAATACTACTTTCTTTTTTAGGTTGAACCATGATAACTAAAAGGAGACCTAGACTTGGTTCTTTAAATTGAAGGAATGAAAACATAGTAAATGATACTTGTACCTTTGGGTCAAAAGTCAAACCTTTTTATCATTGTAGGTATTTTCATTAAATCTCAAAGTTGGAAGAAATTTCAGAGGTCATGAAAGACTCCTGCAATAATCATCTTGACGAGTGTTCATCCAGTCTTTCCTTGAGGATCTCTGGTGAAGAAAACAGCCATTATAGCCCAAGGATTGGTGTTAAACATCTCTCATAGTCAGCAAGTTTTTTCTTATAAATACAGCTCTTTCCGATTTCTACCCATTGTATCCAGTTGTGCATCCTGAGACAAAAACAAAAAACAAGGTTTAACACCCTTCCAGACTATAGCCTTTTAGATGTTTGGAGACAGCCATCATCTTCCACTTGACTTTTTTGTTAAAAACACAAAATTTCCCTTCTATTTTTTCTGCCTCTCTTGCAGAATCTCAGAAATCAACAGGAGCTACTCAAGCAAGAAAAAGTGATCCCTCCTTAGCAATTACAAGGCAGTACACACTCTTGGACAAAGCTGAACTTGGAATCTAAAAGACCTGAGTTTAAATACTGTTTAAGATCTAGATCATCTTGTCCAAATATAGGATCACAAAGATGATATATGTAGACGTTAGAAGAAATTTAGTCCAAGCTTTTCATTTCACAGAGGAGGAAACTGAGGTTCAGAAAGTGATTTAAGCAAGATCACTGATAGCAAGTGACAGAAGGATTGTTCTCTAAGGTCCTCTAGATTCCATGTTCCCTTTCATTTCCTCCAAGCTTCAGTTTCTTCATCTATCAAATGCCAATAATAGAAACACCTCCCTTGAAGAAATATTGTGAAGAGCAGAGAATATAACAAATGTAAAATTCTTCAGAAACTTGAAAGCACCATGTAAATTCAATGTTTTAGCAAAATATTGTAATTTAGAAATGGAAAAATCCTTAGAGATCACCCATTCCCAATTCCTCATTTTACAGATGAAGTCCAAAGAGAGAAAGCCTCTTGCTAAAGGGGATCAAGTGAATGAGTGGAAGAATCCAAATTTAAACAGATATATTGACTTCACATTTAGGAAACAACTATCCCACGCAGAGATGGCTGCCCAGTCTCCTTAGATAATAAGGAATTGTGTAAAAGGAGGATTTCCATCAAGAGGCTCTCATGATATAACTTGCAAAAAAAGATTTGTTTAAAGAGAAAAATGACTCTGTTTGCAACCTTCTGCAAAAAGAAGTGCAGTGAGCTAGAAAGAAAACATGAAATCAGAGATATTTTTATAGTACCTTAACTTTTCCTTGATCAAAAGCTTCCACTGACCTGAATAGAAAATCTGCATTTTCCTCCCTGATTTTTCATCTTTCATACTATGTGCTTTTCAATGTTTATTCAGAAGGCACAGTTAAGTGCTGTCTTAGGTCTGAAGCCATCATTTAATAAGTTTAATTCAGATCAGCATGGTAGGATGGCTGCACAATTAGACAAGTCCCAGTAAACACAAGTATAGAAATGCTTCTAATTTTTATTTAAATTCACTTCCCTAAAAAAACAAACGAATAAATAAATTCATTTCACTAGATAAAGATTTGGAAGTTTTTCAGATGTTCCTACTTATGGATGGCTCTGTAATGATTGCTTCAGACTCAAGAGCATGACAACAGTATCTAAATGAGATCGTGTTAGTTCAGGGTAATCTTCCATAAAGTCTAGGACTTGGAATCAAGAAGAAGATGTAACTTCCTGACATCTCAATGAGTTCAAATCCTCCTTCACATCTTTACTAGCCAGATGATCCTGGACAAATCACCTTATCTGTCTCAAAGCCTTAGTTTCTTTATCAGTGGAATGGGGATAATAATAGTAGATACCTACTATCAACTAGCATAATGTGTAAAATACTTAGCAGCTCCTAAAGTATTATTTTTCTTATAATATTGGTTTGTTGGTTGGTTCATTGTTATGCTAGATTCTTGAAGAAGAACAAAATAACATCACTATGTTAGAGTCAATTTACACTGTATCCAACTGGCTGATCAGAACGATATGAGCTCAGAATGCTCTATCACAGTTCAGGTATAAACTACCCATGTGAACCTTTTGAGCAGATTCTCTAAATAGGGGCATCTCACATTTCTTTTGAGTTACTTCAATTCTGCTTTGCTCACAGAGCATTGAACCTTCTCTGCCTTACTGAGCGGTCCTGTGCAAGTGATCTGGGATAATAGAATATAACCTAGATGTATTTATTTCTTTTCTCCACAGATGTAGGCAGTATGTGCCCAAAATAGGCAGTGTGTCTAGGACCAGTCAGAAACATTCCACTGAAGAAGCCACACAGGGAAGAACAAAGGAATGAAGGTCATCTGTTGTCCAGATGATGACAGAGTTGTAGAATCTTGACTTGAGAGCTTTAAGGGAGCACCAGGGTGTCCAAAATCTTCATTTGGCCCAGGGAGGTTAAATAAGTATCCCAAGTCAGGGAGCAAAAGAGCTAGAATGAAGTTGGAACAAGGACATTGACATTTAAGTACCTTGGACAGAGACTCACAATTTCTTGGGTGGGGCTAGTTGCATTTGAGAAAGCATGTGGGGTTTTTAATCACCCCAACAGGCTCTCTGGAATCAAAAGCTCTTATTTACATCTTGATTCTTCCAGGATGAGAATTTCAGGACAAGACAATCTCAGAGAGATCAAAATAATGTATAACCTAAAAGACAATGAAGGAAGACACACGAGTCCTGGTGGGCTATCCCAGCAATGATGGCCTATGGATAAAAAGTTACAGAAAACATCATTTAGGAGATTTAAGGGGGGGACTGGGGAAAGGGAGCTGGACTGGGCACAAGTCAGAGCAGGAGCAGCAGCAGTAATCGTAGTTTTTATAGTTGTAGTAGTAATAACTATACTGGTAGTAGCAGCAACAAGTAGTATTTATATGGTACTTCAAAGTTTGCAAGGAATATTCCAAATATAATCTCATTTTATCCTCAAAACAATCCTTGGAGGTTGGCACTATTTCTCTAATTTTACAAATGAGGAAACTGAGACCAAGAGTGGTTAAGTGGTTTGTCCAAGGATCACATAGTTAGTACATGGCTAAGGCTGGATTTGAATGCAGGTCTTTCTGATTCCACATCCAATATTCTATTCACTCAACCATCTAACAGATAGACCAAGCCCTCCGCTATGACTTCTATGTTATTAAAAGACCTCTATTAAAACCTCTAAGAGGTTCTTCCAAGAGAATTATGGGAGAAAATAGTTACTGGGTGAAAGATGTGATGGAGTTGTAATCTGTACCAGTGGAGAGAAGACATGCTTACATTGAGGAGATCATAGCTTCACTAGAGAATTGGGAAGTAAATGCAACATGGTTTTGCTAATGTTTCTCTTTTTGGTTGCTCGGATCAGGACTGTGTTCCCTTCTCACCTTATCATGCTCACCTCTCATGCTTATATTAGCATCCTTTGCTTGTTTCCAAGGAAGGAAGCACTTAGCATATAGAATATGCTTAGTAAATGTTTGTTAATTGACTGATGGAAAGTCTAGCTTAAGCATCACCTCTCTCCTTCTTGAAATTATTTTATATACATTTGTTTATCCTTTGTATTAACTTAACTGTTTATCATGTTACATCTCCTCCCCCCACGCCATTAGAATATAAGCTCTTCAAAGACAGGAGATGTTTGTTTTTGTCTACATAACCACAATGCCCAATAAATACCAAGAACTTAGGAAATATCTGTTGCAATTAATTGAATTGGATAGATTCTACACATCGACATTATTTTTCTCCTCCATTTTTTCAGACTCCAACACCTCTACTGGGAATTCAAAATCAGCTGCCTCTCCTGCCTGGCCACCAAGGTTATTATTAAGAGAAAGGGTTCCAATTCAATGGCAGCAAGGTAGAATATTGCATGGAGTCCTGGACTTGACTTCAAGTTTAACTCTAATCTCAGATGCTTATTGGCTTTTTAATCATGGGCAAGTGACCCAACCTTTCTTATTTGCAGATATCTTATCTGTAAAAAGATATAGTAATAATAGCACTCACCTCCCAGGTTTGTTGTGAGCATTAATCAGCAATATATATGGAAGGCTTACAAACTCAATGTGTAATAATATTGATTGAACAAATGTTTATTAAACATTATTCTGCTTATGAGGACATTTATTTTAGGATCTTCATTGGAACAGGTTCATTGACATTTCTCCTCTAAGGCCTTCCCAGTGGCCACCAGAAGATGCTTCCATTACTGTCTTTTAGTGGCCGCTCTTCCTCTCTTGACTCAGTCCTTGGCACATAGTAGGAACTTAATACTTCTTGACATTATTCTCTGTCTAGCACTTAGCATCATGTGTGACATATAGTGTACAGTTAATAAATGATTATTTGCATTTTTATTATGAACCAGGGAGCACTTGAGAACCCCACTGCTAAATATATTAAATGGGAAAAAAAACCATTTCTAGTTCTGTTTTAGACTTAGTGCTTGGGGATTTGGTTCAATGACTTAGAGAGCCAATCTCCTCTCAAAAGTCATACTACTTGGAGCAGTAGAAAGATACATGTCCTATTCCGTTTCCTGTATTCTTCTCAAAAGTCATTGGTTCAGAAGTACTGAGAATCTGAAATGCAACTTTTATTCAGACATGTGTTGCAGATCTTGAGGATGAGAGGGGAACATGACTCAGATTCATGTTTGACTCTAGTCTGGATAAGATCAAATCAAACTGAGGCCTGGGATGGACCTTACTTCAAAAGACCGAGGCCTTTCACCACATCTGGGGCCATCTTCAGTCATCCTGATCTCCATCCTGCCAGTGGACCCAGATGTCTCTTGAGAGGAAAGTGAGGCAAGTGACCTTGAACAGTCCTCTCTTACTTAAATCCAAGTCACTTGCAAGTCATAGCATCACCTTCCTGATATAATGGCTCTCTTTGAGAAAGAAGGACAAACAACAACATGTAGTAAGGAAAAGTTTCCAATCCAAACAGTTTGTAGATGTGACAAAAGTGGGGAAAATCAGTTCATGTATTTGAGCCCATTTTTCTTCCCATTAGGACACAAGCTACTTTAGAGGTCTGATCAATTCAATAAGTATTAAGTTGGAAAGGATCTCAAACATTATCTATTCCAACCTTTCTGATTTTTCAGAAAAGAAACCTAAGGCTGACTTGCCTAGTCACACAAGTATTCTACACTTGGCAGAGCAGGAATTCCTGTCCAGATGTTCTGCATTTAATTCCTGCACCATTTCCCTATATAATGACGAGGTTAGAATTGCTAGGACACCTCTAGGTGAGAACATTCCCTCAGAGCCAACCAAAAATTGCCTCATTTATGAGGGAAAATCTAAAGTTGTCATCCTGGATATTGCCTACAAAAGTCAGAGAATGTCAAGGTTGGAAGGGACTTGGGAGAAAGAAGTATCCAATTTCAGAACATATGTGTGAAAGGAAATTCCTTTAGGTAACCCAAGGCTTAGCTAGCCCCACCATGTCTGCTCTGAGAATCCTTAGTTTCCTCTCAGGCTTAGCTCAAGGACCATTTTTCAAGGATTGCCTTTCTGGATCCCCATCAGTAATCAACGCACTTTCCTTCAAAAGTTGTCTTCTATTTATTCCAGTGTGCAAATTTTGGATCTCCCCTCCCATGATTTTTCTAGTATTTATATCCCAGCACCCAGTAGAGGGTTGCAAGAAATGGTTGTCATGTCCATTGAAAGGCACTAAAATTGGTGAGACTTTTGTCATCATGTAGGGCAGTTCTGAAAAGGTGTGTCATCCAACTGAATTGCTACACCAATTGAAAGTTATACTTTTAGCAAGGTCACAGATAATGGGAAATAAGCTGACCCCAGACCACCACTGCTGCATTTATTATCAACACTTACTAGATCAGTTGATCAATCAACGAGCATTTATGAGTTGCTTGCTAAATGCCAGGCACTGTGCTCAGTACTGGGATTTTTTTTAAAGGCCCAATTTATTTGGACCAATGAAATGACACAGAGCCTTTTGCAAAAACCTATGCTGGTTCGCTGAGAACACCAGAACCAAGTCTAGTCTTTTACAAAGTACAGCCCAGCACCAATGTCAGGGAAAAGCATTGTTTTAAATAACAAGCCCTTTCATTCACAACGATATAGGACATTGCATTTTTCTACATCGGTGAGTTTCGACTTGTTGACATTTTCCGAAATCATATTCGATATATTATTTGAAAAACAAAGAGTAAGAAAAATTGCCTTAAGGCTAGAAATGTCCTAGAAATGCATATTATCTTTAGACTATTCCCTGTCTGAAAAGGGAGAATTACCTAGTCATTATAAGCTTTCTCCTTTCTAATTACGATGACATATTGAGAGATACCAAATAGATCTATTATCTTCAGTCTGTTGGGAACACATTAAACCATTTACTTTTAGGACCTAAATAGAGCCACATGAATTGCCTCAATTCTCTTGAATTTCTATACTTATATTTAACCGAGATGCAATAGTATTATTTATGAAATGGGTAATATATTCGTGAAAGGTATATTCCTGCTCCCTGCCCTTTCTCCTAATCTTAGTCTGTTATTTATCTGTGCTCAGGCACTCAATAAAAATGAATATGTCAGCCAGAAAATCAATCAACTATTATCACTCCGGTATTTGAAGAGTCTGTGATCTCATTAATGTGGGTACCATTGAGACAGATGACAACCTTTATATGACTTGGGAGATGAGACTTTGAGTTCATGAGAGCAGAAATAGGTATCCCTCCCGGCCATGATGATGCTCCAAAATTAGCTAGACTTGTCTTGGGACAACAGGCCATGTGTGCAGGGCACCAAGGGCAGGAGGATCCAAGGGGCAGGAAAAAATATCAGAGAACTGGGGTTTAAATCCCACTTTGGAACTTTGTGATCTTTGTGACCTTGGGAAATCATTGAACTTTCTGAACCTCATTGGCTCAAATGTTATGTGGGGGGGGGAGGTAGAGGAGGAATTGGACTAAGTGACTTTTATGGCTTTTTCCAAGGCTCTCCATGAACCAAATCTCTCAATGTTTATTACCAGTGTGATGATGAGCAATTGCTTCTTTTCTCTGAGCCTTAGTTTTCTCATCTATAAAATTAAAAAGTCAAATTAGATCACTTCTAAAGGGTCTCTGAGGTCCCTCTCTATGATCCTGTGACATGGAATCAAATCTTATCTTTCTCACTATCTGTAGGCTTTGGAGTCAGGCTCCTCAGCTCAACAAGCATCAATAAGCTCTTACTTAATTAAACACTCTGCTAAAGGTCGTCCATACAAAGAAAGGGCAAGGAACAGTCCCTCTGCTCTGGAAGCTCACTTTCTAATGGGGATGGAATGGGCCAGAGATTATGTTCTGGTAGTTCAGGCTTTGGGAACCCAGATTCACAACCAAACCACAGCAAAACATCAGACGACTTCTTTAGCAGACAGTTAAACTTTAATCATTTCTATACATGGAATATAGTGATTAACAAGAGAATAGTGTGACCAGGAGGGAGAGAGATCCCGTAATCGCACCATTCCAAAGATCATCAAAGGAACTGAAGATATCCAGCCCAGAGATGAATGGGGACCAGATAGTTGTTTCCATTTTGGAGAAGGATTAAATTTATTGTGTGGCTCCAGAAGACAAGGAAGAAGTAAATGTAGGAGGAAATTGATTTATAATTAGAATCATCCAAGAGCAGAATGACCTTCCTCAGGAGGTAGTGGGATCACCTCCATTCAAATAGAGGGTACAGAACCATTTATTTAAGAAAGGATAGATCTGCATCCAGAAAAAAAGATCTAAGGAGACTGAATGTAAATCAACACATGCTATGTTCACTTCTTTTTTCTTTTTTTTTTTTTTATCTCTCCCATGGTTTTTCCCTTTTGCTCTGATCTTTCTCTCCCAACATGATTCATAAAGCAATGTGTATCCAAAATAAATAAACTCACTACAATAAAAAATAAATAAACATGGACACAAGGAGGTAAAATTTGACAAACAAAAAAGTAAGTGATAGAGAAGATTCTTGCTCCAGTTTGGGTTGGAGTAAATGGACACTGGATCTCTTTCCAATAAATTCTGCATCTATTAATGTAACCTTTATTTGCTACTTGAGCTCTTTACAGGCTAGTCCCTTCTTAACTTCTCCAATTTTCATTTATCTTACACTGTAGTTAAACTGGCCTGCTGTCTACTTCTTACATACAACACCCTTTCTCTCATCTCTAGGTTTTATAGCTCCCATTCTCTATGCTCAAATCTGATTCTTAGAAACCTTTAAGGCTCATTCCAAGAATCACCTCCCCCAGGAAGCCTTTCTGGTTCCCCCAGATGCTAGTGCCAGCCCATCTCAAGTTACCCTCCATCTAGATAGTTGTATTGATCTTGCATTTTCTGACATATGCATGTTAAAGTATAAGCCCCCAGAGCACAGGGACTGTTTTTGCTCTTTCTTTGTGCCCCGATATTTAGAACAATGCCTGGGACATAATATATGCTTATTGATTAGCTGATTAATATCGGGATTGAGTCTGGAACTGGGATGTCATTGGTCTAGAGAACCCCTGGATGACCAATGCAGGTCAGCCATTTGTCTGAAATGTATAGTCAGGGGCACTGAGAGGTTACTTGGCTTGTCCAGGGTCACTATCATAAGAAAGATTTTAAAACCATCTTCTGGGCTCTTTCTACTCCACCATATTGCCTCTATAGAATAAACCAAAGTCTTAAGGCAATAATAAGCTATTAAACTAAGCTGAGACTGTTGGAGTACCATATGTGTTTGTGTGTGTGCATGTGTATGTGTGTAAGAAGGGTAGACAGATAAAAATACAATTAAAAGGAATATTTTAAATGAAGAAATTATTTGGCTCTTTGGTTTAGTTCTATTACCAAATATCACCATCCTAGCATCTGGCCAAGTCAGTCTTGGGAACACTACCAACCTTATGGTCCCAAATACCCAGCTGTCCATCCATTTTCACTTCCATCCCCAATCCTGCGACCAGCTTTCACAAGTGCACATTTCTTTCCTGCCCACAAAGTCTCTTCCTCCAGGAGACGCAGTCTCCATCCAACTACAAATCCTGGTTCAGGGTCAAAATGAAGGCCATCAGAACACTTGGGGTGTTTGGAAAACTTCCTTGAAGTTTATGCATCGGGAAAGCCATCCATAAGGTTGGCATGCCACCTGATTAAATTAGAAACATTAGGTTTATTTATACAATAACTGCCATGGCTTACAGATTAGAATCCTAGAAATAATACATGTCTTATAGCAAAAAATATACATATAATAATTCTTCCTTCTATGGTTTATATAAATGTTGTATGTTTTTGAATCTCTCTCTATACATCTATACATACACACGTATGTGTGTCTATGTGTGTATGTATAGAGGTATATATATCTGTATATTTACACATATGTACTCTGGGTGCATTTTTTGCAGAATCTGCATTTAAAACCCATAGTCCTTCATTGGTTGTTCAAGCAGGCAACAGGGACGCCAACTTTCCAAGTCTTTGGTCCTAAGCAAAGGTCACCGCTGGGGACACAGGACTGGTTTGATGCATCTTCCTTTGTGATGAACCAAGTTGGCAGGACAGTGACAGCCTGCCACACACGGCTTGTTGCAGGGGCCGATCTCGTTCCAGTTGTCGCATGTCTTGATGCATCCAGGCCCGCAGGTGTCATAGACAGCACCGTGTTTGCACTGGGTGGCTGAAAGGCAATAAAGAAGAACAGAGCGTAAGTTTTGGGAAGTCCAACTGTTAGAAATAAGATGCTCATTTCTTTGGGCTCAAGGGCATCCCCTGAAGTTCATTTCATTTATAGGAATTCTCATTTATCATTATAAATTCCAACTTGAATTATAAATTATATAGAGCATATAAATTATTATTTAGATTCTCTCTCTCTCTCTATATATATATATAATTCTATATATATAATATATAGAATTATAAATTCCAGCTTGAATGTCCACCATATTTTAGAACCATAATCATAACCCACATGGATAGGGTTGTCTCCAGCACTCTTTGTCTCCAACTTATATACTTATATAACCCACATTATAGCTTTTATATACCCCAGTTTTCAAATGGACTCACAGCATGGATATAGTCCCCCATTAAGAAGGAGTGGATCCCTTTAATGCCCACATATGTGGGAATGTCTTTTCTCACAAGGAAGGTAGGAAGAACAATAAGTGTCTTTTAAGTGTAAATATGAGGCTCTGAGATCTATGGTGGGAAGGGAATCCCAGAAGCCATCCAATCCAACCCCTTCATTGTACAGATGACAAAATTGAAGCTGCACAAATCAAAGGGACTTCTCTAAGGTCATACAGACAATAAAAAGCAAGAGCATGATTAGAATCTTCTGTCTCCAGAGCCAGAGGACAGTGGAAAGACACTGGCCTATGCCTCCCACGTAATTCACTGGGAAATGTCAAGATGAAAGAAACAATAATCACAACATCTCCTTCTCCTGAGGAGGGTGCAGTCTTCTGAGGAGATAGGACATTTTCACATAGATGAATAAGGAGAACACAAAAAAAGAGCTAAAAGTATAAAAATTATTCCTGTTTTACAAGTGAGAAAATTGAGATTTCCAGTGGCTTCCTGACTCAACCAGTTCAATATATGAAGGAAGTATCTGAGGCCAGATTTGAAGCAGGCCTTCCTTACGCCAAACCCAGTGGTCTATCCACTATGCCATCGTCTATCTGTTTAGAGAGAATTTTTTAAGGTATACAAAGTAAATAAAAATCATTTCATATGCTCAGAGGAGCAGAATAGAGTTCCTCTTCAACAATATTTGTGAAAGCAAAATCTCTCTCATATATCCTAACGTATATTGATTGGACATCCAAAAGGTCCATGTGGAGTCAGGAAGATCTGAGTTAAAGTCTTCTCTACTTACTGCCTGTGTGATAATGGGCAAGACTCTTAAGCTCTCATCCTCAGTTTTCTCATCTATAAAATGGCTATCACGATGGCACTTACTTAACAGAGCTTGTTGTAAGCATCATATAAGCTAACTCAGGCACCTTGCAAAGTATAAAGGGCCATCTGATTCCAGCATTTAAGCAGATACAAAATAAAGACCAAGAGAAGAAACAATTATTAATTCAGTGTCAAAAGCTCTGTCCCTTCTTTCAAGCAGTATTTGATGGATTCTGAAAATGTCAGTGATGTAGAACCCTATCCTTACCCTGATGGGAATCTCAACTGGTCCATAACAAGTAGGAGATGATTTCAAGCCTTTCCATAGCTAAAAATGTCACGCTCTGAGGTCCATTCAGGGAGACACTTCTTGAAGAATGTCAGCCTGCTTTTTCATGGCAGGCACCCAGTGTGACACTGAGCCCTGACATCGTGACCTTCCAGCTCAGCAGAACCTGCCAGAGCTCCGCTTTCCTCAGCATTGCCTTCAAGAGTCACGGGGCACCCTCAGGCCGTGAGAAAGGACTCGGGTGGGAAAACATCCATTTTCCTACTGGCACGCATATCAGCAAAGCACTCCCTTCCAAGTCATCTCAAATCAAAGCAGAGATGCTACAGATCACCTCAGCCTAGTTCCAGGATCAGAGACGGAATGATCGGGTATTTAAAATCTTTCTCAAACTGGTCTCCTCCCACATTTCTTATCCTCTATTCCCCTCCATCTGTTCTCTAATCCAATGATTCAACAGCACTGACCTTCTTGCTATATACTACATCTCCATCTCCATCATGCTTCGTCTGTCTCCTCTCCCTGGGATGCCTTCTCTTTGCTCACCTCCACCTCCTCATTTCCCTCAAGACTCAGCTCAAATCCCTTCTTATAAAGGAGACCTTTCTTTCCTAACTCCTCCCAGTTGCTAGGGACTTCTTTCTGAGACTACCTCCTATTTATACTATCAATGTATGTGTTTGTATACATGTGAGCATGTAATTATAGCTCACATTTATACAATAGCTATTAGATGCTAGACACTGTCACAAACACCTTACAATTATTATCTCATTTGATTCTCACTATAGCTCTGAGAGATCAGTGCTGTAATCACCATATAGATTTCACAGATAAGGAAAATGAGGTAAATAGCTAAACCCAGGAACACATCCAAAAGATTTGATCTCGGGTTTACCCGACTCCAGGATATGTTTCATTATTTATGCCTATGTCTGATTATTTATTTGCAGATTGTTTCCCCCATTATCATGGAGCTCTTTGAAGGCAGGAACTATGTTTTTGCCTTTCTCTGGATCTCCAGTGCTTATCATACTGCTTTGCACACAGTAAGTGTTTAATAAGTGCTTCTTGTTGAAAGAACACAAGCTCCAGCAGGTATTACTTCCCTGGAAAAGTGCAGAAGCTGACTTTGGGTCTACAGTGAAAGGGTAACCATTGGGTCCCAGGTCTTTATGGAGACAATTGATAAAATTATGTAAGAAGGATCCAGAGCTGCAATAACAGAGAGGAGACCAAGGCCCACAAAATACCAGAACTTTCAAAGCTTTGAACTCTTAAGTAACAGAAGAGAAACTTCAGCTCAACCTTCTCATTTGTGATTCAGCTGGCAACAACAGCATACATGGCTAAATACTGTGTAATTGGAGAGCTGGAAGACAATGGCTGGTGTTCAAGCTAGCGGGCTTTGGTTTTCATCTTCCAAATTATAAATTCATAGCAGTTACAGAACATGCCCTTTCTGACTTAAGTCAATTAACAGGAAGGCGATCAGAACCGTAAAATGAGATTCTGTGAAGGCTACTCAAGTAACTGTCACTCTATAAAAAAGCAGATGAGAAAAGTGGTTTTGTTACCCAAAGAGTACTCAATTATCTTCCGACATAAATTCTCATTTCTTATAAGGAAATTGTCTGCTTGGCTCATAGGATGTTGGGAAAATATTTGCAAAAACATCTAAATAAAATCAGTTCCATAAGAGTACTTAGCATGACCCCGTTTTTTTCTATATACAACTCTAATTTCTGTTTTTAAGACTGTTGTGCGTCCTCCACTAATACTCTAATTTCTCATTGGAACATCAAGGTGACCTTGGGTTCTCAAAGACTCCCAACTCCTTCATAGTTCAGAAGACCATTTTCTAAGTCCCCCAAGATAGCAGAATACATCCTTGGCTAACCATCTCTTAGGATAAGTCTCTATAGACATGGTTATACTGGTACTCAAAAATTTAGTGAGAATTCTTAGTGAATGTCAAAGTAATCCTCCTCCTTTTGCCTCTGAGGGAACTTAGGCTCAGAATTAATTTACATGATATTAGATTTAGAGGAGATTTGGACCTTGGAGGCCATCTAATCCAACCCCCTTATTTTATTGATGTGGAAAGCCAGACGTCAGTGATTTACCCACTGTCACGGAAAGTAACAGAGATGGGACTTTGTAAACATACATGCACAAAATCCATTAGACTTTCTTTTGCAATTTATACCTGTCCAATGCCATCATATATCTAAATCTATATCTATCTACCTATGCACATTTTTCCCTGGGTGTAAATATGCTGAAATAGGTTGGAACCATAGAGAAAACAAGAAATCAGAAGAGATGGGGCTTGGGTAAATAAGGTCACATAGTCCTTGTCAATTCCAGACACATAGAATTAGCTGAAGAAAATATTCTGCATTCTAATGCCAACAGAATGAAATCCCTAGATTAAAAGCAGCCTTCACTAACAAGACTGATGCTGTTACAGCTGTCTGTGAAACGAGGTGATTGACTTCTTTCACTTTCACAACATTCACGGGTCTCTTTGCAGTGATGATCAGTCATCCATTTGTGAGCCTTAAAAATATTCAAAATTACCTCATTGATAAGAAGAGGGGAGAGAGGAAATGCTGCAGAGACAGACAGAGAAAGAGAGGGAAGAGTTTATGAATCTCAGGTCTTTTTATCTAAAATAAAGTAGTACATGTCGAGGAGATGACTCAAAAGTCATTCGCAGAGTCCATTCCCTGATGTCATGGTATTCTGCTGTTATCTCCACAAGCTAATTTCTACCCTTTATTAAAAGGGTATTTAGCTATCCGATTTTTGGTTCCATATATGAAAACAATTCATATTCTTTTAGGAAGGACATTAAAGCATAGTGGTTGGAGCAGTAGGCTTGGAGTTATGGAGTCATGGGTTCCAGTCTAACTCCAGTAATGCTCACTTACCAGGGTTACTTAATCCATTTCAATTTCAGTTTCCTCTTCTGTAAAATGGGGATAACTTATGTGACCTGGCTTCATTCAATATGCTGAGCATTTATTAAGCAACTACTGTTTGACAGGCTCTCTGCTAAAGTCTGAGGTTATAAAAAAAGAAATAAACAATATCTGCCTTCAAAGAACTCATGTTCTATTCAAAAAATTATTTGCTCAACTAAAAGAACATAAAATATACTCAAAGTTGATTCAGAAGTAGAAAGATTTTTAATAGCTGGAGAGATTCTAGAAAAGCTTTTGTTAATGTGTCTTGTACCTTTCCCATGGTGGAGATGAAAATATATGGAGTAGAAGTTACCGCAGTTAGCTGGATTTCAAACTATCAGGTTGGTCACACACAAAAGAGAAGTTTTAAATGACTAAATTGTATGTACAGTAAGTCTCCAGTGGAGTACAGAGATCTACGCTTGGCTCTAGCTCTAAAATATTTTTAATCATTGACTTGGATTTATTATAGATGGAACAAAGCTGGAAGGGCTAGTCAAAAGTAAGGTGCAAAAAGTTATAGTATTATTGAGCTGAATCTAATAAAATACATTCAATAAGGTTAAGTTGACATTGTAAGAACAAGATGGAAGAGACAGAGTTAGAGAGTGGTTTTTAGAAAAAAGATGTAAGGGTTTAATGGACTGCAAGCTTGATAAGGAACAGCCTGGTGAAACAGCCAAAGAAGTGAAGTGAATGATGGGATAGCTTTCGGAAGCAGGAGGATGAATCCCTCTGTACAGTGTTCTCAGTAGACATTCTCTAGACCATTGTGTTCAGGGATAAGTGACTTAAGGAGGTTGATAAGTTGCTGATGGTCCAAGAGGAGCAACCAGGATGATGAGAAGAGTCTGGAATCTGTAACCTGTGTACATTGGCTGAAGGAAGTGGAGGGGGGGTTAATATGGAGAAGAGAAGACTCAAAGCGGACATGAGAAGAGTCAAGAAGGTTATATAAAGAATGGTTTAGACTTGTTCTCTTTGGTCCCAAAGGAACATGGATGTAAGCTGTAACATGGTAAATTTAGGCTCAATGTCAGGAAAACTCCCTAATTGTGATGGCTCTTCCAAAGTGGAATAGGCTGCCTTGGAAGACAATGGCCTCCTTGGACATCTCCAGGAAAGAGGTCCAACAAGGAAGAACCTATTGAGTATATAATTCAGAGGATTTCTTTGGTGTGTTGATTGGGTTAGGAGGCAACTGCAGTCTCTTCCAGCCCTCAAATTCTATAATTCCATGAGTCAGTAAATCTCCTTCTTGGAGGTACTACTTTTCTACCTTATTGGGGTTATTGGAAGGTATGTTACATTGGCTCTTGATCACACATTGTTACCATTCAGTCATTTCAGTCTTATCTGACTCTTCATGACCCCATTTGGGGTTTTCTTGGCAAAGTTATTTTAGCGGTTTGTCATTCCCTTCTCCAGCTCATTTGATATATGAGCCTACTGAGGCAAACAGGGTAAAGTGACTTGCCCAGGGTTATACAGCTATAAGTACCTGAAGTTAGATTTGAACTCAGAATGATGAGTCTTTCTGATTCCAAGCCCAGTGCTGGCCACCAAGTTGCCTTTGAATCACAGGCCTGAGGTTCAAATACTTCCTCTATTGTTTTTACCTGCTGACCCCAGGTAAGTCCCTTAACCTCTTTGGGCCTCAGTTACTCCATCTATAAATTGAGGGAGTTGGATTAATTGACACTTTAGAAACCATCTTTTCTACAGCAAGGAGATTTCAGAAGCAGAGTATGAACCCTGGCCCTTCAGTCTCCTTTCCTATTCTTCTAGCCCATGCTGCTTTCAATTACTAGTGACAGGATTAATTGGTAAGGATTAAGGTGCTATAGAGACACCAGTTATTATTCGTCCTTAGCCTGCTTCTCCCTGGCTTCCTCTGGTTTTGTCATTTGTCCTCCCTTCACTAACAGGCAGTTAATTTTCCAGACCCTTTTCTTTTTCACTCTTTGAACATTGGGCAAAGAGATTCCAATGTGTATTGAAGAGCCTTTGGACATCAATAGTTAGCATTTATATATGACTTCATAGTTTACAAATCACATCCCAGCCAAGAGGTTTGTGAAGCCAAGATTATAAGGATGATTGTCACACATTTTATAGATGAGGAAACAAGCTCAGGGAAGGGAAATTATTTGCCCAGGGTCACACTGCTCAGAGATAGCTATTGTCACCTGATTTCATATCTCCTGCTCTTTTCATTGAGCCAAACTCTGATCAATGGAAAGAAAGGAAAGGGATGATTTCATACCTGCCTTTCTTTCTGTGGCTCCTTCAAAGTTGTGCCTTATTGAAAGATGACATGGGGGACAAGAAGAGAAGCTATGGTCCAACCCAATGTTTTCATGCCAATTCTTAGTTTCCCATTGATCAGAGGAAGTTTGGCTCAATGAAAAGAGCGAGAGATATGAAATCAGGTGGCAGTAGCTATCTCTGAGCCCTGTGACCCTGGGCAAATAATTTCCCTTCCCTGAGCTTGTTTCCTCATCCAACTTCCAATGACAATTTAGCTCCTCCACTCTCACCCTCTTTGCTAAACCTTCACTGGAAGTTGAGATAGATCACAAATAATTAAAAAAATAAATTACATAAAGCAGAAATGACCTCTTACTTTAAATTTCCCCCATAATTAGCACAGAGCTTTGCCCCTTAGACAATGGCTATTGAATGAATGAAAAACATTTTCAAAAAATGAGAACTGAACCAAACAATGTGCTCATATGGAAGTAGCATAAATGTATAAAGTCCTTGAGGCTAGGAGATATTTTTGTGAACTGGGGACTTTTTTCAGGTACCTGGCATAGAACCTAACACATAATGGACGATTAATAAATGCTTAGTGATTGATTGATGTTAAATCCTCTCAGTAAACATAAGCCCTTTGAATAGAGGAACCTTTTTTGTTTTGATCTTTGCAACTCCTGTGCCCAGCACATTGTAGGTGACCAGAATTGATTGAATAGATGTCAATACCATAGAATGTAAACTTCCCAGAGACAAGAGCTCTTTGACTTTTGTCTTTGACTCTCCAGTGCCTAGGGCAGTACTTGTAGTAGACCCTTAATGCTTCTTTAATTGAATTAAGTTGAAAGTAGGGAAGGAAAAGGCAGGAGGATGTCAGAAAGCCATGGGTGGTGATTTCTTTCTGAACTTAGTCTATGAGCAGTCCCATGGGCCCCAAGAGTAATTCTACAGAGCTCTAACTCATCAGACCATACCAATCCTGCTGTAATGCAGCCTGTCCCTGCTTCCCCTTGGTTAAGTAATGTAGAATGAACGTTACAGCCTGATAAACTTTAAGATAGGCTCTAAGCTTGGCAAAGGGAAACTGGGCTTGGTTAATAATGGGAAAAAATCACTGGAGCAAAGGGTCTGGAAGTTACTAAGGGATTAAATTCTTGATCCCAGCAATTGTAGAGCAACAGAAGGAGGGAAGTGGTGCAGAGACTGAATGAGCTGGAGCTCCTTTGTGCCCTCTTTGTGGCCCCTCAGAGTTCTGACCAGCAGCCAATAGAGTAGCGTACTCCCAGAGCTGAGCTTCTTAAGACAAATGAGAGAGCTGTCCATGGTCTGAAAGTAGTAGCATCTTGGGCATTCTATCTTAGCTAATATATCTATTACCTTTCATATCAAGGAGGAGCTTAGAGTAGAAGACCTAAGCTAAGGCAACCCAAGAAAAGGTCAGTTTTATCCTCAACTTCCCTTCCCAATGCCCACTTATTCACATAACCTAATATATAATCAAACAATTCCAACAAACTAAATTTTGCTTCAAATACAAAAAGGCCAGGAATTAGTTAGAAATCACTTTATATGTAAGCTTACATAGCAAATTCAATTTTTGACTAGGTGCTAAGTATTTCCATAACTGGGGGCACAGAGCAACAGTGAATGAACACAGAATTTTTCATCTACAATAAACTCCCTAAAGCCAAAGATAAAGGAATCAAGTGGGCCATTATATTTGGTCCCTAGGCTTAAAATGAAGGCTGGTGTAGTGGATAGGGTATCCTCCCTAGAGTCAGAAAGACCTGAGTTGAGGCTGGATTTCAACCTCTTACCCTTACTAGCTGTCCAACTCTGGGCAAGTCAATTAATACTTTCCCCCAATTTCACATCTGTAAAATAAGCTGGAGAAGGAAATGGCCAACAAAACCCCAATGGGATGACAAAGAGTTAGTCGTGGCTGACAATGACTAACCAACAAACAAAGCTTTAAAATGAGCTAATTATCATAACAGGTGTTCCACAAGTACTGCTAATAGAAATATTGGAGGCAACCACATGGCACAGTCCAACGTCCTCCTTTACCCATAAGGAAATTCATTACTATTGAGCTTCAGTGGCTTGTCCAATGTCATGCCTGTCCTACATGGTAGAATCAGTGATCAAAACCAGATTGTTGGCCTCCAAACCCCTGGCCTTCTTTCTATAGGATCAAGAAGTTTTTAACAATGATAACCCTGGAACTCTGTTAAGATTTAATTATCACCAAACACCTCTTCCTAAGTGGTCAATGCCTTTCCCAATGACTGCTTCCTGTCTTCTCAAATTGCAGATTTTAAGTGGGCCCATGTTTGACTTACTGATCTCAGCCACTTTTCCCTTTCTTCTGACAGGTTAACAATTTGGAGGGCTCCTCCTGCAGTGAAGCCACATGGGCTCCCTTACCTGCACAATGCTGCTCTGGCCTCCAGTGGACTTTGGCCCCTTCTCTTTGGCACGCTCGGGCATAAGCCAGGAAGGATTCACAATAGCAGTTCTTATGGACCGGACACTCACACATGTCTGTCACACAGGACCTGTAGGGAGACAGTGGGCAAAGATAAACATCAGAATTCCCTCAAACCATCACATGGCACACAGTCCCGTCCATGCCCGAAATGCACTCTCCTCTCTTCTGCCTTTTAGAATCTCTTGCTTCTTTCTAGACTCAACTCAAGGAGTTGTATGTAAAACCTTTTTCTGCTTCCCCTCATTGTTAATAATTTTATATCCAAATACAGACTTCTCCCATAGAACGTAAAATGCTTAAGGACAGAAATTGCTGTATTTGGGTAAAAGTGTTTGTGCCATTAGCACTTAGCCCACATAGTCTCTGGCCTATAATATGCACTTAGTAAATGCTTGTTAAATGACTAATAGATAACAATATTTATGAAGACTCTCCTTGAGAAAGATTCTACATATCACTACTACTGCTGTTGCTGCTGCTGCTTCTACTACTACTACTCCCACTCCCACTATATCATTATTTACATTTTACTGATAGGGAAACTGAAACAGAGACATTAAAATGGATGACCTTACTTGCCTAAGGTAAACAGCTAATCAATGGAAGATTTAGCATTCAATCAAGTCCTCTGACAACAGATCCTCACTCTCCACAACACCATAATCATTTCTCTTGGTCTACCATCCTTGAGGTCTGTGATCTGAACACACCCACTGGACTGAGGCAAATTGGAGAGCTAAATCATTCATAAAAAGTTTGGCTGTTCTACAAAGGCTGGATCCTTTTGTGAACAACATGGCAAAATAGTCCTTGAGTTTTAGGGAGAGCCATAAACAGCAGTTGTGTTCCTGGGACAAGTGTAATTATAGGAAAGAGAAATTATAACATGGGTCAAGGATAGCCTCTATTAGTGGAAGGTAGGGATGGCCTTTGGAAAAAAAAGAACTGGCTGGGAACCAAAATGGTAGAATAAGCAGTAAGTTGTCCAAAGTTCTCCAATATTCACTACCAAAGAACTATAAAATAGATCCTTAAAATAATGCCTGGAACAGTAGAATTTTATAAAATATGGATGAAACAATCTTTTATCTCAAAAAAAAAACCTGAAAGACTTTAAGGAAAACACTGTCTCATTCAGGTAAAGGATAGAAAGCATCCCAGCAAGTCAGCAGCAACCCCTACTTTAGCAAACCAGCAGTAGATCCTGAGCCCCCATGCAGTGGAGCAGACAAACATCAACCCCAGGACCCTCCCAGCCATATCTATCAGTATAGCCAGGAGAATGAACAGATACCACCTCTGAGAACCATCATAAGCTTCAGCATAGCCCCAGCAAACAGGTAGGTGCTAATCCTATGGGTGCCTAAGCAAACAGGCAACCATCAGCCCCATCAGGAAATCTTCAGCACAGCCCTGGGCAAAGAGTGGCCTTAGTGGCCATTCCATCAAATGCTTCAGTGCAGCCTGGGGGATGCAGAAACATTCTACTGGCCTCAGCACATACCAGACACCATCACTAGGACCCCAGCTCAGAACCACATTAGCTGCCAGACCCCATAGTCTTCAGGATCACTAGCCCCCCCCCCCCCAATGCAGCACCAGAAAAAAAATGTCTCCCATGGGCCTGAGGACAATAACAGTGCAGCACCAGCTAAACAGTCAGAACCTGCAGCCTCTGGCAGAAGTCTGAAAAGAGTGAAATCACCAACAATGAAGATGAAATTAAAACATTCATTAGGAAATATTTTGCCCAATTATATGTCAATAAATCTAACAATATGAGTAAAGTTAATGAATATTTATGAAAACATTAAATTACTTAGATTAATAGATCAGGGAAAAAATTGCCTGAATAAGTCCACCTTAACAAAATCATTCAAACAAGTTATTAATGAACTCCTTAAGAAAAAATCCCCAGGGCCAGATAGGTTCACAAGTGAATTCCATCAAACATTTAAAGAACTAGTATTCCCAATACCCATATTAACGACTTGGGGAAAATAGGCAAATCTT
This sequence comes from Sarcophilus harrisii, assembly GCF_902635505.1. NCBI lineage: Eukaryota > Metazoa > Chordata > Mammalia > Dasyuromorphia > Dasyuridae > Sarcophilus > Sarcophilus harrisii. The sequence goes on along the minus strand of NC_045426.1, from coordinate 17,067,023 downwards.
ATCACACACATTTTATGTGCAAACCAGGAAGAGCTAAAAAAGAGAAAGAAAATTATAGATCAATTTCAGTAATGAATATTGATGGAAAAAATTTGAATGAAATACTAGCAAGATGATTACAGCAATGTATCACAAAGATTATATTCTATGACTAAGTGGGATTTATACTAGGAATACATGGCTGGCTCAACATTAGTAAAATCATCAACACAAAATTGTCATATCAATAATAAAACCAATTGAAATTATATGACTATCTAAATAAATGCAGAAAAAGCTTTTGACAAAATTCCTATTCCTATTAAAAACATGAGACAGCATAGGAATAAAAGAAATTTCCTTAAAATGATAAGCAGTATCTATTTAAAATCATCAGCAAACATTATCTATAATGGGGATAAGTTGGAAGCTTTCCCAACAAGATTAGGGGTGAAGCAAGGATGCCCATTATTTTCATAATTAGTCAATATAGTACTAGAAATGTTGATTATAACAATAAGAAAAGAAAAGGAAATCAAAGACTTAAAATAGACAATGAGGAAACAAAACTATCACTCTTTGCAGATGATATCATGGTATACTAAGAAAACCTCAGAGAATCAATCAAAAAACTACTTTAAATAATTAACAATTACAAAGTTTCAGGATATAAGATAAACCCGAATAAATCATCATTCCTTTATATGACCATCAAAACCCAGCAGCAAGAGATGAAAAGGAAAATTCCATTTAAAATATATGTAAACAATATAAACTACCTGAGAGTCTATCAACCCAGAGAACTATATTGACACAATTACCAAACACTTTTCACACAAATAAAGTCAGATCTAAACAATTGGAAAAATATCAGTTGCTCATGGGTAGGTCAAGAAAATATAATAAAAATGACAGTTCTGCCTAAAGTAACTTACTTATTCAGTGCCTTACCAATCAAACTACCAAAAATTTATTTGATAGAGCTAAAAAAATAACAAAATTTACTTCAAAGAACAAAAATTAAGGAATATCAAGGAAATTAATGGGAAAAAATACAAAAGAAGGTAGCCTAGCAATACCAGATTTTAAACTATATCAAAAAGTAGTATTCTTCAAAACTATCTGGCACTGGCTAAGAAATAGAGAGGTGCATCAGTGGAATAGAATGGGTACAAAAAACCCAGGAGCAAATGATCATAGTAACCTAGTTTTGATGAACCCAAAGATTTCAGGTTTTAAGGGTAAGAATTCAACAAAGCTGTTTGGAAAACTGAAAAACAATAGAGTACAAACTGGGTATAGACCAACATCTCACACCATATACCAAGATGAGCTCAAAATGTGTATATGATTTAGACATAAAGGAGATACCATAAGCAAATTAGAAGAACAAGAAATGGTATACCTTTCATATCTTTGAAGAAGGGAAGATTTATGACCAAACAATAGGTAAAGCACTACAAAATATAAAATCAGTAATTTCATATAATAAATTTAAAAGGTTTTGTGTGAACAAAATCATGCCACAAATATTAAAAGGAAAGCAGAAAGTTAGAAAACAATCTTTACAGCAAATGTCTCTGATAAGAGCTCATTTCTCAAATATGGAGAGAACTTAAATCATATTTATAAGAATAAATTGTCAAAGCATATAAACAAGCACTCTTCAGATGAAGAAATCAAAGCTATAGGTATATGAATAAGTGCTTTATCTGTTTTGGTTAGAGAAATGCAAATTTAAACAATACTGAGGTAAGTATCTCACATCTATCAGATTGACTATGTGACCAAAAAAAAAAACAACAGAAAATTGTAAATGTTGGAGAAGATGTGGAAAAATTGAGACACTAATGAATTGTTGATAGAGTTATGAACTGGTCCAACTATTCTGGAGGGCTATTTGGAACTATGCCCCACGGACAACCAAACTGTGCATATTCTTTGATCCAGCAATACCACACAAACAGGTCTGTATCTCAAAAAGATCATGAAAAAGGCAAAATGACCTTAATGTGCAAAAATATGTATATCAGTCCTTTTAATAGTGGCAAAATATTGGAGGGGAGACATATCAATAGGGGAATAGTTGAATGGTTGTAGCATGTGGATGTAATGGAAAAGTATTGTGCTATAAGAAATGATGAACAGGCAGATGTCAAAAAAATCCTAGAAAGATTACTAATACAAAGTACTATGTACAGTAGTAAAAAGTACAAAGTAAAATGAACAGAACCAGGAAAACATCAGCAAAATTGTGTGATGATCATCTATGAATGACTCAGCTTCTCTCAGTAATACAATGATCCAAGAGAAACACAAAGAATTCACAAAGGAAAATGCTATCCACATCCAGATAAAGAACTCATGGACTCACTGTTTTCAGTCACTTTATTCTTTTTTGTTGCTATTTGTTCCCTTTTGATCTGTTTCTAGTGACTAATATGGAAATATGTTTTATATGATAGCCTATGTCTATGTTTATATGTTATCCTATGTCAAATTGTCACCATTTTAAGAAGAGAGGAGAGGCAGGAAGGAAGGAGAAAAAATTGTAACTCAAAATCTTAAAAAAATGAATGCTAAAATTATTGTTATTGAGGAAAAATAAAATACTATTAAAAATAAAAATAAAAAAGAGCTAGTAGCCAAGGAAATGTATAATGGTACTATCTGCTGCCTCAAAACTTTCCAAACATAGTATGGCTTAAGATGGAGGGGAGTAAATGTACACCAGTTTTTGGCCGCCACTGGAGCTCAGGGTCAAGAAAAGAAAGTATTGAGGAAAAGAAGATAAGATTCTCCTGGTCAGGACTGTTGGTACTTTCTAAATTTGCTACCCTAAGATAAATATACAATGGCCTTACCCTAGTTATGGCTTTCACTTCAAAATTAGGCTGTAAAGAATAATCTTATCTTTATCCTCCAGGTAACTCATCACAAATGAATTTGGATTAAATACCAACCATATTATACATAAACTGCCAATTCAGATTAGGAAAATTAAATATGGACACATTCAAAAGGACGCAGATATGTTTGTGCAAAATTAGTGTGTGGCTGTATCCTTGCGATAATATGTTACATGGATCACACCATCTAAGAAATGAATGGGATAACAGAAAGTAAAGAACTTGTTCTATTTGTGGAAACCCTGGGAAGGCAGGGATTTTTTGACTTCTGTCCTTTAATCCTCAGGACCTGGAATAAAATGAGTGCTTAATTAATTCTTATTGAATCTAATTGAATTGTATGACAAAAGCATTTATTGACAAATGCACCCATACTTTCAGGCTCCTCAGTTTGCAGTCCTTGATATTTGGAGAGAGAACAGACTTAAACCATCCTCCGGAGTTCAACATCCCTGCTCCGGTTGTGGAATGGATGTTAACAGAAGAGCAGCATTCAAAATAAAAGATATAGTAGTTTCGACTCTACAACTGATCAGATGCAATTGAGGTATTGTGCTCAATTCTACATGCTGCATTTGAAAAGGGAAACTGGCAAACTGAATGGTATCCGAGTAGGAGGGAGTGATGGGAATGGCATTCAAAACACATAATAAACAGAGATCTGAATTAAGAATAAGCCAGGTGGGCTTGTACACCTGCAGCTCATGGCCCCGTTGCCTCATGGGTAAATTGGCTGCCTTCTCCCCATGGCTTGCTTCAGGAAGAAAATGATGCTATTTATGGACTGCACAAGACTACACAAGGAATATTTTGTCATGTCATCCACCAAAGGTCCCAATATTTGCACTCTGTAATGTTTATGTTATTTTAGCTCTTCAACTCGACTGTTCATTTGCTTCTTCTCATACCACAGACACTTCTCCATAAAAGAGAAAGTCTAATGCTAATGCAAGTTGGGAGTATGCTTAGAAGAGTCATGATAATTCTCCTCAAACGTCTGAAGGACTCTCAAGGTCTGGCCATATGTTTTTAATCAGGGCCACTTTGATTCTGCCCATCATTCCCACATAAAATTTGAATTCTACTCAACGACCACCCTGGGCTCTAACGGGTGAGCTTTTTATTTCATGTTGCCGAGAACCTCATCAAACCTTACTTCCATAACATATAAACTCTCCCACCAATAGAGAGTAAGTTCTTTGAGGACAGGAATTGCCTTGTTTTCTTGCCTGGAACAAGGCACAAGTACTTAATAAAGCTCTAGCTAGCTAATAGAGGCAAAGGTTTAAACTTGATATAAAGATGGACTCTCTCATTGTCATAGGAACACAACATGCTGAGGAGAGTCAAAATGTTGAACACATTAGCTCAAAAAGGCTTAGGTTTCTCATTTCATCCAGGGCCATCTCCAAATTTCTTAATCTACATCTGGCCACTGGACCCAGAAGGCTCATGGGGGGGAGAGGGAGGCAGGTGGTTTTGCACAGCTCTCCCTTATTTAAATCCAACTCACTAGCCCATCATGGTTTCACCTCCCAAAAGGGTCCAACAAAGGACAAACATAGGTCCATCAAAGTTGCCATGACACACCGTTACTGTTAGTGTGCACAGTGCTCCCTAGTTCCTGCTTGCTTCACTCACTGAGCTGATCTTTGAGGGGAGAAAAGCATCCCAAGAGGCAGAAACAAGAAAGGAGAGCATTCCAGGTGGTGGAGGGGGCAGTCCAGGTGGGAAAGATGGAATGTTGAATGTTGGGAAGTAGGTCAATGCAGCGGGAATAATCAGCGGAGATTGGTGTGGAAAGAAAGGTCCAAACCTGGCAACAGAAGACTTTCAGTGTCAGCAGCAGGGAGCCATTAATGCTTCTGGAACTGGGGAGCAACATAGTCAGTTCCATGCTTTAAGAATAGGGCTAAGTCCTAATGTATAAATGGCAGTATTCTGAAATGAAGGCTGTCAAGTAATGTGATATTCCTATATTGCAGTTTACATGTCTATATTCCATACAGTTAGATGGACTTGTAATTCTCTCCCTTACTAAAGAAAACATGTTTCCAACATTAGAGCTATAATCAAAACACTCAACATTTCTCTGCTCCCTAACAACGGCACATCTTAGAGTTTCCTGCCCTCGTTGCCAATGCAGATGCCCCTTTAGGGAAGCAAAGAAAACCAAGTGTGTCTGGGTTTCTCACCCAGGTACAGAAAGCCATGTATGGATGATTGACAAAATGCCCCAAAAGCTTAGGTGTGAACACCAAGCCTAAAATCCATCCTCCCCCAGAGAAAACCCGGGCAAGAAGAGGGGCAGCCCGACATATGGAGGCCAGACACCTCGACGTAGGTTCTTCAGCAACCCCCAGCCCCGCTGGGAAAGAGTCCTGTTACAATGGGACTTTGTAATCTGGAAGCCAGGCTGCCTTAGAGAGAACACTGGGCCGGAACAGACTGCTGCAGCAGCAAGAAGGGGAAGGGGGTGGGGAAAGCTGACAAAGGAGAAGCAGAGGTCCTTAACCTGGCATCCAGGAACTTGTACTCCTTCTGGTTCAGTACTTTGAAATTTGCATTCTAAAATCACTGGCTTTCTTCAGCCTGTTTTAATTTATGCAGTTAAAAACTTAATCTGAGAAGGGGTCTACCCACAGACATCAGACAGCTAAAGGGGTCCCCACCAGAAAAAAAAGGGAAAGAATCTCTGGCCCAAATGATTTCTGAAGGCCCTCTAACTGAGCTCTAAGATCCCATAATACTTTGCCGAGGCCGCGGTTCTCCACCCGTGCTGGAAAGAGAGAACAAGAATGAGAATCCAGCTGTTTAGTGGCTCGAAGCCTATAGGTGTGGAGGATGAAGCAATCCAACCAGCATGGATTCTGTTGAGTGGACAGAAATGAAACCAGCCAAGTTGGGTAAGCCCCAGACCTCTAAACAGGACCCATAAACCTAAGTTCTTTTAAAGGGTCTTTGTTCCAACCCAAATAGAATGGCGCAGAAGTAACTGGAAGCAGGAGCTAATGCAAGACTGTGTCACTGAGACATCCTGCTTTAGGAAAATAATAATAGGTAAACATATATATATTTATATATTTATAAACATTCAAATAGATCTACAGTACATATATGTATATCCATATAAGCATACATATATGTGTATATATGTGTGTACATATATACATGTGTGTATGTATACATGTGTGTATATATATATATATATATATACCTTTGAGAGATCACAGATTCATTAAGTGTTTAAGTGTATTATATACATATATATAATATATAAAGAAGGTTTAAATTGCTTTCTATATATGATCTTGTAGATAATATACTCTAAAGGTACTGTCTGTCATTAATATTTCCATCTTACAGATAAAGAAAATAAGAGAGACGAGTTGCACAATTAACGAGTGTCTAAGGCAGTATTTGAATTCAGGGCTTTATAATGACAAGTCCAATGCCCTGTCTCCTGTGACACATGAACTTTCTCTTTGTTGCCCTGAAACAAAGGCCCACATTTCTAAGACCAATATTCTCCTGCTTGGCTTGTGTAGCTGTGAATCACAAAACTGAAGAACTAAAAATTAGTTCTTGCCCATGGGCATGGGAGAGGTGCGTGATGGGGAAAAGTAAGCTAGAATGCACACTAAATAAGGAATGGTGAGGGGACCGTTTGCAGCAGCTGTCTCTGTTAGGATGATTGGGATCGCCCTGCACTGATCCTAATTCATCTCTACAAATCAGTTCCAAATTCTACATCGGGCCAAACCCTCCAAAAATCTGTCGTTTCCCCCTGCCCCCAGCCCTAAGTCTTTCCTCCGAGCCAGGCAGCCCCACTTCCTCTGACCAGTCTCCATGGGACACAGACTTAAGGCCTTCTTCCTCATGGCTGCCGTGCTCTGGGCAGACACTTCCTCAGATGGAGGACCTAAAAGGTGGGTTCATATTCCACGGTCAAAAAGGACAAATATCCAGTAGGAATGGGGTGATTGATGCATGTGGTCCCACCCACACCCCTTCAATCCCATCATGCAGTTGCCAAGCCTTCGAGAAAAATTCAATAATCATCACCTCCTGCCAGTCCCAACAACAATAATTTTTAACAGAGCTCAACCAAGGCTTTCAAATGGCTAAGAAAAACGGACATGTCAATACTGACAACATTCCCGGGCCAGAAAGCCTCATTATTCTTATTATAGCAAGAAGTTACAGGAATAGTGTCAGAGCAGTGCAGGGTTCTGGGCTGACAAGCCAGCCCAGCTCAGCTGGGTTCTAGTCCCTTGATCCATTGGCCATTATTTAGCCGTGTTCCCTTGGACAAGCTTCCCAATCCCTCTGGCTTTGTTTCCCTCCTATGTAAAAATTAGGGGCAAACTAGAGGGTCTCAAAGGTGCTTTCCAATGTTCTTTAAGATTGATGAAATCCGTGTTTGAGAGAATCAGCCTGAAGCATCAGTGCAAATAGGGAGTGAGTGAGGGAAGATGGCACATGTGGGTGAATGATGCCCAGGGAATGAGGAGGCCCCTAAGAGTTGGTCTGATCCCCTGGGGCCATGTTCCTGGGCCTTCCTTTGGAAGAAAGCAAAGGCTGTTATGTAATCAGAACTGCATGAATTTTAATTGACAACACAGCTCGAGGAGGCTTGGAATATTTTGGAATTCTGTTCTGGAGCAAAAGACCATTTGGTTTTAGATCCAATATTCATATTTTTCTTTATAAGGACAGATGAATAATACATGGGAAACGAGGCGAACCAGGGACTTTCTCAGATTCATAGAGAATTTCAGCTGGCTTCCCTCGGTCTTTGTTTTCCTAACACAGAAGGTTTGTGCAGGCATTTTTTTTGGCTCTGCATCAATGATGTCTTTTTTAAAAACTGCATTGTATTAATTATCTAATTTGATCCTCATAGCAACCCTGTCATGTAGGAGCTATTATTATTCTCCTTTTACAGGTGAAAAAACCAAGGCTGACAGAGGTTGTGACTTTGTCAATATATACAATAAAATACATAGGATGACAAAGGAAACCAGTTGTTTTGAAATACAGCTACCAGAATGGAGAAAGAACCCAGGTTAAAAACTCCTGGTATATGTGAAAGGTGATTTAAATAGTCCTAGAGGTTCAAAGTGTGATTTAGATGGTCCGAGAGATTCAAAGTGTAGATAGGTGCTCAACTCCTAAAAAATGTTTAAAATGAACATCTACTTTGTTTAAAGTTCCAGGGGTTATTCCTTTGTTCTAATCAGTTCCCAAAAAATCTACGAAACCACAGGAAACAATATGGTTCCCCTAAAAAAAGTCTTCTTATACCTTCTGATTTTTTGATTTTTTTTTCTAAAAAGAAAGAAGACTTTCAATTCAATTCACCAAAGAAAATCAAGGAATGTTCCAGTATGAATTCCTGTCCATCTCCTTCTGTTCATTTAGTTCTACTGAATTCAGTTGTTTTTCACTCATTTTTTATTTCATCCTGACTCTATTTGGGATTTTCCTAGAATGGTTTGTCATTTCCTTCTCCAGCTCATTTGACAGATGAGGAAACTGAGGCAAACAAAGTCAAATGACTTGCCTAAGATCACATAGCCAGCATCTGAGGACAAATGTGTACTCAGGAAGATGAGTATCTACTATACCACTTTGTTGTTCCATACATAATGAATACAACCAAGTAAATTATAAAGATGCTCGGTCCTGATTCTAGAGTCAAATTGGCCCTGTCCTTAAGGAGTTGTTCTAGTTCAGGGAGACAGGACCAGTCTCCTTGCTCCATCCCTTCAATGCCTGGTCCTGATAGAAATGGATAAGGACCCTGGAAAAAAAAACTCACCAGATTTTTACCGGTTTAGAGTAAAGTCTTGTGAAATACAAAGAAAACCAGTGATATTGAAATTTAGTTATTAATATTTTTAAAATAAATAAACAGACCCCATTTTAGAGAGTGATCTGGGGACACTGAGAAACGCACAGTCTTATCCAAGGGCAGACAGCCAGGATGTGTCAGAGACAAGCCTTGAACACAGGTTTTCTTGAATTATTATCTAAGGTTATGAGATGCCTCCCAGTCAAGGCTGCCAGGTTCTTAAACATTGATTTTGTTTTTAAAAGACCATATGCATATGTATGTATATACATGTATGTATGTACATGAATATATGTGTATATATATGACCATAAATGTGTGTTTATACACACACACACACACACACACATATATATATATATATAGGTTCAATAGAGAGAATAGCATTTTGAAAGAAATGATTGAAGAGTAAAAGCAATAGTAATTTTTTCTGTTAGAAACCTACACAAACCCAATGATTTTCCTTTGATGATCCCCCTGCCCAGCACGGAATGACTTGTGAGCTGATCTTCCAGAAAGCAGCGCATTTTGCAATCAGCCTTTCACATTTTCCAGAGTAGGGCAATTTTTTTCTTGTGTACCTTTCTCTTGTGTACTCCCTGTCCTTATGGGAAAGCCCTGGGACCCTCGGTCAATAAGAGAAGACATTGAATTTTCTTCCTTCCACTGGGGGTCTCTAGTACTAGACCTCTTCATCCTAAAGTAAGAGCCACTGCTGTTCTTAAAAGTGATTGATCTGTTCTTAACAATTATCTGCTTGAGAAAGGTGAGGAAACATCACTAGAACTTTTGTTTGCAGAGGTGAGGAACCATGGGTGTGATATATAGTCAGATCTAAGACATATGCTAATTGCTTTGGCTAAAGATTCCCCCCCCTCCATTCTTTGTTAAAGGAGAGGCTGGAAGGTCCTCCCTCAAGTTGTCCCCCAACTTTCCTGGCTCCCTTTAGGATTCAGTTCATATCTCACCTTCTGAGGGAGAAGGCCCTGCTCAGACACCTCCATCTCTCTCGGAGATTAATTCCCCTTGCAACATCTATATTTTATTTATTTGCATGTGCTCTGTCCCAGTAGACTGTGATCTTCTTAAGAGCAGGCCTTGGCTTTTGCCCTTTTTAATATCGTATTGGGGATTTTATAACCCATTTGGGGTTTCCTTGGCAAAGATACTGCTTCGCCACCTCCTTCTCCAGCTCATTTTATGGAGGCAGGAACTACCACAGAGTTAAGTGACCTGCCTAGGGTCACACAGCTAGGAAGTGTCTGAGCCAAATCTGCACCCTGGGCTTCCTGGCCTAACTCATGCGCTTGCCCACCCAGCTGCCCCTGGGCCTGTAGGGGAAGTACTTGATACATGCTTGGTGACTCACTTCAAAAAGGCTCGTTGACAGTCCTTCTAACGAAGGGCTGCCTGGGTGGGCAGGAAAGGAGGGGAAGGACTGTCTGAAAGAAGAAGAAAATAAAAGCCAAAAAGAAGATTTAAAAAGAAAGAACAGCTCTTGGGAGGTGGGAAAAGCATTTGCTTTTCCCTAAGGTGTATCTGAACATCTCGGGGTCGTTCAAGGTCTCCCCACAAGGGACACTAAGAGCAGACCCTTTTTTCTGTGGGGAAACTCCTGTGATTTCCATTTGGAAATTGTATCTGGGACCAAACCCAGCTCTGGCTGGAGTCACCTTCCTTCCAAGAGTGGAGGAGCCGGACCAAGTAAAGCTGAGGTCCCGGCGCCCTCTAGTGGTCACTGGAGTGGCCAAGCAGCCGCAGTCATTGGTACTCCTGGGCCCTCCCGACAAGCATCTCGCTTTCCTGCTGGGAGATGCCCTACTGAGTGTGACGGGCAGTCCAGCTGAGTTCAAATGGGAAGGACAGAAATAAGAAATGGCTGGCAAGATAGGCTGCCAGAGCTGTAGCCAGCCAGCTCAGGGCATTTGGTTGTAATCCTAGAATTGGGAACCAATGAAGGTTTGGGGGGACAGTAGAATCATTGCCCTCTGGCAATTCTCTAATCGCATCAGTAAGAACATTTCACTCTACAGAGGACTGATGGGAGAGGGGGGAGCAAAGCAAACAGGATGCCATTGTAGCTGACTGGCATGGCACGTGGTGTGAAGGGGAAAATGATGTGCCAGATGAATGGATATGTGGGAAGGGAAGAGGGAAGAGGCCCCAGTGGTTTAACAATGGAGAATGGAAAGCTGGCAAATTAGAGGCAGGAATGCCTTGGGAAGGAAGATAATAAGTGGGGGACACATTACATCACTGGGACATCCCAGTAGGGGTGTAGAAAAAGCAGAATTAAGGGGCTCAGAGGAGAGATGAGGACTGGATATACTGATCTGGTCATCACCTGCATAATCATTACCATTAAAGTCATAAGAGTAGATGAAGTTATACAAAGGAAGAAAAATGAAGATGGAAAGTGAAAAGGATGCTGGACAGAGTCACGAGGGAGCAAGACACTTGCATGATGAATCCAGCAAAGGAGTCTGAGAAGGAACAGTTAGGGAGGGAGGAGGAGAACGAGGGAAAAGCAATGTCACAGACACCAAGAGCATCAAAAGCTACATGGGTCAGGAAGGACGAGGACTGAGATGAGGTCATCAGCTTTGGCACTTAAGCTGACATCACTGGGAAGCTATGAGAAGCAATCCTACGAGAGAGGGGGGACCGGGTGCTGTGGTTCAAAAGGTGCTTGGGATGGGTTTGGGAGGTAAAGCTAGTGAGTGCGGACAACTCATTATAGGAGCCTGGAAGGAGAAAGTACAAAAGGAGAAATGAGAAGTACAAGAGGAGGAAATTCTCAGCTCTTCTATTTTCCAGTTGAATGTGAGGTGTCCTTCCCTAGCGCCTTTGATGCCAGAGGGACTGGAGGAATCCAGCACATGGACCCATTCTGTGGGGAAATCCTCCAGTCTGAGGAACAGCATCAAGGGAGAAGGTGCCCATGATGGGAGGAGGATCACAAAGGGCGGCGGGAGATAGTCCCAGAGAGCAAAGGAGGTGCTCAGCATCTGGAAGCCACATCCCAGCAATGTGCAGCAGCAAGCCACATCACTCCCACGGATTCAAAGGGTCTGGCTGTGCAACAGGCCTTTTCACAAGAGGCCGTGGCCCACGGCCAAGTCCCCGCAGAGGGTGAGGGAACAAATCCTGGGCTACGAGTGTTAATCCCCCCCCCCCTTGGCAGCGGCGGCTGCCCTCGGAGGAGGCGGAATGGTGTCAGGCTTTGGAGCTGCCCGATGTCTTTCATCAGAAAGCCCCAGCTCCTCTGGATCCCCAGTAAGCAAACATTCAGAGGCAATCACGATATGTCATGGAGCCTCTTCCATTAGGGACATGGCGCCTTTTGCCTAGCACTAACAGATACGGCACCCACATGGAAACTTCTCCAAGTACATGTCCTGGGAAGGCCCAATGAAAGCCCAAATAATGAACTCCGTACGCCTCTCCCTCTGCCTGCTTCCATGCCCTGTGCCAGCAGAGAGGGCAATGTGTCGGCTGCATAAGTGACAGAGTGCGAGGTCTGTTTTCTATAAGCAGAGGATGGGAAAGAGTCGCTTAGGAGCAAGAGACGAGCCACTAGCAACAACAGATTGACCTTGTTAAAGCGGTTAATAGCCACTGACACTGTTTATAGAGCACTTTAAAGGTTTGCAGAGCACACCACATAACATTATCTCGTTTGAGCCTTAAACAGCCCTAGGAGGTGGGTTCCCTGGCTATAATTATGTCTATTTTACAGAGAGGAAACAGGCTAACAATTAAGGATTATTTATAAGATGCTTATTATAGAGACAATAATCATCACATATGTATAATGTACACATTGTGTTTATTATATATTAATATTAATTATTATTTATATATGTAGTAGTAATAGTAGTAGTAGTAGTAACTATAGTAGTAATAGTGATAGTAGTAGTAGTAATAGTAAAGGTAATAGTAGTAATAGCAGTAGCAGTGGCAGTAATAGTAGTAATAGTGATAGTAGTAGTAGTAGTAGTAGTAGTAGTAGTAATAGTGATAGTGGTAGTAGTAGTAGTAGCAATTTAATTATAGCAGCATATTAATTATATAATAATTAATTAATGATATTAATGCTAGCATTTATATAATGCTTTAAGATTTGCAAAGATCCATTATCTCCTCACTACAGCTCTGTGAGTTAGGTGATATTGTTATCTATTTTTTTTTTTAACAGAGGAGGAAGTTGAGCCTGAGAAAAAATGAGATGATTTTCCCAGTCTGGATCAAATAGACTGTGTCTGAGGTAGAATTCAAACTCGGATCCCCTCTCATTCCAGTTTTAATGCTCAAACCTCTGTATTACTTAATTGCCATGTCTTCCTGACCCCAGGTTGTGTGTGTTTTTTCTATTTTACTACGATGCCTATTTCCATAAAAAGAGAGAGAGAAAGATGGGAGAAATTCTTTAAAGATACAAGTCTTTGTCTTCGGTAGTGAAGGAGAATATAATCCTTCTTCCCTTTACCAACTTCTTGTATGAAGAAGCATGGGGAAGTGATTAAAAATGGAAGGAACTTTCTGACCTAGATAATGCTATATCACCCCTCAGCCACTCATCAATGGGACCACCAGGTGTGAACACCAAAGAAATTCATTACCTTTCTAGGGTCACTTGAAGAAATCTGCAGCACATGGAAAAGAGGAGGGCAGAAAATCTGAATGAAATACATTGGGTAAAAACACAAATGGTCTTTATCCCCTTCATCCCAATTCCATACAAATAGAAAAGAGACCAGAAAATTAAAGATCTGGGTGAGAGGACAAAAAGGATTGAATGAAAATTGAAAAAGGCAAGAGCCAACTATGCGAGTCATGGGTTGTAATAAAGGGAATTATAATCATTATTTATCTCATACTCCCACATATTAGGAAAACAGTGCAGAGATGAGATTGGGAGTATCCCACGGCTTGGTACTCAGAAAGGAGAATCGGTTTAATAAGAATGTGAAGTTCTCAAGAATAATGTTCTGTTGATACTAGCCCAATTGATTCTGATTAGTCCTGCAAAGGCAGCTCATTTCAATTCAGTTGTTTGAAAAAAAAAAAAAAAAAAAGATGCTCAAGAGATGGAAGTGAAGGACTATAGAAACCCTACTCCCAGTGGGCTTCAAGTAAGTATGGCGGGCAAGAGAAATTTCACATAGCTTCACTTGGGGCCTCTCTCCTTTGCTTGTGTTTTGGGCAGTGAATGGTAACTATTATATTCACATAAAAGGCAAATTACTTAATTTCTCTGTACTTCAGTTTTGTCATCTGTAAAAGAGAGATTATAATAGCCCCAATCTAATGGGGTTATTGTGAGGATCGAATGGGCTAACATTTATGAAGTTCTATGAAAACCTTAAGATGCTGACTATTATTAGATAGCATTATTTATAACATATAATTTATTACATGTAATATATTCTTATAAAGTACTTTCATTATTATTAGGGCAGCTAGGTGTTACAGGGGACAGAGTACTGGACCTGAAGTCAGAAAGACTCATCATCCTGAGTTCAAATCTAGCCTCAGACACTGACTAGCTGTGTGACCGTGGGCAAGTCATTTTACCCTGTTTGTCCTAGTTTCTCCATCTGTAAAATGAACTGGAGAAAGAAATGGTAAGTCACTCTTTGCCAAGAGAACCCCAAAAGAAGTCAGAAAAAGCCAGACACAACTGAAACGACTGAACAAAAGATACTGCTAATATTGCTGCTGCTGTTGCTACTCCTACTCCTACTATTACTTCATTACTACTATTACTAT